>NC_141762.1:646250-1292500 GCF_982258835.1 Parasteatoda tepidariorum
AACGCAAAATGGAATAAGAAGTTTCACTTCATCACTAAAAAGAGGGGGAGGGGAGGCTAAGTCGCCTTCTTGGAAGAATATGGAGAAGAGGGTGTCGGTTTGATATCTGCCCACCAATTGACCACTTACCTTTTTCCGTCAAATCCACGTGAGAAAAATCACGCCAATACATGGAAATGGCAACCTTCCATGCGTAAGGTAGGGTATGTGCGTGGAGAGGGGGGGGGATCTGGGATTGGGATGGGGAACAGCACTTTTTTCCCGTTCTCTCACGCGCTGTTGCCACCC
This sequence comes from Parasteatoda tepidariorum, assembly GCF_982258835.1. Taxonomy (NCBI): domain Eukaryota; kingdom Metazoa; phylum Arthropoda; class Arachnida; order Araneae; family Theridiidae; genus Parasteatoda; species Parasteatoda tepidariorum. Next base: position 646,539 of record NC_141762.1, read on the forward strand.
ATGGCGGTAAAGTAACATAAATCAGCCGGCGGCGAAAAACTGAACAGATTAAATTATTGAGTTTCACTAATTATAGAGCAAGGCCTTCAGACCTCTAATGAAGTTGACCCCCTTGGACCACACGTGTTTTGTGAGAAGATGTACCTTCCTTCCTCCCCTTCCCTGTTTGAAATGGTTGTCCAAATCTTTGGGATTGAGTTGCTTTCTATCTAGCTCCAGCCTTTCAATCAAATAATGTATACTACCTGCTGGACGCGATTACATGAAGCTATTTCGTTTTCCTTTCGCCTCTTTGTTTTGTTTTTTTTTCCTTCCTTTCTTTTTAATTCAATTATATCTTAAATCAAAACAGCGATTGACGTGCATTTCAAAAGCGATTTACTGGAATTTCAAAATTGTCTATTGCTTTTTTTTTATCCCCTGTATTGTTTTCTTGTCTTCGTTTTATTTATTTACTTTTTTTAAACCAATTTTCGAACTTCTAGATTTCTTTTTTGTAATTATATATATATATATATATATATATATATATATATATATATATATATATATATATATATATATATATATATATATATATATATATATATATATATATATTACTTTATATCCAAACTAGGAGGCTCCGCCCCCTGCTCGCTAACGCTCGCCAACCCCCGAGAATTGCTACGCAATCCTATGTGGTTCACGCCGTAAACCATGGCAAAATAAATTATCAAATATTGCTTCACTAATATTCTGCATTTTAAAGCGTGAAAATTCAATGCACATATAAACACAATTATAGATTTGGCATCTTGGAGCAATTACTGAAAGGCTGTCAAATGACTTAACTCTTGACAGGCCAACATAAAGTTGTCCATGACTAAAAACTTGTTTAGTCAATACTAAACTGATTTTCTCAAAAGTCTGACCTTGTGACTTATTTATAGTCATGGAGAAGGCCAGCCTAATTAATTCCTAATTGAGTTTAAATTAAATATTATCATGTTTTTAGGGCATGAATCTGAATTGAACAACCTGATAATGCTCACTCTGGTTATTTTTTCCGCTTTTAAAAGCGCTATATGTTAAGCACACCTCATGTGACATTTGCCATGTGACATTTTTAGCAGCAATCATTGGTCGATTTTCTAACGTTGCCATTCGGGGAGTTGTAATGAGGCTTTTTTTTGGTGCCGTGTAAGAGAAATATATATATAGATAGATACTTCTTTGACTTCACTGCTTGTTTCCACTTAAGAATTCCAAAGCTTAAGGAAAATTTGATGCAGATGTATAGTTGTTCTTTATTTATCTTCTTAAAATCATTTTAACAATAATCTCTGGAGTATGTAAAAATAAATAATAAAATTCAATAAATACGAATAATAAAATATAATAAATTCCAATAATAAAATTCAATCAATCTAATAAATAATCAATAAATTCTGAATTTTGATTTCTCCCCGTATAAAATTGTGCTAACTAATATTTTTAAGTTTACGATAAAAAGTTAATATTGAAAGTCTGAAATCTTATTCTTTTACATGTATCATGACTTTCTTGGTGGCACTTAACTCCTTTGCTGATTGGTATCCAAGTTTGTCGGTTTAAAATAATAAAATTAATAATAAAATAAAAGTTCAGTAGGAATATAAAATTTGACTACAACTTAATTGAAAGCATTATTAGTTATCTTGTTCTTCCAAAAGCTGCAGATATACCGCAATAATGAGGAAAAATGCCTTGAAAAAAAAAAAAAAGATTAGTAGTAATACGATATGCATTTCTAAAGACACAAACCACAACTATGATATTTCAGAACGAAAATTTATAGTTTTATATGAAATGGTAAACACAAATACTTTAATTTTTAAAGGTAAATGCCGAAAGGAAAATCCATGCTTGTTTGTTTTTTTTTGTTCTTGTATTGTTCGTAGAAAGAGAATAATGAATTCATAGAGGAACCTTTCTTCAAAACAGGCCATCCGCAGTAGTCTTCAAACTGATTGTAAATGTCATGGAGTGTCTGGCTCTTGCAATATCAAGACTTGTTGGAGAGCATTGCCGAGGCTGTCAGAGATAGGAGAACGTTTGAAAAGAAAATACTATATAGCCACTGAGGTGAAACAGCGCCAAATCGGATCGAAACATAAACTTTTACCAGCCAATGGCAAATTGTCGATGTACCAAAAGAATGACTTGATCTTCGTCGCGAAGTCTCCAGACTATTGTCTCAGAGATGACAGAGTTGGATCGATCGGTACTCGTGGGAGGTAAGATTTTTTTTTTTTTTTTTTCATTAAGAGAATTGTATTTTATAAATAAGTTTTCTAGTCAGATGCTACTCATAACCCACTGCGTACATAGCAGGAAAGAAATTTGAACGTCCAAAGCCACATGATCAATGCATGTCATTCGTGTAAGCATATCTTTGGTGATTTTGGATCCTCTCTCTAAAGACAACATTACAATCTCATCCCATGTGCTTACGCAAGGGTTTGTACTTTCTCAATTTAAACGAAATTTTTTCCTATTTGGGGCCTTTAGTGTCTTACGTAAACGTTGCACACAAACTCTTTGCCTATTTAAGTACTTATGTAATATTTGAACCATCTCCACTGTACTTTTTCTTTTTGTTCGCAATTTTTCCTCACAATACCATGGGCCTTCATCTTTTTCTTTTGCCTTCTGGTGCATATGTCAATACGACTGATAGAATTGTATCCAGAAGCTTTCTTAAAATGTGGCCGATTCACTTTAACCTTCTTCTTAGCTTGTTGTTCTTGCTGTGTCTTGGTCTGAGTTTGAAATAATTGGTGGCCATAATATCTTTACAATTTTTTTCAAGCATCTATATTTCCACGTATCTCATTTTTACTTTTGTTGTTGGGTTATTTTCCATGTTTTAGTTCCACATAAAAATGCATTTTTTGTAACGTTGAATAAAAAAACAATAATTTTTTCTTTAACATTAAAATATTTAATTTCCAGACTTTTTTTAACTTTTAAAAGAATTTTATACTTTTAAAATTCTTACGACTGACTCAATATCAGTTATCCTTTTCTTGTCCCTAGCTTTCTATAATCTGTTAGCACAGTAAAGACACGAGTTACTCAAAAATTGACGGGTAGCTCATTGTGCGACGTAAAAAAAGTACCTACCAGCCAAAAATTGATGCAAACCGGACATTAAGAAAAATCAAGAATGGAGCCTACGACAAACTGTTAAGTACCCTCTTGCAGTAAATGCTAAAAATATGCATGACCTCCAGTACCGTCTTTACGCATGGGCACACCCGGGCAGTTCCCGGGGGGGGGGGGGCTTGAGAGTCCTAATTTTTATAAGTTGTATTAAAAATAAAACTAATAATGAACAACATTGCCTTATGTATTTTTCGAAATAAACATTGTATTAAGTGTGCATTTTTTTCTACAAATAGTAACTCATTATCATTCAAACACCAATAATTTGAATAGTTTATCACCAAGAAAACTTAAAAAGGCAACCAAAAATTCGTGAAAAGTTTAGGTACATTGAAAGATGTTTTAACAACAGTTTGACGAAATAATTCATACTTTTCGAATTTTTTTTTTTGATTTTTTATACCTTTATGTTTATTCAATTTAATTATTTTAATTAACTTCCATAGTTTTGAAAATTATTTTATTGGTTGAGGATTACAACTGGTTAGCATCTCATTTTTTTTAAACAAAACTATGCATAGCTTTAGTTGAGTTTTTTGCGTAATCATAACGTGTTTAAATTTGTCAAAATCATTGCATCATATCTTAAAAATGATTTATTTTATGTATGTGAAGTTTTCTTAGTTCGTTTTTAAATATTATGGCATGCTATATGGATCTGAAATATTTTTGTGCCCGGGGGCCCTGCATGCCATAAAGACGGCCATGATGACCTCACTCGACAGAATTTTAACCGGAAGAGAAGGAGAAAAGGAAAGGATGCAGTTTTTTACGCTGAATCAAATGGCACCAATTCCGGATAATCGAACTAGTTGACTAATTATAAGGGTTTTCTACACAAATAATACTTTGTACTTGAATCCATTTACGCATCTGACAATGCTATACTGCTGGCCACCGTAAATACAGCACCCTAAAGGATGCATGCAAATAACATGAAACTTACAACATGCATTAGAGGAGGTGACATATGCAAATGATTAGAATTTCAGAGCAGACGCACATTACGCGAGCCTGTGTCGCCACTTCAGAGCGCTATTTAAGGCTTGGAGATTTCGACGATTTCAAGTTCGGCAATTGTGTTTTTCTGTGGTTTTTTCAAAAAAAGATCAATTATGCCTCGTAGAAAACAGCGATCATCTTCTGATCAAGTATCCGAGTTCGACAGAGGAACGATAGTGGCTTACCGAGATTGTGGATTATCTTTCAGGGAAATCAGTAGTCGTGTTGGACGAAACCAAACAACTGTAATGCGGATATGTGATCGTCGGTTGCAGGAGGGAACGACGGACCGACGTGTTCGATTGCATCCACCTCAGTGCACCACTTCACGTGATGACAGGCCAATTGTGTGCATGGCAGTGACTGATCGCTCAGTTGCCTCACAAACCATAGCACAGCACATTTAGTCTGTAACGCATCATCCAGTGTCTGCGCGTACCATTCGACGCCGTTTACAGCATAGAGGTCTACCCTTGACTCAGAACCATAGACGTCTCCGCCGCCAATGGTGCGATGAAAGAAGGATGTGGACGACAGAATGGATTGAAATTGTCTTTATTGACGAGTCACGCTTCTATCTGCAACACCACGATGGCCGTATTCGAGCCTGGAGACACCATGGAGAGAGGATGCTGAGCAGCTGCATTGTGCACCGCCACACTGGTCCTGCACCGGGTATTATGGCATGGGGCGGTATTGGATATCACTCTCACACTCCTCTAGTACGCATTGCCGGTACTTTAAACAGTCAGCGCTACATCTTCGAGGATCTGGAGCCAATTGTCCTTCCTTACCTTCAGAGCTTGCCCACAGCCATATTTCAACAGGATAATGAGCGACCACACGTGGCACGCATTGTCCAAGGGTTCTTCGTCACCAGATTGAATTGCTTCCCTGGCCAGCTCGCTCTCTGGATCTTTCGCCGATCGAAAACATATGGTCCATCATTGCTCAACGATTGACCCAGATTTCATCCCCAGCTGTCACACCAGATCAACTTTGGCAACGTGTGGTAGCTGCTTGGTTTGATGTACCCCAAGAACACATCCAAAATCTCTTTGAATCAATGCCGAGACGTGTGGCAACGGTGATCTCCAACAATGGCGGCTACTCTGGCTACTGATTTTGGCAGGAACCACACTTCGCAGAAGTGTATAAATTTAATCATTTGATACTTGGTCAACATGTTATCTACAAAGTGAATTTTGTTGTGATATCTAATCTCTTGTCTTTCTTGGTGTTGCAATTTGGGTGGCCAGCAGTGTATTTAAACACATGAGGCAATGTATTTCTTTATGTGGAATTAGATGAGACTAAACATGAGTCAATAGTTCAAAAGTTGCAAGTGTTTTTATGTACAGTACGCATAATAGAAAAACAGACCACCCTAAATAACTTTTCATATGATGATCACGTTCTAGGATTAATTCATAAGGGTTACTTAAATATGCTCATTAATTAATGCAAACGATATTTTAAGTTACGAAATCAGACACAAAAAAGTACTTCCCCTGAATAAATATACTTTCTTTCCCGTCGGATTCTGATTTCTAACCCCCAAAATATATGGGGTATCCGCAATCTGGGAAATGTAGGTCCCAATAATTTCATCGGAAGAGCGGTCCTAAGTTTGGACCCCTAAACGTTAATTTTTTATTTTACGTAAATCTCTATATCTAGAAAGCTATTAAAGCGAATTGAAAAATTTTGCTCTCTATAATAAAATCTCTCTGTCGAAAGATAATAGCATGCAAAAAATAACTTTAAGTAAATATTTATTAATTTTTTTAATCATATTCGGAAAATTTTTGTACTGAAACAATTTTTACATGACAAAATACAAAATTTGTGAGAAATCGATCGAATAGTTCCTGAGAAATCGAATTTTAAGGTTATCTGCCTTTTTTAAAATTTGATTCTTCACATAATCGTTTGTTTATAAAAGAGTAGGAAAGAATATCTCCATTCTTCTCTTAAGAATAAAACCGATTAAACTTATTAGTTTTATTTCAAACAGCATTATCAAAACAGTTAGAAGCAGACTCCAAAAGGGACTTACCCAATATTTAATCGAATTTCAAAATAGGTCTTACGAATATTTTCCCTTAACGTAAAAATATGAACATCACGAATTTTTGAAAGAAATATATTGCTTTCTTATAAAAAAAATGACATCTATAATTTTTATATAAAAAGAAGTTTTTAATAAAATAGGAAAGAAAAATTTACTTTTTATTTATTTATTTGTACTATATATATATATATATATATATATATATATATATATATATATATATATATATATATATATATATATATATATATATATATATATATATATATATATATATATATATATATATATATATATATATATATAAAACAGTAAGGAAAATATTATTTGTATACCAAATGGAGCGTGGGCTAACGATTTGCTGGTCTATAATTTAAAATTGTTATTTTTGAACAAAATATGAAAGTGCATATAATGTTTTGAAGTATAAATTACAATAATAGTTTGTAGATTTCTAATTATTGAAAATTTAATGGCATTGTACCATATCTAGTAACGGATTTGTCAACGTGGAATTTGCCCATACTTCAACGTTAGAGAAATACAACTCATGATTTTTTTTTTTTTTTTTTTACATTTGATACTTCCTGAAAAGTAAATTACTAATCACCATAATGAGAAAGTAATTCTTCAAGATTCATCATTAGGAAGAATTAATTAGCTTACCTGTTATTTCACGAATTGCAATGACCTTCTAGGTGGTTAGAAGTTAACATGAAAGCTACCCGAAGTATTAATCACCAATTGAGCTGAAATTTTTTATGTAAATGCATTTTAAAGTTAATGTTAAATGAACGTTCTTCTGTTAATTTCGAAATAGTTACTGAAGTAATTTAAATTACCCAATTTTATCGCAAATATGACACCGATTTCAACTTGGGAAGCAAAAAAGCACTATTTGGCTGTTAAAGAGTGACTTCATTTAAGAATATTTTTTAATTCAGTAACAAGGCGTTTTAGAACTGTTTTATCGTTACCAATTTAAAAGAAAGAATCGAAAAGAATACGCCATATCATAATAATAATAACTATCCTAAAATTAGCATTAAAAGTTTACCACAACTTTCAAGTTATTTGTATAAAACAATTTATTATTTAAAAAGTTTCTCAACATTTCTAATTTTATTAAAATTGGAAACGTTTAAGAATTCGCGATCGCAACGCTCGAGTACGCCGTCTAGCGGGAGCCTGTAAATATCGGACATTAATTTATCACGTTTTCATTTAGTTCCATCAAAGTCATTGACTGAATCAGACGCCATTTTTTAGCAGCAAATAAGAAACAAAATTTCCCTAAGGAAAAGGCCGAAGAACTTGAAAAAAATCTCCAGAATATTAGTAAATCTTTCAGGAACAGAACACGCCAAACATTTGAAGAAAAATTCCTCAATAATTTTTAATTTCTATTATCAACAAACTTGCAACTGATGACTTCCGATTTCGGATACTGTTACAGATGTGTGTATTAAGGTAAAATGCATTTCTTCTGTCTTCAATTCATTAGGAATTAAAGTGAAGTCAACATTGCTTTCGTCATTCCAGTGAATAAATACGAATTCAGAACATACAGAATTGTAATAGTTATAGCATATTCTTCTTCGTTATAGAATAGTATATATTTCTGTATCCATATAATTCGGAAAACAACAATAAAAAATTATCCAAGTTACTTGAAATAGTGCCATTTGTGCTGATTCTTAATTAATTTAAATCGTTTTCTTGGTAAGTTTTTTTTAATTTTGAAAGAATAAGTTCAACTAGAATTCAGCTATTCTGTTTTTAGCTACATATTCAAATTCATATCAATTATAAAATTTTGCTGTGTAGTATGTTATCTAAAAGTAATGAAGGTATAAACTATGTATCTATTATTTGAGAATAAAGTTTTCAAACAAGAAACTTATCATTTTGGAATTCTCTGGGAATCACAAATCAGGTAAGTGCAATGATTTTTACAATAAAAAATTTGCTTGTAAATATTTTTTTTTTCATTTGATGATGGTTCTCTACAGAATGGTTTTTTACGTCTGATTAAGAACTATAAGAATAATAAAAAAAGAAACAATATGAAAGTTTTTATTTCAATGTTAAGAATTCTTAAAATCGTTTTTTTTATCCTAAGAATTCTTTATTTTCCGTTTTTTAGTTTATAATTTTTTGATAAAAATTGTTCTCAAAATACTTTTGAAAAATTAAATGGTATAACATTATGTGTTTATGTATACTTCTTGTATATTCCAATGTTTGAAATAATATGATTCAGAAAAGTAAGGAATAAAAATTCGGTACTTACATATTGACGCCACCGCCGCTACAGATTTGGCGGTTTTTAAGTGCCGCCAATCTACACTTAAAATTTTTGCGACAATTCATAAAATAAAACACTTTATTTAAAATCAAAATAGTTAATCGGATTTCGGTGGAAAATGAGCCGATATAGAGTTTAGCATAGATTCAAAACAATCATATCGCCATATGAACTCTGATAAATAAGATTCCAAATGAAATAACATTTCCAAAACGTACGTTTACCAAGATAAAGTTTTATGTTGTGGGAATTGGTACATTTTCGTTTTTTCGGTAAAATATTTCCCTCCTGAAAAAATAAAATTGCATCTTGTTTTGTTTTTGGCAAATCCTAAAGACGAATATTCGTAGCACTAAAAATGGCGACAAAAAAGAATTGTTTTTTTTGTTTTTGTTTCGTCAGCATTCTTTATTTTACGTTTCTTAGTTTCTAAATAATGATTTTTATTGAAACTTGAAATTTTTTGATAAAAATTGTTGTCAAAAAACGTTGTTTACAAAATTAAATTTCATAAAATTATGTATACTTTTTGTTCATTTTAATTTTTGAACTAATATGATTCTTAAAACTATAGAATGTAAAGTTTAAATGGGCCTTTCATGTTATATCATTAAATTTAGTAATACTATTTCTCGGGCATTATGTATACATATTTATACTCTTATAAGAATATACATATTTTTTTCTGTTGATGTACAAATATTTTTCCAATGTGTTTTGGATGTTCCTTCTCTAATAAAAAGAGATACCATTTTGTTTTCGGTTGTACAAGAAAGAAGATCAAGCATTTTTCTTTTTTAAATTTAATAAGCCACATTAAAGAAGGAACGTTGCAATGCTACACGCTACATTAACGACGTCTCCAGAGTAACTGAATGACGGTTCATATAGAAATCGCAGGTAAGTGTCTCATACAACAACGCCCCCTATAGTTCGTTGCGATCGCGAATAGTTGTATTTTATAATATCGTTTGTTTAAAAAAATCGTTTTCTTTTTTTTTCGCTTAAGAGCATAATCTGTTTTTAATAAAATAAGGTATTAAAAACAATTTTTAATAACAATTTTTAATAACAATAACAAAACATAAACAGTAACAAATATAAACAATATGAAACTCTTTCGCAGCAATTATTAGGAAGCTATACAAAGTTTAAAACCTAATAATTAGTTAAATGGATGGAAAAAGTTGCAAAGGAAGAGAAATACAAAAGCAAAAAAAGTTACGATGGGGCGTTAAGATCGCTCGAATTTCCATCAGTTAAAACTCCTTCCAAATCTTTGCAATGAGCCAGTAGCTTATTTCTGGGCATGTCTTTTAGACCAAAAATATTATACAAAAAGCTGAAATAATTACTGTGAGTATTTAGCAAATTATATCTGGTTTCCAAGGCATTTATTGCTTGATCTATAGTGTGAAAAAAAGTATATTTTATATTTTTGATTGAGGTCTTGAACGGGTTCATCCGGGGCCTCATACAAAAACGTTCTTGTTTTGCTTCTGACACGATGACGTGGTGTGGTGGTTTCGAAATTAGCTTCCTCGTCAATCTCTGAAGCAAGCTCGATTGCTTCTAAAATGATGCTTTCAAAAGTTTCATCTGATCTCAGGTTTTTAAGGAAGAGTTTGCAGTTGCTAATCATGCCAATAGCTTGTGACATATCAAAATTTACAGTTTGCAAAAATTGGTGATGGGGTTAATATGACTCAAAATTTTGTACCAGATCACAACAGAGCATATACATTTGAACTGCTTCAAATTATTTAATAATCCGCTAGCCTCGTCTCTGATCATATTATCGATTTCTAAATCTTCATATATGCTGTACAAAACATCGTGAATTGGACCAATTTGAAACCACAGAGCTTTTAATGAGTTGACTCGACTTTCCCATCGCGTATCACTCAATGGTTTTAGGGTGTAAGTATCAATATATTTCCGTAATATTGCCCAATAAAAAGAAGAGGAAGAAAAAAATGTATATAACTTTTGAACAATATTGAAGAAGTTGGCTGCCTCAAACGAGGATTTTGCCATATCGTTTACAACTAAATTTAGCGAATGGCTGCTGCATGGAACATAAAATGCTCTGGGGTTTATATTTCTGATTCTTGTTTGTACTCTCGATTTTTCTCCTCTCATATTGGAACCATTGTCATACCCTTGACCGCGCATGTTTTCTACTTTAAGCCTATTTTTCTCTTGCTCTTCTAGCAAAACCTCCGACAATTCCTTAGCTGTTGATCTCTCAATGGGTAGAAAACCCAAAAAATGTTCATTGATATTAACTTGAACTTCAGACTCTGATTTCTGTATGGAGACTAATCTTACCACAAATGAAAAATACTCTGCCAATTTATGGGCATCTAAGCTCACACGATTAGCACCAAATTCCCCCTTCATTGTAGGTACCTCCACTGGCCAAAAAAAAAAAAAAAATGATACCACACAAGAAATTTTTTGATGTAAACTCTAATTTTTGAAATCTACCCCCACCCTTTTTTTGGCTTATGTCTGATGGATTTTATTCGTTTTTAAAAATTAAAACACTTACCTTCACAAAAGCCAAACGCACTGGATAATTTGCACAAGCACTTTTTTAAAGCTTTTTTGCACTAACAAATTAAACAAACTATTTTATTTCGCACCAGCCGAAGTCTAGTGGCAAATAATGCATTGTTTTAAGTCTACTTCCTTTTTATATGCAGTTAAAAAGGGCTGTTAGATCTTGTTTCGCTTGGTTTCAAAATTGTTGTTTCCTGTGTACAGCCACAGGCCGAAAAACTTGTCAATTCTTGAAAGGCGGTGGATTGAGTGGTTTTGTCATGTTGAATTGAATTCAACTAGATTTTGCCTTAATGTTTAAATATATTATATTATTTGAATTATGTGCTTAGAAATAAAAATGATAAATTCCGCCTGCCGCCTCTCAGTCTTGTCAACTATCATTTTGGCGCCCCTAGATCATTGCGCTCCGGGCGGCCCCCCGGATCACCCTATCCTGTGGCCAGCCAGGATGACAGCTTGCATTCGACGTGGGATTGACAAATAAAGGTCTTGAACAAAGTTCATTGGAATTTGCAGCCATTCCTCTTGCAGGGCTGTCTCGAGTTCAGAGAGTGTGCGTGGAGGAGGAAACCAAGCACGAACTTTTTTCTACAAAAAACCCCACAACGGCTCAATGATATTGAGATCAGGGGACTGAGGACACCACGTTAGATGGTCCACTTCATCATTATGCTCATTTAACCATGTTTGAACACAGTGAGACGCGTGAACAGGGGCGCTGTCATCTCGGAACACAGGACGTTCTCCCGGAAAGAGTGTATGAAGCATAGAGTGAAGATGATCTGCAAGAATGCTTCTTTAATGGTCCCCTTTGACCACCCCCTGCAAGACAACGAGAGGCCCCAATCCACGGGCAGATATAGCACCCCACACCATCACCGAACCACCTCCATGTTTCACGGTTGGAACCAAGCAGTCAACATGAAATGCTTCTGCCGGCGTTCGCCACACGAACACACGTCCGGTGGGCTGGAATAGTGTAAAAGAGGATTTATCAGACCAGATGACTTGTTCCCATTGCAGTTGTGTCCATTTTAGGTGGTCTTGGCACCACTGTAGTCTCTTCAAAGCATTCCGCGCTGAAACTAACGGTTTTGGAATAGCTACTCTGCCATGAATGTTAGCAGCATGCAACTCCCGTTGAATAGTTTTCATGGATACATGGTTCTGAAGGTAGGTATTCGTCTCGGATGTTATCACCGGGAATGTAGTCTTGCGTTTTCGAGCGACTATCCTCTTCAACACCCGTCTATCACGGTCTGACAACTTCGACTTCCTGCCGCTGTTGTGCCTCGCCGAAGCCACCTTACCCAACTTTGTGTACGCCGACAGAGTCCTTGATACAGTGGTCCTTGAAACACCTACAAGGTTCGCTGTTCTGGACACGGACGCTCCAGCCAGGCGAGCTCCGATTATCGTGCCTCTTTTAAGGTCAGAGAGGTCGGACATAATCTCGTTTTACTAGAAACAGATATTTCTCATGCAAATCTCACACTGCCAACTGCTAGACACATACCTTCCCTTTCATCACCACTAGGTGGCACACATTCTTGCGACACGTGCCCGCCGCTTATTGGACGGTCGAGAACGACTCCATTCTTTCACAGGTGTTCCTATTATTTTGTCCTATACCTGTATATATATACTATATAATAACAGGGCTAGATCCCTGTTATCATTGTTGTATTCAGCTTTAATAATTCAGTCGTATGCCATAATAAGTTATAAAAAGGTTTATTTTAAGGTAGGCTGGTGGTTATAACAGTTCACATCCCCACTCCACAAGGGAGGGGGTGTGGACAAAACTCCGGATGGTTCCGGCAGCCCTTTTATGGAATACCTTATTCAGCAAGTGACATGCGAAAACCATCGCTCTCGCAATAAATACTCGCAGACTTGGAGGTGAAAAGGCTCAGTCACTGCATAGTTTGTAACTCTACGCACCATCGATAATCATTTAATGCTTCCTAATATGGAAGTGAAAGACGGACAAGATTCTAAAAATAACTCCTGCTTTGAAATATAAATCTAATTATAATTCAATGGTATGTTTTCAGCCTTGAAGTCCCAAAATGGAATTTCTACACCTATTCTTTACCAAAGACATTTTATGGAAACGAAAGAGTTTTAATGTTATTAATACAAAAGTATTTATAATTTCTGTATTACATATATATTTACTAATTTTTAATTTTGTGTGTAGGTTGTGCAATAGTACATCAACTGGTACGGACAGCTGCGATTCAATGTGCTGCGGTCGTGGTTATAACATCTTCACATTGGAAACCTACAGTCGATGTAAATGCAAATATTACTGGTGTTGTTATGTAAAATGTGAAGTTTGCAGGACTTGGAAACAGGCACAGGAGTGTAACTAGATCCACAACTTTTTCCTACTTCTAAGAAGTGAAAGATTGATCGCAATCGATGCTCTTCAGATTGGATCAAGAGAGCCTCAAGCAAGAGATTTGGTTCAAGTGAAGTTTTTACTTTGGCCCGGTTACAACACAGCACAAAGTATTGACTAAGAGAACTTCTACAACTCTAGTGTCATCTGATTTTTCACCAGTAGCACACTACTTGAAATTTGACTGAAACGAAATGTCAAACATTGTAAATAATTCATAGAAAGGAGAGAAATATTTTTTTTTCCTCTAAAGAAAATACAGAGTGCCCATTCAAGTCCGCATCCTTCTTAACACTCAAATGGCTGAAGCAATAGTAATAAAAATTGTGTCTTGTCAAGTAATAATATAGTGGCTATGCGCCACAAAATTTGATAGCTTATCTGGTGAAAAGTGCGCAGTTAGCGTTACTAACTTGAAAACGGTACGAGATAGGGGGGAATGAATTACAAATTTATAGAGCAGTATTGATTTACTACAAATAGACACCTTGTGGACATTCATACTTTAAAAAATGTATATATAACTTGCATATTTGTTTGTTAGTAATATATTACACGACTTGACAAAAAAAATTGTAGAAATAAAAGTTATCACAAGATAACTTTATTTTCTATGTACAATAAAAAAAAATTTAAAAAATCACTGAAATTAATTTTCGATCTAATGATCAGGTCTTCACGTTTTGGACTCAATCTTAATGGTTCGAAGGGGTGATCTCAAATATGCCAATTAATTGAAGCAGACGATATTTTAAGTTACGAAATCAGACGCAAAATCCCATTTTCTCTGAATAAACATGCATCTTTTTCGATAGAATTAGATTTCTGACCTCCATAATATAGAGGGTTACCGCAGTTTCGAAAATAGGGTCCCAATAGTTCGGTCATCATATCTTGAGAACTTTTTTAAGCGCATCGAAAAAATTTTGCTCACAATTATATAATTCGTTTATCTAAAGATAATTCCATGCAAAAAAATAACTTTCAGTAAATATTCATTTTTTTATTTACTAATAGTAGGGAAAATTTTGGGTTTTTTTTTTGGTTAATGGCGGGCATTTGGGTCTATTTCCCATTGGCCTCTGAAATGCCAGAATTGCTTCTCTCTCATCATTACCCAGTGAACACCTATGGCTAAGCCACGGCGGTGGAGTAGCGCCGTCCACGTCATACAACCACAAACCCGTTTATAGGGCTGTTACATTCACACAGAAGAAAGGACATAGAACAAATAGAGAGAGAAAGAAACATCCAAGCCATGAGCGGGATTCGAAACCGCAACCATCGGCTGCGCAGTCAAGCACGCTAACCACTCGGCCACCTGGTCGGCAAATTTTGAATTGCAAGGTATACAATTTTTCAGATCTTTTTAAAGAATGTAATTTTAAATGGCAAAATAAAAAAATTGAGCGAAACCGAATTTTAAAGAACATGGAGACAAAAAAATTTCGACTATAATTAAATAAAATTACAAAAAGAATAACAAATATTTACTAAAAGTCATTTATTGCATGAAATTTTCTTTGGCTAAACGAATTTTATAATTGTTTGCGAAAGTTTTTCCATTCGCTTAAAAAGTTCTAGAGATATGGAGAAATTTGCAAAAAATAAATTAAACATATAGGAGTCCCATACTTTAAACCGCTCTCCGAACCAACTATTGGGACTATTTTTCCCAGACTCCCTATATTTTGAAGATTAGAAGTCGTAATCCGTCTGAAAAAAAAGCAGATTCATTCGATACAATTCTGTTTTCTTGTCTGATTTCTTATCTTAAAATATCGTATGTACTAATTAATTAGCATATTCGAGGTTAGTTCTGGGAAAGATCGAGTCTCAGAACGTATCGATCCGCCCATTAGGTCATAAGTTATTCAGTGTAACGTTTTTTTCCCCCTGCATTGTACAATATATAGACGAAGTTAGAGCATCGGAAATAAAGGTATCTTGTAACAACTTCGTTCAAAGATCATTTTTTCAAATCATAGTGTATGAAAGCCTAAGAAACAAAATTATGCGTCTTTCTAAAAGTTAATGTTCACAAGGAAATTTCTGTTCATGCAAATTTAATAATGTTCCACATTTAACTTCTCCCCTCTGTCTCGTTCCGTTTTTAAAATAGAACGCTAACTCCACATTTTCCCACCAGGGGGCAGTCTCATCCCACGCATGGCCACTTTTATAGCTTTAGGACATCGGGATATTTAAAAGAGTGGATATCGACATTAGTGGGCACAAAATCACATATGCGTTGGAACTCACACATCTTGAAAACTTTCCGGACTTATAATGAGAACATAAATTCTAATAGAAATATGCGATGTTCTTATTCATATTTCAATTACTGATATATTAAGTAAATAATTTTGTTAACATAGTTAGTGCCATGACATCACGAATTGGGAAAAACAAATGTTAAAAAATATGGAAAAACGCGTTTTTCATTTAAACTATTTTGAATATTGTTATTAAAAGCCTGATTAGTCCTTAATGTATAATAATCCTTCCAGCTATATAATAAACCGGAAGGGCAAGGGCAACTATCCAAAAAAAAAAAAAAAAAAAAATCGTAGATCAAGAAAATGTCAATGATAATCCTTTATTTTTGTTTCCAAATCTTAAACAATTTCAGTGCAATTCCCAGTGAAAAGTTTTAGTGACAGATATCAAAAAAGAATGCCATGTATTTTTCAATGGAAAATAATGACCCAGTAATTTTGGGTAAATGCACTTAATTGGATACCTGAGACTGACGTATTCTTGACCCATGGCGATGACTATGGTCACTGAGACTGGTTTTCGCTGGAGTCAGCCAGAGAGAAAAGGAATCTTTCTCTACTATCCCTAGAGTTAGCCCTAGAGTGAAGAGAAGCTACCCTCCCAGAAATGAGTTATTCTTGTTTCTATAACAACAGACGGCCTCAGACTTTGTGGCGAGGGAAGTTCTTACTGTAGACAAACTATAGATAAATTGTGGCATTTGTCGATTCAGAATCCAATCAGGTTTGAACACACACTCGTGACGTCGCTTACAGGTATCCAATTAAATTTGATTTAAATAACATTGTTAGGCATGATACCTTAACTTCTCAAATTGCAAGTACCAAATTGTGTAAAATTTTCCTCCATTTCAATTACATTTCTTACATGATACCAGCTTATAAATTCAATGCAAAAAAAAGTTGTAACTTTTATTAAAAAAATTTTTTTTTTTTTTTTTTATAAAATCATTTTAACAAAATACAAAAAGGGCATTATTTACTGATTTTTAACTTTTGTTTTAGAATTTCCCTTAAAAGAATTTTATGTTTTTGTGCAAATAAAGAGAAATGAATAATTTTTTTAAAGTCACTGATCTAATATTTGCGATTTTTGTTGAAAAACTGGGGCACATTACATTGAATTTTAAACCTAAATTTTAGAAAAATAATAATAAATAATCTAAGAGTTGAAACATTATGATATTTCAAATTCAATAAGGATTTTTAATTTTTCCTAAGATTGAACTTCTTGTAAAAACTTTCTGGTGCTTTGACTGTGATTATTTTAACAAATTACATCTACAACAATAACTTTAAATAAATTATTTACTAACTCTCCAAAAAAATAAAAAAAATTCAACTAAAAAAAAAGATGACAAATTTTGAGCAAATTAAATATAAAAAAAATTGAGTTTAAAATTTGTAAGCATATTTAAAAAGTAACTACAGGCATTCAGATCTTATGTTAATCTTATCTAACTATACAACATTCATTTATTTTGCCAAGTCATCAGATTTTGCAAATATATCTTTTATTGTTTAAAATTTCTACAGACATTTTCCACAGCCTGTGAAGAGAAGGAGGGTGCGAGGGATAAGTTTTCGTTAAACTGCTCCACTGTAAAGTGTTCGATGGGCTAGCAAATTATATATATAATAAAATAATAAAACGGAATTTTAGTAATCATCCTCAGAGATGTTTCCCATCATGCAGTTCCCGTGGAGCGTAAATAAATTACTACTACTACAGCTATTTTAGGAAGGCTCAAAAATAGATCTAAATAATTACTTTATAACTAAGTTTTTATTTCTATAAAAATACATAATTATTCTAAATGAATGCTAAGCATATAACTAATTATTTAACACTACTTAAACTATTACTTAAGACAACCTAACAAAATTAATATAAACAAATATTTAAAGTATTGCTAACTATTTAACCTTACTTAAATTATTACTTAAAACAAACTAACAAAATAAAACAATACAGATGACTATAGCATTGCCAATTTAGATAAAGAAATATCCACGTTTTCGGATAAAAAAAATAAATACATATATCAAAAACAAAAAAAAATTGCCACAAAATTAAAAAAAACTAGTTTTTCCAAAAATAATTCGTTTCTAAATAGATTTTTTTTTAAGAATCTGATACATTATTAAGTCCTAGGGGGCGGATTAATTAAATACTATTTTCGCTTGCATCTTATTGTGCATGAAGCTGATCGTTAAGGTATAAATCATTTAACAGATCCCTTTAACTGTCATTTATAACAGTATATATGTATTTGTTTTTTATAACTGTCGTTGAACAACTGATCCAATTTTTGGGTTTACGACTACTAATGTTCAACTCCGTAGCCTTGTAATTTTGAACCCAATAAAGAAGACAAGGGAACTCCTGGATCAAGTATTAGGAGAAAATTTGCCTTCGTGGAGCAATTTTTAATGGAATTAACCCGCGTTTGCATTACATGGAGAGGAAGATCACGAGAACCTTCCACCGTTAGCCTGACGGCAAAGGGACTGTAATCCATGATCCGTCTACCACTGAGGATATTCAGGGGTGATTGTGAGCCCAAGTCGAAATTCCGGAAAATTTCTTGAGTTTAAAAACAAAATGTTTAAATTGAAAAAAATTTAAAACATGTGTTTTTTCCTTTTTCTCAATATTTCTTAGTTTACTTAAAATATATTTGAAATTTTACACATACCTATGACCTGGAAAAGTAATTTAAATTTACAAATATGTCTTTCTTTCTTGAGTTTATGATTATAATAACTATTTACTGATAAAAAATGAACATTAATCATGAATATAAGCTTGCTTATAAAGTAGCTGAAGGTTATAAAGTATCTGGCTCTCCCTTACAAACGAATAAAATAAACTGTGTTTTTAAGTTCCGCCTTTCAAAATTTGATTTCCGGAAACTTCTGTGATCAATGATTTTTCGAAACGTCTGGACCTTCGATCTCCGGAAACTTTCGGATCACTGTTAGCAAAAAATCCGGAAATCCGGATTTTTTCCGGAGCACAATCAGCACTGGGGTATTTCACATCAGTACTGTGGTCGGTGCAAGCCGAACGTGGATTCATATCCACCAGCCATCGCTGGGATTTGAAACCCGTTCTAATCATTGAAAGGAGAACGCTCGATACCCTGAGCCATCGTGGCTCTACAATAGTATATTACTGTTATTTGCACAAAAATAATAATTGCAAAATGGTTAATAAGATTAGACCACCTTTTCAAATAACCTTATTTTAAAATGTAGCACAGAAATTACATTCAAAAAAACAATTATCTTAGTTTTAAACTCCTGAATTGAAATAATAGGAGTAACTTTAAATAATAGGAGTAACTTTAAATAATAGGAGTAACTTTAAATAATAGGAGTAACTTTAAATTAGAGATACAAAAATAATTTTAGAAAAACAATACCATTCTGACTTTATTTAATTTTATGATGATTACAACCAAAACAATATGGAAAAGAATGAGGAAAAATTGGATCCCACCACATGATTTTCCGGCCAATAAAAATTCATGGACAACGATGGAAAACTATGACACCATCATGAGATTTTTATCTATAGTAAGATTTAGTTGTTATTATTACTGAATCGCACTATTATAGATATTAAATTAAGACATAAAAATTATTCCATTTAATGTATTATTTTCTATTTAATTTAGTAATGAAAAAAAACATTTTCAATATTTTGGTATACAATTTTTTACTCATTCTTAACAATCTAATTTTAAATAAAAAACCAAAATCTTTAACCAATTTGTTCAAATATTTTCCAAATAATGAACCAAAAATATAAAAATTTAAATTTTTAGATAATTTTAATTTTTAAGATAAATTGAATAATTATCATTAATCATTGAGATTGCATCTTATTTCAGATTTATCTAATGCAATTAAAAGTTATGAAGTTGTTAAATTTTTCATTTTGTGCCCAGCACATATTTCTTGATTTTTAACAAACATTCTCTGAGAAAAGAAACATTTATTTCACACACTGAGAATTTTTTGGGAGTTAAGGAGATAACACAGAAACTAAGAAATCTTTTTAACATATTTAATAATTTTGAAGAAAACAGTAATAAAAGTGGCTATTTTTTATTCCAAAAAAAATATATCAAACTAAACATGTGTGCAATGTATGTAGTCATGTTTAATCTTTGGGTTAATCACAAATATACATGTTTGATGAGTGCTGACATCAAGTTTAAAATAAACTATCGCTAAACACGCTTCTGGATGTATGAAATGAATTGTTTTAATATTTTTTAGGCATTACTTTCGAAAACCTTAGTTCAAAAATATATTGCACACGAGAAGTAGAAGTCGAAAATTCACCCAGTCATTTTGGCCGAGTAGGAAGTAGTTAAAAAACAAGGAGAGTTAGTACAATTGCATTGTTATATAGTTCATTTCTTTTTTTAATGCATGTTCTTACAATGGCAATAAAGAGTTCTATTAATTAAAATAATATTTGGAGAAAATAATGTAAAGATTGCTAGACATTGATGGAGACCATTAGTTTCAGGGAGAATAACAAAACAATAGTGAGCAAAATAAAATAAAGAAATGCAAAAAAGGGAAAAAAGCATACACTCTGAATAACTTTTAATGAAATTTACACATACTAGGTAGGACACAAACTTGATGGTTCACGGAGGTGACCTCAAATAAAAGAAGTATACATAAAATTTGATTCATCAGGAATTATTTGACCAATTTTGTTTAAACTTTATATTTTGCTACATAAAATTAAATTCCTTAAAAAGACGTAAAAATTTTTATACCTTCCATTCTAAATTTTTTCAACTGTTCAAAAATAAATAATAATTAAAAAAAATTTTTTGAATGAAATCCTCGTTGGATAAATAAATTTTATAATTTTTGTAAAAATTCTTCAATTTCCTTAAAAAATTCTCGAAATATAGCGAAACACGCCAAAAAGTCTAATTAACATTAAAAGTTTCACTGTTTCGATTGCTCTCCTCATCGATCTATTGGGAACACATTTCTCAGATTGCAGTAAATCCCCATGTTTCAAAGGTTCAAATCTGTAGGGAAAAAAGTATGTTTAGTCACAGAAATTACATTTTTGCATCTGATTATGTACCTTTAAATATTGTCTGCACAAATCAATTAGCATATTTCAGATCCATCCCCATGAAGCATTAAATTCTAGCGTGTGAAAATATGATCATTAGATTAAAAGTTATTCAGTTTGTTTCATTTCTTTCCACATTTCGTTTTTCAACAAATCTAAATCTGTTGAAAAAAAGATATGCTTTTTCAGAGAAATTACTTTTTTTCTGTCAGATTTTGAACCTTCAAATATTGTCTGCACCAATCAATTAGCTTATTTGAGGTCACATCCATGAAGCATTAAGTCCTAGTATATGAAAATAGGATCATTAGATTAAAATTTACTTAGATTGTTGTTGTTTTTTTCCTTTGTACATAGAAATAAATTGAAATATTATGCCACGTTTATCAACATGCATAATAAATATTATAATAAGATATGAATTGGCAGATCATTTACTATTACACGATAATAATCATCATAGCATTATCATCAAATGAACTTGCTAAAAAATACTGCTTATTAAAGGTTGTTCAATGTAAACATGAATGTAATTTGATGCTATATTAATAACTGCTAGTATTCTTTAAAAAATTGTATGCAAATGAACTTGTAAATTTTTTTTGATATAAAGCAATATAAATTAAAATTGAGTCCGATTATGTGCTTTTTTAAAAATATGTTTAAAATAATAAAAAATAATTGATGAAGAAATATTTTGAAAGTTTTGATTTTGTATATCTAACTATTCTAAATATTTCCTATCATTACTAAATTAAAAAGCAAATCATTAATAAAATAAAACTAAGAAGGAAAAAAATTATATATGAAATTGTTGTGAAGCCTAAATAATTAAAGACTAAAAGCTATACATAAAATGCCGAGTAGTAATAAACAATTATTCAAAGGTTCACAATGCAACAATCAATGTAAAAATATATCAATCCTGATACAATCTGCACAAAAAATATTGCATAAATAAAATTAAAAGACTTGTGTGTGATATTAGCAAAGAGATAGTCCAAAAATAAATTTATTCAATTTTATGAAAATTATTCATTTAAAAATTAAGCATTAAACAAACAATTAGACTTAAAATTACCGTGAAATAAATTCACGATGCTACACAAAGGACTACAAAACAATTTCTAAAAATTAGCTATTAATATTTATATCACCCTGATATTACTAACTATACGAAAGTTGATGAAAAATTCTGAAATTATAAAATAATACTGATGAAACTAATATTTTAAATTGTATTATTAGTTTGTTGCGTAAACATTGAAATTAATGGCCCAAAAGACAGGAGTAATTATACTGCACCAAAAGCATATAAATAATGTACTCAATGTACCAATTTAAAAAAGTGTCACAAGCTAAGTATGATGCAAAAATAAAACATATAAAAGGAATGATCACTAAAACCTCCCATAAAAAATAACAAGATAATTATAAAAAGCAAACTTTTTGAGGAGGTAGCATCATTAACAGTTTGATAAATAAAATATTGAGAGTGATGCAATAAAAGCAAAATTACTTCAAATTATAAATGAAGAAATACTATAGTTATTGAATTTCAGAAAATTTCTTTTAAGTGTAAATAAACTATACAGCACAAGGACATCATATTCATAAAAGAGACACATAAAATTTATTAAAAATTTATTGTTCCTAATATCACCAAATACAATAACGTATTTAATTTCTTCATCATAACTCATCATGGGTATCTGAAATAAAACAAATTTAACTTATTAAAAGTATACACAAAAAAATTATAATTTAAATAATTAAATATAAAGCATTTAATTAACCTAATTTATAAAACTTTTTTTTTGTAAAAAGTCTTTGTGAATATTGTAATATAAAAGTAAAATTTAATTTCAGGCTCTATCTTTTATGTGTAGCTCAAAAATGGCACGAATAATTTTTCAAGATTTAAATTAGTAATTAAAAAAATACTACAGACCTGTGTCTTTGTCCTCTTTTGTTGATTGGGAAATTGTTTTGCTTTTCTCATACTCTTTGTGAAATTCTTTAATTTCAGTATCATAATCTTTCCATTCGGGAATGATACGCATGGCACTAGCAAGTTTAGATTCTTTAGTTTTTGGATTATTACACTGCAAAAGAAGTTTGAGAAGAAGAAAAAATTACATTTGACGCCATTTTATACTGAGATTAGATATTGAATCAAAGAAATCTTCCAGGTTTATAATGGAATACATGAAAGATTCAGTAAACCCTATACATTGAATGCTAAAATGATTAAATTAGACGTACCTTATTTCCAAAATTTAATACACATAGAAAATTTTTAATTATTGTTAATTATAAGAGCAGTTCCAAAAAAAGAAGCATGGGCACTAATCAGTTAAAATAACTGAAAAGGACAGGATAAATAAATTAAAGAAATATTACAATAAGTTCTGTAAACTTACCAAATCAATCGTTTTAGCGTATTTTTTGGTATCATCAGAGCACCATGTTTCGCACCAAAGCCATTCCTGTGGTAAGGACACGATGCTCACTTGATGAATCATGTTGTTAGGCAAATCCTGCAAGACCACGATTCAATTATTAAAATCACATAATTTCCATAATATCCATAAAAAAAAAAGAGATTTAAGCTTACAATTTAAACAAATAGGGGCTGTACAACTCCTGGACAACAATGATATACATTAATGATACACTATAAAAACATTGCTATATATTGTGAGGGCTTTAATATTTGCTTTTTAGAGGCCCTTAGGAAAATGGATAGTTATAGATCCCTTCATGGCTCATTGAAATCAATTATGTGATTATTTTTTTTTTAATTTCTTAGAAGGAACAGCATTTTTTAAACTACTTTCATTTTTATTTATTTTTAAATTTTAAATTATCATTTAATTTTATATATGATACATCAAGTGCAGAGTCTTTAGAAGTAAAGAACTTTGAATTTAAAAATTCCTCTCTGATAATTATAAGAAATATTTGATTCTTATGAATAGAAACAGTTAGTCAACTTTTTTCATAATTAATTTCAACAATCGCCAGGGTAAAGAATAAATCTCTTTTTGCAAAAAACAAATTTGGCCATTTATACTGCACTAAGCCCATTTCCCAAATTCAATAAAAAATAAGCACCTTTAAGGGCTTTAAATGAAAGGAAAAAAAGCACGGAAGCATTTTTTAAAAATCCTACAAGCCTTATTATTCAATACATTTAATTATCATCATAATAATAAACTTTAAATTTTGGCACTGCATTCAAATAATTTAAAAAATGTTATGTAGAATAAAATATACAAATTTTGGTATTTTTTCAAAGAAATTTCAGTACTCTTTTAGAAAAAAGAATCAACTTTAAAATACAAAAATTATGTTCATTTAATTCAGTATTTTTAAATACATTACCATTTGTAGTTTTCAAGATTATTGCACTTTTAAATATATTTTTAGACAATTTAAATTTATAGAACTTGTACATAAGCACTTATGCTTCTTGGCTGAATTCCATAAAAAAAAAGTATCAGGATTAAAAAAAAAATCCTCAATCATCCAAGAATTATGATGTTTTAGAAATGCATTTTGTTTGAATTACTTTGAATAAAATATTCTTTACCGACTTTTGTTATAGATAATATTTTGCAGGATTTATATTTCAGCAGTTTTGTACAAGGCATTGCTTTAAATTTTGAGAACATTAAACTCAAAATGATCCATCTTTACTGACCTGATCCAAATTTGAAAGACTGTTGGGATCTTGACTCAATCCTTGATATTGTCCTCTCAGACGATCACCAGCCGCTATTCTTCTAAACTTTTTTAAATCAACAACATAAAGAGCACTAAATAAAATAAACATTACTTTAAAAGAAATAAATTAGGAAAAAAATATTTATCTAGTGAAAGTCTTATAAAAGTTGTTACATCAGTTTTCATTGGTCCTTGAAATATCTAAACATTTTATGTGCATTAGGAATTCAGCAAAATGTTAAAGTACATTTAGAGTTTTTATATCTCAAAATAGTTTAGTGAATTATGACATGTAAATAACAGTTTGTGATTGGCCGAGAGCCAGAATGTACAAAAATCAAACAAATATTCAATTAAGATGGACTACATCTAAAATATATCTTTAATCCCAGTGAAACTTAAAATTATAGATTTGTATATAATTATAGATATCTTAACTAAAAGTAGCTATTATACTAATAATTAATGTTAAATTTTCTTATATTTTTTTTAAATAGTTAGCTTTTAAAAAACTTGATAGCTGTACTTGAAACTTTTATTAAGTTATTTGCTATTATATACCAAATAAACAGTAAATATTTTGATAGAACAGTTTTCTTGCTTGCTTGCTATTTTTAACGGAAAATTTCCTTATTTTATAATTAAAGAACTGAATCAGTTACTTAATGATTTACACAAACAGTCAATTAATAAGATGCATATATCACAGCTAATTAAAAGAAAATGAGTAAATAAAACATTACTAAATACAGATAACTTCATTTTGGCACTAAGAACGCAAGATTTGAGGGAAACTTTGCACATTGTGGTAAGTGATTAGGCTACTGTTTTCCAACAATCCTAATTTAAACAATTTTGATGTTGCTTTATCTAATTCTACTTACAAAAATTCTATTGTACATAATATCTAACAAAAACAGAAAAGTTACAAAAACACTTTTTTTAAAAATTTAATAAGGAAATATGAACTATTCGTAAAATAGAGATGTTAAAACCAAGTATGCAGCATATTTGATATATACATAATAACACTATAATGTTCCATTTGTGCCAAAAGAATTTCCTTCTAGAATATTCAATTTTCTAAAATAAGAGATATAGAATATGATGTAAAGATACATAATGAACTTTGAAATAATGACTTCATTAGGCATTAGCATACTTTTGTTTTCTTGATTAGAAGTTTTAAGAGCAGCTCTTTTTTCTTCTTTTGAAACTTTTTATTGCATCAGTTACGGGGGAAGTACATATAGGGAAAATTAAGCAACTAACATAATTAATGAATAAACGACAACTTTTTCGTAGAAACCTAAACGTAAGTTAAACAAGAATAATAAAAAATACAATTGACAAATTTTCCACAAACCTGATGTGGTACTTTCTACTCCCTAAATGAGAGGCCCAATAACCAGATTTCCAAAATCTAGAAAGGAAAAAAAGAATTATCACTAACCTGAATTCATCTCAGTTTATATTTCACAAAAATTTAGTGCCTGGAGTACACTGGAATTTCCGGAGATCCTCCGGAAATTCCAGTGTTACTCCGGAATTTCTGGAGAGCCTCCGGAAATTCCAGTGTTACTCCGGAAGTTCAAGAGTAGTTACTGGGTATGGTTAAATATTACAAAATTATAAAAGCAAACTATGATTCAGCAATGATCTACCTATTCAAAATAACTAAACACATAATTTTGTTTTATAATGCTCAGAACTTCCGAAAATTTTCATATATTATTTCTTCTAATCTAGTATGGTAGTAGGTATGAGTCAATTCAATATATATTCTTTATATTATTAATTCAATATATTTCTTCAATTTCAACCTTTTTTGAATAGCATGTTGCAGTAGAAGACTAAACTAAACTCAGCGGCGCGACAGCCCATAGAGCGCCATAAGCCTACTGTGCCCATCTCAGTTTTCTTGACCTTTGGGATCTGGGGTGCAGGAGCAGATGTTCCGGTTAGGTGGTCAGCCGAACGCGAAACCCCCAGTGTTCAGTTCCCAAGCATGCTTGGTACTCATTTCTCGACCCACTAAAGGGATGAAAGGCTGAGTCAACCTTGCCCGGCCCGAGGATCGAAACAGGGACCTGTGGCACGACAGCGCGAAGCGCTACGGCTCAGCCACCGGACGTAGCAGTAGAAGACTATATTATCAAAATTTTTGTTAAGAACAAAAAACATAAGGAGTGCTTTATTGGGTAATGGCATTACAGTGAGTCAGGGATATGCAGTTTTAAATGTAATAAAAACATCAGAGAGTTGTTTAATAACACCTTTTCCATTGAAAAGTACATCATTTAAAGAACAGGCTAATTGTGTTTACTTGTAGTGTAAAAGAATAAATTTAAAATCTTTACTATAGTATTCTTTTTAAGAGAATAAATTAATAATCTTTATTTCATGTTGGTCATAACATGTTCTTAAATCTGATTGTGCACTTATTATGTTAGCCAGCTACAGTTATAAAATACTAAAATACAAGCAAACTGTTATTCATTTCAGAAAAGGAATAAGATATTTTATGAAAATTAATTGAATAAAAATTTTAATTAAATAAAATTTTACTTCCTAAATTTACTTAATTTTAAATTTGCAAATAGCCTTCTACTAGTTAAAAACATAAAAGTTAATTATTGAAGCTTATTAAATTTTAAACTTTCAGATAATTTTAAAATAAAATATAAAAACTGAACAAGTTATCAATCCACACACCATTTTATCATTCCTGTTTGAAATGCATGTAAATTGAAAATGAATAAATCTATTAAATGCATAAACCCAAAAGTAATGGCTAATGGATTATACTATTTTTTAAAGATAATTGGTTGCCCAAAAATTCAATGTAAAAAGTTATTATAGAGTTAACTATTCAAAGTAGAAAGGGATTGAGAAAAACGGTGAATATTTATAGCATTTAACATAAATATCAGTAAAAATTCATAATTAGCTGAAGTAACCTCATTTTCCCCAGTTTTTGAGAAATGGTTATTCTGAATTGTGATATTAGTTATTCTGAAATGACACAATACTTTTTTTTCCATACAACTTGTATAAAATCCTTTTGCAATTTTTGACAAAGCTAAATGTGATCTTTTATCAATCCTTAATTTGAAAATACAAAAAAAAAATGCTTGATTTTATGAGATAAAGAGACATTAGAAGTTACCTGTAACCATCCATATCTCTTCTACTATCACAGAAAGGGGTGTAGCCATAAGGTGCACCTTGTAAATCTAGGTCTACTAATTCTTTCATATCTGCACGCACAACCTAAAATTAATTCATATTTAAACTTTAGGTCTTAGTTAGACTCTTTCCCAGCTCTTTGTTACCCTGGAATTGGCTAATCTTTCTTT
Organism: Parasteatoda tepidariorum; assembly: GCF_982258835.1. Classification (NCBI taxonomy): domain Eukaryota; kingdom Metazoa; phylum Arthropoda; class Arachnida; order Araneae; family Theridiidae; genus Parasteatoda; species Parasteatoda tepidariorum. The sequence goes on from NC_141762.1 coordinate 674,573, forward strand.
TCCCTCATGGCAGTAAATTTAAATTACTCATTGAAATGTACTGATGTGGGAAAGAAAGATTTGCTGAATCCATAGTGAGTGATAATCTCGTAAGTTTGAGACAAATCGTATCAATAAGTATTGCAGCATTTGATTTTAAATTGAGAGAATATGAATCTCGATAAGTGGCTTTTAAATCAAGTGAATATGAAACTTGATATTGGATTTCAAAAATACAAATCATGATACGTAATTTTTAGATCGCGTAGATACGAATCACGATGCCTTGAAATTGTGTGAATACGAAAATCGATGTTTGATATCACAACCACATAAACGAATCACAACATTGGATTTTAAACTCCCGTGAATACAAATCGCTACATAAGGTTTTAAAATTGCATAAATACAAATCGCGCTATTGGATTTTTAAATCTCGCAAATAAAAATCACAACGTACAATATTTAAATCGTGTGAATAAGAATCACAATGCGCAACTTTTAAATCAGGTAAATACGAAAATTGATGTTTGATAATAAAACCGCGTAAATACAAATTACGATATCAGATTTTTAAATATCGTAAATAAGAATCACAATGCGCAGCTTTTAAATCAGGTAAATACGAAAATCGATGTTTGATATTATCTGCATAGATAAAATAGCCAAAATAAGCAAAAATGCGGAAGGATTGGCAGCTACGTATATCAAATTTTCTGTTTATCTTTGAAAATCAAAAATAAATATAATCATTTTATTTCAACGACTGAATTTCCAGGTAAAGTGGAATATTTATGAAATAAAAAAGAAACGAAACTTTTAGAGAATCGGTATTTATGGTTAAAAGGCTGAAATTCGAGAGACAAAAGCAAAAAACAGATAAAAAGCGGAAAAATCTCATCCCTGATGTTTTGGTGTTTTTAAACAGCTTTGATCTGCAATTTTTATAGGTTTAAAGCTGGTGGAGCTGCAATTTTCATAAGCTTATAAAAGCGATTTTGGAGCAGTTGTGAGTTTTGTTCTTTTATAGACCTTTTTAGGAACAATGTTTTTCTACTTGGAACTGGGAAATTTTATGAATACTTAAATAACTTATCTACAATACAAATTTAACTAAAATTAAGAATATTTATAGATTTTTTACAACAAACATTCATTTTGATTTATTTCAGAACATAGCTAAAATGGGGATAAATTAAAGCTGGATTAGAGCGGTTTGAGAGAAATGTTATGTGAAAATGTCTATTTTAAAGTTGATTGATAGCAAAACAAATGCTGAAGAACTAGAAGAGCAGAACTTATTTAAGCAGCCAGTTTTAATAATGAAATAAACATAGAAAACATAATTGTTTCTTTACTGTTACGCTTATTTTACATCAATCCAGTTATATTAATTTCCCACCAAAAATTCTAAGCTATTTTAATAACAGAGCTAGAAACAAAGAACACCTAATCTGTGGTTCATATCAAAGTCTTCCTTCAAGGCTAGTTTGCCTCAATGCTTGATTAAGGAATTATTTTATCTTCTGGGTTAGGTTCAAAATTACAATGTTACAGAGTTGAACATCGACGGCTCTAAACTAAGAAATCGGATCAACTATCCAATACCGGTTTTGAAATAAAATAAATTAACACAGACTTAAACAAGGGATCAAAAAAACAAAATATCAAACCAGCTTACCAATCCTTTCCATCAATTGCTGCTCTGAGGGGCCAATAATAATTATTCTAAGGTGGCTCAAGTTAAATTACAGTACCCAACGGACCACCATTCCATTTCAAGCCCTGAATAATTTATCTTAAATTACGGATATTCTGTTTATAAAAGCTGGAGACTTCTTTTCCAGTTTCATAACTTTTTGCTAAATGTGGGCATTGGTAGCTCTAACATTAAGCCGCATATATATGTACTTAGGAGTAACGATTAACTATTATTAAGTGGTTCATATTGTGTTGATTGATTAAGATGATAGGGAGGTCTAAAAAATCAGAAAGCTTTACACATTTGAAATTGCCTTTTACTTCCTCTGGTTAATAATAATTGCATGCATGCTTTCATTAAAAAAAATAATAATAATTGCATAACTTAGGTAACTCCTTTATAAATGGCAAGAAGGTTGATAAAATCACTACTAAAAAATATCATGTTTTGGCCATATGGGTTTTAAATAACATTATTAATTGATGCATAAAAATAATCATTTCTTTTTTTTTACTTCATGAGTAAAAGCATCTAACAACCAGTTTTTTTTTCAGTAATGGAAAAATTAATAATAAACTGAAACATATAAATTTAAAGATGATTTCTCTTCTTACCTGATCAGCATCTACAAATATAATTTTCTTAACATCAAGTGGAAATAATACATCAAGGAATAGAATTTTGTATCTAAAAAATTAAAAAAAACAGATATTTTATTTAAACCAAAATAATAAATCAGATAATGGATATTTTGTTAAATTAGAGAAAACTTTTGTATGTAAAAAATTAAAAAAAATTTAAAGGCACTGAAAAAAAATCTAAATTACTAAAATTAATTTAACTTTTGACAATACTTACCTTTATATTCTTTTAATCAATTAATACAATAACTCATGCCTATGCATTTATATATTTTAAAGTCAAGCTTTTTGCTTTTTAAAAAGTATATAGTATGAATCTAGATCAAATAAAATTCGTAAAAACTAAATTTTCAATGCTTTAAAATATTGCAACTGTGAAATATTTCAAATTGTATAGTTTAAAATGCATAAAATATTCAATACTCACACCAAGAAATTAATTTATTTGAATATTAACTGACTATTTTAACTTTCATTTGAACATTTCAGTAATTATACTTTACAGCTAAAAAAACTTATTAAAAAAATTTTTGAAATATTTTGGAATGTAGTTGTACTTGCATAAATTTTTATTCAATTGAATAAACAATATTTACAATTCATAAAGAGTATTAGTTTCACTTTTATTTATAATTAGAAAGAAAAAAAAGAAAAAAAACAAGCAATACTTACCCCCATATGATTCTTTGTTTTTCACTCTGTTGATTCAACCACCTGGGCCATTTATACTGCACTAATTCATATTCAAAGCCATATTTTTTGGACATAAATGGCAAGAAATCCTTTATAAAAAAATTTATTTTAATCCTTAATTTATTAATAATTATGAATACAACTAACTCAATAATTTTATGTAGAATTAAAAACATTCATTAGATATCCATTGTTTTGTTTTATAAAATTTTAGAAGAGTTTGTCTGTTTGCTTCTTGGATAAATAAACATTATTACATATTCTTTTAATTCTTTTCATTTGATTAAAAACGGTATTTAAATAAACGTTTTTAGAAAAATTCGAATTTTAAAAAATTCGAATTCGTAAGCAGTTTATTTAGATTCAATTTAAAATCATATATTTTATTGCATAAGTCAACAATGCAGATATTTTATTCTTTTTTAATATTTAAATCCAAAAAATTAAAACTAATAATATAGTCATGATTAAGAAGCAAGATTAATTTCTCAAGTATATATTATTTAACAAAATTGCATAATTTTGAAAATTAAAGATAATTAAATCATAGGGTTCCCACTCAATCTTTTAAAAAAAATTCAAGGACTTTTCAATGACTTTCAAGGACCTAAAATCAAATTTTTCAAGGACCTATTCGATATTATTGTTATACGCTAAAGTACATGTCAACCAAATTTTACAATTACGTAGAAGCAGAAATTGTATATTTTTAAATCATAATGCTTATTTGACAACAACAAAAATTATTTATTAAATTTATCAGCTAATAATACGAATGGTTGACAGTTACATTGCTGTTTCAAATTACTTTAAAAAATTCCAATTGACCAAAAAAAAAAAAAAAAAAACTCCAATTGACACAGAATACTAGCCATCATTTAAAACTAGCATCAGTGAAACTTCATGACAAATGAATTAGAATTAATGAAACTGAATGAATGAGCAATGCATATTACATTAAACAAGCATAGTAAATAATTGATAAAGTTTGTGTAATTGCACGGTTTTTAAAATATAAATACTTTTTTTAATATGTTAGATCAAATTTTAGGTTACAGGAAATGTATATAATTAGATAAATTATCAAAATATATCTATTTAACATATCTGTTTCAATTTTAAAATCAAATTTTCTACGTTCTTACTTAAGAATATCAGTAATGTATTTTGAACACAATAAAATCTATTGTAGAACAATATTTTACAGATAACTAAGACTTACCAAGCTTTATTTTCTTTAAAATATATCCATAAAATGTAAATTTTGTGAATATGCCTAGTTTTCACAAATTGCAATTTGTGTTTCGAAAAGTGCTTAATATAGGACAGATATGTGTGATTCTAAAATCATTTTGATGAGAAATGTGGGTGGTAATTCTTAAATCTCTCTTTTGTGAATCGCAATGCGTGATTTGTAAACTACTAGAATAAGAATCGTGAGGCATGATTGATAAAGGCATGATTGATAACTAAGTGAGGCATGATTGATAACTTTAATGTGAATCATGATGTGATTTATAAAATACCTTAATACAAATCCTGATGAGTAATTTGCAAATCACTTTAAAGTAATATTCGATATGTGATTCATTGATCACTTTCAGTTAAACCACAATTCGTAGAACATTTTATGTGAATTTCTGATCCATAAATCAAGAATCAGTTTAATGTGAATCACGATGTTTATTCATAATCAATGAAACCTGTAGGACTAAACTTTATTTATTAGCAGTAAAAACTGAATGTAAAAATTTGATTGTAAATTATACAAAATTAATTATCCTTCTTACATAAATTAAAAGAACAAATAGGACAACAATATTAACCTGTCGCAATAATGAAGTCAACACATTAAACATGTTTCTAAATCAATTAAACCCTATATATCATTCGCAAAACTATGCCTAAAAAACCTAAAATTTGCTAGAAATTTCAGCTTTCAAATCATCAGAGATATGAACAACAATCTGGTCTGAAAAATCTAGGAGAGAAAAGTTTTGCATCTTCTTTAACCCCTTTTCACTTCAAGCTTTAAAAATTGCATAATTAGAATTTCTATAATTTTCCTTTGAATTTATATATTTTTTTTCATTACTTCTTTGAAAGAAAAATTAGTAGTATTTTAATTTCTAAAAAATCAAGTACTTTTTAAGTACCCTATGGCAGAATTCAAGGACTTTCTGGGGCCCTGATTTTTTTCAACCAAATTCAAGGACCTTCAAGGTTTTTCAAGTACTGTGGGAACCCTGATCAATAAATCTGAAACAAATTTAGTATTAAGAATATAATTTTTTTCACAATAGTGCAAAAAAAGTTAGCTAATAGTGAATGATAAATTAGATCCTTGTGGTATTCCATCTATTTGAATAAAAATATGTTAAGATAATCATTAAAAAGGCAAATATTAATTAGATTTTCCCAATAATCACAACCACAAAAAAGCATACTTTTTAAATAACAGTAATAACTCAAAAGACAATCTTTTAGTTTAAAAAAGAGGAATGCTATTGAAGAGATCCTGGAAATCAAAAGTTGCAATAGAATTAATTTTATTTCGTTTAATAAATTCTAAAATTAGTTGATTATTAGTGATAATACAAGAAAAACCTTCTTTAATAATATCGTTAGTAATTTTATTTAAGTTGTTAGTGAAAATGGTGCTACCTATTAATTAGGTAAGTATTAGACACAAGTGATTGCCCAAAATTTAATAAGAATTTTATGAAATTTTGCTAAAAATTTATTATGAAAAAGAGATGCTTACATTAAATGGAAAATAAATATGAAAATATTATTAAATTATTTTAAGCTTTATTTTAATTATATCAAATGATGTCAGAATAAAATGCAAATTAGATTTCTTTTTTTTAAAAAAAGAAAAACATTTCAAATCTTGAACAGAAAAAAATATAAATTTAAAAATTTTTTAAACTAAAATCAGCATAATCAAAAAAATATTTCAATGTTTTAAATATTTCACTATAACATACTGAAAATAATAAATCACCTATGTAATAAATCACAGTGTGCAATTTTTAAATGATGAGAATACATCTTACAATGTCTTTAAATCGCATTGTGATTTTTTAATTCCGGCAAATATGAATCACAATGTTTGATATTTAAATCATGAGAATACATATCAGGTAGTATGATTTTGACTTATTGTGATTAAAAATATTGTTATATTTTTATAAGGACATGAAAAGAGAATGCTTCACAAAACAATTTGGAAAATTTATCTAAGTGCTTAACTCCAAACAAAACTTGTTGTTTAGATTCTATCCACAAAATTTATTTTATCTTCTCTATCACAAGCAGCAGCTGACATAACAAATATTTTTATGTTATTTCGTTATCTAAATTTTTCTTTCCTTTATTATTCAAAGCTAGACACGACCTCAAATTTATTATTCAAATTCGGTATTTCAGTTCTAAATTTAGAATAAAGAATGCTTGAAAACTCCCTTGATCTATTTTTTTAATGAGTTACAAGAAATAATAATTCCCTATTTGCATGTAAGATTATCGATTAATTAGAAAGATTTTTCCTAACTTTTATAGAGAAGCACTTTGATTGTGTGCAATTTGGATGTTGTCTCTTATCACCATAATGTCTAAATAAACATTGACATGCTTTTTCCGGCCAGTGCCTGTTTTCTCTGTTTGCCCCGATTCCCTTCGTCACATACACAGAAATCTACCATCTTAATGCTTTAACACTAATCATACCATAACGGATCAAAAGACCCGTTTTTGTATGTCGTTTTGTAGTGTATTGAAAAGTGTTGGTATGTTTAGTGTTAAAGCAGTGTTTCTTAACCTTTTTGGTATAATGGACCCCTTTTAAAATTTTTTAAGAAGTCATGGACCACCCCCCTGTGAAACAAATAATTGCAAAAACCATCCATTAGAAAACATTTAATTTTATTATTTTAATAGTATACAAAATTTTTATAATTAAAATTTTTAATGTGATGGTTTCTGCTGCTTTTCCTTAATTAATAAATTTAACTGGGGGATGGTTTTTGACAAAGCAAAGTGTATATCATGTTCAACATTCAATCGATTTCGATGTTATATTTTTATTGTCACAAGTGTGGAAAATCCCGCTTCGCAAAGATACACTGTAGCAAACGGAATTATAGCTGCCATAGTTCGCTTTACAAGCAATGGGTAGGCTTCCAAACGTTTTAAAAATTAGGAGTAGTCAGCGGACCCCCAAAATATAACTCATGGACCCCTTAGGGGTTCATGACCCACAGGTTAAGAAACCCTGCTTTAAAGAGAGGAATAATTAAGTCTGCCAATTTTTTAAGTAATTATCTTTCTTGAAGACAAGTGCATGGAAAAAACTAATAATTTAAAAAAAATTTAAGAGAGGTATTTTAACTCCAACTAAAATTTTTGGAGTAGTGAAATTCAAATATTCGAGGTGTGCAATACAGATTGATAACTAGTTGCATAGTAGTACCAATCTAATACCTTTTACATTACGACCTTAACTATGTAATACAATTGAAATTTTATAATTGAAGCATTTTATAAAAAATAAATTACATTTAAACTTTATTTTTTTAAAGTAATTTGTGTAGATGTAACTGATTAATGAAAATGGCACATATAATGAGAAAAGAATCGATCAACATTTTACTGGAGAAAAATTTTAGGCCTATTTTTAATTATTAAAAGATGAATCAGCAATAATTTTAAAAAAAGCAACAAATAAGTATCCATAAAACTTAAGAATAAATAAAAATTCTGAATGCAAACTAAGGCTTTCCAATAGTGGATATTAATTAGTTGTACAAAACACATCAATATCGTGCATGATAATATGTCATGGCTCTCACCCTTGTGTTCTAAATGAAAAGATATTTGATAAAGAAAATTTATCTGAATGTAAATTTTACTGAATTCGGTGGGACCGACATAATGAGAACTATTAAAGCATCACGCATTAGGTGGCTGGGCCACCTCTTCAGAAATTTTGATGCCGCCCCTGCTAAAAAAGTTACTTTTTCCACAATTGAAGGGACGAGACGGAGGGGACGACCACCTACAAGATGCAGACCTGCCAACATTGTAATCTGCATGACCTTACAATTCTGAGTTAGTGTTTTACTTGACATAGTGTTATACAGAAAGTGTTATTATAGGACCTTTTTACACAAAATTAAGATCTGTTACTAAATACACTTGTCAATTTTGAATAAATTATTTTTTTTTAAAAATTCATTGTGAAAACAATAACAAAAACATTTTTTAAATCTTGAGTATTTTATTATACAATTGTTTAAACACATATTTACACTTAATCACAATTTAAAAATTAAATTTCTAGATTAATACAAAAAGGAAAAAAATTAAATAGACTTAATTAAAAACAATTATTGCTTTAAATGCTGATATGTAGCAGCTGCTTTTAAGAATCCTTTATCGAAGGTCTGCTCATAACAACATCCAGTTTGCGTGGTTTTGGCAATCAGAATGTCCTCTAGAGATTTATCAGACAAAGAATTTCTGAACTGTGTTCTATTTTTTTTTACTATGCTAAATACCCTTTCTGCATTACTGTGAGGTATGCTTAATATAGCTACCATGATTTTTGCTATTCTACTGTACTTCTTGAAACATCCATCATTGGATGTTATTTTAGAAATCCCATTTTTTGTCCATCCTTGTTTCCTGTTTAATCACAGAAAGTAAATCAGTAATCTGCAAATCACTAAATTCCTCTAAAAGTTTATCTCTTTTCATATCTTCAGTTTCTTCAACATTGTCATTAATCCACATCGATGGAAATTTTTTCAAGAAGAAATCAACATCCTTGAATCTTTTTGAAGGTAATTTATCAACATCTGCAACTTCAGCGGATAATAAAAACTCACTATTCAAGGGAAATTTCTGCCGTATATAGTTGCAGACAGCAATATAATAATTTTTTATATTACTATAGAAGAGTTGCTTATCTTCCATTTTTAAGACTGATATTAACTTGGAAGCAGCACTACCAATTATAATATCATCATCCAATTTATGATTCTTCTCTGACACTAAGTTAATGTCCATCAGGGAAGAACCTTTAATAATGTCTGCTCTTATAAATTTTGAGACAAAATCTTTTAATAAATCTAATAATGAAGAATTCAAAATATGAATTTTTGGCTCATTAGATTGTAAGGTAATTAAGCTTCTTTCAAAAACTGGGATGATATAATTTAGAAACAAACAATAAGCTTTACAGATATCTGATGAAAGAAATAGAAGCATTTGTTCTTCCCTAGTCAAAACAGATTCCTGTTTAGAAGATTTCGGTGAAGAATTTTTAGAACAATTACCAGCTTTTAATTTCTTTGCAGGATTTCCCATTTCTGATTTTTGTTCAGAAGTTTTTAATGAACTATTAGAGAAATTACCTACCTTCAATTTCTTCACAGATTTTTCTATTTCTAAAGGCCTTTTCTTTTCAATATGTGCATTCTCCACTTTGTTGTCATTTGCAGATATTTTTAATGGTATGGAATAGTCATTAAGACTATGGCATTTGCTCTTTCGATTTATTTGATCCTTGTAAAAGCTACACAGAGGATCCCATTGGAACCCCCCCCCCCAATGTTCCATCTACCTTTTCCCATTGTTCCATCTACCCAAAGAGAGCCATCTTGTGCAAGTATGTTTCAAAATTTTATGTGTATCAACGTCATGTAAAATTTGCAAAGCTTTAAGTTCAAGTTTCTTTTTAGAACTCTTCTCTAAGTAAAAAAAAATATCAACCAAAACATCACTAACTGATATAGGTAAAGCAGCAGGTCCTCTTTCAGCAGCAATGTGTACTAAATGGCAAGGACAGCCAACAACAAAAATTTCTGGATCTGCTGTCTTAATCACAGCGGCAACACCATTCTTTGAGCCAACCATCACTGGAGCATTATCACAGCTAAGTGCTAAACAATTTTCCAAAGGAATATTTTTTAATTTCAAAGTTTTTAACACCAAATTACCTATGTTCTGTCCTGTAGAGCTTAAATCTAAAGTCGGCACGGCAAGCAACGATACCTTGACTTCACCGGCATTTGCGTCGAAGTAAGATACAACGATGGGATAAAGTTGCGCATCTGTATCGTTGCTACCATCAGTAGCAACAGCAAACATTTGCTTTTGAAGAGATTCAACAATTGAAACTTTCTTCACATCAGCTATTTTTGAAATAATAGCAGCAGTTTTTGTTCGTCCTGCACCATACTTCTTAGCAACATCGCTTTTAGGGAACATTTTCCTAAATAATGGACCTGGATGATCTGCGACACTAATAGGTAGATTGTGCTCGACAATGAAAGACGTAAAATACACTTCAGCCCGTATTACATCGTCATCACTTCCAGACGCAAAATACTTACTGATGTTTTCATTTTTATTAACACATTCCGCTAAATCCTTGTGTCTCTTTGTGCGTATATGATCATTAATATCGCTTTTACCGCCATGTGCTATTTTGAAATCTAGTCCACAAACATTACAAAAGGCATAGTGCTGCGATTTGTTAGACTTAATTATACAAGGAAAGCTTTTAGAATAAGATTCTAAAAAAATCTGATTGTAAACTTTAGGTGGATTTTTACAAATAAAACAAAATCACGTTGCAATCCATGAGCAACAAATTGTAAACAAAAACATTACCGTTGCCAAAAAGCGCTCTTAATTTAGTCCGTGATTACCGGCCATGTGATCTCCTACATCAGCGTTCCCACTGGCTCATTTCGACGAGGCGCATACTCACTCTCATTGGCTAACGATTGTTTTAGCGTCACGTGATCGGCTCTCAATACCAACCAGATTAAAACATGTCAGGGTTTCGTTTTTTTGTGATGAGTTTCCTAACTAGTATTTAAAATCTTGTAAACCTTTGAATTTGCGACTTTAAGCATGCTGTTAATTTTATTTTCTTTATTTTTTTAAAAAAAAAACGAACTATAAATGATTACGCAACCGTACGATTTTAACGCTTGTCCGTACAACCGTACGATCGAGTAAAATACCGTACACTGTACGGCGAAACCGTACAAGTTGGCAGGTCTGAAGATGGATAGACAACGTTGAAAAGGACCTCAAGCTATTGGGAGTCAACCGATGGGGGGCCCTCGCACCGGACAGGGCCAGATGGAGGAAAATCTGCTAGTCAGCCTTGGCCTGTGAAAGGCTGTTGCGCTTATGAAAAGAAGAAGAAATTTTACTGAATCTCATTTAACTTGAGATGTTAACAAAAAGAAAAGGCTATTTTGAAATCACTACTTTCGACATAGACATCAAACTTGGCTGCACTGATTTAGAATGTTATTAACTCTCTGATCATTCGGCACGGAAAAAGTCTTAATTTAACCAGCAGTCTTTCCTGCATAGCAAAACCGGAGTTTTTTCATGTTATGAGATAGAGAACCAATGCACTGGGGAAAAACATTCAACAAATTTTGCCCATTTGCAAAACTGCCGATGGGTTAAATAAGCTTAAGAAGAAAAAAAAATCCCTTTTGGAACTATGTAGTGAAACTAAATTTATGAGAAATCTTGAATATATTGAGAAATAAATTATGTATCTGAATGTAAATTTTATAGTACACGAATTTTGCCCATTTGCAAAACTGCCGGTGGGTTAAATAAGCTTAAGAAGAAAAAAAAATCCCTTTTGGAACTATGTAGTGAAACTAAATTTATGAGAAATCTTGAATATATTGAGAAATAAATTATGTATCTGAATGTAAATTTTATAGTACATTCAGTATAAAAATTTACTGAATCTCATTTTACCTGAGGTCTTAATCATAAAAAAAAGCTAAACTATAGCTTAAAAGCACAACGTAGGACATAAAGAGTTGCACTGGTTTGGAATATTATTATAAAAGGTTAAATAATGTTCTTTTTTTTTCATTATGTATTAAAATAAAATTTATGACAGACCTTGAATGTTGGCGACAGAAAATTTTTCAGGAACCAAAATTTGACAGGGGTTTTAGTATTCTTCAAAACACTTAGCATCATAATCCTAAAAAAAAAAAAAAAAAAAAAAAAAAAAATATTAAAAAAACTAATATAATAATAAAAACAAAAATGAACTCAAATATAAGTATGTTTTATAAACAAAGTGACAATCATATATTATATCTCACTTACAGTATAAATATTGAGAAAATTTAATTTTTAGTAAAAGAGAAAATAAAAATTGTTAGGCAACAAAATTTTAACAGGATATTTTGTTACAATCATGTTATCATACATTTGCACCATTTCTAAAAAGTATGGCAGATATATTTCAAATTGGTATGTATACCTCAGAAGTCTCTCGTACAGATGACCTGATGCCAACGAAAATATGTTTATCTTATCATCCCCCTTTTCTTGTTCACTTTTGTTTCCTGTAAAAGTACTGCAAAAAATAATATATATATATATATAAATCTGACAAAGAAACAATTTTTAATATTAAACATATAAATAAGCACATTTGAAAGTTAAGTCTCTTTATAACAGTTTTCAAAAGCAAGAAATGCATGTGCTATCATAGAATGAAAAACAGCACAACCTATGCTAAATGTAAGGCAAAAAATTACAAAAATAAAAAACATAAAACTATAAAAGGTTGAGTAATCATTAAAAAAAACTGTTTGAAATTTGCTAGTACTATTTCAAAAAACGTGCAAAGCCATCAAACATGCCTATTATTTTAATTAGGGAATGGAATGGGACAGATTTCAAAACAAGATTTCTATCTAGGATCAATGGTTGATAAATTTTCGCATCAATCTAGTATTAGAAAGCAAGAAACGTAAAAAAGGGGACTATTCTAATAAGGAGAAGCTTTTCGTCTAGGAACACTGATTGCCAAAATTTCACATCAATCCAACAGTAGAATGCAAGAAACTTGAAAAACTGGGGCTATTCGAATCAGGGGAGCCTTTCCATCTAGAATCAATGGTCGCCAAAATTCGGCATCAAACCAACAGTAGAACACAAGGAAAATAAAAATTTATAAATAAAGATTACAATTCTAACAACTTAAAAATGATTTATACGCAAAGTGATACATTAATTAACCCTCAAAAAGTTTTTATCTATTAGGAAAGACATCTTTACAAATAAAATATAATTCATTCTAGGTTTGGTTTTTAGATTCCTTAAATCTATTTAGCTATTATTTTAGACATTAAAAAATGTGTTACAATAAATTGTCTTAAATCTTGTACCTAAACCATTAAATGACTCTATCATGACCAAAGCTTTTCTGAAAAGCAAAAAAAAAAAAAAAAAAAAAAAAAAACTGGTTTAACTGGCCGAAGATTTAACTTTTTCTGGGAACCTGGACTCAGCAGAATTTTAAAACCTAAAACCTGGTAGAGCCATCATCCAGCCTCAACACCCCCGTGGCAGAATCGTTGCGACACGGTGACAATGTCAGAGAAAGTTGAATAGTTCTTGCAGAAAGATTTTTCTTCTGAAAAGTAAAAAATTTTACTTTCTTTTACTGCATAAATGTATTTCTAATATTTGAACACTTAGATAATCACTTTTTGACACGCTTAATTTACGCCGATAGTATCGTAAACCGATGTAATGTTTCAATTGTATTTTCGGCAGCTACTGATATTGATTTTCACATGTTTTTCAAATATCCTTATATATTTCAAACAATATGGAAAATTCGAATTGTGCATTTGAGTATTTACTTTCTAAGGCAATAATTCTATCGAATTTTTGGCAATTATTGCTATTGATATCTCCACAGTTTTTAAATCCTTTATTTTTAATGCGATATTATTTATTACAACAACTTAATCTTGAAATGAAACACGCAATTGATTAGTCTGATTCGCTTGATTTCGCCATCGATCTTTTTTTTGACTATTACTTCATTAGATTTCATGATTTTTAATAATTTTTTTTTTTTTATTGTGGCGATTATTTACAAAATGCAAAGAAGGAAATAATTCCTGCGTCCCCCCCCCCCAACAAAATGCGAGACTATCACCCATAATATTCTAATAAAATATTATTATATGTTCAATTAACAAAAATTATACATAGTTTTTTTTTTTTTTTTTCCTTTTGTAAACGCAGCGCTTTTGTTATTTTAAATTAGTAAGATATATGTTTGTTATTATTAAATGTATCTTGCAGAAAGACATTAGTGTTAGAGAGTTTTGTTGCAGATAGTTAAAAAAAATTCTGCCACAGAGCTGAACACCACTTCCCCCAACCTACCTGAATTTTTCCACCCCTAAACCACAGGGGTAATTAACTTAGAATGAATTCCAAACCACTAAGGACACAATTGCAATCCTATCAAACAACGTTTAGCTAGGCAACATCGAATCAAGCCATAATAGGAGAGGGCTAAAATCACCAGGCATTAGAAAAATAAGAAATACATTTTTAAATATAAAACCAAACACACCGAACAGTTTTATAATTACTGAGCTAAATTACTAATGTTGGTGCTCAATGGGATATTTTCCAATGATCTTGGCCTTTTTATCTATCATGCCTTAATTATGTTGAAATTCCTTATTTTCCACAAAGTTTCTTCCAAGTTTTCACAACATTACAATACAGTGTATAAGTTTCACTTATCATTAACTTAAATTTTTTAATGTAAATTTGAAAGATTCAGTAGAACCTCAAATATTTAAAGGAAATCTTAAAGCTTTTTTTTTTTCACACACCTATTTAATTTTGTCTCTTTTTTTTTTTTGATTTCAGAAAAATTCTGTTATATTTTATACATTCAATCTTTAAAATAAAAAGTGCAGTTTATGACCACATAGATTCGATAACTTTACGTAAGTAATGCATCTATATTTTATTAATTGCTGAGGATGATAGCTGACAGGGTGTTTCTGTTAAAAGAAAGCGTGTTATATTATTTAAAATAGAATAACATATTGCTAATGGCATATGAAGAAAGGAAAATATATAAATGAAATCAACTTTACATCTAACTAGGATGATAATAAAATTTTAAATTAGAGAAATATTTATTGAATGGCCATAATAAAATTAAACTTAAATACTACTTAGCACTAATTTTTTAAAAAAATGAAAAAAAATTTTAAAAAGAACCCTGTAGCTTCCAAAATTTGAGAATTATCGAAATTAGGTCCCAAATACTTTGGAAAATCAAGGTTATATTGGACAGTAAAATTACTTAATTTAATGGTAGAGATGGTTTTGAGTAAGGAATGTTTGATGATACCAAAGATGATGGATTTATAATCTGATGATTTATATTTATAGATGATGTATTTCGTTCAATAAATTTAATTGATGTTGTTATAAGGAGACTCAACAGTAAATTTAATCTATATTGCAAAGGACATCAGGAATGTACCTTTTCATTGCAAGCCAAATATTTCTCCATTCCTCGACTATTCCACCAATTATAGGCATGCTGCTTGCAAAATACAGGAAAAGGAAACAAAGAAAGAAAAGAAAACAGCAGTTTTACATACATGCTATAAACTCCTATATTTACAGCATGCAAGTTTATTAATTACTTTCAAGATAAAAATGAAAGAAAAAATTATAAAATCTATATTATAATAGCACACTCCATAGCTATTTCAAAAAGTAAAATTATGATGCTAGGGTTAAATGATAAGAAATGATTCGACATGATGTTTAAAACAATAAATAAATAATTAGTAATGTTAATGATTCCCATTGAAAACAATTATGTTTCTATAATTACAGACACATGAAACATTATATTTTTATAAATAGAGAAATAAAATAGTTTAAAGTAGTGAGATCTTTCAATATTTTATGAATACTCAGCACCAATTTTTTTTTTCTTAATTGGCAAAAAAGTAATCAATTATGCAAAGAAAACATTTAATTAAATTGTCCATGTCAATGTAACAAGAAACAAGGCAGCGTAATCCTGGAAATAAAAAAAAAGCCAAGATAGAAAGATCTTCTTTAGCAACAATGAAAAAGAAATTCTTCATGGAAATAAAACTTTTTCTTTATTTCAGAACAATGTCACTATGTTTATTTACTACATGCAATGCAATAAGTAAATTATATTACACTGTGCATAATATAATTTATTTATACAAAATAATTTCCATTTATATATATTATGCATAAATAAATTATATTATACATAACTGTATAATATAATTAATTTTTATTCTCACACTACACCTGATGTTAATAGCGTGCAAAAGTATTTAAAATATTAGACAGATAAAGCCAGGAACAAAAATTTTTGTTTTGGAAACACAGCGTAACAAAAATATGGTTAATTATGGCTTTGAATATCCTAACTTGCAACAAAAAGGCACAGAAGAGCTGAAATCTTATTTGATGGTCAGCTGATGTTTTGATTCGTTCTTACAAAACTGAAATAACTGAGTGTAAGTGTAATATTACTTATTATAATGGATTAAGATAATTCTGTTATGTTTTCATCAAAAAGGAATAAACATTATTCTAATCTTAACAATGAACTTGTTACTATACCTTTCTTTTTTGTTTGCTACAAAATTAATATCCCGCTTTATTCTTAAAGTCCTTTCCTGACCTGCTAATAGTGTCTTAAAGATCCTATCAGTATTGAAAACTATTGGGATATATTAACCATGTATATTACCCATGTAATGTTTCACTACAATAGGCAATGCACAGGGTAAAACAGATTTAAAATTTAGGTTAAAGGAACACCATAGATATGTCATCAATAATTCATGAAATCCTCCATTGTCTTGCTCAACCCTTGGGTATAAATTTAATTTAGCAAACCTGCCAACATTGGAGAAATAAAATAACCGAGATTTCACTAGCAACATTTATTGGGCTACAAGTAAAGTTGTGATACATCATGCATAATCATGTAAGCCATAAAGAGAAATTCAAAATTGGAAATAATATCACTTACATTTAGAGAAGTTAAAAATATGTATATATATCATAGACTTAGAGGTTGGACAGCTCTAACGAGCAGGGCACATCGACCAGAGGTCTATTGTACCCGTGTATATATATCATAATCTAAAGAAGATTTTTTTAAAACCATTATTTATAATCACTTGAACTTTTTTATTTTATAATTGTCGTTAAACAGCCGAACCAATTTAGGGTTTGCAACTACTAATTTTTTACTGTTTTCTCAGGTGTAAATGAGAATGACCAATGTATTGACAATAGATAAACCTCATTTATCATTTTTATCACAAAATTATTTTATTTATTACATATTTATATACTTTTAGTGAATTCTATCATTTAATAACAACAAATGTTATACTTTTTATCATTATTAATGTATATTAATATATTATAATATTAATATATATTTATATTAAATATTTAACGAAAATAATTTCATTTAAGTAACAATAATTAATAACAATAGTTGTTTTTCAATATAAACTTATTTGGTTGATCTCTTCTTATAAACTTAATATAAAATACTTCTTATAAAATTATAAATTCACTTTGTATTTTGATTGAATTCATATGCTTCTGTAGACTGATTCGTTCGCAAATAAGTGAAAATAAATAAGTAAGTGAATAGCTTATCATAATATTTATGATTTCTTGATATTAAATTTAATTTGGATATATCATATTACATTTTAAAAATATTTAATTTGCATTTTTAAATATATAAATTTATGTTTCATATAATATTAAAACATATATTTGTTGTTAAAAATGCATATAACATTCAAATTTGAAGCAATAAAGTAATCATCTTTGCAACCGTACATTTATCGACAAAATAAAATTGGACGGTGATACCCGACATTCATGTGAGCGGGGCTACACGAAATCCAATTTTTTTGTAAATTTGTAATTACTCGAACAATTTTTCACATATAAACTTCTTTCTTTGTGCAAATTAAACTTAAGACTACATACTTTAATGCTGTATGTATAGAAAAAATTATTTTTTTAGTATTAAAATGAAGTTTAATCGAAACATTCAACCAATTTTTCTTAATTTCATGACTACTGTATTCAACATTTTTTCAAAACTATTGTTTACCATGTTACCAGCTGCATAAATACTTGAAACTTTGAAAATAATATTTTTTTAATATAACAATTAATGTCCGATGGCCCATTGACTTGAAAAAATATTCTATACATCTGAAATTGACAGTGGGCAGGGGTACCCGCTGGGCAGGGGTACCTGACACTTCCTTAAATGAAATTTTCGCTTTATATAAAGACTCATAATACAGGGTTGCCACTCAAATCTGGAAATAAAATTCACTGAGTTTTCCCTGTACATATTATACACAATATATTAAGAGGAAATAACAATTACTGTGCTCTTTGTGAGCTATATTGGGTAAACTATATTTATTAGTTTTAATTGCCGGAAAAACAGCTGGTACTTAAATAACGCTATAGTAAATGAAATAGTTTAGTGCAGCTGTAATACCATGGTTAAATATCCCATAAATTACGTCTTGAGAGGTCACTATTTTTTAAAAGACAAAAATAAGAAAAAAAATTCCCTGTATTTTCCCAGTTCGTAAAGAAAAATTCAAAATTCCCTGCATTTTTCCTGATATTTTAGGTGATTTTTAAATTCCCTGTATTTTCCAGGTTTTCCCTGTGGAGTGGTAACCCTGTAATAAGTGATGACTGACTTACATTTCCTACTAAGATTAAAAATAAAAACATGCATATAAACATATAAATCAATTTTAAA
Source organism: Parasteatoda tepidariorum (assembly GCF_982258835.1). Lineage (NCBI taxonomy): Eukaryota > Metazoa > Arthropoda > Arachnida > Araneae > Theridiidae > Parasteatoda > Parasteatoda tepidariorum. The sequence continues at coordinate 693,306 of NC_141762.1, forward strand.
AATTAAGATAAAAAGATTTCTTAATAAAAAATTTTGTTTCCTTTAGTATATCATGAACAGATATCATTTTGATCTTTTCAATTAATTCCAGCATTATCACTAGTTTATCTAAAGATTATCACTACCCTATCCATAATTATGAGAAGTTCTTATTTTGTGAGATAAGGGCTCAAGATTTGCAAATTTATACATTCAAAGTGTATGTTTACTCCACATTTTTTATATTCATTGCTAAAAAAAAGTGCAAATTAATTAATATTAGAAAACAATGGCGGGCAAGAAAGTTAGCATTTCTCTCACGTTCACAATTTTAAGTTCATAAGAAATTCATTTTGAGCCAAAAGTCTTGCTGAATGAAAATGAAACTGTAAATCTTCACGAAGATAGCACAATTTATTTCCAGCTGTCGATTTTCAATGGTAATTGTTTATTTTTGAACTGTTTCTTGGGTTTATTTTAAAGTAAATAAAGCACTTTTGGGGTATTAAACTAGAATATAGAAATGCTGCAAAAAAAAAAAATAAAGAAATAAAAAAAATTTGGTATAAATAAAAATGAAGCATAGGTTTTAGATTATTTTTCTTGTCTAACAATTTTATGCAAGCTGCAGTTTTATTCATTGTAAAAGAAAGAAAAGGAAATGTTTTTGATTTTCTTTTTATGAGGGTACCTTAACTGAGTTAAAATAAAAATTACTTGTCTTACAATTTCAAAAATTATGTCCTCAAAACATTTAAATATCAATTTAAAAATATATAATATAATTAAGTAGACTAAAGAACTACAGATGAATTATTTTTTATCTAAAAAGACTTAACTCCATATTGAGATAAAAAAAAAAATAAAAAATAAAAAATAAATTAACATATTTTATTTATTTATTTTCAGAAGAAATTTTTTTTTTCAACAAAATTTACAGAAAACTTTAGTTAGACAGACAGCTTTAACTATAAATGAAAAATATCAATTTTTGAATGTTCCAATTGCTTTATGAAAAAAAATCAGCCAACAAAAGAAAGAAAAAAGTAAAAAAAATTACAAAAGCTTTTTTCTTTTTTTGTAAACTGCAATTATTTGTACTTTTTGGTTAATTTACTCTGGATAATCAGACTTTCACTGTAATTTTTAAATTTTTAGTTTTCACTAATTTAATCATAAAATTTATTAAGTTAAAAACTGAGTTTGCTACATAGAAAAATTTCGTTAAGAAGTTATTGGCATGCTTTAAGCATCGAAATTTCAAAGATCATCATCAGGAGTGCAGTATTTTGCTCACTCTAAACATGAACTTTTTTTTAAAGCGAGGAATTTATTATTACGAATTATTTTTGATTTGACTTCATATTGGTTAACATTGTTTGAATTTTATCAATTACCTTGTTATTGTGCCCCAAATTCCTGAGTCAGTCTCCGTATCATCCTGCAGAAGTTCTTCGTACTGCTTTCCGGGCTTTTTTGACACCTGAAACCAAAGTAAATCCCTTTCTGAACAACTATTTTACATAATTTCAATAAAATTGCTGCATAAAACTGTAAACTCATGAATAGTCATTTAAAAAGATAGGAGAAAATTACAACAATTATACTAATAAATACATGGATAAAACAGGTTCAGTACGCAGATTGTTTCAGACAGTGATTTCATATTTGACGATACAATTTAGATTGGTTTCTGAATAAATTTTGTTGACTTTTAGTGTTGATTATCTGGAATATTTAAGCAGTAAAATACACAAGTGAGTTTTACAGATGTAAAATAATAATATATATCCGTCATTGTTCTTCATGTATATGCTAATGCATTCTTGGGTTAACTGCCACTTTAGATTAGATTTGTTTTATGATTTACTATAAATATATTATGGGGAACACAAAAAGTTCATCCTGTAAAATTTAAGTACCTTGAAGATTTCAGCAGCATTCACCCCATACCTTACCAATGCAACCATGGCCAAATTAGGCAAACCAGACAGGCTTTAAAATTTAGATTAAATTTAGAATAGATTGGTTTTTATAATTTTTCTTCCTTTTAAAGATGAATCTTGAAATGTTTAGATTATTTTGAAAAATGCTTCAAAAGAAATGTCTTGCTTTATGAATATGAATTTCTTTTATTTGTTTAAAATTTTCAATTTTTGAAAAAGTGGCCTCATGTTTTAAAAAATGTCCACTGCTAAAAATGCTTGAACTTTTGGGAATTTAGAATAAGGAAATTTTGCCTTAGACTAATATGGAAATTATACATTTTTTTTCAGCAATACAATGTAGTTACTAAGATGGTGTTCACGCAAAGTAAACAATAAAACTTTGCAATTCAAAATTTAATTTTTGTAAAACAGCCAAAAAAAGAAATATGTCGGCATTATATTACCGTTGGTACAACTGATGGAACCAGAATAATAGGTGTTATCAAGCAAAAGGTTAATGAGAGTGTATAAGAAAATTAGTTGCCAGGATATGAATTACAAGCAAGTTATAACCTTTTTTCTGTTTATATTAAAATGTTAATAATAAAAATTAATAATTTTCAAAAAAATTTCCTTTTTTTATTATTTTAAAGCACAAAACATGCTTAGAGAATGTAGGATAAGATATTATAACATATGTAGGACATGCATACTTTGGATAACTAATGTTACGCAAAGAATGAGATATTTATATTTATTTACACTTGTCTGCATTTGACAGATAAAAACTTGTCCTACCAAAGAGTAAATTAGGAGAATCATTTAAGCTTATTAATCATACACTTGATTTACTTGTTACAGTTACTACTAATTATTATTGATGTAAAGTTACTTTATTAAGTTACTTCATTAATGAATTTACAGCTTGAACTTTTTTAGCAACATAAGATATTATTCTTAAGCAAAGAAATTATGTATTAAAAATGCAGTTATAATAATAAATTTATACAAGAATATAGAAATCAGTAAATATATACCTTCACTTTTATAATGTGACTTCTAAAATCACTTATAAGCACTGCTACATTTGAAGAATCGGATAATGTTTCAGTATTTTCACTTCTAAAGAAATGTTATTTATATTAAAATATTTATATTAAGTACAATTTGGAACATATAGAATGAAAATGCTTGCCCTAAAGCTATTTATAATCATAAAAACAATTTAAAATATTTATATTAAGTATAAACAGTACCATTTGCAACATACAGAATGAAAATGTTTACTTTAAACTTATTTATAATAGTAAAAACAAAAATTTTAATTATCTTGTAAGACATAATAAGGCGATTTCCTTAAAATATATCAACAAGTATTTAAATAAAATCCGTTAGAAACCTTTTATTAAATATTTTTAATATACAAAAAAAACATTTATTTTACAGAAAGAAAAAAAAATTGTTTTTTCAACTAAATTTATTAAGGTTAAATTAAGTGTCCATCAAAAATTTTAAAAAATGTTTAAGAGGTAAAAAAAATTAACTAGTGGATGCGTGAATAAATTGAGTAAATGAGTCAAAAAAAGGTCATCTGCATGAAAAGTTATTATAAAATTACAAACTTTCCAAATCATTGATTTAAATAAGACAAGTTTTACATTATAGAAAAATTTAATAACATTGGTATTCAAATAATAAACAAATTAATAATTTAATAAAAATATAACAAACCCTGATATTTCATAAATTTCTGCTGATCTTCCTTCCCGTAATCTCAAATCCCATGCTCCAGGATTAGCTTTAAGTTGAAAGTAACCCTGTGGGGATAAATTGCACCATAATAAATATAATAAAATTCTTATTAAATAATATTCATCTAAATCTGAAAATGTCATAACCACAAGAACATTATTTTTCAGTTATTTATAAATTTTAAATTCATTAAGAAGGAACATGGCTAAGTACAAATTATTTTTAAATTTATTAAAGTTTTAGTGCATAAATGAATAATAAATTGTGGACTATGAATTAAGATGATTAAAGATGATTCCTCATCTATGGAACAAAGTGTTCTTTACATCAAAATAATAAAGAAAAAAAATGTAAAATAATAATGTAAAATGTACAAATAAACAAGTTTGTGAAATAATAAGTCATTTTAGAACTATAAGCAAGTATTATCATCAACAAGGAGAAAAAGATGTCAGAAGTATATTCTGCGCATCTGTACAGATGAAGGTACTTATATTGGGTAAGGGTTAACATTATTTAAACCACTTGATTCTATTTATTTTTTTTTAAATTACTGATTTAAATCACCTGATTTTATTTAAATATTTTTGAAGTACAATTTATAAATATATTCTAATGGTTGTAATGTTTTAAAATGTAAATTTTATTGATATTGAAGGTTTTTTTCAAGAGAAATAATGAAATAGGTACATAAATTATTTGATGCTCAAAATGAGTAATAAAAAACAAAAAGAACTGTGGATAAAAATGGCATGAAACTTTTAAATAATAAATTTTTATAGGCTGCATGTAAAATTTTTTGTTAGATAAACATACTTCAATTGCCTTCATTTCTTTTTATATTTTCTTCTACAAAAGTCTACTTTTAAAACTTATTAAATATGTAGTTAAATATACATTAAATATGTATATAAATAATGAGGAAAGACTTTCTCTGTCAGAAGTTATTAGTTCTTCATCATTTTATCATAAGTTCTAAATTTTTTATTACTTCTGTATTGCTTTTTTTTAATTATTATATACATTTTCTATAGTTCCTGATCAAAATATTTTATTCCTCATTTAAAATGTAACTTAACAAATCCATGAGGGTCTTGAGTTTAATAAATTTTCAGTAATTAGTTTGTAATAATGAATCTTTGAATCCAATGTTTAATTTGTAAAAATTATCGAATATTAACAATTTTGAGTTGTTGACGCCAGAAGCGCCATCTATGAAAATTTAGTGTATCGTATGAATCCGATGAGCTCGGATGTGTGAACAGAGCGTTGCTCTAATTGAGTTATGTTAATAAATTGTTGTTTAATTATTACAGTCCGCTCATGAGATTTTGGAGAACTTTTATTTTTATTATATTGAGAATTTTGCAAAACTGAGCTATCGTCGGACCCACGAGTTATAAATACTTTCTTAATTATACTATTCTCTATTATGGTTCTTTAATTATACTATTGTTTTTGAATAATATCAAGCGTTACTAATATATTTTAACACAATTTTGACTGGTAAATCTAAAACATTAAAAAAAAAACTGTTTCAAATTTTAAAAATAATCATAACTTTTACTAACCCTGGTACCAAAATGAATTTCATCTGGTCTATTTGAAGATTACAGTATTTAACTCTCTAGCCCAAAAGAAAATCTTATTTTTCTTTGATACTTTATATTCTTTACCTCATGCAATAAAGAAAAATGTTGGAAGGGAAGTAATTATGCAATTTAGCCAGTGTAGTTTAACACCTTAAGGGTTAAAATGTTCTACCAGATTACTAGTTCTATTTACTGTGTAGTTATAACAAAACACAAAGGAAAGAAGATTTGAAACTAAAAAACTATGAGGTTAAGTAAATCATTCTTACTATATTCAAAATATCATACGTTTTGCTAAAATAAAAATAACACTTAGGTATGATGCATTTTCAATAAAATAAGGAAGGGTTAGTTAAGGTTCTTCAAAATAAAAGCGCACATTCCTCTATAACGGCTAAAGAAATAGATGACTTAAGAATGTTAGACATCAATCTGTGATTATAATATTCATTTCTCACAATGTCTTAAGGTGTGCAAATTCATACCAGCTTTAACATGTAGTTTATCAGTGGTCTGTCCAGGCTGAATTTACTACCATTTAGCGGTACCTTCACAAATTCAACTTTAGGAAAAACGGCAGCTTCACAAAATACTTTTTCTCAAAATTTTATTTTTGTATTCCTTGAGAAACGATAAATCCATATTTTCGTGTAGAGTTTTAATACAATTTTTAATTTTTCACAAATTATGTCTAAATTTTCACAAAATAAGTACCTCTCAGAAAAACTTATACAGACCCCTGTTTATAATCTTGAGTGATTTGTAAATTTGAATCATGACAGTAGCATTAAAAATGCAAACTGTTATTTTTTAATTAGGAACTGCTTTATTCCAGAAGATACCTGTTTTTAATTATTTCATTTATAATTTTATATTTTAATTAATTTTACATTTTAATTTTTATTAATTTCTCACAATTTAGATTTTGAAACGTGCCCTTACTCCCTTCTGCCTTAACAAATGTAAGGCAATGAATTTACATAGTACAAATTTACAGCAGGCTAAAAAAAAAAAAAAAAATTTGAAATTATGATTACTGTGTCTTGACACTGATGACAATGTTTCTGATAATACTGAAATATTTGTCTCTTAACTACAATATTTGTGCTTAACTACAATATTTGTTACTACAATATTAGTGCTTTTATACTATGTATTTTGCTTCATTAATATAACAAATAATTCATTTGACAAACCAAATTAGCCATGACTATTGTATCCACTACTTCAGGCTTTTTCTTTGTGCCCAATGTGAACTGTAAACCCCTGGGTGGATTTCCTGAAGATTGTTCAAAACAATGCCCTAAAATAAATTATTAAATAAAATCATTCTAGCATTGGTCAATAATTTATAATCTAAAGAATGACAACTTCTAAGTAAAAAGGAACATTAAAATTTTTATTATCATTCTATATTTATTCTAATCATACATAATTTCAATGCATCTAATTCACAGGGTGCGTAGCCAAATCTTTCAACAAAAAATAAGCAGCTTTTAAGCACTCAAAAAATATTTTTAAGCATTATGTACATTGACAAAATGTAAAATAATTTTCAAAGACTTTACATGATCGTGATAGAGCTAGTTTCTGACCAAGAACTCTTTTCTTGATTATATTAGCCATTATAAAATAATCAAGAAATTTTTCGGTTCAATTTCAGAGGGTGGAAATGAAGCCTGAAATCGAGAGTATCTTGCAAAATGTGCATGAGAGTGTAAAAATCTCACCGAACCCAGCTAAGTAGACGCACATGCAGGCTTGCATGTATTTCATCAAACATGTAAAATGATTGGCACTTTCATACGCTACCAACCGAGGGTACACCGAAATAGATTGTTGTCGAATGAATTGCAAAAACGTTCAATAGGACAATGCGAAAAGCAAATTTTTACATAATACATGGCAAAAGCCGACAATACCTTTTTGAAAATCTTATTTTCGAAAAGGCACTTTTAAAACACCAAGCACACACACACAAAAACATTAAGCACTTTTTAAAAACACACAATGAAGAAAGCACCTTTAAGGGCTTTTAAAAAAATGAAAATCGAAAATAAGCACCTTTAAGCACTTTTTAAAAAACCTTTTCACCATGATTCAAGCTTAAATAAAAAATTTCATAGTCTATTTTTTAATTTGAGTTTTCTGTTCTTTGACACTTTGTATGAGTATTTTAAAAGTCTTACCTTCAATAAGAAGATGTTCTAATTCAAAATCAGCATGAACATTGCTTTCAACCTAAAAATATGTACCATAAATATATGATTTGAATTATTATGTTAACATCTCATGCACCAATAAAATTTTACAGTCAAGTTCTCACAAGTAGAGTAGTATATAAATCTTGTATAAATAGAACACTATTAAACTATTCATTGAAAAGCAGAAATTCATTTAAATAATTTTTAAAATAAAGTTAAAAAATATTAACATAACAGACTTGATGTAAGAAAATAATCAAAGAAACATTCCCAAGGTCAATTGTAAGAAGGAGCAATAAAAATAAATCATCTTTATTGCAATTAATGTAAGATTATTTTAAGCAAACAATGGTTTGATGAAACTAAATATTTACACCAGTAAGAGAGAACAAAGAAAAGATAATTTGTAAGTCAAAATATTAAAAGATTCTGGATTTTAAATAAAAATATTATGAAGCATGTTTACTAAGAGAGTTAATTTTGAAATCTTCAATACGGTTATAAAAAACAGGTTTTGTTCAACATGCAATTGATTTTGGAATTGATGTAATATAAGAATATATAAGAAAGTTAAAAGTTAAGAAACTGAAGTTCAACTAACACAATTCATGACTGATTGACGAAGTTATAGTGAGGTATTTTACTTTTGAAGATAGAAAGATCATTGAAAAAAATATGGGGTAATTTATAATTCGCTACACGGTTTGAGAAGGCTATAGCAAAAAAACTAAGGTGACTACAGTAAACGTTTCATTAAATATAGAAATAATTCGAATTTTATTCACAACTCTTGCCGTGTGAAACCTTTGTCACTAGGCCTACATCAGCACGATCGTCCAGTTCCTGCCAGATCAATGGGCTTGACAGCATTAGTTCTGATTCACACAATATAACTGAACCACGTGACGAAAGAAAATGAAATAAGAAAGAAAAAATCCCACAAGGTGTCAATTTTGTTAATTGAACCATATTGAATATAGTCTGGTAGGAATATCATATTTATGTATGTTGTGATGAAGACAGGGCTAAAAACTGTAAATCATGAATAACTGATTAATAACATGCACATGAAAAGAATTGAGTGATGGACATATATTTGTCTAAACAAATTATGGCAAAAAGACCTAGTCAACAGACTTATAAGCAAGGGGTCTTAAGACTAACAGAGTAGAACCTCGTAAGACTATCGATAGACATTGAAAATGATAAAAGTAGGTCAACAATTAAAATTTATAAGACTCTTATTCTACCTGTATTGCTCTATGCAAGTGAAACATGGACACTAAACGCAAACACTCAGCGTACTCTTGGGGTTTTTGAAAGGAAAATCCGTAGAAATATTTTTGGCCCAGTACAGGAAAGGGGCTGTTGGCGAATCAGATACAACTTTGAATTATATAGACTCTATGGACAGCCACAGATAGTGCAGGTCATCCGAAGCAATAGATTAAGATGGCTTGGCCATATCTGGAGAGGTCCAGAAAACAATGCAGTATGAATCGCCACCTTTAAAAATCCTTCTGGATCTTGGGCCAGAGGAAGACCTCCAACAAGATGGCTGGATGACACTACTAAAGATCTCAAAGTAATAAAGATTAACAACTGGAAAAAAGTCACCATGGATAGGAGGCGTTGGAGGCTACGTGTGGTTAAGGCAGCCAAGGCCTGCAAGGGGCTGTCGTGCTGAAGAAGAAGGCCAACATAAAATGACAAAAATTTACGTAAAATTGTATGAATAATAAGTTAATAATGAATAGGTTAAAAAATTCATAATTTATGATAAGTATGAAAAAATTATGCTCAAAAAAATATCTTCTCACTGCAAAAATATTGACGATGCAAAAAGGAAGATTGACAAGCATGTTTTTTAAAATATTTGGAAATTTTGGTTTAAACACATTTTTCTCTTCTTAATGCAAACAAACAACTTGAAACAGTCTTCGGCCGGCGGGGTTCGAACCCACGAACTCTCAGACATGGGCCCAGCGCCCTACCGACCAGGCTATCCCAACCCGCCCAATTTTGTTACTACTAGATTAGCATTATTGATGAGCCATTGAAACAAGATGATCACGAACAGGAAAACGAGAGATGCGGGTACACTGGATTGATTGAAAAAAGAGTTTGAATAACTGTTAACATAAATTATCAACATTTCAGATATTCAATGAATATAAAATTAAGATGGCATAACATATTAGTTGAGTTGTTTATCACTTAAAAAAGAGAGCTTAATACATATGCAATTTTTAAAAATATTATGTTTAACATAACAATATAATATAACAACATAATATAACACCATAAAATATTATAACAATATTTAATATAACATTTTACGGATATATTCAATGTTTTAACATTTAAATCAACATTATTCACTGTTTAAATCTGAAGAGCCTGAAAAATAAACTTTACTTGTTCCAAATGGATGTTGTCTAAATCATAAGGAGATTTCACTACTTCCACTAACCAGTTTTCAGGAGTTATCATTCCAAGGGTAAAGAGTGGGGTCGACGGTAAGCCAGAAAATTTGGCAAACGGAGCAAGACCAAAGTTGCCATCAGATCCAAACACTGGCTCCTCATTTAACACAAAACGGTAAAAGCTGCAAGTTAGAAAAATTGATTAAATAAATTTGCAATAATATCAGCATAAATTAATTTCGTATATAATACAATTCAATACAGCATGCTGTTCTTATTTGTATGTTTCCTAAAATACACATAGCGCATCTAAAAAAGTTCAGAGATTTACCATGAATTAAAAATACAAGCAGGAGAGATTAAGTAAGAGTAAGGAATTCAGATTAGAGTTGGAATGGAAACGCATACAAGATGGAGTCAAATTGAAATGAGCCGACGGAAATTTTGTCCCATGTTGAATAAAATGTACCATGTTCAATAAAATGTACAGGTGTACAAATTTATGATCAACAAAATAAACAACCATGTTACCGTCTTTCAATCAGTGCACCATATTTTCTGATACTCTCAGAATAGGGCAAATTTTATACAATTTAAATGAATTCAAAATGTTAAATAATTGACATTTTTCACATGGATGAGCAATGGTGCATATTTATGGAAGACTGATAGGAAAATCAGGTATATTGTATTAAATTCTGAAATAATTTACTACTTTTTCTAAATATTTAGAAGTGAAAAAAAAAATTTTTTTTAAAATAAAATACAACAAAATTAAAATTATTCACTCAGCATACGTAAAGCACAGGGTGGCCACTCAAATCAGATTTCAAATTTCCCTGATTTTTCCAGGTTTTCCAGATAAAAATCTTAAAATTTCCAGGTTTTCGTTTCCTTTTTCTTATAAAGTGTAGGATGTGTACAAGAAAAGTGTCTGTATTATAGAGTATTTTATTCAAAATGTTATTTTTTTAACATATCATTTTGAAAAAAAAAAATTTTTTTCGACAATTTGGCAAGACTTTTTATTTATTTTTTAATATTTTGGTACAAAATTTTGAATCAAAAATCATATATTGACCAACAAAAGAGCAAAATTAGATATTAATATATAATTGGTTCTTAAAAAAATCTTCTTTTAAAATTAAAATATGTTATAAAAGGTTAAAATGGAATAGAAAAAATTAGCATTAATGCAACAATTGTAACGATTTGTAGACAAACATTGCTTTGAGCGATTGTAAAAAAATGTGTGATTGGTTGGCTTGCTGAAAAAAATAATTCACAGATTTCTTTGAATGGGAATAGAAAAGACTTCAGAAAAAGCATGCAATGTAAAATCTATTATTATTAAATTATAACCAACTAATTTTTGTAGAATTTTACAAAGTTAAAAATATGAAAACATTTCGTCAAAATAGGAAGAAAAAAAATTACCACCAAAGCATCAGAACAAACTTGAGCCATAAATGGATTCAGCCCAAGGACAAAATTTAAAAACAGAAGCTAATATCCTAATCCCTTTTTCCACCTTCACCAAAATCTTTCTAAATTGCACAGTCCCTCAGCGGTCAAAGGTTTCTACATTCATTTAGCAATCGTGGGAGAATTTTGGCATTCTAGTTTAACCGAGCTGTAATGGAGCAAATTTTGATGCAAGCGAAGTATCGCTGAGTTGATATTTCAACTGTTTGGCGATACATTTCCGTTTAAAAAAAGTGGGTATAATGGATGAAATAATTTAAATTAAAAAAATTAGTAAATAATTTAAAATAGAGAAATTAAAAAAATTATCCAAGAAAAAATTTCCAGCTTTTCTTTAAAATTCTCTGATTTTTCCAGGTTTTTATCCAAATTTCCCTGATATTTCCAGGTTTTTTCCAGTATAAAAAAAATTTCCTGATAATTCCAGGTTTTCAAGGTTTTCCAGGTGGGTGGCCACCCTGAAAGCATGAGAAATATGTGAAAACACCTGTTGCCAAGAGAAGTTTTTTTTTTTTCAAATAAAAGAATTTGCAATTAATTAAAAAAACATGAGTCAACAAGAATCTGGTGGGTATTAAAGTAAATATAAGATTGTAAAACAATAAAAAGTGTAAACAAAAGATTTTTTCTGTATGATGTTAAAAAATGTATCTCCCATGCAAAGTTTTTTTTAGAACATCCCAGGGGTGGTATTTTTATTAATAAAACGATGCAACATTTTAAAAGTAGTCATGAATAATGTATCATCCTTTTACCAACCTGCGAGTAGACTTGATCACACAAAATGCAATTTCAGATCACTGTATCACTTCAATGAAAGATAATTAAAATAAAGCAATGTTTAAATAAGAAAAAATTCGAACAGATTCAAATAATTTAACATAAGATACAAACTTAACAAAGTTAAAAACACACAATTTCTATTTTTGACAACAAATGGGAATGATATAGTATTTTACGAGCAATGTTTTCATTATACATTGTTTTCGTTCATAAAGAAAAGCTTCATCTCTTATTTTAGCTCATTGTAAAAGCATTACACAATGTTAATTACACAAAAAATTGAGAATAAAACAAAATTCAAACTTTTGAATGCCAGACTATTTGTTCAATGGGCTATACTAAGGGTGAAAAAATGAATAAATGTTAGTCTATAAAACAAGGAGAAAAAATAATAACATTTACTTTTTTAGTTTTCAGCAATTTTAATTTTTAATTTAAATGATCTTATATTAAGTTATAAATTAAAACTAAGTTTAAATTTGAGACAAAAAAAACTTTTTAAAACTAAATTATGCAAATTCATGCATAAGAATTAAGCAAAATTTACCTTTGTAAAGGCATGGCAGAATGCTTATCAACACAGTTTAAGAAAATAGTGAAATGCGCGTTAATAACTCTTTGTAGCACCATAAGTATCGAAGACAATTTTGCCGCCCCCTTAGAAACAGGGTCAACAATAACCACAACTTCATGAGCAGGCTCCTCAGTATCAGCAGCAGGTATTTTTACCACACTAAAAAATAGTAAAAAAATCTCAATAATTACATATTTCATAGTTAAAAGGACTAAGGTTCAGATTTTGATGACATTCATATTTTACAACAATTTTTTTTCTTTCAGAGCATTGTTATTCTTCATTTTTTTTAATATTGAGACTTTTTTTTTTAGTATATTTTAAGTTTCAGGAATTTCCTTTTTTCAATTTTTTAGTATTTCTTTGGCTTTGGGCTTTTTATTACAATTTTGTTTTGAGTCATTTTCAGAACTCTGGCTTCCAAATAATGAAGAAAATCTCTAGTATATTAATAGGTGAAGTATAAACTCTTCGAATAAAAATAAAATTGTTTTTTAATAATACCATCTGTTAAATCCGATAAAATTATAAGCCACTAGATGGTATCTTAGTTATGGAAATGTAATTCCAAGCCACTAGATTGTATCTTAATTATGAAAATGTAATTACAAGCCACTAGATATCTTAATAATGAAAATGTAATTCCAAGCCACTAGATTGTATCTTAAATAAGAAAATGTAATTCCAAGCCACTAGATTGTATCTTAATTGTGAAAATGTAATTCCAAGCCACTAGATGGTATCTTAATTATGAAAATGTAATTCCAAACCACTAGATTGTATCTTAATTACGAAAATGTAATTTCGAGCCACTAGATGGCATTTTATAATGTGAATATAATAGATTGTTTTAAGAATTCAATGAAGGCATATGTATGCTTAATGTATTAAAAAAAACTTTGTTATTGTTTTAATCAAGAGCTCATCTTTGAATTTTACACCATCTTTTTCATAGCAATCACTTTAGAAGACATTTATTTAAATACTTTTCCCTAAATAATAAAGCATTTCTTGCATTTTTAAGAGAATTTTTTAAGGGCATTTAAAGGGATTTTTTAGGTCATTAAAATGTGGGCTCTTTTAATGACTAAAAATGACCGGGCTCAAACTCTAAATATATATGAAATGCTAACAATAAGCAAGATGCAGTTCATATACAGCAATATCACATAAGGAGAGAAGTTGTAGCTTCTGATAATGTTCAGCTTCTAATTATGAATTTATGCATGCAAGAAGTTTCTTCAATAATAAAAAAGAATGCATGCAAATACAAGTATCACATTTGTTTTCAGTAAAAGTATTAAAAACTGGAACCAATATTTCCAAACTTCTTTTTTCTGACTGAAATGGGAAAAACTAGAGAAAGAAAGAAGAAATTGTATGAAATTTTACAACTTATTCAAACATTAGTAAAACTGGTTAAAAATTAATGCATTCCATTTTCAACTAAAATTCTCTTTTAGTGTTTCTTATTAGAATATTTTATATGGATCACTTTATCATAAAAATGCATCATAAAAATATACAGTAGAATTTCGATCGATCGTCATTAAAGAAACCATTCATTACGAATGAAAGATGCAGAAAAATTGTGAATGTGGGTCAAATATCAAATAGTAACGGGGAAATGTATGAAGAAGAAATAGATTTGAAAAATAAATAAATTTATAATTAGTCTAAAATATTTTAATTAAAAAAATTATGTACTTAATGCAATCGTTTCTACGATGCAAAAGAATGATTAATAGAACACATTTACTTATACTTTAAAATGTTTAAAAATTTTGGTTTGAACACATTCTTTTCTTCTCAGTGCAGACAATAAATTTTCAACATTTATAACAAATTGATGCTCATTTCCTATAAGTTTATATGAATACAGAAAGCTTCCTATTGTTTCAAAGGCTCTGCAAATGTTTTCAATAGTTTTGGCCAAGTTCGCTTTCTCCATCGTTATCACGTTGCACTTATTCACCTTCTGCAACCATTTCCTAACCCAGTAACATTTTCCTTATTTGAAGTATAATGTTTAAATGTAATGTTTGAGGTATTTTCCCAAAATCCTCATTTTCTTATTCATCATTAGCAACAGGAATTAGTATTTTTCATCTCAAAACGAAAAATTTATATATATATTTTAAATTCAATAGAATAATTGAATGATAGAAGTGGGAATCTTCTTGCTTCAAAATTGATCTAAATGGGTATTTTAACATTATAAGAACAGTATTTGTAAAGGGATCATTCAAACAAAAAAATATATAGAGGAAAATGAAATATGCGGGAATAACAGATCAAGGTTCGACTACATATCCTTTTGCCTGGAAAACTATTAAAAAAATGTAATCAAATCTTAAGCTTGACTGCTTAATTGATATTTTCTTTTTGGGATAAAACTAGAGAACAGAAAATTTTTTCTTTTTTGAATATTATTACAGCTTATTTCACCTTTTTAACTTATGCTTCAATATTTAATAATTTATAGTTAAATATTATGCAAAAACAGAACTTACCAAACTAATTTTACATTAAAGTGCTGATATAAAGAGATTCACTAAGTGCCCAAACAACTTAAGCAAATTCAAAAATAATAGAAGTTTCGGCAGCACCAAGCAACATGGACTCAGTAGCTCAAAGCCCAATGTAATACAGGGTTCCCACTCTATGATGAGATTGAAATTCAAGGACTTTCCAGGACTTTTCAAGGACCTCAACAAAATATTCAAGGACCTTAATCTAAGACCAATTTTAAAAATTATTTTCTTCTATTTTACTAGAAGCAACAATGCTTGTTGTGGCAATAATTAATTTCAAATATAATACCTAAATGCTTTGCCTATATAGAGAGAAGAGAGTATATGTATTATGGACTAAAATTTATATTTTTTTAAAAACAACTCTACTGGTTTTACATATTAATTCACAAAATCATTTTCAGCACAATCTATAACTAATGGTAATGAGGTGTTAATGGTGAAATCCTTTAATCCTGTGTATTTCCATGTGAAGGCTGCATGAAAGACAAGAGCTAAATCTTAGGTATTCCATATTCCATGACCCCCTCCTCTCCTCTATTAAACACAGGGTGTATAAAAATCATGATTTTTTTTAAAAAATCAAAAAAATCGGATTTTTTTGATTTTAATCGGATTTTTTTGATTTTAATCATGATTTTTTTATAATTTCAATTCTATGGAATATAATCAATTTTGTGTACCATAGATTTAAAGTTGTATTGTATTACTATTGTTACTTATGGTATACATTGGAAATAAACATTACTAACCATTATCAACAAAATATTTCTTAATAATTTAAAAGCAAAAGGTGAAATAAGAAATAAACAATAACAAAGTGATTTCAAACTGCAAATCAAGAAAGAAATTGTTTATCAAACAATATGTGATAATTATTAATTCTACATCTACAATATCAAATTATTTAAACAATCATTTAATTAGTTTTATTTAAAGATTTAAACATAAGGACTAATTTAGCTGCCTTTTCTACACCCAATTGATTCCGTAGTTTAGTATGTACAAGTCCAAAAGTGGAAAACATCCTCTCTATCCCTGCAGTTGTTCCTTTTGCAGTACATAACAACTGTATTGCATCAAACTCTTTTTGACCTACACAGTTCTTTAGAAGCGCAATTGATTTCCACCATTCCAAGATGTTTAAAGATTCTAGAGATTCTTTATCAAACAAAGTTCCATTAAACGGAGGAGAGCGTACAATGAATTTTAGCAAAATACTTAATAAGGAGGTTTCTCCATACTTTTCTTTAACAAAGTTTACAGCTTGATCTTTTTCATTTAGTGTTAAACATTGTACTTCAGAATTAGGATCCAAGAGGTAAGCTAGGAAATGAGCTGGTGTTAACGCTTGTTCATATCGTTTAGTAAAAAAATTTTTGCAGCAATTATTATTAGAATCTTTCAGAGTTTCCTTTAAATTTTTCCAGATGTTGACAACATTTGATAAACTACAATTATCTTTTTGCATTTTATCTAATGCTACAGAAATGGGTTTTAACATTAAAAGCATATCTTCTGCATTTCTTTTAATTGCCATATTCATGACTTTTGTCCTGATATTGGTGTCGATATCATCCCTATTATCCTCACAAACTTGCATGAAAGTTGACCAATTCTTGATGTAGCTTTCTAATGAATCACACATAGAATTCCAGCGCACTTCAGTTGGCCGAATTAATCCAGTACCTTTAAGCTCATTGTATTTAGCTCTAATTATTTGATGATTTCGGAAATATGATTAAAATCAGTGATTTTTTTAAAAAAAATCATTTGATTTAAATCATGATTTTAATCAATGATTTTAATCATTTGATTAAAATCATTTACACCCTGATTAAACATCGTTTCTGAAATTATTCATCCATAATTTACACAACCTTCTCTAAATGTTATGCAGCAACAATTCTTTCTGAAAATAAAAATTAGAAGGAACATATCCCATTTTCACCATGTTTAAAAGCATTATTCGTTATGTGTAATCCACAACTGCCAATGAATATGACCTGGTGGGAATATTTCTCTTTTAATTCACACTGAAGCTTCTAATAGAATTTCCAATTGACATAGGGTCCATCCATGGATAATTGAAGTATTTTAGAGAGCTTTTAACCATCATCCATGCATTTGTAAAAAGAGGACAAAATATTTTCTGCAGTTCCATGACCCATAAATTGGGAGGTACGATACTTAGTGCAAACCTTATTATCAATTCCTTACCATAATGTCCATCTGCTTAGATTGTAGAGACTGATTTAACGTCTTATCAAAGAGTACAGTGTAGCAATCAACATTCTTCAGCTCATTTATAAGAATCCCTTTGAAGTATAGTGCCAATCCAAAGGAGCCCAAATAGGCTCACTTTGTGGCACTACAAAAAAAATTTCTCGCTATACAGCTATCAGCAAACATTTTGGAGAACAATTTACTAATCCCTTCACAGGAGTTACATGAATAATTACTAGTGATGCACTTCAGACTCCAGAGAATTTCAGCACCAAGCACATTCCTTTTGACCAGATAAGAAGACAATGTTACCTCGGCCACTAAAGTTTCTGTTTCACATGGGGCACACGATGTTGAAGGAGTATTTACACCAGATGAATTAGATGTAGATGTCCTTGGAAAAAGAGAACTCAGGGCATGAGACTGCTTTTTTTGTTTTACCTTTCTTTGATGTGTGATTTCAGAACAGATTCTTCCATTTTCGCGATATCGATCTCCTTCATGCATAATCGGCACTTGGCTCTGAACTTCTTTTCTAACATCGATAAAATCCATTCTTTATAAGCTTGATTATCCATCCATTGGGGATTAAAATAGCACTTCCCAGGCATAACTAGTCTAAACTACATAACACAAATACGAAGCCGTGCATTTGCGAATACGCTTTACAATAAAGTTTTGAAATGACGCAAACTTGTAAGGACAAGTGCGGATGGTAAAACGGCAAATTTATTGAAAACTACAAGGTACATATTGTTACGAAATTCGAGAGTATTTCAGTTTCGATAAGAAAAAGATCTAAGCATATGCGACAGAAGATGAAGTGGAGTCTCGCCCCGAACGCATTGATTGTCTGCTGTGCTCCGCGCGCTTGGCAGACACCAAGACGCTAGGCCCGGTTAGAAACGGTGGCGTTAAGAACTTGGTGAGAGAGCTTGAGAACAAAACAGAAAGAACAAGAAAGATCCGCGGGTGTTTTATAAAAAGGGCCGCCGGCAGTATTGGACAAATTCAAGGACCTATCAAGTTTTTCAAGGACCTAAGATGTTTTTCAAGCACTTTCAAGGACCTAAATTTAGCAAAAAAAAATTCCAGGACTTTCAAGGACTCTCAAGGACCGTGGGAACCCTGTAATAGTAATGCATGTTTGTTAGTTATGCACAAAAAATAGCACCACGTCTGAACCAATGGAGGAAGTGTTTAATATAATAAAAAGTGACACATAAGCAAATAATATAAACATGAAAGTTATATGTATGCCAAATTTAACGTTTTTAACAGAATTAAATTTTTAATGGTAGTTAAGTTTATGCTTAGTTTAAATTGCATTAAATGTGACTTAGGGGGAATTTAATGATTACAGAATGTTAAAACTAAACCTACTTATCTAAAAGATCTGCTAATCATATAATGCCCATTTTAAGTTCAAACAAAATAAAATCCATTTCTGTTCCAACAATAAAATCCATTATAACTAAGAAAAGTCATTTGCAAATTGCTCATAACAGCTGAGAGGTAAACAGTCTATAGAAAAAGACCTTCATTACCTGTGTTTATTGCCATGAAATTTCAACTCATGTCTAACTTTCATCTGAGGTTGAGAGAGGAGAATTGAGGCAACTTTCATAACAAGGTCACTGAAAAATAAAATGAAACAGCCATTCTAAATTTTATACAAATAAGAAAATAAATAACTTAATAAATTGAAAATTATTCAAAACTATTTTAAATGATAAAATTCACTAATAAAACTAATATTATCATCAGTAATAAAAACTAATATTATCATCAGATTTTGGCCATGAAATCGTAATAATTAAGGATAAATTATAAGAGTTGGCACCTCTGCAAAAACATTTATTATTTTGTGATAAAGTTAAGAGTAAATATAATTTAGATGAACTTACCTATTCTTTCTAGATTTTTCCACACCTTTTTCTAATTCTGATACTAATTTGTCACTATACAAGCTTTTAGAATACACTTCTAACAAATGAAAATCTTCTTGAATGAATTCTTCATCCTCATCAAATGGACCAACAATCTAAAATTTAAACATTACATATTTGTTTAAGAAAAATTATGCCGAAAAATATGCATGCAATTCAAGGCAATAGTTTAGAATCAATTATGTGTAGCAGGTTGTTCAGAGACAGAATTTTCTCACTAATAATTAAAATTTCATAATAATATAAATTTAAAGCTTAATCTTAATAAATAATTAAGTTTAAAAATACTCATACACTTCTTTAGCAAAACAGAATTTTCGCACACTAAAATAAAATTTAACAGACTAATAGTCAAAATTGAATTCCAAATTGAATTCCTATAGTTTAGAATCAATTATGTGTAGCAAGTTGTTCAGAGACAGAATTTTCTCACTAATAATTTAAATTTCATAATAATATAAATTTAAAGCTTAATCTTAATAAATAATTAAGTTTAAAAATACTCATACACTTCTTTAGCAAAACAGAATTCTCTCACACTAAAATAAAATTTAACAGACTAATAGTCAAAATTGAATTCCTATACAGAATTAAACATATCAACAATCTAAATTTTGAGCTTAAAATCCTTAACCAAAAATTTAAACTCAGTACTGTGCTCTGAATACAGGCTTTATGAAAAAAGAATTTCCTCTCACTTTGATTAACAATTTTAGGTATCAAAACTGCTACAACAGATATATACTTGGAATTTATAATAACAATTTGATACTACAGTAGGGAACCGATTATCCGGAACGATCGGGACCATTGCTATTCCAGATAACTGATTTTTACGGTTTTCTGAATCGCTACAAAAAGCCGTTTTTTTATTGTTAAATCCAACTAAAAAAAAAAACAAATATTCGGAAATAATTTTGAGAAGAAGGAAAAAGGATGAAGTAATACACTAATGATTATTTCCAAAATGATGGTAAGGTAAACATCTTTCAAAAAAGAAAGAAAAATCCTAAAATCTTTGAGGAAAAAAACATTTTTTTTAAAAAATGGCGGGAAAATTTATCGAATTTCGTTCCGGTTTTCTGATTTTCGGATAACGGGTTCTGTACTGTTCTACAACAATCCTGATGAAACTTTTTACTAATGATACTTTTTTGCCATAAAAAATGTACTTATAATTTATAAAAAGGCAATGTTTGCAAAATAAAGAAGAAAAAAATTTTGTATGAGACCTAGGGATAAGGTCAAAATTTTTATGTAACAGGATTTTTTTAGAGAGTCATTTAATGTGATGTGGAATAACTGTTTCAAGTTCTTATGCAATTTCATATGCAGATCATTATTATTTTTATTTTAAATAAACAATTTTTTCAGATCATTTTGCTACAGGAAAAGCAAAATATTTCTCATCTTCATGAAATTTCTTACAGATTATCATTATTTTTTACATTAACGAAAAATATTGAAATATTTCAGAGAAATAAATTCAATATTTAGGGAATTATACAAACTAAAATTACACTACATTCCTCATCAAATATAATAAAATAGACTGTTTATTAAGTTAGGAATTTATATTATTACATAATTTAATATTTATATTTAGTAGTGATGGGCAATAACAGGTATTTTCAAATAACAGGTTCCAGCTGTTACCATACAAAATAATACCTGTTCCAAAATAACAGGTCTAAGGAAAAAAATTTCCAACTTTTTTACATTTGAAAGATAATTTAATTGTTGTTGCAGTAGTTAATTTACGTTGTACTAGTGCTGCACAATGGGCTATTGGCGACGGTCTGAGAAACATCCTTGAAACTGATCCGAAGACAAGCCATTACAATTTTGATCCTCTGCAGAGGGGATGGCACCCCTGCTTCGGTAGCCCAACGACCTGCACGCGAAGTCGAGTGCTTTACAGTAGAACAGTTTAATGAGGACCAATACCGCACATCCTCGGTCCCTACGCACACTGATCCAAGTGGTCACCCACCCGCATATTGACAGCAGCCAGAAATATAGTTTAGACTGGCAAGTATTTTTGTAGCAGATACATATTTTTCTATTAATTTGACAAAATTAGAAAATACATATTTTTTTTTCTAAGAGTATCGTGAAGTTTTTTTTAGTTATTTTTTAAACAAAAAAAAAGCAGTTACACATAAATTTCTCTTTTATTCAGGCTCCGAGAAAAGATTTATTACTTGTTTCTAAATAAAAAGGATATAGGAGTTCCCTATTACATTCTGTTTGACGATATAACCAGAATGTTTTCATTTCTACCAGAGGAAAAAAAATGGAACTTCATTAATATTGAGCTAAATTAGAAATTTAAAAAAAAATTTATTTCTGAACTTAAAATACAACATAGTGTATTATTATTATTTAATAAAAACAATTTAAGAATAGCACATTATATTCCGTATCTGTGACAAAATAGACAGCATTTTTTCATTTTATATAAAGAAAAGAAATAGGGCTTAGTTGTCTTCTAGAATTTTAAATTTGACAAAAATGAAATTAAATATAACCTAATACCTAAAAATAATCTAACTGCATGCGAATTTAGCATAATTTTTAAAGAAACAAGTCGTTTTAACAATTCTTAACTTTTCTTGGATTACTTAAATAATATTTTTCTTTCAAAACAATCAGCACATTAATATCAAAATATCACATACTATGTAGCCTTAATGGTAATTTTAATGTCAAAAGAAAATTCAAAACAGGAAGAAAAAAAATAAATACGCCAAATTAACTGTAATAGATTTTTCCCTTTCCTGCAGAATATTATCATTTAAAAATAGTATATTATTGATTTTCTTCAAATATTCAAAGTAAATAAATCTTTTACGCAACAAAATAATAGGCAATGCCAGAGGGACATCTATTTCTATGCGAGTGGACGAAATTCAACGCAATTTCAAATCACTCTTCACATAGAACATTGATTGAATTATTACAACAAATAACTACGAGGGAAATAAAGGACACGCCTTCATGTAAAAATATTGATAGAGTCAATTCGTAACCTCGAAGGTCACGGTCGATCTCGACCTCGAAAAGAAAGCCGCCGATAGCAGCGAAAACTAGGGAGATGGTCCGAAAGTTAGGGGACCAATGGCGTAAAGAGTTGTCCGGATTCTCAAAGTAAACTACTTGATTAGATGTCCCCCAGAAGACAATTGTAATTAGTGCAGTAAATACAGTAGGCGGAAAAAAGAGACAAAAAGATTGGAGCATTTTTAAGTAAATGTAGGCCGTAGTTACTTTATAGTGAGCTACTCACTATTTCAAACAACATATTTTGAATTTTTCATTAAATGTATAAAATATATAAATTTAATCACCCCTAAAACTTTATAACTAAGCTTCATTATTAAATCACATTCATAAAATATTTTGCTTAAATATTTACATATATTCTACTACCCTTTATCTTCTGAGTACTATTTAACTACCCTTCATGCTTCGTCATAAGTTCAGCATTTTAAAATAGAAGATGTAAAAAAGGATAAAGATAGGGAGAAAAAATATAGTGTTTGATAATATAGTTTGCCTACAAAGAAAATAAAGTGTTTAAATATAGCTTGAATTCGCATGCTAAATATAGTTTTAACAATTTTAACACATCCTTCTAATAAGGAAATAAAAAGTTAAAATATTTATTGCCTTAAAAAAAGAAAAAAAAAGGTGAAAGAGAGAGAGAGAGAGAGTAAGACTAAGGACAGAAAAAATGAGACAATAAGACTCGTATTTTATAAGAAATTTTTTTCTATTTTACATGTAGGAAATATGTATCAATATCAAAAAAATTAGAAAAAATATTCAAATGCTTCTACTTTTTGCATCACAGAAAAAAAAAAATTAAAAGAAGGAAAATGCAATTATAAGCACCCCTCCCCCTTGCCCGAGCATTAAAAGGGCAGGGGGACTGGTCATCGCTTACCCAACATTCCTACAAATAAACTTAACCTGCATAATAGTAGACAAAGCTATCACAAAATTCTTGCCTATTCCTGAATACAAATTTGTTCAAAAATACTAACCTACTTCACCTGTTCCAAAATACTAGCCTGTGACAAAATACCATCTGTTTCAAAATACTAGCCTGTGAAAAAATACCATCTGTTCTAAAATACTAGGCTGTGACAAAATACTGCCTGTTCCAAAATACTAGCCTGTGACAAAATACTGCCTGTTCCGAAATACTAGCTGTGACAAAATATCGCCTGTTCCAAAATACTAGCCTGTGATAAAATAACAGGCTGTTTCGATATAGCGTGTGTTGGCTTCGAATGTTGCTGAATGAACATTAATAAAATCTTCATAGAAAACAAAAACAATATTTATTGATAATATAAGTACACTCGTAACTTACTACACTCACGCACATATCGTATTATTCTGCAAAATAATAATGTTTACATCACAAAATCGAAACTGAAACTAAAACATAACCGCTGTTGCCATTCTTCATTTTTACAATATATATGCGCTTACGGTGGCCAAGCAATAAATTTTTGGCAAGATAATTGTTTGCCTAGTATTTTGGAACAGGCCTTTGGAAGTAACCTGTTATTTTTATAACAGGTACGATTAAATAACAGGTGACAAATACCTGTTCCAGAAAATATTAGCCATCTCTAATATTTAGCACTTTTACAAACATATCCCAGCTGTTGGGTTTCAGGAAAAAGCCAATAAAAATAATCGATCACAATTTTTTTGGAGCTATAATATTTTGGCCCACCCAACAAACAACCTTAAATTATCCTTACATAGGTTAGTTAATGAATTTATTTAATCACTATGAAATTGCTGTTATTTAAAAACCATCTTTCAAAATGGAATAATGGTTATAAATCACAACTTATCACATGTGTCATAGTTGAAGGTGTTTCCTTACATCTCAAGAATTCAGCATGCGAATTGAAAAATGTTTGCACACAATTATAAAATTCATTTATCCTAGAAAAATATGATGCACAAAATCATTTTTTATTCATTTATTTAGTTATCGCCAAAAAATTCTTAAAATGAAAGGTATGAAAATTTTTACATCATTTTAAAAATTTTAATTTTAAATGCAGGGATGAGAGTAGTCAGAAAGTAAAAGAGAGGAAATCCAGGAATTAATATACAATATATATATATATATATATATATATATATATATATATATATATATATATTATACATATATATATATATATATATATATATATATATATATATATATATATATATATATATATATATTATACATATATATATATATATATATATATATATATATATATATATATATATATATATACATACATACATACATACATACATACATACATACAAAAATTTGACAAAAAGTGCGATTTTTAAACTTGTAAACCATGTGATTATAAATCCCGATGATTAATTTTAAAATTATGAATATATGATCATGAATCACATGCATGATTTTAAATTGAGAGAATATGAATCCCGATATGAGGCTTTTAAATCACGTGAATATGAAACTCTATATCGAATTTAAAAAATGCGACAATACATATCATGATAGGTGTAATTTTTAAACCACATAAATTTTTTCTGCGCAAATTAGCGGGAAAAATCTGAAGGGAAAAAAGCGGAAATCCACGGAAGAATCACATCCCTGTAAAGGGCAAAATACAAAATTTATGAGCAATCTGTCAAATAGTTTCTGAGTAAACAAATTGTCCAAAAGTTGCACACTTAAAATTTGATCATTACTCCAAAAGTTATGCAGAGTGTTCACTTTACTTTGCACATTTTACATGAACATTAGATAACCTTATGTAAAGACAATAATACGTACATGAACATAATGTAACAGAAGTAATTAATTAAAGAATTAAAAAGTAATTAAAATAACTTTTGTTTTAAACCATACATACTCTTCCATTAATAACAACAGCTCTCTGTCCAGGCAAGAGTTTCAATACGGATTTACAGAAAGTTTTATGCAGAGCAATATGTTTATCTTGAAAAGTATCCATGTTTTTCAAAAATGATTCAACATCCATATTCTGTATTAAATATGAAAAGAATATACAATACATAACTGAATATATTCAAGATAAATAGAAACTGTTTTATTGCAACCAAAATATTTTTTTACTTACAGATATTGAAAAATCTGTGATTGATTTTTCCCCATCAATGATTTGCTGAGCATTTCCAGTTTTAAATAGTTTTGTGATAAAAAGCTTGGAAGTATGCAAATCTAAAGTTTCTAAAGCAACATCGACAGCTTTTCTAAAATTTCCATTCACATTTTCATCCTTTGGGTTATGAATCAGACCAATACGCATGTGAGGAGTAGCTTTCTAAAACAGAATAACAATATGAAATTTTAAAAAACATAAAACACTTTTAGGGGAATACTAAATACACACAAATGATTATTTATTTAGAATTACTAAAGATTTATGTTAATCATAAAAACTAAACCAAGGCAGAAATAATAAGTAACAATTTTAAAAAACATGATTTTTTTTATCGGAAAAAGTATAGAACAACGAAAAATGTACTATTTCAGGCACATTTTTTAATATAATCATTTAATAATTAAAAATCAGCTTAATTAATAATTAACCTCAAACGTTAATTTTATGAACAAAATTACAAAGATTCTAATAATAGATTACTAATATCAAATAACAAATTTTGTTTTTTTCATTTACTTGCCTGGATTAAAATATGTACTTGAAAATAATACAATTAAAACCCTCTTAAAAGCTTTTTTTTTTTGGCAATTTTTAACTTTTTCTGGTCAGTATCTATCATGGCTGGATCAGCTTCTATTTCTTTCATGCATTTTTGTTCTATTTCAGTTATAAGACATCAGTGGCCTTCATCAATTACTGACTTGGTGCTCTTTCTTTATCAGGTTAGAAAAAAGCTTATCCGATTTTGCTTGTGGTATCTTCTATTTTACTTATGGTTTACTTTTCTCTTCATTCCAAAGTCTTTTAGGTTTTGTATTTATCATGTGCATCTTTATAAAATTTACAAAAGGATGCAAACATCTGTAATCTTTCCCTTTAAGGCATCTTTTATAATTCCTGTGCCTTTGATGGTGACCAGGATCATTCTTAATTTTCTAGTGTGGCAATTCTTTTATTATACTTCATTCCACCTTAAATTGGCACTGGAGAGAAGGGTAGGCAGACCAGATTACAGCCGTTGTCATGGAAATGGGTTACTTTTTAAGTCGGTTGGGGGATGAGGTAGCAAAATAAAAAAGGAGAGAAAGTGGCCAGTATTGGCGTTAAAGAAAACAAAATGCGATTTTTTTTTTTTTAAACCAAGAATCTTACTAAAATTTTGAACAGAATACAGAAAAGAACACGATTTTTTAGAGCATTTCTAATAATTATTATTTTAAGAAACTAGTTGTAAGCTGATTTTTCTTATTATGGTTTTTAAAAAGCAGATTTTCTTATTATGATTTTTCAAAAACAGATTTTCTTATTATGATTTTTTAACTAAACGAAACTAATTTTAACAGAAAAAAAATATATATTTAAAAAGATTTTTTTTTGCTGAAATCTAAGTAAAAAAAAGAAATGCATAGATGCGCATAAATACTTTGTTTTAAATATTTATTTTTATATGCTACTTATTTATTGTAGATTAATGTACATTTAATGTTAATTTGCCCCACATTGGCATTTTGTGGGGAAAGGAAAAGTCAATATAAGCAGGAATTATTGATCATGAAAAATATGGTACCTATGCAAATATTTACTGTTCCTTTTTTTTTTTTTTTAAATAAAAAATTCAAATTTTTTTTAGAAAAGTTTTTTTTTTTACTATAAAAGTAATTTTTTTCTGAAATATATTTGCCTGCTGAAATATATTTAAGCAAGCTAAAGATTAATAACTTACAAAAGAAAAAAAGCTATTGATTAATAAGTAACAAAATAATACAAACTAACAAAAAAACATGCTAACGTTTAGTAATTAACAAAAAAAAAAATCTAACAAGGAATTACAACAAAAAATTAACAATTGATGCAACAAAAAAAATTTATAACTATAAAAAACGAGCTAACAATAAACAACTGGTAAAAAACAACAAATTGTAGATTAACATTGTAAAATTAATTGATTAACAGTTAATAACTAATTAAAAACAAAACAAAAGAACAATTAAGCGATGCGAGTGAATGAAAGCGAAATAAGAACTACACAAGAGATAGGACACTTAAGCAAAGGTAAAGATAATGGAAAGAGCTGGCTGACCAGCGTAAAAACATAGCCAACGTGGCAATATCCTTGGCCTTGAAAACTAATTCAGCGCCAAACTAAAACACCTCCTTCTCCTTTGTACATTTGCTTTACTGAGAAGGTATTTATAAGCTAAATACATTTAGGCATGAAAAACTTTTAATGCATGTTTCAAGATAAACTTTTTTTATCATGCAACATTTATTTATATTTGTACGCACAATTAAACTGCAATTAATTGCAAAATAGAGAAGAACTACTTTTCAAAGGCGGAGTATTACTTTCCCTACCCTTCCCTGCAGTGCCAACTTAAGGTGAAACGTAGTATAGCAAATTCTTTCAGCAGAAGCAATTCCTTCATTAGGTCTTCAAGAAAAATGTAAGACAGGCTTTGATAAGAATAGATAGAAGGGAAAGATCTTGAATACAGGGTTCATGCAGAGATAAGAAAAAATTCAAGGAGCCTAAAATTTTAACGACTATAAAATTATAATATGATAATTTTTACGATTTGTCAATAATTTTGTTGGTAGTTATTAATACAGAACTTTACATGTTTTTTTTAAAAATCTCTATGTTATAATACGATATTATTTCATCCGACAAACTTCAAATTGAGAACTTTCACTTTTCTTCACATATTTTTGACGAATTAAGGTGGCTTTATTGATCACATTTGGCTAATTAGTGAAACAAAGTTCTTCCAGGATTTTAAAAATCTTAATTGTTAAAATACTATATTGTTTTGAGCGGGTAATTTCAAATTACGCGTTTAAATAATCCCTTTTTGATGAACTCCATTTACTGCGACCTTGTCGCTAGGATTTTTAAGTTATTGTTACGGATTTCCACATAGTTCCTAAAATTTCGATTTCCTTTTGATATAATACTGTTACAATCCGCGAATTTTGAACTACCTATTTGAATTCTTACTTTATAACACGCTTTGCGACAATTCCATCTCAAATCTTCACATTTTTCTAAGCAGGTGAGTTGTGCACATTTTGAAACCGAGTGTATGATATTTTGTTCTTAATATTTATTTTACGAAAAGACAAGGAAAAAAAATGATATTTGATGACATGTGGCAGCAGTCATCGCAAAACTCTGGATTTCGCTTTCACGACATTCAAATTTTTTGCTCACATAACAGTGGGTACCAGATAGAAATAATTTTTAAAAAAGTCAGGTGAAAATCATTCCTATCATCATCAGCATTGGCACGACAGCCCTTTGTGAGCCTGAGCCTTCCTCAGAAGCTTTTTCCATTCTGCTTTTCTTCCAGCAATTGATTTCCAGTTCTTTACTTTTAGGATGGCAAAATGTCATCCCTATATTAGTTACAAAATTATTATATATTAGTTACTATATTACTCATCCCTATATTAGTTACAAAAAACTTAGTATCGGAGTAATCTAAGAAGTTTCCAAGGGATATTTTATAAAATCTATGTAGTTCCAAGTACTACTTAAAGACTTTTTTTATTTCCAAGGAGTTTTTAACGAGTATACAGACTCTGTGCACACCTGTGATTATCTTTTAATTTGAAACTTTTGTTTGAAAAATAATTGGTGGATAGCCACGAATTGCTGGAGTAGCTAACTAGTTTATCACCATTCAAAAAATCCCTCTATGTAGAGATTCCACTCTTCTATAACTTTATCAACAAAATCTTCAATTATTACTTGAGACAAAATTATTTGAAAGATATCTAATGAAAGCTATCTCTAGATTTCACAGATTTATTACACATCATGAAATGTAAAATCTGCATCTTTTGCACAATAACATAGCTGAGTAGAAATAGAATTTATAAGACTATTTTGGTAATTTGGGACAATATAGGATATTTTTTAAGATTTTAAAATATATAAAGGAAATATAGGATTTATAGGAGGAATTTGCGTCCTGCCTAGGGAAACAGGATGAAGTACTTGTAAAGATTATACTAAAGTACAATTTAAAAAGCAATGTGTAGCCATTGGCTTTAATTATGTCAAAGATGTAGAAGTTCAATTCAAATACATAAACAAATTTGACTAGAGTAAACAACTGCTAAGGGCAGAAATTAAGACCAGTAAATAAAAGATATTATTAGTCGGTATACATTTTTACTAGTTCATTTAAACGTCTCAATAAAATATTTTTTTAAAACAAAAGTGAATTAAAATGAAAAATTATGATAGTGTGAATATGTTATGTTAACAATTACAGTGAAATATGCTTTTTTGTGACCAAAACATGAAATGCAGGGCGCTGACATAATAATATAAATGGGGTGCAACCCTCTAACAAACCACCCCCCCCCCCCAAAAAAAAAATTTAAAATATTCTGTTATTACATTTTGCTTTGCTATTACATATACTTTCATCTGTTAATTTTTTTCAAGCTACATTTCGTCATTGTTAACAAGATATTTAAAAAAAAGTACGAATTTCTTGTACTTGCAAATTTTGCCACGAGAAACTGTATTGATGGCGCTGGCATAGCTACTGACTTTGAAACAAAAATAACTACAAACAGTAGTTTCGTGTACTAACCTGTTTGTACATGCTTAACATTGGTATTTATTGTGTTGATGAAGTTTTACAGTTGTGAGAAGTCAATTTGTGTTATAAACCTTTGTTAAACTGAATAACTAATAGAAAATATATTATTTATATTTTATTAAATGAAATTTAAAAATATATCTTAGATATTTGCCAAGTTTGTGTATGCTCAGTGTGCATAAGAAAAGAATCAACGATGACTCAGAATTCATTGAAAAAGTTATAAACAGATTTGGACAGCAAACAAGACGGTTACAATTCTTGTTTGATTAAACAATTTTTTAATTGTTCTGTATCAATAATTACTTAATTATTTGTTTTAGAATAAAAATATTTTTAATAGAAAAATTTCATAACAAAATTGTTTTTCTGTATCTCTTTAATTGTTTTTAAAAAAAAAGCCAGGCGGTGTAAGTGCACCCCGCTGCTGACCAGGGCTAAAGAGAATACAAGGGCTAGTTCACTCCGCTCTTAGAGCTGAAGCTACGATTTCCCTCCTCATGACGTCACTGTGTCTACAGATCTCGGAGATCGCAAGCAAATATATGATAACTTTGCATCTTTCTCTTGTAAAAATAAGTTAGACTTTTTCTGGTTATTAGCCTTCAAACTTTACGTAATTAACACATTATTTCCGTTCATAAACATAGTTCAAAAAAAACTTTCTTGGTTATTATATTAAAAAAATACCATTTTAAACTTATAAAAATGTTTTGCTAGTTGGTGAAAATGACACGATAAATACTTTATTTTAAAAAGTTCAGTTTTAACTTTAACTATTAAGAAAAATGAAGGCATATATCGACACTTTTTTTATCTACATATTCTTTTATAAAGATAAGTTAAGTTAAATTTAGAGTCCCTGATTTTAAAATATGTCGTTAATAGCAATTTGTTCATACTTAATCATTAGGAAACATCAACCTTAAATGCTAATTACTGAAACAAAATAATTATTTAGGTTCATAATGACATTAGAAATTTTACAATTATTTATAGACATTTAAATTTACGATGATATAATATGTAGATATTTAAATTGAAGAGAATATAATTTTTAAAAAAATCATAAATATTTAGAATAACTACATTAAAAAATATGTTATGAAATTAGGAGAATTTCAACTATATACTATATATTTTATTTATACTTTTTACTTACATTTTAATTTTCTTTGACTTTATCTATTTTTTAATTCTTTTCACCTGCCCTTCTTTATGAAGTAGCTAGGCGGTTTCTATTTAGATAATGAATTTTTACAAAAGTTCTTTACGACAGAAAAAACGTATTGCGGTTTTATATTAACTGTGTCATTTCGGAATCCATTCTTTACATAGTTGTTCATTTACTTTAGGGAACACGCGAAAAATTATACTTTTTCCTTTTGTTTTTATATCAGAATTTTTGCAAGTTGCAATCGCGCAAACTGGGATTTCGATAATAGTTTTAAATTCTTGTAAATTCACTGCAAAAACTGAGGAAAGTCATTATAGAAAATAACAAATGTCTTAAAATATCTCGCAAAAAGAAATGATCCAATATTAGTTAGAGCTAGTAAGGCCAAACGCTCCGTTCTTGAAGTAAAAGTGCGAGCTTTGCGCCAAAGTGACGTCACTAGAGTGACGTCGGAGGATTGGCGCGGCAAGAGATACTTCAAAGGAGTGAACCAGCCCTTCTATTCTCTTTAGCCCTGGCTGCCGACATCCTTGCATGAAACCAAAGCAACTCATCATCATTTTTACTGAACTGTTGCTCCTCAGAACTACTGTTGATTTATGTTATGGAATTATACTGGTGTCAGACCACTAAACATGTATTGTTTCATCCATTACAATGATAAATCATAACAACTATAGGTTTCAGTCTTAATATTTCTGGGAAATACATTTCATAGTAGAATGTATGAAATGTGATTAGTAAGGCCCGGATTTTGATGACATTTGCATTTTTTGCATTTTTAGACATTCTTTGTCCTTTAGAGCATTTTTTGAGATTTATAGGGCATTTTCTTTAAAATTTTGGGGCGCATTTTGCATTTTAAAGCATTTTTTAAATTTTTTGTTAAATTTTTCTAATTGTCATTATTTTTTATAATTTTTTATTATTACACTGACTTCCAAACAATGAAGAAAATTTCTAGGATATTAACAGGTGAAGCAACATCTTTTCAAATTGAAGAAGAATTGTCAGTAAGTGTGACCGTCCTTTTCAAGTATGCACCAATAACATCAGTAGACGTTGAAAGAAGCTTCTCTTGGTATAAAAATTTGCTTTCAGACAAGAGACGCTCGTTTACATTTCAAAATATTAAAAAAAAAATTTAATAATCCACATACCCTCCAACTTATGAGGATTTTGAAAATAATTCTTTCTAGTGGTAGCGAACCAAAGTAGAAATTTTTAAAGTAAATGGATCTCTCATAAAACTTTTATCAGAACTTAAGAATCTAGCCATATGGCTTGCACTTTTATAAGTAATAGTGGACAAGTTACGCTAAAATTAATTTTTTTTTAAATATTAAGACATTAATTTTGCTACCGTCTGAAAAGAAGAATTTTGAAACTACGGAAATTCCGTAGCAGTTGGAGGGTATGAATCCACTGTAATTCTGATATTTAGTAATATTATGAGATGGAAGTTGTTATATTCATTTAAGTTTCTATACAAAATGAAAATGTTTTGGAGTCAATATATTTTCCTTTTTTTGTTATTTTTGGATATAAAACATATTTGTCGAACTTTAATGAACGTAGAACAATTATTGCATTGCTTTATATTTTTTGAAACGACTCATAATAATTTTGAAGAGTAAAACATTGTTTTAGTTCAATATTTTTACTTCTATTTAAGTCATGTCATAAGGCATTTATAGCGCAATTTTCGCATTTTAAGGGCATTTTTTGCACTTTTAAGGGCATATTTTGCAGTTCAGAAGGGCATTTTTTGCACTTTTTAAGGGCATTAATTGAGATTTTTTAGGTCATCAAAATCCGGGCTCTAGTGATTAGCCTTCAATAAAACGTGAACTTATGTAAGTTTGCAAAGTATCAATGTAATTGGAATAAACATAACTTTGCTTCTCTCAAGCATGTAGTTAGAGCAAATAGTCTCTGTAATAACATCTAATTTTTAGAATCTGAATTTTACCAAATGAGCAAACGCTGAAGAAACCAATGCACGACCTTCAGAGGTGTCTACATCACCAACAACCCATACTGTCAGAGGCCGAAACTCGTCATCATCTGCACACAAAAAAAAAATTTCACATTTTACAATAGTGAAATACATTTTTATGATAAAGTGAATTATATCAGTTAACAAGAGAAAGAAATTTAAAGTGTTAAGTTATTTTTAATGAATTTTGTTTTATCACTTTTCCGAAATTCTACTTCAGGGTTCATAGCATAAGTAATAGAAAGAAAATAGTTCTCTAGTCACTTTTCTTAAAACCTATCATGAAGGACAATACGTTGTTTCTTCAATTGCACGGTAGTATACTGTGCTTATAATAGTTAATCATGTGAAAAGGTTTACAGAGTCATCTGCATATAGTTAGAAAGTAAGTTATATTTTATATTGAGTTTCCTAGAGCAATCAAAATTTTTTAATATTTTTAAGTAAACACTTAACAGGACCTCTTTGCCTAGAATACAGAGATCTAAATGTACATCATCTAGTTGAAAAGAAAATTAATTTTTCTTTATGATCACATACATTTTATTAAAAAGAAACAGAAATTTAGTGTGATGTAATACTAACATAAAATAATTTGTGTTGAATTGAGTTAATTTATACACAAAAAATCTAAATGTGCAATTTTATAAAATTATTATGTATACATTCATTACTAAACAAATGAAAATAATTATGATGGTACTCTTTTCATTAATTTCAATTTTATCTGTATTAAGCCAACTTTTCAAAACATAAAGATCAATGTCTTTACACTTAACTACCATTAATAATTAAGAATCACAAAATAATTTATTTTATTTCCTTCCATGATTAATGGATAATGAAAAATGAAAAATTTTTAAAAATATATATGGTTGTTGTAGTTAATTTATGTCGCAATAAAGTGACGTAAATTAACCACAACAGACTAAACAAAAAATTAACTAAACTAATAAAAATATATATAAAAATTAACTAAATAAAAAATGTACATAAAAATTAATAATGAAAAATTAAAAATGCCTCCATCAATCAAATAATCTGAATATGTATATCAATGAATCTTTAAAATATATCAGCATCAGTATTTTGACATTTTTTCTCATTGAATACAATAACATATTAGTCATGCAATTAAGGAACCTAAAACTCCATGAACTTTTGTTCCTAGAACTGATAATTACAGAAATACTATTACCAAAATATATAATACAAAAAAAAAATCTTAGTAGTATACAACTTTTTTTTTTAATAAAATCGAAATCTTTTTCCATTACTACGAAAAGTTTGTTTTAAATATGAATGAAAAATGAAGTAAAACTAAGATAAATAATTATAAACATTACATAAACTAAGCACTAAAGATATCTAATAATTTTTACAGTAATTATACAACAAAACAATTTAACTCACCACGTTTCATGAAATATTTCATATCCTTGACTGGAACAGTTTCAGCTGGAAAAAATGGATTGAAAGTTAAACAAATCATGAATACAATCAACGTAAGATATTTACACATTATCTATTTATATATTTTTGCTTTCATAACTTTATAACTGACACAGATGGTTGTTAGAGATTAGTGGTCATTATTCTCATAAAAGTTATTTAGAAATTAAATGAATAACAGTTACATGAGAATTATTTTAAAGAAAACAATTTTGTAGTTAGTTTTAGAGAAACAAACCTTCAGTAATTGTTCCAAAATAACAGATATCTGCACCTCATGAAAAAAAATTGTTTCTTTGATTGCTACTATGAGAAAAACTAACAATGAACAATTACTTTTTAAATATCTTTTTTCTTAACTAAGGCAATAGCTATCAAACAATTTTGCAACAAAATATGGTTTGCTTCTAAACATTATTTGAATACTAAATTTTGCTTAGATAAATTCCGATTCAGCTTATATAATTGAAAACTTGTACAAAATTGATAAATGACAGTACATAAACTTAAAAAATATTTCGATAGGAATCTATTTGCATAATATCTACTGACAGCATTATGCATTTAGTACTAAAAAATAAAACTTTTTAAAACAATTAAATAGAAAAAGAAAGAGAATTTATAAAACAGATTCCTTATAGTAACAATTTCGAATCCGATTTTTTAAATCTTGCCTTTTTTTTTCAAATCTTATTTCAGCTAAGCCTGTTTAGTTGTATTTTTTAAGAAACTTTTCCACACCATATAAAAATTATAGAAACTGAAATTAAAATATCATTTACAGTATTATTATAAATAACTGCAATTAAAAAAAAAATTATAAAAAAAAATAACAGAAAAAATTCTAATATCTCCCTTGTAAAAATTGACTTAATTATTATTAAACATAATATATATATAATTGATTACCATTTTCTCCAATTAAATCAACGAATTTTGAATCGGAACTTAAAACTCTCTGATTAAGACGAGGCATCACATTTTTTTGTTCCATAATAAAGTCTAGAATGTTTTGAGAATCAGATAATTCTCCCTGTAAAGTACATAATAAATTATTATCATCATTATAAAGACAATTTTTTTTTAACATAAATATTTTATTAAAAATAAATGGAAAAAACTCATTACTGATTTAACATATTTTGAGAGCGAAATTATGTTAGAAAATGAATGCTGTAAAAGCTAAGAAAATATTTCAATAAATTTAATTTTATTGATTTTAACTTACTGTGATATCTCGAGGTACAGATAATCCTGGAAACTAAACCAAAATACAGTGAAATATTCCATTTTTACAATTTTTGTACTATTTTTGATTTTGAAATAAGTAATTATTAAATTTCAATTTTTAAATTATTATTCAAAATTGTATAAAACTTTTTGCTATACATTAAATATTTTCTAAAAATGATACAGAAAACTGTTACAAAAGATGAAATGTTTTTTTTTGTTTTGTTTTTTATATATTATAATTATATTTTTTAAAATGTTTTTTTATAAAACTAACATTGTCAGTCAAATGTTGAGAATAAAGTTGTTGGGAAAATAAAAAAGAAATTTAAGAAAAATCTATAGACACAAAACTTATATGAAAAATTCAAAATAATTACATTTCCGCACACTTTTTTGCTTCTAAATATAAGAATAAAATTAATTACAAATTCTAAAGAAATGAAAGAATTCTTCAAAATAAAAATTATTAAAACATATTTCAATAAATTCAGCAAAAAATTCTGCTGAATTTTAATTCTTATACCTTAGAGTACCTTATATAGAGTTCTTATAGTTTGATTAAAAAAAGTTTGAAGTTTGATTAAAAAATAAATAAGTAAACAAAATATTAAAAAAGAAATAGAAATAAATTATAGAAAACTTTTAATGGCAGAAAAATACAACTTTATAAAATCTAGAGTGAATCAAAGGTTTAAATAAACGGTTAAAATAATGTTTTAAACCTAAACGAACCAATGCTTACGGACCATACAAGTGCACTTTTATTAAGTTTAATGCCACATATATGATGAAAATCATTTTGTTATTTTTATTGCTCCTACTTTCTTATTAACAATTAATTGTAATTAATTAAACAATTATAATTTATAATGATTACAGGAATACTTCCAGATTACAGAAAGTTAAAAGAAAGAAGTTCTTAAAAAAATCAAGTTAAAATCTAAACACAAAATGAAGAAATGATGTATTTAAATTTATTAAAATGTATGCACTGTAGCTATTCATTTTCAGCAAAATACATTCCTAAGAAGGTAAAATAAAACAAAATCATGTAGAAAAATAACCTTTAATATTCATATTCTTTGTGAGAATATAACATTTTTATATTCTAATGAATGATTTTATCAATATTGATATTGGCACATGGCATTTTTGTACAAAATAAATAAAAAGACTATTTTAATAAACATGTTTATAAAAACACTTAACAATAAACTTCAGTATTTATGTTCAATAACTGTTTCATGATCATAGAATTATGAACTGCACTGAATAGTTTTCTTAATATGAAATCATTTGTTTTGAATAAAGTACTGCTAGCAAATAAAGTATAGATAAAAACATAATACAGTAGAGAACCAATTATCCGGGATGCTCGGGACCATCGCTATCCCGGATATCTGAATTTCCCGGTTTTCTGGATCGACCCAAAAGTGTCGTTAATCGATGTTTTATCGAACCCGAAGTACAAGGAAAAAGTGTAATGCATAAAGTAAGAGAAAAAAGAAAGGTACTCCTTCCTTTAAAAAGAAAAAAAAATGGTAGAAATATAACATTTAAAAGAATAAAAAAAATTGCAAGCTTAGACAAGAAAATCAAGTTTAAAAAATACAAAATTCTCATATTTATTTTTTAAAAATAATTACAATTCCTAAATTAAATAATATAAACAAAACCAATGATTAAATAACGCAATATATTTCATACCTAATTATACGGGGAGAAACGATAAAATAAAAGGAAAACTTATTAATCTAAATAAAAACACTTGAAAATTATCGAACCGAAACGATAGTTAAAAAAGGCACTAGCATAAATATTAAAACCCGGAACAAGGCAAGATCAACGGAATTCAAAAAAAAAAAAAAAAAAAAACTAATGATAAAATTTATGAATAAAAAGAATTAATTTATTGAGTGCGAAATTTATCGCGAAAAGAAAAAAAAATCAAACGTAGTGGAATCAGAAAAACAAAACTGTAATCTGCTTCATAAAAATAATCCTATGTTTAAATTAATAAACAATTCTCCTTTTATTTTATTTTTTTTTTTGTTGATAAAAACAAGATTTTTAATTACAGCAGATGTGATTCCACACCAAGAAAAACTTGCAATTGATACCGCACTTCCAAAGAATGAGAATTTATTCAAAAGAAAAAGATTTTATTTTTATTAGTCGATGTCAAATAAATATATTTTTCTCTTTTCTTTTTCTGTTCTCTGATATGCTTGCAATGCATTTTCCCCACCCCCCTCGTAAATCAGGCAGAAAACGAAATCAGCATGCCACACCCTTGAGTTTGATTGACGGCCTAAAGAAAAAAATAAGACATTCCTCCCTTCCCTGTCTTCAAGGTCACGGAGGAAATGACGTTTCTCTGGGAAAACGGGGAAAAAAAATTTCCCCTTCCTTGCATTTTTCCTCTACTCAATTTCAAGGATGAGTCCAATTTCCGCTTTTTTCGTTCTAGATTAAAATGGCGGGAAAATCGAGCAAAATTTTTCCCGGTTTTCTGGTTTCCCGGTTATCTGGATACCGGATAAATGGTTCTCTACTGTATATCTATTAAATATATGGAATTAACGCAAAGTTGTATCCATTCCTTAAGTTAACGAGCAAATAAAAAATTTATAAATAATGGGATAAATAGCTATCAGAGTGTACATTATTTAATTTGATAAAATAAATATTCATGGAATTAGCAATGAAATAAAGTAATTTATAGCAAAGCATAATTGATGTATTAAAATAGAAGTGAGTTGATTATTCAATTACCTTGTAGACACTTTTCTGTAGGAAAGGAGTCTGTCTCATAACTTCTGTTAAAATTGCCTCCTCAAACATGTCTGCTGTTAGCTGGAAAGAAAAGTCATACATTTAGGCAAAAAAAAAAATTAGGAAAAATTGAATTCAAAATTAGGACACTCCCCATGCTTCACTTCAATGAGGCATCATAATCTGAAGGTACAAATCCAATTTTGAAAAGATAACTTATTTGCCGGACATAAATATTTGATAGCCAATGGCGAGCTGGTGAGTGAAAATTTTATTCCCCGATATAAATAGTCAAAATATCAATATAAACACATTTTAAAAAATAAACAGAAAGCAAGAAAATACCTGTTTTTGTTTGAGCATGACTCCATTCAGAAGTACTTGAGGTGGCTTGCTCAAACCAGTTTTACTTATGAATTCCCAGGCAGCCTATAGAAAATAAAATAATGAAAAATTCATGCAACATTTTGTACCATTTGTGCAGTAAAATATAGTCAACGAAAAAAAAATGACACACATTGTTGTGTCATTCTTTGGTCATTTTTTTTCGGTTTTCAGAGTTTAGAATAGATGATTTAGGTCATGTGATTTAAAAGCAATAACACAACTCTTGAAAGAAGAAATCCAACACTCTAATAACAAGATTCAGCCACATTTATGCTGAGCAGTCATTGATAATTTTTGAAAAAGAGTGCTTATATATCAACGAAAAAAAAAAAAAACAAGGGAGCCCATTTACCATTTATGCTTTTCCCTACGTAAACCTATATGCATAATTAATAAATAAATTCATCAATCATAATTCAAATTGTTTAAATCGAAATTATCACTTTAAATGAAAAAAGACACTCTAAGCTTAAAGAAGAAAAAAAAAATGGAAATTGATCTTGGTTAATAAGTTTTTTGATGAAAGAGATTTACGCTGATAAGTCAAAACATTATGACCACCCACAAGATTTTCAAAAGACTCGCCCGGATAACATGAAGGACACATGATTAAGTTGGAACAGTATCGAGTGCTGCTGGAAAAGGTAAGGAATCATACTTGTATTTATTTTTGTGAGTAATTGGAAAAACAATTGATTTAAGCAAATTTGATATAGGGCAAATCATATACTCAAAGATTCTATGAACTGAAGAATATTTTGAATGAGCTAGAAGGTTCCTAGATTCTGAACGAGTGTCTCCGAAACTACATTAATGGTAGATCGCTCACAACGTGATTGCCATTATGCAAAGAGAATAAATGACGGTGAAACAAACAGTAGATGCCAAGATATTGAATATCTCTTCGTCATCAAAGAAAAAGGATGCTGGAGACTTCCCTGCTTGGTGAAACAAAATTGGTGCTAAACAGTGGCTCAGCTGACAGCCCAATAAAATGCAAGTCCAAGTATTTCACATGACGTAGTTGGACTGAAAGTCTAAAAGAACCACTTGTTGTGTACTGGTCTTAACCAAGCGTCAAGTATGCCTACAGTGGGATGAAAAGTACAGATACTAGACTAAGTAGAAGACAGTTGTCTCGTCAGATGAATCACTATTTCTCTTTCATTACACCAATGGTTGTGTCTTCTAAGCAAACAGTTGCTGGCTTCCCATATATACAACAGGTCATACATGGGCTGGCGGTATCGTTCTTTTGAGATCATTTTCATGGGCTGCTCCAGAGCCCATAGCTGTGGTCGAACAGACGCTAAAAGCTGAGGACTATCAGAACATAATGGTGGATCAGTTGTAGTCATAAATTACATCTGTTTTCCCTAATAGAATCATCTAGCATGACAATGCTGGCATTGTGTTGGAGTGGTTCAAAGATCATAAGGATGAATTCAATTGGATGTTCTGACTACCTAACTTATTATTATCTGATAGAGCACATTAGAGATGTCAAAGAAAGGCAGGTCTGAGATCAAACACAATCAACACCATGACAAAATATATCAACTTTGTGTGACCGCTGCTTTAACATTTGGTAGAACCTGTGGCCATTTATCTACTAAGACCTTGTAGTGTCCATGGCAAGACGAGCCACAGCTGTTTCGAAGGCTGAAGGTGGCACAACGTATTGTCGAATTTAAGTAGACGATCATAATGTTTTGACTCTTTAGTGTAGATAATTAAGGCTATACTGAAAATTTTGAACTATTTATTTTTAAAGCAAACTGCATTAAAAAAATTATTAAATTACCAAAGAAAGATCTAGATCTTAAAAAAATTATTTTCAATTGAACTGACTCAAATTACCTTTTTGCCAGTATCATAATCTGAATCTGGACCAAATATCAGCTCATAATCTTCAGATGGATACATTGTCTTGAACTGAGATATGACTTTTTCTGATGTAATATCTTTGTCTTCAACATTTGCATAAACCTGTAAAAGTCACTTATAATGTTACTATGTTTACATTCTTCTAAAACATATTTTTTTGAGCCTTAAAACAAAGTCATAGTAAAATTATATTACAAAAATATTTTTAAAAAATTAACTTACATCAGAAGAATATTGATGAATAAATTACTAATAAAAGAAAATTACTTGCATCAGAACAATACTTAAAATTCTATGTTGAAGAACTAGTTCAGGGGTGGTAGTGAGCCCAAGTCAAAATTCCAGAAAATTTCTTAAGTAAATAAAAAAAAAACAGTTTAAATGGAGAAAAAAAATTCAAGGTTTTTTTTCTTCCTTTTTCTCAATCTTTCTTAGTTTACTTAAAATATATTTAAAATTTTACACATACTTATACCATTTACACATACCTACGATAACCTGGAGAAGAAATTGAAATTTACAAATGTCTTTCTTGAGTTTATGATTATAATAACTATTTACTGATAAAAAATTAATATTAATCTTGAATATAAAGCTAATCTGGCTCTCCCTTACAAACAAATAAAATAAACTGTGTTTTTAAGTTCCACCGTTCAAAATTTGATTTCCGGAAGCTTTTGTGATCAATGATTTTTTGAAACGTCTGGACCTTCGATATCCGAAAACTTCCGGATCTCGGTTAGCGAAAAATCCGGAAATATGGATTTTTTCCGAAGCACAATTAGCTCTGCTAATTTCAAAAGAATATCAAGATAAAGGAGAAAAAAATATGAAAACCAATTAAATGTACACTCTTACTGTCTGGCAATCTCACTAAGATTCCATCTTGTGATTGCTAGACAGTATTTATCCCATCTAAATATAGGGTAAGGTTACTTGAAAACTTGTAAAACATGGATAATAAAAAAACTGCTACTTTACATATACTATATTTATGAGAATTTATACAAAAAGAAGTTGTTCTGAATTAACTGCTTATTTAAATAATTATAAATAAGACCGAAAAATTAATATAAATAAAGTAAAATGAACTTCCAAATTATAAAAAAAAAATTAACATACACATAAAGGCGTATGAATTAGGATACAAAAAATGAAAGTGATTAGATAATAAAAAAAATCTGAACCAAATTACAAATATCAAAAGTATTTTAAAGTTAAAAATAATAAAAAAGAATTGTTTAACAACAATTTAAAACCATCTGAAGTGTATTACTTCAGTAATAAAAGAGAGTCCATCATAAGGTGATTTATCTTGGCTGATGAAGTTGAATGCATTTAGAAATGCAACTCCACCATCATGTAAACCATCGGCAGACGAATTCACAGAAAATAAGAGACCAATCCTACAACAAAAAAAGATAAATTTAAAATTAAAAACAGAACTTATAATAAAAAATGTATTTACCTCTTTTTGAATCTCAATCTATTATATAAAAATGTAATGAAAAATAAATCTTTTTTTCTATCATTCAATTAAAATGAAATTGACTGAAATCTGATAAATTTTCTCTCCTTTTAGTTTGACAAAAATTTTAATTATTAATTGTTTAGATTTACAGCAAATTTTTTTTGTAATCTTATATGTTTTTATTTAATTTTAAACAATGATATAATAAATTTTTTTCTCCAAATTCTGAGCAATAATGTAATATTAAGTTTATATTGTGTACAAATTAATGTCTACAAATATGGATAAAATTTAGTACAATTGTGTTAAGTTTTCATTGAGACAATAATGAACAACTTAAAATTAAGCGCAAATACAAATTTCTTTTTTTAAAACAATTTGATAGTTATTCTAAGTAAATTCTAGGTGAATCTAACATAGACATAAAATGATTATTAGATTAGATATTTTATTTTCATTTTACCTCACAGGTGCTTTATGAACATAAAATGATTCAGCAAGTTTAAAGATATCTCTTGAATCTTCCTTTGAAGGGTCTGCAACTATGACCTGAAAATTAATACCACAGATAAAATCACAGTCAAATAAAGAAATTTTTTATAAAAACTGTAGTTTACATCTAGTAATGACAACAAGAAAAAATAAATAATAAAATTAAAAAAACTATAAATAGAAAGCTTTCCTTTTGACTGAACTAAAAAAGCTTATTATGCAGAGCTTATGTATGCAGGATATACAAGTGAGTTGCGTATAACGTTATAAAGTAAACAAATTAATACAGTTTTTCCAACTACATAAAAAGAAAATGTCTTTAAGAAAAGTATATCGAAAAGCTAAATAAAAAGAATAACACTTTAGACAGATGATATAAAAATAATTACCAAGTGATATATATTTTTCTTGATACTGCGTAGCATCCCAGGATAAGTTGGCCGCAACAGATCTTGAACACTTGATGGCCAAGTGCGATACTGACGATCATTTTCAATATCATTTATGTACTAAATATAAATTAAATTATTTTTTTTAAATGGGTGAATTCCATTGCAAATTAAATTAAGAATGTAAATTCATTTATTTAATTCTCTATAATAATGTAAGTCATAAATAAAAAGACATTTAGTGAAATTATAAAGAACAGTGGAATCTCATTTGATAAAAATGAGTTCAAGGTCTGTATTAGAGAGGAGGCCGCAACAGGAGACTCACAACATTTTTTACGCCTGAGTTCAACATTATTTGATGCATAGTGATTGATTGGCATTACAAACTCTCAATGGAGAACATTTCTTTTATTGCTATAACCAAAGATCCCATTAAGTAATTTAAATTGAGTAAAAATAATAAACTTTTTTTAATTGACTACTTAAATTATTTGCTATTTAAA
Organism: Parasteatoda tepidariorum; assembly: GCF_982258835.1. Classification (NCBI taxonomy): domain Eukaryota; kingdom Metazoa; phylum Arthropoda; class Arachnida; order Araneae; family Theridiidae; genus Parasteatoda; species Parasteatoda tepidariorum. The sequence continues at coordinate 737,313 of NC_141762.1, forward strand.
TCCACAAAGGGGACAGTTTTTCCTTTCTTTTACTTTTTGAGAAAACAATGCCCGATTTTCAGAAAATTATGAATAAATTTTTCCAAATTTCAGAAAAATAGAATTTTTCTCAAAAACTCTATAATGCCCCATGACAAGGCCCATACACAATTTATGTCTAATAGGAAATCATACTTCTTTTGGTTTCAACTTAACCAAAAATTAAAATCTTAGTTTTATACTTAGAGAAAAGAAAATTGCTTTCATTTAAACGAGAGTTATACCAACTTACAAATATAATCTAGTTGGTTTGATTTCATATAAGGCTATCATGAGTTGTCCTGGTCACTATGGGAAACTAGTTCTCTATGGCTGAACTTTCAAAAGCTTATAATGAAAATCTTATACTGTTCAAATGTTGCTCTTTCATATATTTAAAGTTTGAACAAAATTATTCTCTTATTGCAATTTAAAAAAAAAAATAGAGAAAATATTATGCTTTTTTTCTATATCAAAAACAATGTTTTCTATGGCTGAATTTTCAAAAACTTATGATGAAAATCTGATAAATATCGTTCAAATATTGTTCTTTCATACATTAAATGTTTGAACAAGATAATTCTTACATTGTAATAAAAAAATAGAGAAAATATTATGCTCTTTTACTACTTAAAAAATATATATATATAATTTAGTATCAGAAATCAAAATAACCTTAAAATTCATAAACGTGCATGAATTTCGATATTTAATTGTAAAAATCAAATTAGCATTACTTGTATAGAGAGATCCCTTATATCCACTGCATACTCTTCTTTGTCTTCTGTGAAATCCATTTTCAAAAGATTTGTCAACAATTTATCCTAAGAAAACACAAAGTTTATAGATACATCAAAAAATATTAATTTTTTTACTTATCTTAAAAATTAGTAATTAAATCAATCAAACACAATTATTCTCATGACAAAAATTGAGTCAAAAATTCTACCTAATAAAGTGTATAATAACTAGACAGTACAGATTGAAAACAACATAGTCTAGTATAAGACAAATTTGAATAGATTGATAAATTTGACAAGTCATAATAAAATGAACTAAAATACGAAAAACTAATAAAGTTTTCACCAAGACATGATTAAAATGTGTTCAAATTTAAAACTGGAATATTTTTGTTAACGAATTTTCAGAAGTCTCTAAGAAAGAGAATATTTTTACCATGTTTAGAAAAAAATATCAAAAACTATATTTTTCTACAATTTATAAATTCAAGATAAATTACTTAAAATTTTAATTAAAAAATAAAAAGTACTTTGAATTAAATGAAATTAAAAAATAAATGATGCAATAAGATCTTACTGAAATTTTAAGCTTGTGCAAAGCTTCAAGAACCCTAGTCTCTTGCTTCAAATATTGCAGTAATGTGAAAATATCTGTAGTTTCCATATCGAAAAAAATTCCATTCAGAAACAATCCTGCATCTGCTGGACCAATATTATGATGGTGCATGAACGTCTGCAAAATTTTATTTTTATATATATATATAGTTAAAATGTAGAGAAAACATTGAAAAAAATATATAATAAAGATTAAAGAAAAGAAAAAGAATAAACTAATTAAAAATAATAATTTTAAAAAATTTTATTAAAAAAATAAAAAGCTGAAAACAAAATAATGAAAAGACATATCTAGTCATCGGGTCACATGATTATATCCGCAAAAAAAAAATAGTGCTTTCTAATACTGTATTCAAAGCATTGTCAGCCATAGCAAAATACATCAGTACAATAGCATGTGGAGCACCAAAAAAGTTAAAACCAAAAAAAAAAATAACAAGTTAAGCGAAAAATGCAAATTAAAGAATCAAGCAAAAACAGATTTTAAAAAAATCAAGAAAATAGAGAACAAAAAGTAATATATAAAAATCAAAGAGCGAATTCAAATGTACTTATACGCAAAGGCATCTTAAAGAATGATTTAAAATACTTTCATAACAAGTTGGCCAGATTACAAAATATGAAAATAGAAGCATATGAGTTTGAGGAGATATATTTATGGCACGTTCTTACGGAAGTACAAAAACACATAGGATTTGTTAGTTCTTTTCATTATTTCTTTTCAGCTTTTTATTTTACTTTATTTATTTCTTTATTTTAAATAAATTTTTTCAATAATATTTTCTTTAAATTTATTATTTTTAATTATATTTTTTATTCTATTTTCATAAATTTTTATTATACATTTTTTTACATGTTTCCTCTACCTTTTTAACTTGTTTTATGAGTTCTATATATTTGCAGCTCATACACAGCAAATAAAACTTATTATATACATATATATATGCATCCTAAAAAATATATTAAAACAATATTAACAAGATAATCAATGATTACATTATTTTTATTATTATTATACAAGATGATTATTATTATTTACAGAGCAGAAAAATATATGAAAAATACCATTCATTTTAATTTGTTCTTTAATTAGAATTAAAAACTGCATTTAAAATGCAAAAATTGTATAGGCATTTTGTTTTCTTTTACTTAAAAAAAATTTTTTTTTCCTTCTCAACACAAGTTTTAATGCAAATGCCATGAAATAAGGCTGAGGCTCCCTTGATGCATGTTACTTTATCTCTTAAACCAATTTTGGTAATTATTAAACCTTTTTTTTTTTGCTTTTTTATCAGAATTTAACAAATTGATATTTATATCCTTTTTAATTGTCAGTCCACAATTATTCATTTTTAAAAATAATAACCATACTTGTTGGTTTCTTTCAATTTCTCTTTTCATGTCATTAGAAACAGAGACATGAATCAATGAGCGAGCCTGAGTAGGAAAATTTTGTGCAATGTCTCTCATAACTCTTAAAGTTTCTTCAATGGGTGAATCAATTATTCTTTGTCCAGCTTGCAAACTCAACTCTAGAAAAGAAAATTAAAACTTTACACAATCAACAAAGGAATGTTATTAACAAGGGCGCCTGCAGCGGGGTGCAAGAGGTGCACTTGCACGCCCCTGGCTTTTTTTTCAAACAATTAAAGAGGAACAGAAAAACAATTTTGCTATAAATTTTTTTATTAAAAATATTTGTATTCAAAAACAAATAATTAAGTAATTATTTATATATAACAATTAAAAAAATTTTAAATCAAACAAGAATTGTAATCGTCTTGTTTGCTGTCCAAATCTGTTTACAACTTTTTCAATGAATTCTGATCCATCTTTGATTCTTTTCTTATGCACACTGAGCATGCACAAACTTGGCAAATATCTAAGATATATTTTTAAATTTCATTTAATAAAATATAAATAATATATTTTCTATTAGTTATTCAGTTTAACAAAGGTTTATAACACAAATTGACTTCTCACAACTGTAAAACTTCATCAACACAATAAATACCAATGTTAAGCATGTACAAACAGGTTAGTACACGAAACTACTGTTTGTAGTTATTTTTGTTTCAAAGTCAGTAGCTATGCCGGCACCATCAGTACAGTTTCTCTTGGCAAAATTTGCAAGTACAAGAAATTCGTTTGTTTTTTTTTTTAAATATCTTGTTAACAATGAAGAAATGTATATAGAAAAAAATTAAGAGATGAAAGTATATGTAATAACAGAATATTTGGACGTTTTTTTTTTGGGGGGGGGGCAGTTTGTTAGAGGGTTGCACCTCCTTTTATATTATTATGCCGGCGCCCTTGGTTATTAAGTTAACAGTATATTGCAGATTCATATTTAAAAACTTAACTTTTTACTAATGAAATAAATGAAGAATTTTGTAGAAAAATAAGTATAATATATATATATTATTATTATTAAATTCCATAGTTAATACAGTTGCAAAGCTATTGAACTGTCTGAAAGCAACTGTCATAATTTTAGGTTAAAATAATGAGTAGCTTTGTCTAATATAAAAAACAACACAAATTCAAAGATGAACATTATAAAACATTACAGAAAATCATTATACAAAAACATTACAGAAACACATTTATAATTTTGTTCAGTTTTAAAAAACATTAATGAAATGGAAACTTTATTTAAAAAAAGGAGAGATAGAACATATTTTATTAAAAATAAAAGTTGTTTTACCTTGCAATTCCCAAACTTTGAGACTAGGAATTTCTTTTGAACTCTCCACAATGTGCTTTTTCAACTGTTCTAATTTGTCTTTTTTAGATGGATGCAACTCACTGTCGGGGGGAAAAAGATAAATTTAAAAGAAATTTTTAGAAAGTTTTTTTTAATGTATTTTAGGTAGGGTTTATTAACATTAAAGTGGTAAGCAGCTCCAACACAAAATAAAAAACTTACTTCAAAAATAAAACTATCACATTGCATTAGATATAAACTCAACATGAAAAACTATCAAGATATATGTGATGATGCTATCGCAAAACTCTACATTTACAACCTTTCGGCCACCATCCTTACTTTCAGATTACATTTGCGCCTAATGTCTAGGTAATTACGTGATAATCGCTAACTTTGCGCTTAATGTCTAGGTATTTAAGTAATAAACGTTAACTTTGACTGCCCGGATGTATGCACATTCCATCAGTGACGATACACTAAAGAGGAGAATATTTTTTTTAAGTTTTTTCCTTCCACACGTGCTCAGGAAGTAAAGACTTTTATATATTTTTAGTAATCTATGTCCTTTCTTACCTTGCAGGTAAGCAGCATTAATAATTTTTAAGTAGCTATTAATTTACACATTAATTTTGGAGGATATGGAGGAAGAGACACAAGTTTTTAGATGACAGGCCTTCAGTTCAATGCTTGCCCCAGATATTAGGATAGAAATAATAAATTTTGAATTAAAGAACCTTTTTATGATAAAAATTTGCTTTGTAAGCCCATTTCCATTCTTGCAATGATGCACCTAAACTGAGCAGCTCGAAATGATCGAGGGTAAGAAACTGGAAAATATGACACCGACTCTTCATTCACCGTCAATTATATCTCGTCTTTAACCGACAACAGTTACATCTCCATATAAAACTTACATATTAAATTGTATTACATATAAACTGTGTTTGAATCTATAAAGTAAAAGAAGAATAATAGAACAAAAAAAATTACTAGAACAACACAAGACCCTGATTCCTTATAAGTTAATAAATTCATATACTATGAATTTATTAACTTATTTTTAAGAAACCAAGCATTGATCTCAAATATCCCCAGTAATAGATAGGGCCATATTCTGACTGATTAGATAATAAAAGGAATATTTATCCTTTTTAGACCCCTTCAAAAAATTCTTTTAGACAGAAAATAAAATAACAGCAGGCATAATTTTTCAACCCCCTACACAATAAAAATAAGATAACATGATAAAAAGAAAGTTAATGGCAACATAAATTTCTGCATCATATTTATTTTAATTAAGAATTAAAATATATTTTTATAGTTGCTTTATTCCTTCCTAAAACATAAATTGCATTTTAACAATACACATTTTCCTTTTGACAACAAGATTATTGCTAAAACAAATAAAATAGCTTTTGAAAAATAAAATATTTTTAAAAGGTGGCCCATTGCATGTTCAGATTTATAATACAGTAATTTCTGCTTAACATAATTTTCACTCACTTTAATTTACTGAAAATAAAACCCTCGAGTTCTTCATATTTATCAACTTCTTCTTGAACCGGACCTTTCTCCTCTGGAATCATTAAATAAGACTTTTAAAAAAAGTATGAGTTATATAAATAAAATTCCATGTTCAACTATTTTTTTTTATTAAAAACATTAATCTCAAATTATGACTCTTTAGAACAAATTCAAAGTTTACCTTTAACTTTTGTGTCATCCTGAGCTTTATATTCTGTGCTTTTCACTGCCAATTCTACCCCATAACCCGACAATCTAACTTTTTTCAGTTGTCTCTTCTGTAAAACAATTTTAAATCAGATTTTTATAAGTTTCATTCAATTATTTATTGATGCCAAAAATATATAGGTAGAAGTGATGGTAGGTATTTTATTTACATCGCTCTAGAGCTGCACAATGGTCTATCGGCAACAGACGAGAAAAAATCCATAAGGATGGTCCGTCATCACAATTTTTATCCTCTATTTAGTTAGCTCGACAACCTGGGCATGAAGTCGAGCATTTTACGACAGAACAGTTTAACAAGGATCAATACTATGCAGGCTGATCAAAGTGGTCACCCACCCGCTTACTGACCACAGCCAATGATACGGTGTTCTACTCAGAACTGTGTCCTTTCTATCAGTCTACTGTGTAGGTAAGTGGTATGAAAACATAAAAAATTGCCAGTCAGATAACAGGGTGCGTAGATAAATCCTTCAACAAAAATAATAAAAGCACCTTTTAAGCACTTTTTAGGCACTATACATTAACAAAATACAAAATAATTTCGTTTTTGTTCTCATCCCCATAACCAGCAGAGCTAGATCAGGTCCATGAGCTCGTTCACTCTGAGAAAGTCTAGCACCAACAGGGGAGCTTGAACCAGGTCCTGCCTGGTAAGTCCCAGACAAGATAAAATGTGGTCAGGGGAGGCCTGGGCAGCAGAACACTTAGTGCAGACTTCGAAATGTTTATTACCATCGACATAAGTCATTGATGACAGATGTCCACAGAGGAAATGAGTAATGGCAGTTTATTCTCGTCTACTGCTGCCCGAGACAAGGAGCCCTCTGGGCACTTACTCTGATACCATGAGTGTACCGGCGGAACCATCCAAATGGCCATATTCTTTGCCTTACACCTAGAAAAATGCTCCAAGTAAGTAAGAGGAGAGATAGTCATAATGGCCTCTTCAGCACCTGCTTTGGCCAAACTGTCAGTAATCTCATTTCCAGCTATATCGACAGGTGACGGAATCCACTGAAAGTGGGTCTGATGAGAAAGGGAAAGATGTTTTAGTTTCCTAAGAATGTCAGCACCAACACTGTCCCTGACATTATGTCAATCGGCCAGGTCCTGGATAGCACTTTTACTATTCGAAAAGATCCAGATATCAGTGAACAGCGAAAACGACATGATGGAGTCCAGACCCTCAAGAATTGCAATAAGTTCGCTTCGGAATACCGAGCAGAAGTCTAGATTTCTTCTCTTTATTTTTATTTCCTGATGCTGAAGTTTAATATAAATGCCACTACCAGATCTGTCACTATTACAGGGTTCATACAGAGATCAGAAGAAGAAATCCAAGGAGTTCAAAATTTTAAGGACTACTCAAAAATTTAAAAACTTTGTGTAAAAGATAACTTTTTTTTTTATTTTTATATTTAAACGACTTAAAACTCCTTATGCACCACAAAGTATAGCATGAGGCTTACAGATGTAAGTTGAAAACAAAAAGAAGAAAAATTTACAAATTTACATTAAACACAAAATTCGCAAGGTCGCAAGACTTTCAATACTTTTGACCAGTTCTGATAAGACAGGAGGCCAACAAATAGAAAGACGTCTCAAATCAGTCTTTAAATTCATTCGAGCACTCGCATACAGACTACAATGAAGAAGAATATGTTCAACATCACCACAAGCACAAATTCCACTGATCTGCAGATGGAAACGAAATAAATATCTCTTAAAATTTCCATGGTTTGTTAAAATTTGAGTCAATTTAAAATCAGTTGCAAAGAATTTACATTGCAAACGGTGAAAAGTAAAAGATAACTGGAATTTTTTTTTTTTAATTAAAAAGCAAATAATATAAGGAACTTGCAAAAATGTATATTTTGCATATTTTTTCTCTAACCTTTTTGAAATAAATTTTGACTTTATCAAACTTTATCAAGAAAAATAAATAAAGTTATCACTTTTACACATAAATACATTTTTCAGTTTCAAATATTGTAATAAATCTTATTAAAGTACAGATGTTTAAGATTAACATAAAAACCTAAGAATCTTATATTTTTAAACTTGAATACACAAAAAAATCTAAGGTATTTCATACAAGAAAATAAAAAATTTTAAAAAAATCACAGTAAATTATTAAGTTTGCTTGTAACATGTAAAATTAAAATTATTTGCTGTTATTTTTTTCTTCTAACTCTTGCAACTCAATTTTTTCTTCTTATTAAGTTTTTTTTAAACTATTAGATTTTGGCAGCTAAGTCATCATTTAGTTTCCCTACTTGGACAGCAAATTCATCAGCGGACTTAGTTCATCTACGAAACGCAATAATTTAAGGAGTTTCTAAGGACTAATTTGGAAATCCAAGTAGTTCCAAGTATTCCTTGGGGACTTTTTTTATTTCCAAGGAGTATAAGGAGTCTGTACGAACCCTGCTATCAAATCTACTGCCATCTGTATACAACTGAACAGCGTCCATGGGGACATTATTAATTCTTTCAAGTGCTAGCTGTTTCATGTAGCACGCCAAATCGATATGTTTGTTAACTCGGACAGGAAGGTCAACATGAAAGAGAACCCCTTCAAGACCCTCAGAAAGGTCGATAATCTGTGATAGTCTGTAATGTTCTACAGAACTGGCAATAAGGTTACCAGAGACAACTTGTCCAAGGGGAATACCACGCTTGAGTCTTTGGTTACTGCTCCATGATCCCAGAAACTTCAAAGTACGGTTTTGAGAGCCTAGACTGGAAGAGCTTACTGTAGTACTTCAAACATGTATTTCTCCTAAGTCTCATAAGGTCTAAGTAAAATAATTTTCAAAGACTTTACATGATCATGATAACAAAATAACTAGTTTTTGACAAAGAACTCCTTTCTTGATTATATTAGCCATTAAAAAAATGATCAAGAGATTTTTCAGTTTGATTTCAGAGGGTGGAAAATGAAGCTTGAAATTGTGAATTATCTTGCAAAATGCAGCAGAGTTGTACACGAGAGTGCAATAATCTCACCGAACCCAGCTTACTAAACGCACATGCGGACTCGCAAGTGTTTAATCAAATCTGTGAAATGATTGGTGCCTTCATAAGTTATGGACCAAAGGTAAGTTGAAATAGTTTGTGGTTGAATGAATCGTGAAAACACCGTCTAGAACAATGGGGAAAGCACCCTTTTGCATAATACGTGGAGAAAATTGACATGGTTAAGAAAAGATTCTCATTTTTGAAAAGGGAAAATTAAGCACTTTTTAAAAACATCCAATGAAAAAATCACTTTTAAAGACCTTTAAAAAGCCAAAATAAGCACCTTTAAGCACTTTTTAAAAACACTATGCACCATGTATAAATAGATCTTTTTTATCATAAGCAATATAATATGAAAGGGCTATTATTTGATAGAGCTATTATTTGATTGAGCTTTAAATTAATAATGATTTAAATTAATAATAATTTAAATTAATAATAATTTAAATTAATAATTTAAATTAATAATAATTTAAATTAATAATAATTTAAATTAATAATAATTTAAATTAATAATAATTTAAATTAATAATAATTTAAATTAATAATAATTCATTAAAGCTTTAAATTAATAATAATTAAGAGTCCCAGTCACTTCAGGTGACCAATTGTTCAAACCTCTCTTATTTTATTGAGAGCCTTATGAAATTTTATCTATCTTACTTCATTCTTTAAATTAATGTAGTGTCTTTTGTTCCCCTTTGGAACTTTATCTATCTTAATGAATTAACTTAATTACTTTAAGATTCATTGACCTGTTCATAGTTATCCAAAGTCTTAAGAGCAGTTGATCAAACCTTTTTTATTTAAATAGGCACATTGCTCTAAAGTAGAGCAATTATGCTTGTCAGAAATGAACTTTCATAAAATCAAAAAAAAAAAAAAAAAAGAGCGAAACAAATATAATACATAATATAAATTTATGAATAAGGTGATATGAGACAAATCAATATAAGAGTCTTTGCAATGCATATTTATTTTACATAAGGCTATAATTAATGGTATTGACTAAAAAAACCATTATATTAAATTGTAGAAATTTCACACTGAAACTGCCTCTGGTTTTGAATTGCTTTATTTCTATAAGAGGAACATTTGTTTACAACTCCATTAAGTAGGGCTGACATCAAGGTTGCTTCATTTTCATAAAACTCAATAAGACTTTATTTTCTTATTATTATTTACAATTTTTAAGGAGTTTAGGTTGCTTGATTACAACGAAAAATCATCTATGTACATTTTTTTTACTTTATATAACTTAGCTAAAATTTAACTTAGGATTCTTTTTTACAGGACTTTTTACTTTTTTACAGGAGTTCAACATAAGCACAGACAATATTCAAATAAAAACACTTTTGTAAAATATAGCAGAGAACTTCTGTATTTAAATTTTCTTCAGAGTTAAAATTTAAAGAAAAGAAAGCGATGCTATGACATTTTGCACGCATGATCAAAATCTAAAAAATTCTGTTAATAACTTGAAATAAAGATATATATATATATAAACTTATTTTATGAGTTCTATATACTTGTAGCTTACATGTAGTAAATAAAACTTATTGTTATTTTCTTAATTTGCTTTGTCTTCCTTTACATTTAACACATGAGGGAGTCCTTAATTTTAAAATTCCCAGAGTCAGAGTTATACACACAACAACTAATAGTCCAATAATACCCATATATTATTAAAACACAAAACTTTTGAATTAAATAAATAAGACATCAATTTTTTTTAAAAAAAAATGCTTTCTTATAGAATTGTTGGATAAATTTGATTTGATTTTCCTCAGTTTCAGACAATTAGGAATAAACAAGGCAGATCAAAAAACTTTTTGCGTAATACTGGAAGCTAATTTAAGTTTTAAAACAATGTGAACAAAAAGTTTTCTTTAAATTCTAATTTTCAGAAGTTTGAAAGTTAAAATTAAATAATTAAAGAAAAGATAAATAAATATTCTAAGATAAATGAAAAAGATATAAAAATACTCAGCATATGCTTTTAAGAAATAAATAAAATAATACTAATTGTACTCACAAGTACAAAGTGCCGCACAGCATATGATATTTTATTTTGATCAGCATAGCTTTTCAATATTCTGTTCAGTGTGTTAAAACTAGTAGATCCTATCTGTCCATAGAGGATTGCTGAGGCAGTGGATGATGAAAATGGGTAGACATGATCAACCTCATACAGAGACGAAGCATTCCTGTAACAAATAAGATCAAAAAGCCTTTAAATGGGATTATTTAACATGGTCCCAAATAAAATAATTTTAAAGGGAAATGATTTTTTAAAGGATCAATACAGAACAGAAAAAAAAAATATATTAGGTGTAACTTATAGAAATAGAGTTGATATATTCTCAGTTTCCAGATATTATGTCATTTTATACACATTTGGTCTTAAAATGTGTTCTAAGAATAAAAATGCTATTTGTAAAGCATTAACTTTTCATCTGTTTTCTTTAAAAATTTTATAAGAAATTTTTGCAGCACATTTTAAGATAAACTACATATGAAATTAACATAATACCTGAAAAATTAACTGAAATTGTATGAATTGCATTCCTATAAACTAAATCCAATATTTCATTTATTTATTTCTCGTGCAAAACAATTGAGAAGTTTTTTTTTTTCATTCATTTCCATTCATTTTCTGAGAAATTTATAAACTTACAATAACTAACAGCACATACAAAACTCACAGATGAAAAAGATTAAGAAATGAGATAATGCTGAATAGTTTTAAGAAGTTTTCAGACTCAAATAAACTAAAACTTAAAATGAAATTTTAATATCAACCTACTTATTATCAATGTGTGGGACACATGTATATGTATTTATTCGAAATTTATATTTTTATTCTTTTCAGTCCAAGTAACAACCAAATCTGGAATACATCTTGATTTATCTGACTCAAAAAAAAACTTTTTCGACCCACATTACATGCTTCTGAGTTCAAGGAAGTAATGTATAAATAAACATATCTGATCAACTCAACTTTAGTACATGATAAGCACTTTAATTTACTTAACATTGTACTTAACACGATACTTACTTACTTTACTTAACAGGATAGAAAAATATCAAATGTTTTTTTTCTTATCTTTTACTCTAAACATCATAAAATATATGATTTCAAGATGAAACATAAATTCCATAAGAAGGCTACATTCAATAAACTACATTCTTAGAATTACAATACATTGACAAGAATGATATAAGTGTCATTAAAAATGAAACAAACAAAAATATCTACTATCATTTAAACAAAATATTTGTTTACCTGTTAGATGAATCAAGCAATGATTTCAAATGAGCAACATCACATGTGTGTTCGCCTGCTACATCGACAATAGCCTCGCAATTTGAAGGGAATGTTTGATCATAAGCTATCTGCAGTAAAAGAAAACATTTTAAAAAATTAAATAAGTAAAAACTGCAATGTACATTCTGCCTACATAAAAATATTTTAAAATATATGCAAATTACCAGCAAAAGCAGATCATAAGGCAAGAAATAGATAATTGCATAAATAGAGGCCCCTCGTTGCAAAGGTTATTTACAAGGCATAGTTAATAAAACACAAATCCATCATCAATCAGAAATTTCGAAAAGATGAATTTTTTAATGTGATAAAAATACTAATATTGGAATTTCTATACATTTACTTGTTAGAAAAAAGACTTAAGTTCTGAACACAAATAGAAAAATCTTTTTTGCAACAAGCAAATTCTTACATATCTTTTGAACCAGTGGAGTTTAATTTTGGTGCAAACAGAACAAAAATAAATGTTTTACTAGCATAGTACTAATCACAATGTGAATGTGTTTAGGGTTCATAACACTTTTATTTTTTTATTGTAAAAGATAAGCCTAAAAATGTGTAGCAATAAGTTTTTACATAAACCAGCTTTAAAGTTTGCAATTTTTAAAAAGAAAATCTTTCAAGATTACTTATTTATAAGCATTATTTTTACTTTAATTCAATGTATGAAATAAATTAGAATTACAAAAATGATAGCCTTAATAACAGAACTAATGTTGTGACCTTGGCCAAAGAATACCTGAAAAGGCCTTTCCATTTCCTTTCTAACCTTCAGTAAGAGTTCGTCCCGAATAGGGACGAAATATATAGCACCTCCAAAACCTGTTCCACTGTCTCCCCTACATTTTTGGTGGCGGAGCGTGTACTTCCTGGAGTGTTAAGTAATCCGAAACTAATCGACTAGCTACTGTCACAGAAAAGGGGGAATTGCAACCTGTGGGGGTCAACTAGCTTTCAAAAGATATCAGAAGAGACTCACTCTACATTATGCTTTTTCTCCTTCTAAGAAAAACTTTTTAAAAAAAAATTTTTAACTCTGAAACGGCTCTATTTATTTTCAAAATGGTTTTATTTTATTTAACATGCACTTTTTCTAATTATATCTTGAATTATTTATTATTTTGATTTGATTATTTAGAGAACTAATAATAACCAGAGTATTTAAATTTATAAAATTTTACTACGTAGTCATATGAAAGTAATTCATATAAAGTAACTACATTAAAAATAAATTTATATTTTCTCTGTAAATCAAGTAAAGTTTGTTAATTTTTTCTTTTAAATTGATTTGCTAATTTGTAAAACTTTTTATGTTAAAGTAAAGCTTTGAGTTAAAGATTTTATTTTTTTATTACTTTTTTAATTTGTTTCTTTCAATTACAATTGAAATACATATATTTTTCATAACCTTTTTTTTTAAGTTTAATTAATTTTTTTCAATTTTTTAAAAGATTGTACCAATTGTAAAAATAAATTATAACATTTTCGACTAATAAGCTGAAGTGGCAGTTTAAATTTATTTTTCTAACAGATCATTTTGATGGATCATTAAAAACAATGTTATTTTACATTTTAATACATAGATTTGTGAAGCTGCTCACTGTAATTAATATAAAGATTTATCAAAATAATCGAAATTAATTTATAAAAAAGTACGATACCGCAATTTTTGAAAGAAAAGGCATTTAGTGATTTTCATTAAAATTTACAACATAACAGATTGAGACAAGTCTACTTTACAAAATTTTATCACTAACCCTGGGAGGTTTTCGTGTTTTTCCTCTCCATGTAATGCTAATGCGGATTTTAATTAACTAGAACTACACTAATTAAAGTTCACAGTGCAGAAATTTCTACTCAGAAAACTCTTCTCCATGAATGGCAAAAGAGGGTCAGGGAAGAGAAATTAAAATAACACATTGATTACATACTTTGTTCTATCAATATAAAAGAGCAAAAAATTGTGAATAAAAATTACATTACACACTTTTAATATGAATTCAAAAAATTTCTCGTTATTAAATACATAAGATATTGCATATTTACTAGTTTTAATATATATTTTTAGAATATTGCGAAAAAAAGTTTTAAAAAGTGTATTAATTAGGAATTACAGATTAATGTTAAAGCAATAAAAAGAGACTAATAGTTTCAAAATCTAGTGAATCAACTAAGGAACCAGGTCTGAAAACATCAAAACCAGTTTGACTGTCTCAAGTAACAAAGAGAAGCTTAACTCTAAATATTAAAAATTATTTTTATTTTTTAATTTATCGTGATGAAATTTCGTGGTGTTTATAATAATCACATTTCTCATTCTTTCTATTTCATCTGGCAATCAAACCGGTTTCAATATTTTCAGTGTTGCGTTCCTAAGCAGCGGTTCATTATATTTTGAAACCGTTTGTATTTTTCTCTTGTGAATATTAATTATGTCCACTAATGTTCTTTTACTTTAAGAATTTTACAATACATGCTTATATTTTCATATTTTTCTTCATTTACTGATTTAAATAAAAATTTCATAATACTTAGTGTTCTTGTGTATGTACATTAAAGCCCTAAACATAGGGCTAAGTGCTTGTTGATGTTTGGATGATGTGTGCTCTTGTGTACTAGCTATTTTTTTTCCTTACCGTGGAAAAAACTATCCCAGCTATTGGAGTAATTAAAACTATTTATGGAATGGAAAACTTGCAACCTTTTAAATTTTTATAATGTAAATGTTTTTTTAAACCTACAAATGAGTGTATGATATATATATATATATATATATATTTTAAAAAGGAAAACTGCAGTTTTGTGATGCTTTCTAGAATATTGGAAGATCTTTACGTCACTGTCCCGATTTTAATTAATCTCACTTTATTCAGAAGCTAAATTTTTTAATTCTGAAACATCTTTAAAAAACAAGGAAAAAAGTTTTAAAAAAAAGGGGCAATAATGTATTTAAAAAATAAATTCCACTCTCAAAATGAATAAAAACAAGAAAAATTATTACTACTAAATAAAAAAAATTTATGTAGAATGAACGAATTATCAGCGAATATAATTTCCATAATAAATTACAAGCTTATAAAAGCTCCCCATATCAGTTCTTCAAAAGGACAGAGAGAGAAAAAGATTTTCAAAAAGAGTTGAACAGGGGAGGGAGCAAGACCACCTACCGAGAAGATTAGATGCAATCGTCTCTTGGAGAATGAACTTGGGGGTGGAAGTTGCCTTCCTCCCTAACTCAAAGGTAGAAAGTGACTTGTGTTTCAAAGGCTATATTAAACTAAACTCAGCGGCGCGACAGCCCATAAAGGCTATATTACAAAAAGTAATAAAGATAAAAAAAAAAAATTGACCTACATTTTCGTGGATAGGAAAGATTGAAAAAATTATTAGTATTTTTTTTTTTAATTAATCACTCCGATTCTTAAACAAGAAAAATTGATTCAAAGTATGACAAGCCCGTCATAGACTTTACATGTTAAAAGCAGAATTAAGGAGTCTTCTTGATTCAACACTTTTCTCCGGGCAACCACGATTGTGGACCCGACTTTCTGATCATTTGAGCTCGCCCCATGTTCTTTGTTCGCCAAGGTTGTGACACTATGATCCTAGCATCTCAAGGTCACAGTTTCTACCTTCTTCACCTTGGCAACGATGTGACAGGCTACTTTTTTCCACCACAGCAATTAAGTAGTATCTATAGTTTCTTTGATTATTGTAGTTTGCTCTCTTGTTTTCCTTTATTATACACCATTCTGCTATTATTAGTTATTAACCACAAAATAATTATGTTAAAATATTTATAAAGCTCGTCTTATAAAATCATTAAATATAACCATGATGCAAGTATATTGCCGTAACATGCAAGTATCAGCTTTCAAGCTATAGCCAACTTAATAAAGTATTAAATTCTTTTCCCAACTTCGTACTGAAACGTACTGACATAAGGAAAAAGTAGGATTTGCGGATACCATGGTAACGGAGAGGAGAAAAATGTAGACAGTGAGAAAATTATATAACCTTGAAATGCCCATTTTATTTACAAAGACGGATATACTAAGATTGTTTTTCACAGCTTGTATGAAATGATAATTATCTCCTATGAATTTTATATCACACTTAAAAAAATGGTTTAATAAAAAAAAATATTAAAGAGAACAATTAATTTTCAAGATAGAGAAAAAACATCAGGTAAAACAAATTAACTAAGAGAATGAAAATTAATGAATATAATACACTTCAGTTAAAATATTCTTACAAAAATTATAGCTCTGGCCTAAAAACTGATACAATTATACTAATTATAAAGTAAAGTAAAGCATTTCTGCAACAGCCTTTTATACTTATTTTAAGTTTATTAATTTACAGTCCTACTACAGTTACTTCCTTACTACTTTTCTTTCAATTTTCAAGCCAATATTTAGTTGATTTACCGTATCTATCATTCACAACAAATAATCTCTCTTTCTCCCGAGAAACGATCCATCGAGGTTTCACTGAATTGTGTTTTTACATCTTTTATTCGAAACCATTATAATAATCTCTTATAAAGGTTTAAACATAAATATCATACTTTAAAAAATTGTTAATAACAAAAGCATATTCAAAAAAGCAAAATAGCTTTCAAGATAGAGAAGAAAAAAATTTAAGTAAGATATTTGCACAAAGAGAAGGATAAAATAATATGCTTACTTGGTGGAACATTTCAACAATTGGAGAATAGGCACGCAAAGCTAATGCAAACTTCAGTAAAGCAATTTTTGTACTGGATAAGTAGTTACTTGCAATATCGGTAATAGCATCATATTGTAATTTATGTGATTCTACAAAGATAAATATCAAATGTTTTTAATAAAATATTTTAAACATGCATTTGTATAAACATCATTTTCTTATAAAATCAGTAGATATTTGGCATTTTGTAGAATATCAAAAACTTGCGTAAACACATCACCTAAAGAATACCTACACTACTTCACAAAAATATTTTTAGTTACCTCTTGTGTTATTTTTACACATTATACAATGTCGAGTCTCTCTAGAAAAAAGCTTTTTCTTTTTTTTTTACAATAAAGCAGACTTTACTTTTTATAAGTTACATTACTAAAGGCCTGGTTTCTTAGGACAGGACGCCGTCAGCTGGAAATCAGCGCTAACCTGTGATCGGTCCATTTGTGAGTTTGATAGTATACGTCATCGGACGCTCATCTTGAACTACAATTGCCGTCCAACTCAACTGCAGTTGGATTACAACGTGACGTTAACCACAGAAGCAATGGCGGACAACATCCAACACCACATTGAAATCAGCCAAGATTTTGATTTTGACATTAAACATAGCTTCTTCATTAAACATAGCACTCTTCATTTAACTCAGCTATAATGTGTTTTTTCTTGGACAAAGTCATTATTTGTTTTCTAAAACACTGGTCGAAAATAACAAGATCAATACAAATTCAAAATAAATATTTGTTTACGTTATTAACGCATGCGCAATGAGAGATAAAGTCTGCGTTGGACCGACTGCTCACGCTGAGCTAACAAAAAAGTATTTTTTTAGCGTCAGCTCTACGTCAACTTTCCGCTGACGCCCAGATAAGGCGCTAGTTCTAAGAAACCAGGCCTTGAGCTAACAAACCAGTATTTTGTTGGCGTCAGCGGGACGTTGACGTCCCGCTGACGCTCAGATAAGGCGCTTGTCCTAAGAAACCAGACCTTAACAGCAATTTTTTACTTAAGAGTATGTAAAATTATATGTCATTACATTAGGAGGCTTCATTATAATATGATGCAAATAGTAATTTCGCAACAAACATTAAAGAAAATAATAAAAATAAATTAAAACAAGCATCTAATTTTACAAACAACTTACTTGTTTGAAAAAAGTTGTTTTCTAATTTGGAACAATCATCTACAAATCTCCAAAACAACTCAGGTTTTTCTTCAGCTAGGAATTCACTGAAAAATAAATCAATTTTATAGATACTTATGAAATTTAATAACAGTATTAAAATATTTTCAGAAGCACAGAGTTTACTGAAAAAAGTTATAAATGAAACAAGAAACATCAGGACAAAAACAATGCTGTTTACATTCCTTATGGTTACATTAGATTCTGGTAAAAAAAAGAAAAAACTTTATATATTGCTTTTAGACAATGGCTATTTATGTTACTGCCGACCAATTTTTTTTTTTTTTAAGATAACAAACTTAATTACAATATTAATGTCAAATAATATAGCATTTTGTTTTTTGTTTATTTATTTTTGAAAGAATTCTAAAATACTTTTGATGCAGAAATCACTGATTTGAAAAAGACCACAACAGCAAGTATAGTTTTAAAAATAAAATCATGAAATGTACCAGCTTTTTTTAACATTTTAACTGGTGTCCTTAAAACAAATTACTCTTATGCACTAAAATTGTTGTAATATCAGCTGACCTTCTGTCATTATTAAGGAATCAATAATGACAGCCTGAGCTGCCTCACCAATCCAGAGAGTATATCAATATGTTACTAATAGATGTTCATACTAATAGAAAGCGTTACTAATAGAAAGCGTGCGACTCTTTTAGCTGTTTGTGGAATTATAATATTGTCTATAATTTGAACTTTAGTTTCGCCAAAAGAAGTTACAGCATTTAAATTTCAGGATTTGATTAGGCTTTTGAAAGAACATTTTTGTCCTTAATCTTCAGAAATATTTCAGCATTTTAAGATTCATAAAGATTTCAGTCAAAATCAGAATCTGTGAGTGCTTATGCTACCAAATTAAGGAAGCTTGCCAAAGATTGTAATTTCGGAGTAACCTTGTCAGGACGATTACGAGATCAATTAGTCTGCGATATTCGTGATGAAGAGGTTCAAAGAAGAAGATTATTGGATAACATCACAACAGAAACAAGCACAGGCATCAATAAAATTTGAAGAAGTCTGGTGTAAGGGATTAGTGACTAAATAGAATTCAACTTAAGGATAGAATCCAGGATAACAGAATCCATCTAAAAACTTTTAATAGTCCATATGCACTTTCATACGTTTGTTCGCAAATCTCTAATAGATATTAAAGAAATTGATAAAATTCATAAAAATTTATAAAACTAAAGTAATTAACAAGACAAAAACAATTTTCACATCTTCATAAACTAATGAAAGAATGCAAATGAGGGAATACAAATGATGAAATATACGAGCAATCCTATTGAAAAAAAAAATATTAAAGTGACAAAAAAAAAGTACAGGAAAAGAGTAATGTTAAAAATTATAAATATGATGATTGACTGAACAGTGAACATTATTTCATAGTCGGCTTGTTCAGATTTTAGTGGCTCCAAAGCAACGAATCACCATTAATTTTAAGCTCTAAAAATAATTTTAATAAGCAATTATTTCAATTCCAGATAACTCCAAGTGCAAGAACTCTAATATTAAAATAACTTCTTTTTTTTTCTCATTCTGACCCCTTTATTTTTAATTTGATCTCAATTTCTCTAATTAATTCGATTTCAACAAAAAATGTTGGTTTTACAAAAATGTGAAATTCAATTAAAAGTAAGGTTGAAAATTTTATAACCTTGTTCATTTTTCTGAAACTTTCTTTGTTCTGAAATAAAAAAAACTCATTATTGAAAAAAAAAAGAATCTATATATTAATTATAATATCCAAATTTAATATACATTCTAAAATGAAAACTAACAGTAAGTCGAACTTTCACTACGTCAGGTTTTCTTCGATCTGCTCAGATTCAAATTATCATATCAAAGCACAAAATTTAAAATTCGTAAATATCTTACACCTCATTTCAATTTTATAATTGTTTTCAACATATGTAGCATTGTATAATAAACATACCTAGCTTCTAAATGTAAAGATGTGTAGATCCATTTTGAATCTAGTACAACAGACACAGATTTGTGGAGGTTTTGAGCAATTGTGGGTAAGATAAGTACTATTAGAAAATAAATAGGTTTCCATCGAACTTGATTCAACATCATAACCTAAAATAAAAGCAAAATATTAGATTTTAAATATGAAAAAAAAAAAAAACATTAAATCTTTGGTCAATTTTTTCAACAAAAAAAATCAGTTAAGGTAATAAATGTTTTATTCGCTTCAAAGTGTTAATCAACTTTGAATCAGCATTAATGTTACAGGGTTCCCACTCTTTAATCAAAGCAAAAATTAAGAACTTTTTTCTTTGAAAAATTAAGGACTTTTTCGAAAAATTAAAGACCTTAAAAATAGTATAATTGTTCATCCTCGATTATACCACCAGCGATAGAGACAATTAATTACCTTTCTTAAAAAAAGACAATAAATAAAAAAATAAGATTTTTTTATTATAATATTGTAAGTATACTGATATAATTGTATTAATTAACATGGTTCGCCAAAGTCCGACCAGGCAATCTTTGCAAACTGGGGTTGTGTTTTTTTTAATAATATTTTTAGATTGCTAAATGTTAACATCTATGAAACTTATTCATATTCTATTTTTAATAATTTAATTGAAATTGAATAGTAAATTTAAGTGTAGAAATTACGATTTGCAAATTTTTTTCATAAATTAAAAAAAGAGTAATAAATAAAGAAATTTGGAGAAAAAAAAACATTGGAAAAAATTATTAAAACAAGTTTTTATATTTTGCTGCTAGACATGCATCACATATTCAGTTATGGGCCAATCATGCTAAATATTCACTTATGCCAAAAACGAAAAGTCAAAAATGCTCTACCCTCAATGCATGGTCTCATTCTAAGTGAAAAAAGAATGACTTTTTAAAAAAATATTTTTTCTAACAATGAAAATATAGTTTTTATTAAGCATAGCGATACTGAAAAATTAAGTACTTTTCAGGGCCCTTATTTTCCTAAATAAAAATTAAGCAGTATTTAAGGAAGGCCCATGGGAACCCTGTATTGAACGTATGCTGATTTAATGTTGATTCAGCAACTGTTAACCTGTCAGTCCAAGAGATATCAATAATAATTCCAAACTAACTGAGGTCAAAAAAATTGATGTGTTTTAAGTTATTTAATAAAAACATTGAGCTATTAAATTCATGTTAGGTTTTAAATTCAGTTATTATACAATATTGTAAATGGAAAATTTAGTCTATAAAATCTCAAGGCAACAAAATTGATAATAATTTTTTAAAAATTTGATTTTTTTTAAAAAAAATTTCATGGACCCACCCCTAACCATTATTTTATTATTACTTTTTAATTTTTCTTTTTTTTTCATAAAGAAATATTTAAAATTTTTAGCTTTTTAAATCTCACTTGAAGGTAAAATTAACAAATCAATACTGTACAATTAATAAATGAAAATTTACTGTCACACGTTATTCAACAATTTTCTATCATCAACAGCATATATTTCCTCCAATTTCCTAGCTAATATCCTTAAATTTCTAGCGATAAAATTGCCTCAAAGTTA
This sequence comes from Parasteatoda tepidariorum, assembly GCF_982258835.1. Classification (NCBI taxonomy): domain Eukaryota; kingdom Metazoa; phylum Arthropoda; class Arachnida; order Araneae; family Theridiidae; genus Parasteatoda; species Parasteatoda tepidariorum. The sequence continues at coordinate 758,935 of NC_141762.1, forward strand.
ATAGTTAAGGTTTGAATTAGGAATCAATAGTAGTATGCTTGCTAACTTTATTGTGCACATGCTAATATCCATAGAAAATATTTTATAAACAATATCTTTCATAATTGTTTTTCTGCTGGAAAAAGTAAAAACACTATTATATATATTTGACCTTTGTTTTGGTACATTCCATTAAAAAAAATTGTTTTATTAAAAATAATCAGGTAAGAAGGAAAAGGCCAATTTACTTTTTTTATTCCTCAGGCAACTAATTATAAAAAGTAAAACTAATTTGGACCATAACGGCAAATATAATACTTTATGAAATTCGATAACAACTTAATTAATTAAGAGAATAAGTTAAATAAATAGTTGATATCATGACAGAGCAGATGTAAATAATAAACAAAGCGGCTTTCCAAAGTGAAAACACAACCAAATCACTCAGCTTCTTCATTCGATACGTGTCAAAACAAATTTAACTGTAAGAAGCAAAATAACGCTTTTCATGCTTAAAATAACTTTTTTTTAAAATTTGGAGCAATAAATATATTTTGATTACAACTATTTCATTTTTAAAAAAAAATTACTGAGATTAGCTCAAAGAAGAGCCTTTTTTTTTTTTTTACTAAAAAGTTGTTAACTTCAACTTTTATTTCAATTCTTCGCATTGTTTTTGTTTTGAAATTTTTTTAATATTTAATGCAGATTCTAATTTCAGAGTGACTTGCAACTTGCTTAATACGTTTATAGGAAATATTACCTAAAATGGAAATCTCTCATCCTAACATAAAGTACAATCGTAATTTTAATATTTTTCTTTTATTACAATAAGCTAAGAGCGCTATTTAGGATATCCTAATTGCAGAAATATCTAAGTTCTGTTTTTATTTATTTATTAATCAATTTCATCTTTCATACCAGTCAATTTTGCAACTTTTCTTATTTTATTTACGCTTGAAACAGTGATGACTGTGTAATCTAAGTTGATAAACTCATATATATCTTCTAATGTTGTGTTATATCCATTAATACGATTTATCTGTGTACGATTTAGCCTGTGTTTTTGGCGATAATTTTCATTCACTTTTGCTGAAATCCCATTTGTGGTTACTAAGAAATACTTTGCTACTTATGTTTACTTTTAAATGATTGGTTTATTTACATATATATTCGTTTATTTGGAAATCTCCAAAAATGAGATGGGCCCCGATTGTAAATTATTACTAAATGAGGTTTTTATTACTAAAAAGAAAATCGCAAGAAATTTGCATCCTTTCCCCAAAGACAGATTGAGATTTCTAAGAATTAAAAAAACACGAAAAATATTCATTCTATACTTCAAAAGGCTGGTCGCTGAATAATTCTTTTTTTCATTCAGCTTGCCATTTCATGTTCAACTGGAGTGGAGTAAAATAAAATCGCCCAGCTTTAAGAGAAATAAAATGTGTTTTTCCTTCTAATTTCAATTAATGTTCAGACACAAGTTAAATTCTAAATAGTATTAATAAACTACTAGTTGAATCACTTGTTTAAGACAGGGTTGCCACTTCACAGGGAATTTAAAAATCACCTTAATTAATAGGGGAAACGCAGGGAATTATGATTTTTTCTTTACAAACTGAGAAAATACAGGAAATTTTGTTTCTTATTTTTGTCTTTTAAAAGATAGTGACCACTCAAAGCGTAATCTATCGGATATTAAACCATGATATTTCAGTTATACTAAACTATATCATTTACTATAACATTATTTAAGTAGAGCTGTGTTGTGTTGAAACTAATAAATATAGTTAGCCCAATATAGCTCACAAAAGAACACAGTAATTGTTGTTTTCTCTTAATATATTGTGTATAATATGTACGGGGAATTTTTCATTCCAGATTTGTGTGGCCACCCTGTAGAAGAAACAGACAAAATTTTTAAAGTTCTCAATTTTTTTCATTGAAAAAATTCAAATTTTCAAACATTAAAACTTTTTGAAAAATAATTATGTGTATCTTTTAATAGCCATGGTAGGAATTTCATGTAATTTTAACCTTAGTCAGATGATGTGAGCTTATTCAACTTATCGAAGTTTGAAAGACTGTTGTGATAATTACAGAAAAAAATTTCTATAAAACCACACAAATTTACATTAAATCATTACAAATTGCATGCGTGAAAAATGTTTAGAATAAATGACAATTTTTGATTTTAATAATATTTTATACAAAATAATTTAAAATTGTGAAAATTATTGATAAAAATTATTTTAATTAGGCTATTATCTTGAATCAAAATCTATCTTAAAAAGAGATTTCACCTTTGTTTGAAAACCTTGGGGAATGGCCGATGCTAAATGAATTTCCAAGAATAATCATAAAATGTCTTAAACATATATGATGCAGTCTTTGAAATCAAATTTAAGAAGTTATAATTCAAAATTTGTTTGACGTAACACCATTGTATTAAAAATATTGCAATTTAAAAAACTCTGTGGAGGTAGTTGAAAAAGGACTGGATTTATGATTAAATTGTAGTTAATTTGGCACGCTATGAATCTAAACAATCCAATCACTCCAATTTCGAAATTCAAATGTCTTAACACATATTTCATTTTTCTCGAAATTTGAGCATTGACAGACGTCTGTCCAGGGTAAATTTAATACCGTTTAGCGGTAGCTTCACAAATTCAACTTTAGGAAAAACGGTAGTTTCACAATATACTTTTAAAAAAGCAAGTTCTCGTTATTATCTATGGAAAAGAGCTTTTCTGCCAGCTATCTTTTACGAAAAGGTCAGTTGGTGCAATGTGGTGAGCCTAACTGGTTGCTTACCAAATCAAAGTGAGCTTTTTTTCCGCTGAGATTTTAATACTTCAAGGACCATTTATTAGGGAAAACTTTTTTAAAATCATTTACCAAAAGAGTTTCACTTCACATCATTTGAAGATATTTTATGCAATATGCACTTTGAAAGTAACAAAAATACAAACACATTTGTAGTAAAAAATATTTTCTATAGAGAGTTTATTCTTGTAATATATTTTTGTAGGTACGATTGGTATCAGTCAGATACACATGTTGTTTTAAACATCATGGTGAAGCAAGTCAAACCGGAAAATGTAAGAATCGACCTAATAGATCAACAGGTGTGTATTGTTATTCATTTTGCAACTAACTTTCTTATCAACTTGATTTCACCGAAAGAAAAATAACCAGTAACACTTATCTAAATTGAACTTCAAACCCAAATCATAAACACAGTAGAGCGCCGATTATCCGAACTGCTCGGGACCGAACGGATAATCAGATAATTGAAAAGTTGTTTAGAATCTAATTTAAATGATTATTATTTATGCACTAACTTCCCTTCACACTTTTTCCAGGTTCGAGACTGGCAGTACTTTCTAAAATTGCTCTGTTTAAAGGGTTTTTTTTTTTTTTTTTTCAATTTTTAAATATTTCTTACTTATTATTATAAATTTTTTTTACTTTTCTTCATTTTGAATTTTTTTTATCTTATTTCAGCATTTTATAATTTCTATCGTCAATTACTGATTTTACGACATTTTTTTTTTTATTTTCTATAGCAAAAGAAATCCAACAAAGATTTTTGTTTCAAAGAAAATGCTATTTTTTGAGCAGCCATATCCCTTATTCTTTTTAAATAAATCAGCTGAACTGGATCAACATCATTTTGACGTTCTAGCCAATTCATTGCAATATCTGATGAATTGCATTTTTCTATATGAGAAGGTTCACTATCTTGAACTTGATCACCTACTTCTTCCTCTTCGTCTGTGAAGTTCCGATTTTTATTCAAAATTTCAGCAACAATTTCATCATCATTTAAAATTTAATATTCTGGGACGTTTTCAGTGTCCTGACGCCAGTCTTTAATTTCTTCTGCTGCATAACCTGGCATCTTTTCAGCCGGTAGATCTACTGGCTCAGAAATTAAAAAAAAATTGTATTCTAAACTTTAAAGAAGAAAAAGAAAACGAATTCAGACGTTGTTCGGATAATTGGACGTTCGGATAATAAGGGTTTGGATAATCAGCGCTCTACTGTATTGTTAATACTGATAGATCATGCATTATTAAATTTGTACTAATTGCTTGTTGATGTTTTTTGACCTAATTAGCAAGGAGGAAACATGTACAGGGGTCTGTCCAGGCCGAATTTACTACCGTTTAGCGGTACCTTCACAAATTCAACTTTAGGAAAAACGGTAGTTTCACAAATTCAAACTTAGGAAAAACGGTAGTTTCACAAAATACTTTTACGTAAAATTTTATTTTTGTATCCCATAAGAAAAGAAAAATCCATATTTTTACCATATTTTTGCGTTGATTTTTTAATCTAATTTTTAATTTTCACAAATTACGTCTACATTTTCACAAAATAGGTACCTTTCAGAAAAACCTAGACAGACCCCTGATGTATGTACTGTCCTTTATATGCATTGCTCAAGATGTACGAAAGTAAAATTTGAAATTTGTCAAAATAATAATAATAATTTGAATTTATTTAATTGACTGTGATAATCTATTGAATGTTACCAACTCTTCCTATGAATGGAGTTGCTTTCTTTTAATTGAATTTTATTGTTACAGCTCAAATGCACAGCCAAACTTCCGGATGATTCAGATTTTACATTCTGTGTAAATTTATCGCACCAAGTCTATTCTAATGAAATGAAGTGGAAAGTTTTTTCTACAAAGGTAAAATTACGTATAAAAACTTACACTTAATATTATACATTATTAAAAACTGAAGGGTGATTTTCTCAAAGGGTTATCTTAACCTTTGAGAAAATCACCTTGCTCTTTTGCTTAAACCTGTTATGAAAAATCCATCTCATGATTAATTCAAGACCATACAATTAAGTATAAATACAATAGTCTCCTCTTAATGTGAACACTTACCACATTTTGATAACATTAACGGATTAGTAACAAATCCCAAAATTATATTAATTTAAAATACTTGTACTGATTTTTGAAATAAATTGAAGTGATCTATTCCTCAAATTCCTTTTTGTCAATTTGAGCAGCTAAATTTTCATCTTTTTGTTGCATAAGCAGTCTGTTGATTACTTTCTTAAAACATCTCGAACCACTGTCTTTGTGTTTTTTCAGCTAATCATAACCAGCTGTATTTTATTTGCAATCTGGGCTTTCAATTTCTCTTCTAATTAGATCTTCATAATTTTTCCAAATTTTGTAAAGCAGTGGCTTAGAGACGTTTAACTGTGCTGCAGCATCGTGTTGACTCATTTTTGGAAATCTGCCGTAACGATTTAAAATATCAATATTTTATTTTCATGTTAAATCAGTTCTCTTTTTACCAACTTTATCCACAAATTCTATGTAAGCTAACACTTAACAGGGCATAAAACTTGCCTTTTGGAGAGGTAGAAAATCACATTTCATTAACAGTCAATCAGCACACTCCTGTCCACTTGCAGTTGAAAAATATTCCTTCTGAATACTCATAAAAAGGATATAATGATCACGGACGGCAATTATTTTAACATACGAATTAAAACAAAAAATCGGGACCGAATAATTTCAATAATAATAGTCGATTGTAAGCATTAACAGCAATCACATGAAGCAGAAGCTGCTGTATTTTGTAACATGAGCAAAAAACTAATTTTTTTCTTTTATTGGATTAATTAATTAATAATTTTATTGGATTTTACCTATATTGGATTAATATCACTAAAAGTATATTTTGAATGTAAATATTTTTTTATAACCGTCGTTGAAAAGCCGTGCGACTACTAATGCTCAACTCCGTAGTCTTGTAATTTTTAATCCACTCCAGAAGTCAAGTGAACTCCTGGATCAAGTATTAGGCGAAATTTGCCTTTGTGGCGGACTTAATGATGGAACTAACCTGCATTTGCATGAGATGGAAAGGAAGACCACGAGAACCTCCCACAGTTAACCTGACTGCAAGAGGACTCTAACCCATGAACCGTCTACTACTGAGGATATTTCACGTCAGCACTGTGATCGGTGCTAGCCCAATTCGGATTCATATCAACCAGCCTTTCTGGTTCTTGAACTCAGTTCACCATTGGAAGGCGAACGCTCTATCCCCTGAGTCATTGCGGCTCAATGTACTTAATATTTTCTTTTATATTATATCTGTCGTTGAACAGCCCACCCAATTTTGGGCTTACGACTACTAATGTTCAACTCCGTAGCCTTGTCATTTTAAACCAATCCAGAAGACAAGGAAACTCCTGGATGAATACCCTCAGAGGTATTGATTTGGTATGTGAACGTGGACTGGTTTAATGTGCATCTGTCACCATTTTCTACACGGGGAGTCTTCGGCCGGCGGAGATGGAACCCACAAACTCCTTGGCATGGGTCTAGTGCAATGCGAACCAGGCTATCCCGGACAATGTACTTAATATGTAACAAATTTCATTTGTGTGTTGTATTCAGGAATGATTGATAAGTACAAAAGTAATAATATTTAATATAAACTGTAACATGCAATGTGCCCACTTCGCAGCTCATTGCATTGTGTTGTTCAATGTCAGCAGAGCCAGCTGCAATAATTAAAGGGTTATTAATCAGAACATTAAAATTATGTGATTACTAAAAATACTTTTTTTTAACCCTTATGGTTGTTAGTGATTGAAAATCGCCATTCAAATTATTATTTTTTTCCAAAATGTTATTCAAATTGTATTGTCATTTTTTTTTAGATTGAGATTAAACTAAAAAAGTATGAGCCATTAAAATGGAATTCACTTGAGAAAAAACAGACAGAAAACTTTTCCAGCTCAAAAGGAGGTAAGTTTGCCCTTAATAAATGACAAAATTCAATAAATCTGTTTGTTATTAAATATGGCATAAAAATATGGCTACCATCATATCTATTATACATAATATTTTTCATGTTTTAAATACTTATCGAAATTTAGTTCAGTATAGTTTGTGTTGAAATTAATTTGTTTGTATTTAGTTCATTCAACAGCATGAGGCAAATAATTTAAAAAATTAATATTCAGGCTACTATTTGATTTATTTTTATTTCAGATTTTAACTACTCCTTATATTTAATTTGATGTTTTGACGCATGAACATTATATTCATAAAATTTTCTCTTTGACATTCTCTAAAAGTAAAATGCAGTTTTCTAAATTTATTAAGGAAAATTTCCTTTTTTTTTTTATTCGGTTAATTTATTATTTATATAGTAAAACTACATTTATACATTTCTCTTTATGTGCATTATTAAAATAATTTGTTTATCTGACAAAAAAAAAAAAATTCAGATTTTCAGACCATTATCAGAAAAAAAATTAAAATTATTAAAATTAAATATTTTTTTTACCTGGATTTGAGAAACTTAAAAGCGAATCTCCGAAACGGAATTTCTCCTCACAGAAAAATTTTCATTTAAATGTGTACTTTTATAGAAAGAATTATGTGCAACTAAAGGTGTTTGTTGTAGAAAAAAAATGTCTCTTGGCAGTTGTATTGTTTCCAATTTTAGTTACTTCATTTCTGTGCAATAAAAAGTTTTCTGTTCAATAACATCAAGTGCCAAATTATTACTTTATCAAAATTAGTGTTTTTACTAGGAATTTCGATTTACTCAGGATTTCAGAAAAACTAATAAGAGTTGCTTAAATGTACTTTTATACCAGTTTTTAAATCCTTTACCTAACAATTTGTAATTATTTGACAGAAATCCTGCAAATCACATACAGAAATCAAATTTTAAACCTTTTGTAGATGCATTTTTTCTATTAAAATTGTTTTTGAAAAAAAGGGTATTTATTGAAAATGACCTCCATCTTTTCAGAAATATTCTATTCGTCAAATTGAGTTTAATGTTAGCAACTTTTATTTTATGATATATTGCATCATAGTAATGAAGAATAAAATTATACCTTATTTGATAATAATTTTTACATTTTATTATGTAAATAACTATATTTTCAGGCAATGTGGTTAAAGTGTATCCTTCTTCTAAACCTAAGAAGAAAGATTGGGATAAACTGGAACAAGAACTTAAGAATGAGGAAGCAAATGAGAAACTGGAAGGAGAAGCAGCTCTCAATCAACTCTTTCAAAAAATATATGCAGATGCATCGGATGAAACTAAAAAAGCCATGAATAAATCATTTGTAAGTGAAGACATATCTTTTAAAATATCCTTAAAAACAAAAACATTACATAATTATTCTGTTTTTTTTTATTTATTTTTTTAATAATTTTGAGATTTTTATTTCATAATAAATACATATACCGTTTTTTAAAACCATCTATTGTGTGGAATATAGCAATAAGCATTTTTTCTTGTTTACTTCATTATTGAATTGGTTCAGCATTCAAAGAAGTCCCAATCTTCCAATATGTGGACAAATACAAGTCAAAGCCGATGAATTTGCTAAGCGATTTGGTGAGACTTTTTTAATGTGCTCGAATGGCTGATTAGACATGTTTAAAAAGTGGAATAACATTAATTCAGGAAAATTATCGGTGAGTCGGGATGTATTTCTATATCTGATGTTGAGGATTGCTCATCAGCTAAAGATTTTTAAAAAATTTTGGATGCAAGACAAAGAGTAATAAAAAATAAAAGTTAATAAATTTTTTTTTACTACATATTATGTTTCAGTGATTTTTGTATTTCTCTTCGTTTATTTAAATAATGTGTAATAAAAAGGGGGAATTTGGAACCACAAGTTAAAATTGTTTGCAGAACGGATATAGTGAAGTGATATAGGGATAAAGTGAACAGAAATTTCAGTCCTTTGAAGGTTTACTATAACAGGGTTTGACTGTATATATAAAGATGAATGTATGTGTGTGTGTGTAAATGGATGTGTGTAAAGTATTTTTTCTGTAATAACTTTAATGAGTTTAAATTATAGTAATGTATTTAACTTTTTTATAATTACTATTTTTATTAGTCTTTTTGAGTTCTAGATAAATTAAGTTTAAATATTTAGCAAATGATTTCACTTGAGAAAGTTTCCTGATAGCTTACTTTTAGATTTCAAATTTTCTGAACCTTTAACAACTACTGTTAAAAAAAATTAACCAAAACCACATAGTATAATCAAAATAAGTAAATAATAATTTTTGAATAGCTTGCGTAGAATATGTGTTAAACGTTGATTTTGTTCAATAAATGCATGTAAATTTGCTAGTTTAGTTTTACAGTTTATATTTATAAAAAGATGTTACGTTGCAGATTTTAGCGTCCAGTTATGAAGGGTAAATTTTCTGTTCTTCTTGTAATTTTCTTGTAATGTAATTAAATTATATATTTCTTTGAACATAGTGCACGTTTCCAATAGTCTATGAAAGTGATTGTTTTCTATTGAAATGTTTATTTCTTTAGAATATTTATTTCCTTTTGGAACTAAACCTTTTTTTAAAAAAAACTTTGCAATTTTATACCTTGTACGGTGCGGTGATAGCTCAATAATTAAAATTGAAGGTAATGGACTGTATAATAATTAACAAATTAATTGATTAGTTCACTCATGAACTTACATTAGAGATCGACCATACGCTCTTAACAATTCAATCAAAAAGAACAAGAGTGAGTAGATCAAAAGGTTACATTATGATGAAAGATGGCTGGCGACATGCAATCTTGCCAAACGATAAATCAACACCAAACATACCTCAATCAACTGATTTAATCTAAGCACTAGACTAGTAATAAATTGAAAACAAGTCATCTGAAATCATTATATTTATACGTGCTTATATTTTTTCTGCTTACATTTTTTAAAAAAAGGGAATGGATTTCAATAGTGAAAGAGGTAAACGTAAAAGTGTACCCTAAAAGTTTTTTTTTATAAAATACCATTTTTTAGTGAATTTTGTTTTTTGCTAATTTTAATTTTTTATGTAATCTTGTGAAATTTTCCTGCACTTTCCTAAATATGTTTTTGAATTTCAAAATAAACAAAAATTAATACACATGTACCATTCTGTATTTTGTGATAAATCACTTTTTTTTATTATTGTTCTAAATTTTAAATGAAAAGAAAGAATCTTATTTAAAAATGTGGTTAGAGAATTATAAACCAAAGGCAATTAGAAACAAAACATATATAGCACTTTTATGGTTCTTTTTTTTTTTTTTTTCTTAAAAAAAAAGGGGTGGGAGTGTAGCACTGGTGGGTTTATTAAGACATTTTTTATATTGCATTTCATTTTGTATATTTTTAAAACGACTAAATGTTTTGTTCTTATGAGTTTGAATTAACTATAATGTCTCATGGTTTAATGTCATGTTTTAATTGTGAAATATGGCTTCTATGATATTTTAAATCTTTATAAAAGGTTTCGTTTTAGTTAGAAAAATAAATAAGATGTAATTATAATCTCTTTTTTTTTTGTCTCTGTGTTTGTGCCACTAGAGCAGTGTATAAATACTGTAATAAAAATTTTCTCATAAAAAAAAAATTTATATTGCATCATGTATGTATTTAAAAATGAAAGTTTAAAATTCTTGTTTTAAATATTAATATGTAAAGGGCTAACTTATGCAAAAAAAAAGCTTTTAAGGTATAGATTAAAAAAAATTTAACACTTTTTTGACGGGCAATTCTGCACAAAAACTACATCATGTCATCGTCTAGTTTTTCGTAATTGAATGTGGAGATAAAGAAAAACATTAATATACAGCATATTAATACGTATAATAAAATGGACTAGCTTTTGCAATATTCTACCTCACCTTGTGTTTCATAAATTGAAATAGATAATGCAAGTGCTGTTTAAGTTAACGCGTTGTCTGCCAACAATATGTTGAGGTATTTTCTTACACTTTCAGTTCTCACTGAACAAAGTATCTTCTTAGATTTTTAGATTAATGCATATGAACCTTGTTTTTCCTATGCATGTTATGAAAATACGAAATTAAGACAATTTTGTGAATGTTTTTCTACCAAAATATATTTTATAGTTGTCATTGCTGTTATTTTTTAAGGTCAGTTCTGAATTCATTAAAGTGTTTTATTTACAGCTTTTGAAAATTAGTTATTTTTCATATTTTATTCTTAGTTTTTTATGCTCTTTCAATTTCTTAAAATGTGCTATTTTTTATTCTCAAAATTTCTAACTCACTTTAAAGTTCTTAAAATATTACACCTTTTATCCTTTATTTTCTTAGAGTATTAGTTCTAAGTTGTTCTTACTTTTTACATGCTGCAGAAAATTCATTTCTACTGTCGATAATGTCTAAAGAAAAAGTCTATTTTTCCTTATCTGCATGCACATGAAACCCTGTTTACATCTTTATTCATTTTATTTGTACTTTATATAATTTAATTCTCTTCTTAGCTTGAATCGGGTGGTACAGTACTTAGCACAAATTGGAATGAAGTGGGTGAGAAAAAAGTTGAAGTAAAACCACCAGAAGGTATGGAGTTCAAGAAATGGGATGATTAGCTCAAATTTTGTTTCTGTGTAAATAAAAAATAATGTTTTTCTGTGTTTTATTTAAATAAAGTCATTTTGCTTTCATTTCAAAAGAGTTATGCTTTTGTATATTGCTTCATTTTATTGCTTATTACTTACTTATACTTATCCTCTACGTGCCTTTGGGCACTCAAGGCCTCTAGCATATCCATCCAACGCCTCCTGTCTCTAGCAATAGATCTTGCTTCCTCCCAGCCAGATATTCTACATTCTTTTAATTCGCCCAAAAACATGCCCTGGATGGTAAGTCTGGGTCTTCCTCTTGTTCTTTTACCATCAGGGGCACATGTAAGCGCAACAGATGTAATTTCTTTCTTTGGGCATTCTAAGGATATGTCCGAGCCAGCTCCATCTTCGTTTTTTAATTTCATCTTCTATTGTTTTTATTTTAGCTTCCTTTAATAGATTTTGACTTGATACTTTGTAAGGCCAGAAAATTTTAAAAATAAATCTTAAACATTTGTTTTGAATGGTTTCTAATTTTTGTATTTCGATCTTAGTCTGTTTCCAGGTTTCTGCGCCATATAATAGTACTGCTTTGACAATAGCTTTGTAAACAACTATTTTTGTCTTTATTTTAATATTTGACTCTCTCCAAAATTTATGCAATCCCTTAAAACATGTTCTTGCTTTGATTATTCTCTGTCTGATATCTTCACTACTTCCACCTTTTTTATCTACAATAGAACCTAAATAGCTAAATGACTCTATGTCATCTATTTCGTGATTTTCGATTTTAACTTTGTCATTTTTCTTTCGATTTATTCTCATTACTTTAGTTTTCTTCTTGTTTATGAATAAACCTACGCTATTTGAATATTTGTTGAATTTGTCTGTTTTAAGCTGAAGGTCTGTACATTTGGATTGCTTATTAATTGTTTAATATTCAATAAGATTGTAACTTACAAATGTCTATTATTTAAATGTTTAATCGCTATTAAAAAAATTTATAAGTTTCCACTAAATTTTATATCATAGTTGAAGTTTTTTATAATGCAAACTTGAGACATTACGTTTTATGGAATCTTGTGTTATATAAATTTCCTTTATCTTTATACTTACATGCTAAATATGGCAATATTAGAAACAGATCAATCTTAAAATGATTCGAAATAATTTTTACGTAACAAATACTATAGAATTTAAAATATGCGCTTAAGTATTTCATATTTACAGAGAAAGAAAATAATTAATTTTCTGCGGCATTAGAACTAGTAACAAGCAAGTGAATCAATTTTGGTTTGCTTAGCTTTTGAAATTGTAACCTCTTAGCAAATAATTAAACAAATAATGTTAAAAGTTCTTACTTAGTTATAGAAATATCTTAATTTCAAATTCCATTGTTTACACACACAAAGCTAGTGTGGTTTACAGAATAATGTTTTACAGATTTCCTACTGTGTTTTTATCTTATTTCAAATATTCATAAATATGACTTTAAAAAAATCAGAATTGTAAAAGAAAATTTTAAAAAAAAAATTAAAACTAATTAAAATTAAAAACTAAAAGTACGATATTTAGTGTATTACTACTAAAAATTGGTATTCGGTCAAGTTACACTAAATTTAAATGTCAGATATTTTATACCAGGTTTTGTGATATAAGATTCTGACATTTAAAAAAAATTATTGAAGTTTTTTTCTTTTACCTCAAGAAAATTAAAAAGCAAGTGTATAAATTCTTTGTTGCTAATTTCCTTTTTTTTTTCTTTAAGTTAATCAATCCGGCGTAATTTTTGTTTCATTTTGTGTTCTAATAAGAAAAATTTATAAGTAATTTTCTATTTGATATTTTTTGTTGTGTGTCTTATTGTGAAACTAAAATCGAGTCGTATTAAGTTCTAAAGTTGTTAAGTAATAAGTTTAACAATGTGATGTTGTTTTTATTACCTAATTAAAAAAATAAGTGTTTTACAAGCATTTATCAACAAAAAATGAAGGCATCACATTTATTATTGAATCTTATTTTTATTCAAAGAATTCAAATCAAGGATTTCGGGTTTATTCACATCTCTGAGATATAACATACATGCATGTGTATATGTATATATATACATAACATTTAAAACACATTTCCCTAAGTATAAGTTGTGCGTGTTTCAAAAAAATTGTTGATGTCTACTATATCCTTTGTTTTAGATATCATAATACTTGTTACTTTAAAACGTTTGTTTTTTTTAATTGCAATGTTTAGCTCTGACTATTTTACAAAATATATATACCCTACTTTTTTTTTCGATGTGATAAGTAAATCTTTATTCTAAATGGTAAGGAAAACTTTACAAAAGTTTTCTGTGTCACAAAGTTACCACCTTGAGTGAAATAACTTCGAGACATCTAATTTATTGCCTTTAAATCGACTTAAGCATATTATACTTGTTAATTGAACACATTTAAAATACAAGATTCACTGCAAAATTTACAGTAATTTAAGAAAGAAAAATTAATTCACACGCAGAATGTTCGTAAAATAAAATTACTAAAGGAAGAAAAAAATAATTAACCTTTGAAGGTAAATTGCATTTATGATCAACTCCTAGCTGAGGTTATGAGCAATTTTTCTGTGCGAACGAAATAAATTGTGGTTTTAATTCGAAAATTTAGTTTGTTAGCTTTCACTTAGTAATGCAAAAATAACAACTAAATGATTTTAAAACCATATGTATAGATTTTCAAATTGGTTATTTATTATTATGGAACATTAACATCTTAGATCACATTAATAATTCAAACGATGAAATAATTTTGTTAATACTTTTTAAAAGCTAACTTTAGTATTTATTGGTCTACACTAATATAAAATTTAGTTACTTTTTTATAGCAATAATTCGAAAGATGTTTGATTTTACTCAAAAACCAATCCTTTATTTGTTTGATTCTTTTATTAATAAGGGAACTAATCTTATATGAAAATACAAATGTGCACAATGTCATATCCATTATAGTCCTTATTTACGTCTCAAAATTAATTTGAAAAGAAACAAAGTTCAATACTTTTAATTTTTCATATTTTATACAAACTTTATATGGATACAAATGACATAATTTCTAAAAGATTCGGTTATAATTTTTTCGTATCATAATCCTAGTAAGTTAAGAGTCGTTATCAAGTGAAGAGTAACAGAAATATGTTGATATTTTGGGGGAAACTCTTATTTCTGATTTTAACAATGTGACAAAGTACTATGAGCATAATAACTTTTGACCTAATGATCTGGTTAGCTTACACTAAGATGTAATCTTTTTGGTTTGAAGGCCTTCAATTAAATACGTTAATTAATTTGTGCAGACAGTATTTTAAGTTACAAAATCATGCACAAAAACCTTTTTTGAATGAACTCCACTAAATTAAATAGGGTCACAATGGTCCGAAAGTTTGGCATCTTTAAAATTAGTTAAATTTTTCGCCATATTACTGAAAATATTTAAAAGAATTTTGAACACAATTTTAAACTCGTATATCTGAAGATAATTTCATGCAAAATATAATTTTTAAAAGTTTGTTTTTTAAGGGAGGTTATTTTTAGATAAGCAAGTTTCACGATAGTGATCAAAAACTTTTAAACCCTCTTAAGTAGTTCCGGAGATATAACAATATACGCTAAAACTGAAATTATCATTAAACGGGGCCCAAAGTTTTCAAATGCTTAATTATTGGGATCCTGTTTACCAGATTCCGACAATCCTCCTTAGTTTGGCTTACACCTACCAAAAATTGTGGGGAAAAAACGCAAGCTTTTTCCGAGTAAGTACGTTAATTATTTAATATATTAAAATTCAATTCTTGGAATCATAATTGTGATATAATCAGATCAAAAGTTATTAAAGACTTCCATTATATATGTACACTGGTGGACAAAATTAAGAGATGGAAAGCATTTTCGCACATGCAAGATACCCACACACAGCTCCATGTGTTTGACAATGGTTCCGTGAATGATCAGAGGTACAGGCAGGAAGTCCTAGAGCTCTATGTGCGTCTTTTCAGGGTCCCGCAGTGGACTGATCGTTAAGACACGGTTCCCAGCAGATCACCGAAGTCAAGTATCACTGGCTGCGGTCAGTGTGCGGGTGGGTGACCACTTGGATCAGTCTGCGCGGGGGCCGAGGGTGTGCGGTATTGGTCCTCGTTAAACGGTGCTACCGTAAAGTGCTCGACTTCGCCCGTAGGTCGTCGGGCTACAGAAGCAGGGGTGCCACCCCCTCCGCAGAGGATCAAAATTGTGATGGCATGTCTTCGGATCATCCTCCGGGATGTTTCCCAGACCGTCGCCAATAGCCCATTGTGCAGCTCTAGTGCGACGTAAATTAACTACAACAACGTCTTTTCAGGGGCGCTGTTGGCCCTGAGTTCATTTTTATGGACGACAATGTGCGACCACATAGGGCTCTTATGGTTGATGAGTATCTGGAAAGCGAGGATATTCAACGAATGGATTGAACAGCCAAATCCCCTGACCTGAATCCTATTGAACATGCTTGGGAGAGCTATTGCGATGCGCCAACCTCCCCCCAGAACCATTCTGGAGTTAAAAATTGGTCTGGTGGAAGAATAGGAGGGTCTTCCACAAGTCCTCCTTATCTCCCTTATTAACAGCATGTTGTGCATGCTGTCTGTCTGTCAGGGGTGACCATACACCATACTAGAGGCAACACACACCATACAAGCCTTACTTTTATTGTCATCTTTTATCCTTCAGTTCAGACTACATTGGATTTGGATTTATTGGCAATAGGTCTTGCCAGTGAATGGCACTTTTATTTTTGCTTTGCATACTTTATTATCATGGAATAAGCTATATCCATACCAAATTTCATTTATGATTTAATTTATTCAGTATTTTTTGAGATATATGGGAAAATGTCTTCCATCTCTTAATTTTGTCCACCAGTGTATATTGTGCACAGACAGAAAAATAATTATTAAACGTTTTCTTAAACGTACTTGCAACGAATAAAAGAAATAATCTTTTAATTTTCTTTCTTTTTTTTTTCTGATGGACGAATCTATTTATGACGGGTTTTTCCAAACGGCAGTGATTTTAAAGTGCATTTACTGAGGACAACTTCTGTCACCAGAAAAAAAATTTCTAAAATCCACAATTCAAACTAAATTTCATTAATATTCATACAAACTCGAACTTAATCTTTTGAGAGAAAAAATTTTTTTTAACAAAGTGATGACCTTGTTTTTGATCAACTTCAAAAAATCAAAATTAAATAATAAAAAAAAAAAGAAAAATTAACAAATAAATATTGAGAAAATATTGCTCAATTTTAAGTAACAAAAAATGAAATAAATCAGGAAAAAGTAACTTATACCACTGACTTTAAAAACATGTTTTCGAGATGATAGATATTACAATGTACTCAATGCTATCCGCAGAAATTTCGATTTCCCCCCCCCCCCTAAGTTTAATGGTAAGAGTACATCTTCTAAAAAAAGCAGATTACAATGATAAAATAGGTTGACTAATAGGGTTTTTAATGATGGTAATGTAAAAGGATATGTTTTGTTCCCTCTCACAGTGTTAAGACATTAATGAGTTTTAATATCTGGGTTCTTAGTTTCTTTCTCAACTCAAATTCAGTGAATCCTTTTGCTACTTCAATCTATTCCGTGACACATTCTTTTTTCTTCTCTTTTCTTTTTTTTTTTCACTTGCGTTTTATTTTATTCTCAAATTATTTTTTTTCGATTTACACTTTGTAACTTTCCAGTGAAATTTAATCCTTTTACTTCTCAGTCTATTCCGTGCCTTAATATTTTCTTTCTCAAGTTATATTTTATTCTCAGAATCTTTAGGTTGTCTCAGTTTATTCTATGATGTCTTCCTTTTTGAGTCACATTTCGCCAATCCAATGCGAAACCTTCAGGTCTCAATCTATTTCTTTTTGGTTTACATTTTGTGACTTTCTCAATCCAGTGAAATTTAGTCCTTCTGTTTCTCAGTGTTCCAACTCTGGATTTCCCATTTCGAGAAAAACCTATGAAAACTCTTTTGTGTCTTCTAACTGCTCTGAAGTAGGAGGTGTAGTGGTAGGGTAAATTATGAACATTAAACTCACACTCTTTCTTTATCTTCACCTGAAAGAAAAATACAAAGATTATTAAATCAGTGCACTTGTGTTCATAAAACAAAAACAACGC
Source organism: Parasteatoda tepidariorum (assembly GCF_982258835.1). Lineage (NCBI taxonomy): Eukaryota > Metazoa > Arthropoda > Arachnida > Araneae > Theridiidae > Parasteatoda > Parasteatoda tepidariorum. Next base: position 776,529 of record NC_141762.1, read on the forward strand.
CAATAAAGATACAGAAATGGAAATACTATTTTCTCTGTTCCATAAATAAGAATTCAGGTTCTTGTTTATGGTACCGAAACTACAATAAATCAAGCATCAGTGTGCGGGTGGGTGACCACTTGGATCAGTCTGCGTAGGGACCAAGGGTGTGCGGTATTGGTCCTCGTTAAACTGTTCTACCATAAAGTGTTCGACTTCGCGTGCAGGTCGTCGGGCTACCGAAACAGGGGTGCCGTGCCCTCCGCAGAGGATCAAAATTGTGAAGGCATGTCTTCGGTTCATCCTCCGGGATGTTTCCCAGACCGTCGCCAATAGCCCATTGTGTAGCTCTAGTGCGACGTAAATGAACTACAATAATAACTGTCCTTATTGGGGGAAAAAATTTCTTCAAATATGGAATATATTTTATTTCATAACCGGCGTTGAACAGCCGACTTATTTTTGAGTTTACGACCATCCATGTTCAACTCCGTTGCAACATGCATTCCTGCTGAGTGGCTAAATCAGTCAGATAGGACCGGGATCGCCTGGTTGGTAGGGCACCGGACTAATGTCCAAGAGGTCGTGGGTTCAATTCCCGCCGGTCGAAGACTTCCCTTGTAGTAAATGGTGACTAATTCACGTTGAATCTGTCGAGTCACGAAGTCCTCCATAACAAATCATACCTCTGGAGGTACAGATCCAGGAGTTTCTTTGTCTTCTGGATTGGGTTCAAAATTACAAAGCTACGGAGTTGAACATGAGTAGTCGTAAACCCAAAATTGGGTCGTCTGTTCAACGACGGTTGCAAAATCAGTTAGATGTTGGTTGCGAGAGCAGTTGCGAGAGCCATTGCGAGAGCAGTCTATTAACCTATGGCAGTGTTTCCCAAACTTGCGACTTTTGTGTACCCTTTCTGAATTTTTCGTAACGCTGTGTATCACTAATAAAAAAATTTATGTATTTTTTACTATAAAAAATATTGCACAAAGGTTATAAATCACAACTGGCTGTTGATACCTCTAATTATTAACTGTTAACTCTGCAAAAAAATAGCTAATAGAAAAAGACGTAATCGTAAATTTTCATGGCTAGCTTTAATTTTAAATAAAATTTTTGAAAATTTTCGTTTGTTGCAAGATATTTTGCATAAGAAAGCGTACCCCGCTAAACTGTTCCCGTACCGTACCCCTGGGAGTACGCGTACCACACTTTGGGAAACTCTGGTCTCTGGTATATATCATCAGTTTATTATATAAAAAGAATTAAATGCATATTTCTAATATTTTCTCTCCGCATTTCACCCCTAGAGTCTAGGGATGGGCAAACTTTTTTGGTCGAGTTCGAAAAAACGAAGACAAAAAGTTTGGTGGGCCAAGTAAAAACTTCTGAATTAGAAAAACGATATGCAAGTTTTAATTTAAATATTTAATGAGATGAATGAAATCACGATTTCATTTTTAAAAGTTCTTTATATTGAGGTTCCAAGTGAGATGTACTTATTTTAATGCTCAAGGTTAAATGTTTGCCTGTTTTCTACTTCTGAAATGATTTTTCTAAGCTTTATAGTTGAAAACACTTGTTCACATTATATAAGATGAAGCAAACATAGCACTGATTTTCTGGGCATGAAATATTAAATTTGGGAAACTAGCTTTTGGTAATGATTTGTAAAACTCTAACTTTGGCATATTTAGAAACAACTGCTTCAGATGGCGCCAATCTACGGCTATTCTATAAAGAAGGTTTGCTTTGAACATCTTACCAATTGAAAGCTGCCTATTTCCATCAATTTATGTTTTGTAAAACAAAAATAGAGAAAGTAAAATGATCATCAATACTTTGTTAAAAAAGTAAGAACAAAAATAGCCTTAAACAAAGTAGACAAGAAAATGAATGTATATTGTTTATATTCGTCACGGATCGGCTAGTTAAAATTTTATCAGCGGGCCGGATAAAACCTTCAGGTGGGCCATAGTTGGCCCACGGGCCGTATAGTTTGCCCATCCCTGCTAGACAAAGCTGTGTTCTGTCGGGATAGAGGAAAAAATCTATGAATAAAACTTTCCTCAGATTATTATGAATGAAAAGAAATTAGGTCAAATAATCTCTTCACTTTCTAATGAAAAAGATCGAAGAGGTTGTGAACTCTTACCACTATTCTGCAACTTGTTTCAAGGTAAAGATTAAAAAAAAAAATATTCGACATGTGTCAATCAGTTTCCTAGAATCATGCAATGCTGCGTTGAATAACAAGTGTCATTCATTATATGTTATTGAAATCACGTGCGGAATTCATTTTTCGATGAATTTCCTTGGTGATTCTTATCTGTTTTAAAAATGCACGATAAAGGTTAAGTTTAATTTGTTCAGATGGATCTCAAACTTGTTGTCTTTGAATGTAAATTTAAAGATGACGTCCGGTCACACAGGATGATCACAGGTGTGGCGCCCACGGGCGAATAAGTCATTTTCACCACGTGCTTTATTGTTACTCACGAGTCTCTCTTTTCCTTCTTTCTTTCCTTTTTTTTTTTTTTTTTTTTTTTTTGCTAATTATGTATTTCATTATAAATCAGTTAATGCTTTGCTATCAAAACAATTTAAGGAGGACATGATATATGTATATTTAAGGCTTAATAATAATAAATAAAACATCCGTTTCTTCAACATTTCTTTATCAGAATCTTTTGCTGCCGTCCAACCACTCTGACTCATCTCATAGGCATTGCAAAAGACAGCGGCTATATCTCAGTGAATTAAATGAAGACATTGAACAGCGGAATAACTTTTGATCCAATGAGGGGCCTTCCATGAATGATAACTCCTTTATTCTTAATATTTTGACCTCCCATTTGTCACTAAGAATGGCACCTTCTTAACATATCCCCCCCCACACACACACGCCCCTTGGCACACGTCATGTTGTATTACATAAACAAATAACTTGCTATTCCGATTCGCACTGACCACAGTGCTGACGTAAAATATCCTCAGTGGTGGACAGATCATGGGTTAAAATCCCCTTGCCGTCAGACTAACCGTGGGAGGTTTTGTGGTTTTCTTCACAATATAACACAAATGCGGGTTTATTCTATCGAAAAGATCCCAGTTTGTTCCAATGCTTGAGCCAGGAGTTTCCTTGTCTTCTGTATTGACTCCAAAATTACAAGGATACGGATTTGAAGATTGGGAGTCGTAATCTGAAAATTCGGTCGGCTGTTCAACGACGGTTATTAAATAAAATGTGTTTCGATGGCATTTGTACAGCAATAATAATGATTTTTTGTGAACCTGTTTTGGTTTGGAAAAAATATAAAATTGTTTAATCAGTTAATTTTAAAAATTTTATTTCAACCAAAATGTGTAATGTCACATTTCTGGTTATCCTTCCCTCTCCCCCTTAAAAACTAACATTATTTGTGGGCGACAGCTGATTTATGTTCAGTGCGTTTGACTTTAAATATGCTAATTAATTATTACAGATGTGATTTTACGTAACAAAAATCGTTCACATAATTTTTTTTTTCTGAATAACTTTTTCATCTCTTAATACGAATGTATAAATTTGAAGAAAATATTAATAAGGAATGAGAAATTTATCAATTGCTTCAGCAATAACAGTCATAAATTAGGGTTTTATAGTATAAGGCAGCGCTGCATTCCTGCAGAGTAACTTTTTTGTCAAGCAGTTTTTGGCGTGAACGTAAGTCGAATTGAATAAAATAAGCTGAATTATGGTTTTTAAAAAAGATTTCCTTTCTTTAAACCGTTAGAATGATTATCGGGAAAAATAACTCTTTATACTTGAATTCGGCTGTTTTATTTTGAATTTTAACGTTCGACTAGAAATTATGACCAAACACGAATTCTTTTTTCGTTGAATAATTTCATAAAAATAACCAAAACATTAAATAAATTGGTTTGACCTATTGAAATTCTATCTATTAAATTCATATTCTATTGGTTTCAAAAATAACTATTGGTTAAAATAGCAAAAACCCTAACTCACGGAACACCTGTGAATTTTCCAAGGAACCTTAGGGTTTCATTGCCGAACACATTATGAGAACTGCTGGTATAGGGAATAGCTGCAACCTATAAAATATATATTTTTTCCTTTCTATCAGACATATGTATAAATAAATAAAATTTAATCATTCTAATCTGTCTTGTTTTAACGTAACTAAAAAAGAAACACCGGAAGTCTGCCTCGTTCTGCCCGTCACCAGAAAGAAAGAAAAAAATAGCGCTCTGACTCATTCGTTCACTAACTGATAAACATTTCGTTTTCTTACAAATCTTTTCATAAAATTTTTCCTTTCCTTGTTAAAAGAAAAGTCTTAACAAAATGGTGACCGATGACTTTTAAATGAAGCTTCAGTTGAGTAATCCATTTGAAAGAAAAGTTTCATCATTGAGGAAAATGTTCTTTTCAGTTAAAGGAAGCGTTACACGCCATATTAAATCACGGTGTGACGCAATGGTCTGACTTAAATAAGGTCAGTCATGCATATCATTCATTATATACATGAATGTAGTATGTGTATCAAAACGGTCAAGCGTTGACCAGTTACCTTTGGTAAATAAATAAAAATTCACAGGGGTTGGACAATAATGTGGAAACACTTCCTTAATTGTAAACCACCTTTCTTTTAGCTGCAAGTGTTATAATAAATTTAATAATAAGATTTGATTATAAAAAATTAATAAAATTTAATGAATAATTTAATAATACCCATAAAATTTAATTTAAATAACGAAAATGTAATAAAATAATTAAAGCAAAACTGCAAGTTACACCACTCGCGTAATATTGGGAGGGAAGCGTTATCCTAGCAGTTTTAAAAAAGCAACAAAAAGGAAATAAATCTACTACTGCTTAATTAAATATTTAAAATTTTAAAGATTACCCAGTTTGAAGTAGGTATTTGTAAACAATTCCAGTTGACAGGGGTTTATACCTTCATAACCCCCCTATTTTATTAATGGAACTGTTTTTTAAATACTTTAGATTCTTCTTTTTCTTTAAACAGCGTTATTACGTTCATTCGATTTAAATTTAAAGAGTCTGTGCTGCTAATGTAGTTTCTATGGCATATAATACATTAGTTTTTATGACAGCAATATTGCTGCTCGTGTCAGTCAAGATCCCCTGACAAAACATGAAATCGATTGGTTAAGGGATTTCCAGAAGATACCGTACAGCTAATTCACGAACTATGAGTAAGGAAGTTAGTCATTTGCTAGACAATAAATTTCTACTCGAACAATGTATAATAGAGTGTGAGTGTAACAGAGTTTGCTGCAGTATGGCGTGTACAGCGCGGTGACCATGGCTCCTGTTATCTATGACATTGCATGATTAAAGCAATTTCAGCAGTGTGATCTAGGATCAATCTGGAGACGCGAATAGCCAACCTTACAGACGAATCTCGATTTTTTATACTGCATCGTGACGGCCACATCGTATTCAAACAACTAGGAAACCATTACAAATGGTATATTAAATTCATTTAGCTCATTATTTACCAAATAACTTATAGTAATAACAAATAAATTTGGCCGCGAAAATAATAAATTAAGTATTAACGATTCATTTACTAAATTAAATTTTTCAATAGTTTTGTAATGTATCTACCACTACAAAATTGCAACTATAATTCACTAGTATATAAGACATGTTAACTCGACTCTATGGAGGGATACCTTTTAATAGATGACGGTTGACATTGTCGATAACTCACCCCACATTGGTAACCTTCGGACGGGATGTGAACATGCTTACCTTAGCAGTAACGCCCACTTTGATATGAATACGCCTACATCGACAGTAACGCCTACTTCATTGGACGGTCCACATTGAATTGTTGACTTGTGACTGCGACATTATCCACCTCCTCGCACTGTTGCTACTCAGTCTCGATTCAACGCAACGTCGGCCTGCATACACTCGACTGCTAAAGGCAACACAGGAGCGACTACGACCGTGAAGTTAATACACCTCTCACATTCAGCACTCAAAAAGTACGGTGATCTTAATACAGCTCTCTCGGCTTCGCACAAAAACAGCAATGATTCAACTAGTGGTATCAATTCATCGAATTCTATCACAGATATAATTCTGGTGGGGGAGTACTGTAGCGTATCTACCGCTACAAAATTACAACTATATTTCACTAGTACATAAGACATGTTAACTCGACTCAATGGAGGAGCACCTTTTCATAGATGACGGTTGACATTGTCGATAACTCACCCCACAGTTTCCATAATTTTCTACGTTCTCGTCCTGCATGCCATTAAGACGACCTCCGAGAGGATCACTTTCTTCTAATTTAGTTGAATATAAGTAGCTACATCACTTCATAACACACCCCTGTTTTTATCTTTTTTTTTTTCAAGATTTTTCTTTATGTATTGTTACAACGTTCATTCGATTTAAATTTAAACAGTGTGTTGCTAATGTAGTTTCTATGAGATAACGAGATGTTTTTGATCGCATTTATTCTACAGATATTTTTCAGCCGATTTATTGAAAATAATTTTTTTTTTAAATAAAATAAAAAACGTACGTGGGTAAAATAAAAAATTTTCGTACAATAATAATAATAGACATCGTGTTTAATTTTTAAGTATATTAATTAACTGAATATTAAGATGCAAAAATTTTAATAAATTGAGTGGTAGGCATTTTAAAGGTGACAAGTGGTACATGAGAGGCACTCTCATGATAGGTATCACAGTAAAGCACACCATTTATTTCACTGTTATTTTTTAAAGTGGTTTTCCTTCAAGTTTAGAAAAGCCACCAGTTGCAGCATAACTAATTAAAGAACAGCAATTTCAAACAATTGAATACCATTTTGTGATAGCGTCATTCCTATTCAAAGTGTGATTTTTAATTTTTAAAAAAAATTACACATTTTTTTGGGGAAAATCATTATGCTTCAACACGTATATTAACTAAAATTGACGCAGAATTTTTATTTAATATATTTTGCACTTTTTTCACTCTTTTGTATTGAATTAGGTGAAAATAAGTGCAAAATATAAAATTTAACATTTTAATAATTTATAATCATAAAATACAGCCTAAACACCGTTTTTTTTTTTTTTTTTTTTTTTTTTTAAAGTTTTAATGATAAAATTTTCCACACGCAGCTCACTTCCAAACAATATTTTTTCAAATTTACTCTTATTTGCTATTATTTAGGTCTAAACAAAACATCAGTTATTCATCGTTGCAATCTTCTTAATTTACAAAATTAATTATTGTAAAATTTTCAAATATGAATGGAAAAAAAATCTTTCAAACTACTTTTTTGGATTTTATATTATTTAAATCCAATAATCTAATACATCTTTTTAGTAACTATTATACTAATTTTCCAAATGGAAAAATACCAAAATATATTTTTTCTTGTAATTAGAACACCAGAAAAAAATCTATAAAAGAGACACCATAGTGTCCCATCTGCTTCAAATGATTAAGCAATATAAAACTATGGCAAATCGTTTTGAAAGTTTTTTTTAAATGCTCGACGATTCAAATCGAAAGATAAATTTTTATTAGAAAAGTCAGTAGAATAAAAGCACTTTTGATATTATGTGACAAAAAATTTGCTTCAGTAATATTTTCATATCATGCTTCAAAACTACGACATTTTGAATTATAAAAAACCTGATATTTCATATTGAACTATATCATTCTTGAAAAGAAACATTCAGAAAGTATTTCCAAAAAAAAAAAAAAATATATAGATATCTTCACTTAAATCTATAAAATATGAGGCAATTATTTATACTTTTGTACTTTCAAGAACATGTTTATTCCTTTTAAAAATGATGACAATGAAAAACACAACGTTCACGGCCGTAAATCACTGTCCTCGACAAAAAAGAAAATCGAGAAGTTTTAAAAATATATTGCTTGTTATAAGTTTCATAACATCAGTAGCTATAGAAGAGCTTTGTTCGAAATTTAACACATCATTTAAATAGCAATGTAAAGGTAATTAAATCTTTCCTATTTTCATTTTGAAACTTTTACTTCACTGATGAATTTGTTTAATGTAAACTATGATCCTCATAGATCGAGACATGTTCTGATTCCCATATAAATAAATAAACAAGTAATACAAAAAAAATAATTTTAAGTCAATTCATACTTAGGTCAATAAAAAAAAATTACAATTTTTCTCCCATTTAAAACTATAATTAATTAAATTTAATGACTGAATTAATATTTAAAAAAGCTGTATTATCACCAAGTGTCATCTACTGCAAGTTTTAAAAAAAAATCAAAATAAAAAATAATATTTTTAAAAACCACGCTTTTGTAGTGGACAATAATAATTTAAAAATAAAAATTTGAAAAACAAAAAACATGGGGCCATGAAGTATATAACAGTAATGTTATATTAGTGTGTGTATGCGTGCTCATGCGAATATGTGTATGAATATCTGTAATTGTATCTATCTGAATGTGGATGTATATGTGGAATATGCTTGTGTATATGCATGTGTATGTGGATGTATATGTGTATGTGGCTGTGCATGTGTATGAGTAAGAAAATGTGTAAATGTATGTGTAAATATATGTGTATATGTACTGTTATGTATTTCATGCTCCCAACGTTATTCGTTTTTCAAATTTTTATTTTTTAATTATTATTCTCGACTGCGAAAACGTGGTTTTTAAAAATATAATTTTTTATTTTGATTTTTTTTTGTACCTACTTCCAAAATCTCAATTTTTTTACTCACTGTACATAAAACTTTTCATCTGCCACGTGGCACTCATTCGAAACAATCGAATCGACAACAAAAGACAATCGCGAAAATACGAATTTTTCTTTAATTTTATTTTACTTTGTATGTCTTCTTTATTTTCATGCATTGTCATCCAATTCTGAACTATGTGCCAAATTTGAAGTCTGTAGCTAGTTGGGAAGTTAGTTCGAAATCGATTACAAAATTCCACCCGAACAGACATACATGAAGGCAAGTTAATATAAACGTGGTAAAAAAAATGTATTTGAACTTGAATGGATGAATGAAAAGTATTAACAATTGGGTATAATATGAAAAAAGCACAACTACTTCCACTTACAAGGAATAACATTTACCTTTTAGTTTAATTAATAAACTGAGTTTTAAATATGTTTACTAAATTCATAAACTTCGCTAAAACAACAATATAAATTATTTCCAAAGGAAATAGACTAATACAATTCCAACCTGGCGAGTAGCGATTTAAAACTAGACACTTCGTTTGATGCTTTTACTTGTTGCTAGAAATCAGGTTCGCAGAAAATGCTCTTTACTAGTTAAATTTAGTAGGAATAACATGATCTGTGACGTATGCTATAGTATACCCAATTGAAAATTTGAATATATATATATATATATATATATATATATATATATATATATATATATATATATATATATATATATATATATATATATATATATGTATATATATATAGGGAGAGTAGAGTGTGAACTAATAGTAAGAATTGAAGAAAAAAAGAGGTATCAGACAACTATAAAAGTATAAATTTGGAGACGTGGACCACACGTGTTACCAAGTAATGTGCTTTATTGTATTTATCTGACACAGCGAATATAAAATAATTAAATATTTAAATGTGCGCAATAAACTATTTTTTCGTTCAAACAGAGCTATAAGTTAGAAATTGTCACTGATGTTATCTTTAAAATATGTGAAAAAATGAATCTCTTGTAGTAAAATTTAAAACAATGACTAACGCTAAACCAATCGAAAAATTCTATTTTGTTTTTCGCTCTTCCCTATTTAATGAATGAATTAATATTTTAAAAAATTATATTAACATCAAGTGTCATCTAGTTTAAAAAATATATATTTGAACTTGAATGGATGAATAAAAAGTATTTTATGAACGATTGAAAATTTGAAACAAGATGCATAAGGAGAATGAGAATTAATAGTAGAAATAATATAAATAAAAATAGAGGAAACGCTTAAATGCAACAAACCAACATTCCTTACATCATTTTCTTTTTTTATCATCTTGACTTTTTCATAACTAAATACTTTACATTTTCATACGTTAATAGAACATTTCTGTTAAACTGGTAAGCTAGGAAGAAAATGATTTAATGGAGACACTTAAGAAAAATTTAATGTCAAGTTTTTAAAACTAGAGTAGTTTAAATTATGAAATACAATAATATTCCAAATTGAACAATGACATGACTTCAAAGAAATATAGAAATCTTCGCCTAAATCTATAAGATATGTTTAAGCACTTTAAAAATGATGGCAAAAAAAATTATAACTTCCTCGGTCATTCATAAATCACTGTCAATCTTTTTCGAAAATGAAATAGGGAAGTGAAAAAAAAAAAAAAACGCTTTGTTTTAAGTCACAATGCATACGAAGTGCATTAAGCGAAATTAACACACCGTTAAATTGCAATGTAATGATAATTAAGTTTTTCTTATTTAATTATACCTTACTTAATTTATTAACGAATAATGTATTTAATGTAAACGATAATGCTTAAATGTCGATCAATGTTCTGAATCCTAAGAACAAATTTTAAGTTGTACTTGGCTTCTTTTATTAATGAATATTTTTGTTTAATGCGTTAGATAATGCTTAAATGTCGAACTGGTGTTCTGAATCGTAAGAACAAATTTTTAGTTGTACTTCGCTTCCTTTATTAATGAATATTTTTGTTTAATGCGTTAGATAATGCTTAAGTGTCGAACTGGTGTTCTGAATCGTAAGAACAAATTTTTAGTTGTACTTGACTTCTTTTATTAATGAATATTTTTGTTTAATGCGTTAGATAATGCTTAAATGTCGAACTATGTTCTGAATCCAAAGAACAAATTTTTAGTTATACTTTGCTTCTTTTATTAATGAATATTTTTGTTTAATGCGTTAGATAATGCCTAAATGTCGAACTGTGTTCTGAATCCAAAGAACAAATTTTTAGTTATACTTCGCTTCTTTTATTAATGAATATTTTTGTTTAATGCGTTAAATAATGCCTAAATGTCGAACTGTGTTTTGAATCGTAAGAACAAATTTTTAGTTGTACTTCGCTTCTTTTATTAATGAATATTTTTATTTAATGCGTTAGATAATGCTTAAATGTCGAACTGTGTTCTGAATCCAAAGATCAAATTTTTAGTTGTACTTCGCTTCTTTTATTAATTAATATTTTTGTTTAATGTGTTAAATAATGCTGAAATATATCATAAGAACACAATTTTATTTACTCATCGGATGCACAGTCAGGCAAACATATTTATTTCGAAGCAAATTAAAGTATGATCTTTAAAAATAGCATTAAAAGAACTATCAATAGATAACTTGATGTATTTTTACATTATTTTTTATAATTGAATATAGTTTGAAAGGAATTATATGCCATTTATTAATAAACAATCATCAACAGTAAATTAAAGATATAAAAGCAATTTACATATTTATTGTTTTAATTAAGTTTTGTAGCATTCTTCGTTTAGATTTTTAAAATTTTCAACGCTAATGGTGAAAACGCATTTACGTTTACAAATTTAACGTTTTGAAGTATATAATTTTTAGTCACAGTAAACTATTGGCTTTAGTAATTAATTCTTGAATTGGAAAATGTGATTTGAAATTATATAATGGAAAATATGATTGCATGTAAATATGAAATAGACACGATAATTAAGCTTCTAATTATAATTTTAGTTGATACTGAAACTAAAACAATTACTGTGTAATAGGCAATCATGTTTGATGTGAGTGTTTGTACTGCACTGGGTCATTCGGTAGAAATGATTAAAGTTAAGGTTAAGTAGGGGGAAAAATATTTTAAAAAAATTAAAGACTGATTTTACAATTTGCAGAGGTAATAACAAATCCTCAAGAAAGAAAAAAAAATTCAAAATTTTATGGAAATCTTCAAATTCAACCAGAATGTTACCGCTTAGCTAATTTACAGAATAATTAGGGTGATCTGCTAAAGGATGGAATCAAGAATTTACCACAATTTACTAACGTTAAAGTTCAAACGTTTGTTTCGTTCATTCTATCAACTAATTTATTGATTGTTTGATTATCTTCAATTGAGTCTTTAGATATTGAAAAATAAATAAATTACATTATTTCCTTAATTGTTATAATATTTTAAACCGTTTGATTATTTATATTTTGATTTTTGAAGTGATTGTTGATTGATTCAGTCAAATAATGCGTTATTTATTTGATTTGATTTTATAACTGGTGTTGAACTGCCGACTCAATTCTTAGTTTACAGCTATCAAATTTCAACTCCGCAGCCTTGTCATTTTAATCCCAACCCATAAGACAAGTGAATTCCTGGAGCAAGTATTGAGACAAACTCGCCTTCTTGATGGAACGGACTTGCAATAACTTTATATGAATGGGAAAACCACGAAAACCTTCCATGGTTAGCCCGACAGATTCTAACCCATGATCCGCTTAACACTGAGGACAATTCTACTTGGTCGATGCGAGCCAGGAGCAGAGTTCGTATGAACCAGCCGCCATTGGAATTCGAACCTTGTTCCCCTCTTTGGGAAGCAAACGCTCCTTAAAAAAATTAACATTATTATCATTTAAGCGTACTGAAACATTGCTGTTGTAGCAGTCTTGACTTTAAGCGAGTGACTATAATGTGCAGATTAAGTAACATAATTTGAGAAATGACATAATTTTTTACCACTTTAACGGTTCACCCTAGATAATCTGCACATCACCTAAATAGCAACGTTTTTACAAGTACTTGACATTACCTGATTCGGGTGTGGGGATCTGTTCAAATTTTAATTTCATTTCAAAATGATATTTAGTTTATTTTCTGTTTGTTATTTATAATTTATAGGGTCATTTGATATGGTTAAGTTATCTTATCAAATTACAATAAATTTAATCCTCATGTACTGTGAGAAAAATAAAAAAACGAATCACCCTGAATAACTTTTGATCTCATGATCAGATCTTCACGTTCTAGGACGCAATCTCAAAAATTTGAGGGGATGATCTCAAATATGCTAATTATTGAGTACAGACGATATTTTAAGTTACGAAATGAATTCAGGGGGTAACTGCAATCTGAGAAATATGCTTCCCATAGTTTGGTCAAGAGAGCTGTCTAAAGTTTGGACCCCTTAATGTCAATTTTACTTTTGGCGTATTTCGCCATATCTTTGAGAATTTTTCAAACGAATTGAAAATTTTCGCTCACAATTATTAAATTCGTTTATCCAAAGAAAATTCCATGCAATGTGTCAATTTAACAATTATACATAACTTTTATTATTTTAAAATAATATTCGAAAAACTTTTAAATTGCAAAATTTTTTACATAATTTTAAAAAGTGTACTTTTATATGGCAAAATATAAAATTTGAACCAAATCGGTGGAACAGTTCCAAAGCAATCGATTTGAATTATCTTTAAAATTTGATTTCTCAGGAGTTATGCGACCTATTTCGAACAAGGTTTCCATATAAAATTACACTCTTTAAAGTGATGTAAAAATTTCTATACCTCACAATTCAAACAAATTTTTACTGTTGTTAAATAAAAAATAATAATAAATTATAATTTTGCTTTGGTCACTAATTAAATAATTTATATTTAAATTATTTAAAAAATAATTAAATTATAATATATTTTAATTATAAATTATAAATTTTTAAATTAATTATTTAATTAATTAAATAAATGATAAATTTATAGTTGTGCTCAAATTTTTTTAAATTCATTTGAAAAATTCTCATTGAAGCAGATATGGCGAAATTCACAAAAAGTATAATTAACATAAAGGGATCCAAACTTTGGACCGTTCTCCTGGCCAAACTATTGGGATCATATTTTGCAGATTACCCACTATAATTCGAGGGTCTGAAATCCAAATCCGTTGAACAAAAGTTATGATTATTCAGAAAAAGTACGGTTTTGTGTCTGATTTATTAACTTAAAATATCCTCTGCACTAGTTAATTAGCATATTTGAGGTCAATCACCTGAACCATTAAAATTCAGTCCTGGCACATGAAAACCAATCATTGCAAATCAAAAGTTATGCAGGGTGTTAATTTTTTTGTGCACTATTCATCCATTAGCAGGGCCGGATTAAGCACAAGCGGGGCCCTAGGTCATTTAAATTTTTGGGGCCCATAGATTAAATTTTTTTCTCGTATATTTTTTTATTTATTAAAATATAAAAGTATTTGTGTATGTTTTCATTCAAGAAAGCATATTTAAAATTAAAATAAATAACAATAGATCGAACTTTACTAACTACTTTACTTTATTTTGTTAAATTATAACTAAAAAATAATCATAACATATATATTTGAAATGGATTTTCGTTTTTAAATCATTCTTTTTCTTAAGTATTTTTTTTATTTATTTTCAAAAAATTCATTTTAAGGGAGCCCCTTATCATTGGGGGCCCATGGCCCAATGGATAATCCAGCACTGTCCATTAGAAATTAACTTCCTTTAAATTATTTGACACATTTTTTTTTATTTTTTTTTTATTTTTAGGTTTCTATTGAAGAAAAAGAAAAAGGTAATATTTCCAATTAGAATGTACAGTCAGCAAAATAGAAAAAAAATAATCACCCTTAATAACTTTTGATCTAATGACCGGATTATATTGCAGTTTTGATGGGAGAGGAACATAGTTTTAAATGTGCTATGTAATTGGTGCAGGTAAAATCTTAGACACAAAAACGTGCCTTTTTCTGAATAAATTTTTTTTCTCACCATTACACTCTGATTCGTAACCCAAAAGGGTTAAATACAATCTGTAAAATATAGTCCCAATAGTTTAAGTCTATAGAAAAGTCGAAAGTTTAATCCTCTTGTTATCGTTACTTTTTGTATGAATCGAAAACTTTCTCAACATTTCTTACTCAAAGATAATTCCATACCAAGCATATTATTTTTACATTTATAAAGTGTTGAGTTTAATAATGATGGGAGTAATTTTGAATTGTAATTGCATATAAATGTGTATATCTTCTTAATGATATTCTAAAATGCAAAATTTAAGCAAAATCCATAGATTTGTCCAAGAAAAGAACAATTTAAGAACAGCCTTAAAGTGTTTTTATTTATCCGAAATTATTCATCCGAATTCGCATAAATTATGAAACATTAACAATACCTTAAAAAACTTTCTTCTAAATGCATTGTACTTAAAAGTAATGTTTAAAAATATATAAAAAGTTTTAAGTCTTGCAACTACGAACAATTCCCTATTTTTATTAAAATAAAAAATTAAGAGTAATAAAACATTATTAAAACTTATTACTTGAAAGAAATTATCCTTGGGTTATAAGACCTTAACAATATCTTAAAAAAACCTTATAAAAACCGTCCCTCCTTACATTTAGAAATTGTGTATAAAAATATGTAATGTCTTACAATTCCTAATCATTAAATTAAAACATTCGGAGTAATGAACCAATATTAAAAATTACTTCTGGAAAAAAAATCATCCTCGTATAAAATCTTCTAAGTGAATTTTATAAATGAATATAAAACAAGTTTTTAATTATTTGCCGGTCAAAATAGACGAAGCATTGTATAAAATATGCAACTATTACTCACGATTCTAAAAAGAAGTAGATAGAATTTTTGTCAAATGAAAGATCAACAAGCGTATTATATTGTAATCAATTTATAAATTCTCAACAGGTAGCTAATTTTTCTTCAGCGTATTTTTTTTAAATTTTTTCTTCAATCATTTGCCTGACAACAAAATCAAACCTGTTTTTAATACAGATTATTTTCATCACTTTCCTTTGCTGACAGAAAGTTGGCACGCATTTCTAAAATCATCGCAGTTTTCTTCATTTTTTCCTATGACGGCGCGTGACTTTGTTGTATTGGCGCAGCTTTCTTTTTAACACCTTTTAAAGAACTTTGAAAGTGCACAATAGAGACTCAACAATTGCTTCTGTCAAACTAAATAATTTTTTTGAATCTTGCGTGAATCGTTATAGGTATGATTTTGTTATTGTATTCCTTATATATTTTTGTTTACACTGTATTGATACATATTTTATATTGCTTTAAGTATTTTATCGCGTGAGTAAAAATTTCAATATTTTTTACAATTATTGGGGGAATATTTTCAATAAAAATTAATTAAATTGGCGGTATATTTCAAAACCTTATTATTGCAAGTACAAATTAGATGCTAGCCTAGAGTTCTTTATTTTTCGAACCCCCTAAACATAATCATCAACGGAAAAATGAATACTTCAATCCTTTAACTACGAAGCCTTAATGCAAGTAACTTTGAGGACTATGTTGCCTTGACTACACTAATTTGTCCCTTGTTCCAAAATAGATAACGGAAAAGAAAGAAGAAGAAAAACATTCACTGCTGCTTAAAAAAAAATGCTTAAAAAAGGCATTTATTGGATTTGTTAAGATTTTTTTTTTTTTTAACCGTGAGCGATTAGTCACAGTTAGTATAAAGAATCATCACAGAACTGTCAACTTCTACTTTTAGCTTGTTTACTTTTTGAGGATAAATTTGATTTAAAATAATTTTGACTTACTGTCATATAAAAAGTGAATAAAGTGATAAAATTTTTAGCATTCTAATTATCCAAGCGAACGAATGCCATCAGACAGTTTTCAATGACATGTTTAAATATTAACACGAAATTATTATAAGTTATGAAGATTTGTAAAATGCATAATAGGATGGATCTTTCGAAAAAGATTATCTTGTCGGAGATATTTTATGGGAAGAAACAATCAGCAGGATTTAATTTAAAATTAATAATAATATAATATTTTCTTGTTAATAATAGTTCAGTTTTGCAATAAAAAAAAAACTTTCTAATGCGGGAACATATCGGGCTGCTCGAAAAGTAATTTTTTTTAATGAAAATGAAAAGGGACTTTCTTAGAGGGAATGAATATTTACCTTTCTGGCAGTAGCATGATTCCAAGCGCTGAAAATTTTTGTACTTCGCCAGATGATTTTTGACCTCATTATTTGAAGTGAAGGTTTTACCCCCTAAAAATATTTATTAAACCCCGGTTTTTTTCAAATGATCATGAACGATTAAATTCGATCATTTATTTTCTCAGCGATTTCACGAGTTGTTATTCACCAGTTTGCATCAATGAAGCTTCAATTGGAGTGGGGCATCTTCGTGCATCTTAATCAAAACAGCTTTTTGGCAGTGGCGATATACACAGCGGATCATTATTTTTTTTTTGCTTCAACACCATTTTTACCTTTTTGATAGTGAAAAAGTAAAATATGCCGAAAATTCTGCTTTCATATTTGAAAGGGCACCCACCAAACACTACTGCGTAGAATCAATCGAACTTTTTTCACAAACAAGCCTTTGCTATATCAGCTGTTAAAATATACAAAAATTATGTGGCTTAAGTTTGTAGCTGTGAAATTATATAATGAAGTCCTGTATTGAGAAAAAAAAAATCAGAATTACTTTACGAACAGCTCCAATAGTTCCAGGAAAAAAAAATTTACAAGGTCAATGCAATCTTAAAGTGCACAGATTTTTTAATTTTTTTTAAAAAAAATTAAACCTTTTTGGCAGCACTTCTACAAGAATATCAAAAACTTCAGCAAACATGACCAAATGAATGCAAATTATCATTTTTTTTTTGTTGCAGTTACTTTTTGAATAAATTATTTATATTTACATTGAAAATAATAGATTTAATGTTGTTGTTGTCGTGTCTATGCTAGTGCAAAGATTAGAGTCCTCCAAAAGTATTGATTACAAAATTTGCAAGCTCTGGAGCCCGATGGCCATGGAGAATTTCGATGGGAGGTGCTCCAAGTTGAAAGAGGGAGCCGATAATATAACAGATTTAATATAACATGCAATTGAATTTTAATCTATGTACAGAGGTGATTGTGAGCCCAACTCAAAAATCCTGAAAATTTCTTGAGTATAATCATTAATGACGCATTTCAAAAAATTAATGTCTTTATAAATATAAATCATTGATATATTTTCACAACATGAAATTCTAAATAAATTATATGCAGCATAGTTTAAATTAATAATTATGTATAAGTTTACTTTTATCTCTAATCACATTTATTATTCTACCAGAAAAAATATTTACAAACGAAAAAGATGCCAAGTATAAATTCTAGTTATAATGTTTTTAAATAAAATATACAAGAATTTTTATACATAAATGTAATCTATGATTTCTTGAAACTTCTGGATCTTGGGTTTCCGGAAATTTCCGGATCGTGGTTAGCAAAATATCCGGAAGTCCGGTTTTTTTCCGGAGCACAATCATCTCTGTTTATGTATCAATAACTGTAGTTAAAAGCATTTATTATTTTAAATAATCAAAATAAAGGCAGGAAACCTTGTAAATCCTGCCTTCAACACCATGAGACTTACTTCACTTCCAAACAATTTTCCTGTTTTGGACATGCACAGGAATCTTCGGGATTTTATTCCAAAAAGGAAAATATTCTCATTTTTATCTATCGTTGTTTGTAGTAAAGCTGAAAGAAGAAGAAAAAAATTTAATTACTAATCAGAGAATTAGAGGAAGCGGCGTTGCTCATAAAATGAATTTGTTATCTCAATTAACCTAATTCTGACTACTACATGATTTTTTTGAGTTACACCGATAAACTTCCTCCTGTTTAAAAGCTACTGGCAAATTTTATAGCAGAATGATGATAGATATTAATATTTACATTTATAGATACAAAAAAAAAAAAAACTAGTGCGTGGAGTCCCTCCGCGCGGAAGAAGTGAAACTTCGTAATGTTGAAATGGAAATAGGAAGGGGTAGAAATTGAGTTTTAGTGAAATCATATTGTTTCTTCAAGACAAACTTTATTAACATTGCTTACAATTCACAATTGATCGCATCTTTTAATTATCATTTTCGAGTGGAGAAAT
Source organism: Parasteatoda tepidariorum (assembly GCF_982258835.1). Taxonomy (NCBI): domain Eukaryota; kingdom Metazoa; phylum Arthropoda; class Arachnida; order Araneae; family Theridiidae; genus Parasteatoda; species Parasteatoda tepidariorum. The sequence goes on from NC_141762.1 coordinate 795,467, forward strand.
TAGCAAATCTATAACATTTACAATGTGATTATGATAACTAAAGTAAGATACGAAATGCTTGAGTTCTATTTTTTCAATATTTCTTGCAAAAACTGCATCAATGGTAGTTCCCCCTTTGGTTGTTGGATCATTCCTACCATTTATCATTTCCACCATTCCTACCAATTCCTACCATTTATCATTTGTCTTTAAGGAAGGTCAATAATGTTTCAGCTTCAGGTAACGAGAAATTCACATTAAAATCTCCTCCAAGGATCACAGGCCGCTCACAATAATCAATTTCTTCACCAGTAACAGAGCTTGTGAACCTGCAGTGGATAGTGGCAATAAAGATTTTGCAATAAATAATTTACTATCCCTCATGGCTGCATTTGGTGAAATATAAATGGCAATTAGAAAAGAGAAAACCTAACAATCCATTGATATTCACAAGAGACGTACCTTGACATAACCTTAAATCCGTCGCATTGTCCGTGGAATTGTTTTCACTCATTTTTTACAAGTGTTATCCACTAAGTTTGAAAATAAAAAATACTACCGTATTAAATTTTATGTGTATCAAATCAAACTAAAATATTTATAGAAAAACAATTCGCGATCGCAACGAACTATAGGGGGCGTTGTTGTATGAGACGCTTACCTGCGATTTCCATATGAACCGTCATTCAGTTACTCTGGAGACGTCGTTAATGTAGCGTGTAGCATTGCAACGTTCCTTCTTTAATGTGGCTTATTAAATTTAAAAAAGAAAAATGCTTGATCTTCTTTCTTGTACAACCGAAAACAAAATGGTATCTCTTTTTATTAGAGAAGGAATATCCAAAACACATCGGAAAAATATTTGTACATTAACAGAAAAAAATATGTATATTCTTATAAGAGTTAAAACCTAATGCCCGAGAAATAGTATTACTAAATTTAATGATATAACATGAAAGGCCCATTTAAACTTTACATTCTATAGTTTTAAGAATCATATTAGTTCAAAAATTAAAATGAACAAAAAGTATACATAAGCCTCATAATTTTATGAAATTTAATTTTGTAAACGTTTTTTGACAACAATTTTTATCAAAAAATTTCAAGTTTCAATAAAAATCATTATTTAGAAACTAAGAAACGTAAAATAAAGAATGCTGAAGAAACAAAAACAACAAAAAAAAAAAAAACAATTCTTTTTTGTCGCCATTTTTAGTGCTACGAATATTCGTCTTTGGGATTTGCCAAAAACAAAACAAGATGCAATTTTATTTTTTCAGGAGGGAAATATTTTACCGAAAAAACGAAAATGTTCCAATTCCCACAACATAAAACTTTATCTTGGCAAACGTACATTTTGGAAATGTTATTTCATTTGGAATCTTATTCATCAGAGTTCATATGGCGATATGATTGTTTTGAATCTATGCTAAACTCTATATCGGCTCAATTTCCACCGAAATCCAATTAACTATTTTGATTTTAAATAAAGTGTTTTATTTTATGAACTGTCGCAAAAATTTTAAGTGTAGATTGGCGGCACTTAAAAACCGCCAAATCTGTAGCGGCGGTGGCGTTAATACGTCGTAAGTACCGAATTTTTATTCCATACTTTTCTGAATCATATTATTTCAAACATTGGAATATACAAGAAGTATACATAAACACATAATGTTATACCATTTAATTTTTCAAAAGTATTTTGAGAACAATTTTTATCAAAAAATTATAAACTAAAAAACGGAAAATAAAGAATTCTTAGGATAAAAAAAACGATTTTAAGAATTATTAACATTGATATAAAAACTTTCATATTGTTTCTTTTCTTATTATTCTTATAGTTCTTAATCAGACGTAAAAAACCATTCTGTAGAGAACCATCATCAAATGAAAAAAAAATATTTACAAGCAAATTTTTTATTGTAAAAATCATTGCACTTACCTGATTTATGATTCCCGGAGAATTCCAAAATGATAAGTTCCTTGTTTGAAAACTTTATTCTCAAATAATAGATACATAGTTTATACCTTCATTACTTTTAGATAACATACTACACAGCAAAATTTTATAATTGATATGAATTTGAATATGTAGCTAAAAACAGAATAGCTGAATTCTAGTTGAACTTATTCTTTCAAAATTAAAAAAAACTTACCAAGAAAACGATTTAAATTAATTAAGAATCAGCACAAATGGCACTATTTCAAGTAACTTGGATAATTTTTTATTGTTGTTTTCCGAATTATATGGATACAGAAATATATACTATTCTATAACGAAGAAGAATATGCTATAACTATTACAATTCTGTATGTTCTGAATTCATATTTATTCACTGGAATGACGAAAGCAATGTTGACTTCACTTTAATTCGTAATGAATTGAAGACAGAAGAAATGCATTTTACCTTAATACACACATCTGTAACAGTATCCGAAATCGGAAGTCATCAGTTGCAAGTTTGTTGATAATAGAAATTAAATATTATTGAGGAATTATTCTTCAAATGTTTGGCGTGTTCTGTTCCTGAAAGATTTACTAATATTCTGGAGATTTTTTTCAAGTTCTTCGGCCTTTTCCTTAGGGAAATTTTGTTTCTTATTTGCTGCTAAAAAATGGCGTCTGATTCAGTCAATGACTTTGATGGAACTAAATGAAAACGTGATAAATTAATGTCCGATATTTACAGGCTCCCGCTAGACGGCGTACTCGAGCGTTGCGATCGCGAATACTTTTATGACTTTTATTATATTTATGCTAGTGAGAACCAAAACAATATGGAAATGAATGGGGGAAAACTGTATCCTACCACGTGATTTCCCGGCCCATAAAAATGTAGCGTTAAACGTTTAACGCAACCTTGTTGAAAGTCGCATAAGAAGTATCACTTCAAAAAAAATTTGTTGTATCATTCTTTTAATTGATATATATAGTCCGTGGGCAAATTATTAAACGCACTATAAGATTGTAAAATCTTAATCATCACGTGACAGCTTTATTGTCTTTACGAGACTGAAACCCAGGTTGCACTTGTTTACGTTCTTGTATCAATTGGGGTTAACATTGTAATGCAATACGTTAAAAATAAATGAAAATAGGAAATATATATAAAAAATCTCCTGAATAAAAACCCATTTTTAAATATACTGCCTCTTAACTCGTGCAAATCATGCAATTATTAAGAAACTACTGTGGTTCTAATAATTGGGTCTAATTATTGTTATATACTAATATAATACCTGATATAATAAATATTTATATAATATATTGTCTAATTTATCCAATTGTCAAATATATATCATATATCGTCGAATTTAACCAATTGATACACGAACCTAAACAAGTGCAAATCGGTTTCAGTCACATTAAAACAATAAAACTGTATAGTATCTCCTGATAATTAGATTTTTACATAGAATCTTACAGTAATTTGGCCAGGGAATGTATATACAAGGGCGACGCAATAGTTCTGAACGATGTTAAAAATTCAGGCACTAAATTCATCTGGCGACAGCTTCACAATTTTTTAAACAAATCAATTTTCAGAAACCTTTTATCAGACTATAACAAATTGAATGTCTGATTTTTTATACATCTGTTTGAATTATACACATGAAGTGCAAAATGTTTCTATTTTTAATTTGTGAAAATATCAATACTCTGACTCAGGGACCGAAGACAAATTCAGGCCCAAGGCCGACCCAATTTTCAGGGCCCCTTACAAGACATTTTTGATATTATATTACTGATGAGTAGTCCTAAAAATAAAAAAGATTCTATTGTAGGTTATTTTTCTACGAAAAAAGTTAATGTATCTATAAATTAAAGTAAAATATAAAACAACAAAACAATGATATATCAAAATAAAAATAGTTTGGTAACCACAAACGATTTTTGCTAAAAGTCACTGATTAGCTGAATTATTTTTTATTGTAAGCTATAATTATTTTTTATCTAGTACTTAAACCAACACAAAGCTAGCCAACCTTTACTAATTTTTGAGGCCTCTCAGAAATGGTGGGCCCTAGGCCCATGCCTATTGGGCCTAGGCAATAATCAGGCCCTGCCTAACTCCTACTGAAACAAGTAATATAAAAATAAAAAAATTTAAAGTCAATTCCTACTTAGGACAACAAAGAAAAAATATTATTTTAGTTACTTTTTATTAAATAATTAAAAAAATTTTCCTCTCATAAAAAACTGAAATTAATTAATTAAATTTAATGAATGAATTAACATTTGAAAAAACTGTATTAACATCGAGTGTCATAGACTACAAGTTTAAAAAAAATTGTATTTGAACTTGAATGGATGAATAAAAAGTATTTTACGAACGATTGAAAATTTGAAACAAGATATATAGGGTGAACTAATAGTAGGAATCAAAAAACAACATATTTTTAAAGAACGGAATTTCGTTTGTATGATTTTTAGAATTCATACCATATAAACAAGAAATTCGTGCCCATCCTAACCTATTATATAATTTAAATATTTTTATCGAAATCATATATGACCGATCACGCGATATCACGAGTCGAAATTTTTACCTGCAATTTGCGTCAATAATAAAACCGTTCGAAAACGCATAGTATCGAACTATTTTTTGCAGAAAATATGATGTAAGAAAATCATATATTATTTATTAAAATAAACTTATTGTAAAAACTAGAATGGTTTGCTAAAAGAAGGAAATTTAGTTTCGATCTTATTTTTATGGATTACCACTCTTCAATGATAGATAAACACCTGGCTGGCAATAAACGAAATGTGTATTTGAAAAGCATCCAATTAAAATTTAAACGTAAGTCCGTTTTCCTTGCATAAAAACGCTCTTTTTAAAAAAATTATTTCAAAAAGATGCCTTGACAAGAAATGGGTTGAAGAATTATAATTTTCCCGGGAATATAAATTTTTTCATATTAATATTAATTTGATAGTAGCATGTCAAAATCTCATGATTACAACAAAAAAGAATTTTTTTTGAATATTTAAATGGATGGTAAAATTGTTCACTCAGATTTTGATTTGTAAACAAATATATAAATCCTGATAAACAAAAACGCTGAAGTGCTACTAAAATCAAACAAAATAAATTGTTTTCCTAACACCTTAAATACAGAAGAAAATTTACTTTGACAACTAGGTTACCTATTATATTTAAACTACAATTTTTGAATTCTTTTAAAATCAAATTCACTCACTTTAATCTTTTGACAGCAATTAAAAAGTTCCCCCCTTTCATATTTGCTGCAACAAAATTATCTCACTACTTTCAACAACACAGTTGTTATTGACAATGCGCAAAAAATAAACCGACTATCGTAAATAACTTTTGATCTAATGATCGGATCTTAACGTTCTAAGACTCAATCTTAAAGGTTCGAGGGGGGGGGGGACCTCAAATATGCTAATTCATTACTGCAGACGATATTTTAAATTACAAAATGAGACACCAAAACGTACGTTACGGATAAATATGCCCTTTTTTTCTCATCCTAAAAATATCGGGGGTGACCGCGCAATCTTAGAAATATAGTTTGGTTGGGAGGTAAATCCAAAGATTCGTTAATTTTAAATTAATTTTATATTAATTTTATGTTATATTAATTTTCGTTAATTTTAAATTAATTTTATGTTAATTTTATTTTTGCGTATTTCACCAAGTCTCTAGTCTAGAGCTTTTTAAGCGAATTGAAAAATTTTTGCTCGCAAATTATAAAATTCGTTTATCTAAAGATAATTTCATGTAAAATATAACTTTCAGTAAATATTTATTATTTTTATTGTTTTATTTAATAAGAGTCAAAAAATTTAGAATAGTTAAGTTATACATTTTTTTAATGATCGGATTTGAAGAAAAGTGAGTCACTTCTTTATAAGTTGTCACCTCACTTAATTTAAAACTTTCAAGAGCAAGCAATAAATAGCCATAATTTTTTTTAAAAAAATGCCCGAAACTGAAACAAAAAACGTATACAATAATAAAAGGCTTTAAAATGAAAATATAATCTGCTTAAAGATCAAAAAGCAAAAAACGAAGAGAGAAAATGGAACGTCCCACTCCTTTTTAATACGGTAAAACCATGGCCAACTAGTTGGCCATGGTAAAACATACACACTGAAAATAAATAAATAAATAAAAGTACCATATTCTCCGCAGTATTTTGTTCCATTGACTTTTCCATCCGGGTGTATAGTTAACATAACACCAGTCCGACATTTTAAATACCCTTTTCGTGGTTTTCCAGGTGTATCAAACATGATATCGGCACACACGATGAGAAATTCACATAACAGTAAACAAAAAATATAAAGCTTATCCATGCATCCTTAATCGTTCGATCTGCACCTCTTTGCCATTTAGATTTTCTTTCAAAATAACATATTCAATATGGTTAAGGAGCTATTGGATTATACTTGGCATCTAATGAAATAATATTTATTGAAATTATGCATGTTAAAGATATAAAAGAAAATAGTTTCATAAGTTTAGGCTAACTGGCGTCTTGCTGCTAAATATTCATTCCATAACATTAGAAATTTAAGAGAGATTATTTCTTTTTTTTGTTCTTCGATATTTAAATATTCTTTTGTTACTGTATTATACAGCGGCAGGGTTGCCAATTCGATGAGTTTTTCCGTAAAAAAAAAATACTAATCTGGCTCCAGAGAGACGGGCAAAAATAATTTGTGATATCCAAAAATGACTTATGTATTTCTCTAAGTATTTCTCTTTTATGTTCGTCGAATTAACTCTCGAAGAAATAAATCTATTACAGTGATAAATTTCGAGAACAGAAATATTTAACGCGAAATTTATGTACTTGTAAAATTTTTGTATGCTAAATTATTTACTGTAATTATTTACTGTAAATTATTTTCTGTAATAACCATGCAGCAAAACTTACGTAGTATTAATCAGTGAAATCTAAATTTTCTTCAAATCATATTAAAAAACCCTATTTAAAAAGAGGCCCGTAAATTTAAAAAATATTCGAAGAAAAAAAAATAAAGGGGACTTATTCGTGAATAAATGTACTTTTACTGCAGTTTAAAAAAATCATGTTTGGGGAATTTTAAACTTAAATTACAAATTTTATTGAGTAAATATTTCACCCTCTACACTCTTTGCACGTGCAGTACGAAAAAAGAAAACCTTTAATAACTTCTGATCTAGTGATTGGATTTTCAAGATGCAATCTTAATGGTTCAGGGGTAAGCTAAGTAATTAAGCGCAATTTTAAGTTGCGAAAACAAACACAAAAACGTACCCTTTTTTTTTTAATAAACATACGTCTTTTCTACAAATTTAGATTCGTAACTTTAACTCCGAAGTCGTCTCTGAGGCACCATCAACAGTCAACATTCTAAAATTAAGAATTTTTATACTTCAATGACTAGTAACAACATCATTTTAAGGATTTTAAAAATTATATAAAAATACTGTGTTATGTATTTTGAATGATTTAGTTCTTAGATTAGTTCAAACAGTATTTTAAAGCACTCGGAGGGCAAACGGTTAAAAATTAGCGAAGAGGCAACCAATATCCCCCAAAATATGGAACCAACTATATGGTCGGGAAGGTGATTTGAAATTTTGAATCCCAATGTTAAATTTACTTCTTCTTCTTTTTTTTTTTTTTTTTTTTTTTTACGTGCTTCCTTATAGCTCTGAAATCGTTTTAACTATATCAATAAAAGTTTGCACATAATTATGAAACTCATTTATATTCAAAAATAATTTCATTCCAAAATACTGTTTTAAAATTGGTCATTATTTTTTTATTTAACGAATAACTATATTTATTACGATGCATAATATAAAATTCAATTATTATTTATTTTTGAATTGTAAACTATGTGAAGTTAATTGACAAAATTCAATATGTGTTAGCATAATTGGCTGTATAGTTCCTGAATAAAAAAAAAAAATGGAAAAGTCGTTTTTTTTTCTTTTTATTTCTTATGTTCTATTCAATTAATTTTGTTATTTAAAATTACATCGCTTAAATGATTTAAAAAATAGGTGAGTATATGAGTGCAGAAAGAAGAAGTCATAATTATTTATAAAAGCAGAATCTTTTATTATCTCCGAGATTTTCGTTGTCAGTCTCCGTCAAGAATAAACACATTTTTTAAAAAAAAAATCGCTAACATTCGAACAAATTTTTATAACTTTAAATTTCAAATATTATTTAAAATAAATTTTATAAGGAAAGAATTCATTTTATTTTAAAAAAATTTAAAAGGAAAGAATTCATTTTTATGACCTCCCAGCAGATCACCGAAGTCAAGCATCACTGGCTGCCGTCAGTGTGCGGGTGGGTGACCACTTGGATCAGTCTGCGTAGGGACCGAGGGTGTGCGGTATTGGTCCTCGTAAAACTGTTCTACCGTTAAGTGCTCGACTTCGCCCGTAGATCGTCGGGCTACCGAAGAGGGGGTGCCATCCCCCCAGCAGAGGATCAAAATTGTGGTGGCATGTCTTCGGATCATCCTCAGGGATGTTTCCCAGACCGTCGCCAATAGCCCATTGTGCAGCTCTAGTGCGACGTAGATGAACTTCAACTATTACTACTCATTTTTATGACTACGTAACTCGTTCATGGCAACAGACAAGATAACTCGTCTTCCATGAATATTCGCTCTATTGTTGTATTAGTGAATATGGTTATGGATTGCAATCGATTATTATATTTTACAATAAAATAAACAAGTTTTAAAGGAATTTTCGTTTTGTTTTAATTTTGGTGCTGCGGTTGAACTTGAACCGCAGGGAGTGGAACAAAGGCACGTCATTGCAGCGACGAAAATTTTAAAATTATAGTTTGTCAATATCAGCTGGGTTTTTTCCCCGCGTGATATTTCATTGAAATCTTTGAAAACTTTCTCATATGAACTATCCCAGTTTAGTACATTAAAATGACGAAAACACACACAATAAGATTTTATATCCAAATTTAGATTCATGTGTTTATAACATGAAACACGCAATTTTATAAGATGAACTATTCACAAGGGGATCAAATTAATGTAAAGATATAAATTATAGCTATAATAAACTTCATAAGATTGTGATGTCTAAAAGAGTTTCTCTTTCACGTCCAAAATGGTGTTGACAAATATAGTTCCTAATATATAGCTAAATTATTGGACACAGTATGAGATTCTATGCAAAATCTTAATTAAGAGCTTTACAGCTTTTACACGACTGAAACAGGTTTGCACTTGCTTACGTTCGTGTGTCAATTTTTTAAATTAGACGATAATGTACTGCTACCGCTTATTACCCATTTTGTCAATGGTTAATAAGCGAGACGGTAAAAATTCTTTTACTAAAAAATAGGACTTTTTTTCCAATGCCCACCTGGAGGATGACCTTTCGTCAATAGAGGCATCTGAGGGGATATTATAGGTGGGCCAACGTTTCTCCCACAGTAAGGACAGAGAACATCCATGCCTTACCCGGGATTCTAACCCAGAGCCTTTCTGATGCAAGGCCCGTTCCCTGACCCCTACATAGGGCAAAAAATAAGACTTGAATGATTATTAAAAATGAAATATACATTAAAACATAGAACGAATCTAAGAAAAAAACACTAAATGTTGCTTCGCGTTTATCTTTATATTAATGCTCTAGTCTAGTCTAAAAAGTTATCAAAAATTAACCTCAACCTATTCCTTGTTATACATTTTTCATCTCCCAGTCATTCTTTATTTGCTTTTTATAAAATAGTTCAATTTATAATAAATTTGTATTTTGATTTGAAGTTTTAAATGGGAAAAAAATGTATCGATTTTTTTAAGATTTGCTTTTGGCTAAGACTATTAAAATTTAGCTAATACTTTTGATATTTGGCTAATTTACTGGCTAGTAATTTGAAGTTTTTAACGCTGCCTCTGCTACATTACATAAACCTAGTCTAACTGTTCAGAAACAAAACACCTGTGCCGACCGGCCTGTGTAGGGGGCAGGGAACTGTCCTTGCATCCGAAAGGTCCTGGGTTCGAATCCCGGGCAAGGCATGGATGTTTCTTTCTCTCTGTGTGTGTTCTATGTCCTTTCTCCTTTGTGTGTAAATGTGACCCGCCCTATAAACGGGTTGTGGTTGTGTGAATGGCGTGGCAGAAATCGAATTCCTGGCCATAGATGGCGCCACTGAAAAACAGGAACAATCGCACCCCTACTGCCCAAAACAGGCATACAACAACAACACAAAACACCTGTAACTGATCACATTTCAAACTTTATTTTTAAGCCAATGTGAAGTTTTAAAGATTATTATAATAATAATATCAATAAGGGGGCAGATGCGTACTTATTTTGATTCAAAATGTGAAAGAAATATATATAAACTGATCATAAAAATACATTTAATCTGATAATTTTAAATGCTTTAATTTTAACTAAAATGTGTGATGTAACACTTTCTTTACCCTCTCCCTATTAACCTTGTCACCATTTCAAGAGCTCCCTACCCTTTCCTGTAAGCGTGACATCATCCCCATGGATGATGTCATGAAAATTTCGATGGTCGTTAAAATTCTTATTGCAGAATTGTATTGTTTATGATTGTATCAAAAAATTCTGAGATATCACCTGCTCTATCTCTTATATATAGAATATAAATAGAATGTTACTTTAGTGTATAGATATATACCACTACAGAAATATAATTCAAATTCACTATAAGACCTGTTAACTCGATTTTATATTTTGGTACCTTTTCATAGATAAAGGTTGACTTTGTCGACTACTCTCTCCCCACATCAGGCAGGGCCTGATTATTGCCTAAGGCCCACAATTTTTGAGGGGCCTGAAAAATTACTAAAATGTTTAAGGGAAGGTGGGATAACTTTGCGTTGGTTTAAAGTACTAAATAAAAAATAATTACAGTTTACAATAAAAAAAAACAATTCAGCTAGTCAGTGATTTTTAGCAAAAATCACTGATTTCAATTGTTTGTGGTCACCAAACTATTTTTAGTTTTGCTGTTTCATATTTTACTTTAATTTATGGATACGTAAGCTTTATCTCAGAAAAATAATCCTCAATTGTCTGCTTTCAAAATTTCATCGATTTTTTTATCTTGAATGATGCAGTTCAATCGATTCTTTTCTATTGTTAGGCCTAATTACTCAAAATATTATGTAAACTTCAGTAATTTAATTTCAAAATATTTTGTAAGGGGCCCGGAGAATTTGGTGGGCCTTGGGCATGAATTTGTCTCGATCGGTCCCTGACATCAGGGCTAAAAGTCCATATCAAGACTTAAAAGAGTAAAAACTGGTAACAAATAAATTACATTTTTAGCTCTTTTTCGGGAATAATAAAATAACCATAACTACCAAATTTTTTAACGGATATAATTTATATATTGAATTGTTTCTTCTCCGTGTCAAAGTTAATAGCAGTGAAGAGCCGGCCAGTGGCCGAGTGGTTAGCGTGCCTGACTGCGAAGCCAATGGCTGCGGGTTCGAATCCCGCTCTGGGCATGGATGTTTCTCTCTCTCTGTGTTGTCTTCTGATGTGTGAATGTGGCCCACCCTATGAACGAGTATTTGTGGCAGTGTGGCGTGGGCAATGTTGCTCGCCTCCGTGACTTTGGTTCACAGGTGCCCACTGGGTAACGATAAATGAGCGACACTTCCGGCATCTTCTAAGGCGAAGAACGAAAGTTCAGTGCCTGCCGTTATTAAAAAAAAATAGCAGTGAATAGTTTATTGTTAAGAATAGATTTACTCCCCCCGAAAATTATCTATTTTTGAAATAACTCTACTATAAAAAAAACTATCTACTTATAGCTTTTTCATTTTTTCGTGATCTTCTTTAAAAAAAAATTTCTATTAGAAGAAGAAGATCAGAAACTTATATTAACTACATTATAAGCCTATACGCTTTTCTTTCATTTCTAAACTATACTTTAGTTGAGTTATAAAATGATGGAAAAAAATGCAATAATTTTTTTAAAAAACTCATTTCTCTGAGTATAATAAAATTTTCCAAGAATTAAATCTCATTCCAAAGTAATACTATTTTGTTGAAAACTTTTTCCGCTCAATTTAAACTCTTTACTCCCTCAGAGAAGCAGAATAAAAATGAATTGGAGCGGAATTTGACAAGAAAATTTACGGACTCTTTTGTGATTTGCAGAGAAATCCATTAAAAATAAATTAAAATGTAGTCCAATTTGTTTTCGTTCAACTGTGAAAAATATAACATAGTTTATGTTTAATGTGGTCGTCATTCTTTAGAAAATTACTTTCTAGGGTAAAAAATATTTTTAAAAGTGTTTAAATTTTTTCTCTCCATTTTCAAAAATTATTGAGGGTATTTCAAATTTATATGCGATGGAGAAAGAAGAATTTACTTACATAAAATTTTTTACTGTAATAGATCATCATTTTATGATATACTGCAGTCAAAATGAAAGATCATCTTAATTTTATGATTATAATTTCTATTCCTATGATTATATTTTCCTGCAATTTTATAACTATTAGTGAAGAAATATTAATGGCTGATTTCTCAACTTGTTATTAACTTTGGAGTTAGTTATTGCCTATGCCAGCATTTATCTATGAAAAGGTACCCCAGCATAGAATCCAGTTAACATGTTTTTTATACTAGTAAATTTGAATTATATTTCTGTTGTGGTAGATACACTACAGTACTCCCCCACCAGAATTAAATCTGTGATGGAATTCGATGAATGGACACCTCTAGTTGATTCATTGCTGTTTTGTGAGAAACCGGGAAAGCTGTATTAAGACCACCGTACTTTTGAGTGCTGATCGTGAGAGCTTAATTAAGTTCACTGTCATAGTCGCTCCTGTGTCATAGTCGCCAGGAGGGGGATAACGTCGCAGTCACATGTAGCAAGTCAACTGTTCGATGCGGATCACCAATCAAAGTAGGCGTGCTCAGAGCGTTAAGATAGGCGTTGCTGTTAAGATAGGCGTGTTTTTATCAAAGTGGGAGTTTCTGTCAAGGTAGGCATGTTCACATCACATCCGAAGGTCACCAATGTGGGGCAGGCCTGTAAACGAGACGGAAAAGGGAAGATACTGGTATAGAGAGTTTTTTTGGGTACAGATAGATTCGGGGCATTAAAACACATTTTTTTTCAAAGGTGACAGTTTGCACCAAACTATTACTTACCATTGTTTCCAACATAAGCACTTTACGAAGTTCAGCAATTTCCACCAGATATTATAACACAGTACACAAAGAGACATTTTATAATTTACAGCTGATGTTTTCACTTGAATAATTTGAAAATGAAGCTTTTTTGGACTACAATTAGATTCAGTTTAGAGCAAAACAGTGGTAATGCACATTTTTTCCTCCTAATGCGACGCTTTGCAAACTATCCCTTTATATTGTTTCATAATTTGTACTTAACCTATAGGCGCAAAAATATTTATGAAACATATTTTTTACATTTTTTCTTTATTTTATATTAATTTATGTCAAAATAAGTGAAAAATATTATATTTAGTATTTTTATAAGTTATAACCAGGAAATACAGCATGAAACACCGGTGTCTGCGTTAAAGGCAAAATCTTTCAAACACGGCTCACTTCCAAAAAATAAATTTTCAACTTTGCATTAATTTGCATTTATTTGCAGTTATTCAGATGTAAGAGAAACAATTATTCATCATTGAAATTTCTTTAATTTACAAAATCAATCATTTATAAATTTTTAAATACGAATAAAAAAATTTGCAACTACTTTTTTTGGATTTTATATTTTATCACAAATATAATTCCGATAATTTAACACATTTTTTTAGTTAGACTGGTTTTTATAATGGAAAAATATCAAAATATATTTTTGCTTGAGCGTTAGAAAAAAAAATATAAATATAAAAGGGACACCCATCTGTTCCAGCAATTTACTTCACACATCAAAACAAAATATAAGGAAAAATCTTTTGCTTACATAGAAATTGGGGTGTTCTCTCTAGAATAATTTGAAAATATGGTTCATTATTATATTTCCTCTGCAATCATCCCCGGATGCCTCCTGACGGGGGCAGGACGATGATGATTTGAGGATTTCCTCTACAATTATGCGCATATATATGCACAGTTATTACGTCTGAAGTAAAAATTCTTGTCGCTATCATTAAAAATTTTGATTCATAACTATTACATACTTGATATTAATTTGTATTCCAAACAGATGCATTAAAAAGACTTCATATAGACAATACAAAATAAGTGCTTAAAGTTTGAATAGTTTACCACACTGTATCTTTGTAGTGAAGATAGTTTGTTAAATTTAATGTTTAACAATTGGATTAAAAAAGGAAATAAGATGAACAATGAAGGCTTCGTTCACAAATATGGCTTCATTGGCGACATTTTGGTGACATTTGTGAAAAATCCATCCCGTTTGTTTGAATTTTACATTTTAAAAAGTGAGTTCTAAGGTTCTTACAATGAGATTATTTTGCATCTCAAATGACTCTTAATATTAATTTCATTTTTTGTGTATTTCACCGTATCATAATTTTTTTAAGTGAATTGAAAAACTTTGCACACAGTTATGAAATTCGTTTATCTAAAGATAATTCCATGCAAAAAAAGAACTTTTAAATAAATATTTATCATTTTATTTAATAATAATCGAAAACATTATGAATCGTAAGGTATAAAATTTTTTGCTTCGGTTTAAATAATGTAATTTGATCGAATATTTCCTGAAAAAACGAATTTTGAAAAAAGTCGTATATATTATAAATTCGATTTCTCAGAAACTATTTGACCGATTTCGCTCAAATTTTGTATTTTGCCATGTAAAATTTCAGTCTTTAAGACAAAGTTTAAAAAAATTTAACCTTACCATTCAAAGTTTTTCAACTATTAGTAAATAAAATTTTAAAAAATAACAAATATTTACTAAAAGTTAATTTTTGGACAGAATTATCTATGGATAAATGAACTTTATAATTGGGTACAAAGCTTCTTCTATTCGCTTAAAAAATTTCTCGAGATATGGCGAAATAGGCAAAAAGTTAAAATAACATTCAGGGGTCCAAATTTTGGATCGCTCTCCTGAACAAACTATGGAAACTTTCATTAACATGCTGATTTCGTAACTTACAATATCTAATGCACTAATTAATTAGCATATTTGAGGTCACCCCCTCAAATCATTAGGATTCAGCCCTGGATTAGATCAGAAGTTGTTCTGGCTGATCCGTTTATTTTTTTGTGCACTATACTTTCAACTAAAAAATTATATAGAATACATCAGTTTAATTGGAAGAAAAAAAATCTTCCACCGTATTTCACTTTTCTTGGAATTGTCAAGATCAGGATCAGAACTGACCTTATTTCCAAAATTAAAATAAAATTAAAACCCGAAAATTTTCCAACAACCTCATGAAAACATCTGCCACCACTTTTTTTAATTTTTACATTCGCTTTTGTTCTAAATTGCTAAGTTTGAAATGCTTTTGCCTGGGTTGGGATATTAATTGGTGTCGAAATAGTCTTGAAATTTAGGACAAAGATTTTAAAAGCTTTGTTCTAAAACAAATTTGCTTCACCATTCATCTATTGCTTAGAGAATTTGTTGTTACCCGTGACAACCGCTACAAATAAAAATTTAAAGGACAAATATATTGGGAAATATTATATCTAACAGGCCCATTTAAAAAAAGAAAACTATTGTTTTTATGAGAAATTAATGACAATTCATTTTAAATAGTTAATTTTTTTTTCATAAACACTCTCCTAATTTATGACGTCAAAACTGCGTTCTTTACATGCCCGGCATACTATATATAGTTAAATAATTCATTGAGGTTAATATATAAAGGTTATAGTTAACTTATACAGAGAGTTTGCAGTCATTTATCTTCTTCTGTCAATTATGACAGTACACAGATTTTGCTTGGTACTAAGTGTGAAGTTCTTATATTGATTAAATAATCGTTTTATTCATTCCATAAGCCCTTAAATTCAAAGAAGCTAATTTTTTATTAAAAACTATTATGGAAATAATCGTTTCTAAGGTAAGCAGATGGTGTTCAGCTAAGTAAACAAATACAATCTTAATTCAAAATGTGATCAAGGTTAAAATTAATCAATTGATGAACATAAATACACAAAGTGTTACAATGAGAAATAAACAAATCATATCACTCACGATATGTTGCATGAGAACGGAAAACAAATAAAAAGTAGAATTTTAGTCCTAGCGTTTCCGACAAGAATTCTTTAGAAAATCGTTTGCTTTTTGTGTCACCACTAAAACTTTCATAAAATTTTCAGATTTTTTTTTCTTTCTGAGAATGCGTTGATGAGAAGGTTTCTACATCATGCTAGGTTTGCTTTTAGATTTATAGAACTCAGATACATTTTGAATATCAATGAACATAAGTTCAGGAAGAAGTTGCGAATAACGTAGGCCGGTTTCTTACATTCAAAAACACGACATTTAATAATCATACGGGTAAGTACTTTGAATATTTTCCTCTCTAACTAAGTTTCCTTATTTTCTTTTGACCGTTCGACGCCTTATTTTTCTTTTTCGCTTTTATTTTTTAAGGAAATTGAAACAAATTTTTTTACCCTAAACTAAACATACGCAAGTTGAATGTGTGAAGAGAAGGCGAAGTTTATGGATTTATCTTTTTAGAACTAAGCTATTTTACCGGGGGGGGGGGGGTATTTATTTTATTTGTTTATTTATTATTAGCTGAATACCCGTTCTTAGCACGGGGTGAATTAAAAAAAGACTCAAGAATTTGGTTTTTAGCATGATTGCATAATTTTTGTTTCAAATTAGGCAGTGGTAAACAAAATAAAGAAAAGAATTATTAGTTCCACCTTTTAATAAATAGATAATAAAATAGTAGTTCCAATACAACTTTCTTTTGTTCTGAAAAGACACTTACCTGATTCTACCACTAAATTTTTCTATTAAAATAGCTAAAATAATTTCAATTTTGTTTTATTAAATGTTATTTGTTGTCCTTTTCGGTGGCTTTACGTTATTGAAGTAAGCAAAACTCGTTTTTTTCCGGTTTATTTCTATAGAATAAAGATAAAATGTATTTAGCATCTTGTCATGATTCTGTTGCTCGTTGTCGTCTGTTGACAACTCATTGTATTCAAACATTACCCCCCTCAAGCAATTTTCTCCCGTATATAACCGTTTTGAGGGGACGTAAAACACTTATTTCCATTGTATCACTGTAAAAATTGCTTAGTATTGGTACAGTCTTAATAATCACCAAATACATCAATATATTTTGTACCTACATTAGCATACTTAGTACTTATTACATAACCCTTCAACATTTTTGCGAAATACATAGCTAACCAAAGCCGAAATTATTAGAAGTTAATTAGAGCTTGATTAGGATTTTGGAGCATGACCATTTCTCTATCTCACATCTTAATGTCTATTTAAATATTAATAAACTGTCTACTATCATTCACTGGAAAAAATAATTTCTTATTCAGAGAAAGACCCGTTGTAGAGTTTTTATCACATTTGCATTAATTACCATAATACTAGTAGTATATATTACCGTACAGTGCGCCAAAAAAAAGAAGGGAGAAAAACAGACTACCCTGAATAACTTTTTGATCTAATGATCGGATCTTCACGATTTAGGACCCAATCTTAATGGTGCTAGTGGTTGACCTCAAATATGTTAATTAATAAGTGCAGGCGATATTTTAAGTTACGAAATCAGACACAAAGACGTACTTTCTCTGAATAAACATATATTTTTTTCATCGGATTCAAATTTCTGACCCTTAAAATATAAGGTGCAGTCGTGGTCCAAATAGTTTGGTCAGGAGAGCGTTCCAAAATTTGGACTCCGTAATCTTAAATTTACTTTTTAGAAATTTCGCTACATTTCGCGAACTTTTTAAGCGAATCGCCAATTTTTTGCTTTCAATTATAAAATTTGCTTATCCAAAGATAATTCCATTGTAAAAATACATTTCAGTAAAGATTTTTTATTGTTTAATTCTTATTATTTTCTAAAACCATTAAGTTTGAGTCCTAGAACTTGAAGATCCGATCATTAGATCAAAAGTTATTCAGGGTGGTCCGTTTTCTTTTTTGCGCTCTCTGGAGTGTTCATATTAATTAAGCGTCATCTGTCAATGACGATTTTCTACGGTTTTTCGAAACGAATTTCCCGTTAACTTTGCTTTTTAGAACATAGCTTATTTTATTTCAATTAATACATATTGGAGCCATAAGGGCTCAGGGGATAGAGCGCTCACCTCCCAATGAGATGACCCGGGTTCGAATCCCTGATCGATTGGAATTCAGCACCCGGCTCGCACCGACCACAATGCTGGCGCAAAATATCCTCAGTGAAAGACGTATCATGCGTTAGAGTCCTCTTGCCGTCAGTCTAATCGTGAGTGGTTTTCGTGATTTTCCACTCCATGTAACAGAAATGCGGCTTATTTTCATCAAAAAGCCCTCCACGAAGGCAAATACTTGATCCAGGAGTTCCCTTGTCTTCTGGATCGGGTCCTAAATTACATTTTTTTCTTCAACGGTGAAATTTTTTACATCAAAGTAATCATTTGCATTGTTTCCAGCTAAGTAACTTACAAGTTTCTGGAATTTCCATTTGATAAAAGCTCAAATTCAGAAACATTTTATTTCCTATACGAATATCGCAGAGTTTTTTTCCCCAAAAAAGATCTCTTGAAATAGGCCCGATTGGAGAGTTTGAAAATGTTGCTTATCTTTATATTGCCCCATAATCTTTATATTTATGTGTCCTAATATCATACAAATAGATCACTAATAACTAAGAATATTTCGAGTGTTTGAAGTTTATATGACATGATCATAAATATCAGTACGAAATTTGCATGTATCTTTCATTACCAATATTTTTATTTATCTATTAAAAAAAACGAAAATTTTCGTTTTTCAAGGAGATTTATTGAATGTTTTGGAAATACCACATAGCTATAATTTGCATGCGTTTTCAATGGCGAAAGTTCAAATAAATAAATAAAATAAATAAAAACTTTTAAATTATTTATTTTTAAAAAAGTATTTAGAATATCAATATTAAAGCCGAATTTTGTATTTCTCTGCTGATCTCCTAAACACTCACTTTTTTTCTTATTTTGTAGGTTAAATTTTTTAACTTTCTGTACAGTTAGTTTTCGATGGCTTCTTAGTTTTTTACATTTCTAGAAAATATAATTATCAGTTCTTAAAATTATCAGTTCTTGAAAATATAAAGCTCCAATATATCGTTTTCTAACTTCTTTAGCCAGAATTTATTTGAAAAATCTACTTTGAAAACTCTAGCAAACAAAAGCGTGGTAGCCGCATAATTATATTAGTTGTAATTGTCCAAGAGGTAAAAAAAGAAGAAGAAAAAAATCCTGTTAACCAAATCATATTAACAATTTAAAAGTAATTAAAATTAAAACCATTTAGCGAGAGTTTTGATTCAAAAAGAATGTAATCTTATAATTAATATAAGAAATTATCTGCGTATTTTAAACAAAAATAATATAGGAAAATATTTTAGAGATTTTATCCATTAAAATAAATACTTTGAAAGTGTCAATATTGAGGTCAAATTTTGTATTTTTGTGTGGAACTCATTTTTCCAAACTTTTTCATTCACATTTTGTATAATCAGGTTTCATATAGTTTTTGAAAAAACGAAGAATTGTAATAACTTCATATTGCTTTTTTTTTTTTTTTTCATTCTCAATTTTATTTTAAAAAATACAATGTGAAAATCCTGCAAGTTAAAAAGAGATAGATACATATTTATTCTTGAACTAAAATGGTTGCTAACTGAAAAAACTATTGTTAAATTATATTGGTTATTGGTTTAACAAACTAACCGGAAAAACTATATTATTTGAACAAATGTTGATTTACCATTAATTAGAATTTTTGGAATACTTACTTTATCGAATTATATATGCGCAACACAATAGCGATCATATTATTATAATTAAAAATTTAATACAATGTATAATTTAGCATCAAATTTAGTTAATTTAAAAAAATTATCAATCTCATTTAATTAGATTAATAATTTATTTAATTATACAAATGTAACACAATATGTTCATTCATTTAAATTAAAAATTTAAAAAATTATTAAACATTAGATTTCAACTTTAGTTTATTTAAAAAAATTGTCAATTTGATTTGATTTAATTTCACTTTATAATAAAATCCTGATTATAATGAAAAATTTAATAATATAATTTAGTTTCGAAATTGGTTTATAGAAAAGACATTTTTATTTTGTTAAATTAGATTAGTAGTTTGCTTAATTAAATATACATAAAACAATTGGAATCTTATCATTATAATTTTAAAAAAAAGATGTAATGCATAAAATTATTTAGATTTAAATGCTTTTTTTTATAAATTTTTTTTTTATATATTCCATTGATAGAAATGTTAAAACCAAAGCCCCTGAACCCCAACGAAACTGGAATACCAAAATCAGCAATAAATGATTACTAGCGTTAAGTGAAAGTTGTAGCTCGCTTTCCTTTCAAATATTTATAAAATCTGCAAACCTAGCGAAAATTACGTAAGAGAGTGTCATAACCTCATGACATACATTGTGGAAGCGTAGAACACATCATCCTCACTTTGGCGATATTTGGCTACAAGAGATGTCTCTCAAAATGCCAGACTTGGCAGTCAAAATCTTGGCGACCATCAACTAAAAAGGTGAAGGCCAATAGATTTTAGATTTTTAGAATGACGAATTATTCATGATGTCCGAGAAACTAAGTAATCTCCTGCATAAAAATTTTATCCTCTAAATTAGATATTTTTTAACTTTTAATGGTTTTTATTCCACTAATGATTTCCGAAAGGTAAGCCTCCTTTTGTTATTTTGTACAAATGTATTTTTGATTGAATCCTGTTTAAAATAATAATTTAGAAAAATAAATCTAGTGCTGATCGCGCGAAAAATAGTTAATTTTAAAGACGTTTGCTGCCAAGATGAAATACCATTGGTATTTTAATCCTTTTTATTGAAATAATTATTTAGTATTCTTTCTTAATTTTTAATGTAATGTTGTTTTTCATGAATCAGTACCATAATTGACATTTTGCAGCAAGTACGTCAACTCTCCATTTATTAACATTCATATTAATAAAGTTTAGTTTTAGTTTACAATTATTTAAAAATGTAGAATCAAAAAACTTCAATACTTTCTTATCCGTTGTAACTATTGGTATTTAGTTGGTTTTGGTACTTGGGTAAAAATAATTTCAGTCGTTGATTTTTATTCCAAAATTTACTTTTTTATAGGATATTTATGTTGTGAACAGTTTTTCTAATTAAGAAAATTTCGTGTCATCTCGTTTCTAAATTTAAGCTATGTATCTACATGTACATTAATGCACGGGTGATTAATCAAGAATGCATTAGAGACATTAATAAAGCAATGTATTAGAAGAAAAATGCTATATTTTTAAATATAAGTCTTCCAAAAAGTAGTTTTAATTTTCAATACTGCGTTTATAATTTTAATTATATATTTTTTCACTTATGTAATACTTTTCTTAAGGCCTAAAGAAAAATTAACTCTACTTTTATGCTATTTTTTTAACTTATCTCTACGTTTTTACGTATAGCCAGCATATTTTATAAAAATTTGGTTTTGAAATATTTTTTTAAAATTTCTAGAATTCTTTCTATTATTTAGAATGACCAAATTTGTAAAGTTATTATTTTATTTTTGTTATTAATTAGCTTTTTTATTGAAAAACTTAAATAAATTTTTAACCAAGCTATTTAGTGAATAAATAAAAATATAGGATATAGAATTTTTTTAAAAATGTCAAATTAAAAATTAGACTCAAAATGTAGATTTCTTTTGATTTATGTAATGTTGATTTTTTTTCAAAAACCATCTAAATAACCAAATTTTTGTTTAAATTTGAATTATTCTTTATTAGTACATTTTGATTTTAACTTTGATAGATTATGAAAAATCATTATTTATTTATAAAAAATATTCTAAGAAATGCAGTGTTGTTGTGACAATGTTTGAGATAAATGTTAAAAATTCCAACACATTGGATAATTAATTTAACGTAGAGATAACATGTAAAGATGTTATCAAAACTTGTGTTTCCAGCTTAACTGCATTTGGTTTTAATGGAATAAAAATTCCGATGAAAAATAATCAAATAAAGAGAGAAAATTCTCTCACTACTAGTTCTAAATCCTATCTATATAATTTCTATCTGTCATCAGTTATATTGTGTCTTTATCATTTTTATTTGCCATCAGTTTTCAAAGCCTATTTAATATATTTAAGTGATAATTTAAATCTGTTTATATTTATCATAGAAATATAAATATACCAAGTAATGTTGGGCTTATATGTAAATAAATTGAATTATCATAGTTATCCGTTTTTATTTTTCTGCTAAAAACACGCTATCTATCTACTAAAAACAACTAATAAATAATTACTTACAGCCATTACTTGGAAAATAATTAGTACTACTTTTTACTTTTACTACCTTTTGTGAATTTGTATATACTTTGAATAATACCTTTTATGATATTATTAGCTAACTACTTTTTATGAATTTGTCTTTATTTTATGTAATTATTACTTATAAGAATTTATCGAATTTATAAAAATTTACTTTTATAAAAATGTGTATTTGTATTATATCTATCTTCTTATGTTTTTCGTCTCTCGCAAATCCTGCCCAATAAAATATATTTTAGTCCTATTGATTAACCTCCCAACTCATTTTTAATGGGTGAATAAACTGATCTAAAATAATTGCATTTTGGTAAAATCAAGACCATAATTAATGTTGGGCTTATAGCGCATGAAATACATTAAGGATGATATAATGTGAAGAAAAATTTAACCTTTGGTCTTCTGTTCTGCAATGTTTGGTGATGGATAAATTAGGAATATGTCAAGCTTGAAACTAGTCATTTGATCATGCTTCTAGTTTTTTTTTTTTTCCCTTTACAAAAAAAAGCTTCCATATATCTTAAAATTCTGCTTTTTAACTTGTCAATTCACCTCTGCCATTTGAAATAAATAAAATATCTTAAAATTATCTCAAAACAAATTTCAACTCATTTTTTCTCTAAACAACAAAATCAGTTTCTTAACCTCAAATAATCAATTGGATGTGTGAACAGCTAGGGAATATACAAAATTATATGCCAATGTGGGAAAAACTGAGCACTCTAATATCAGCTTTCTAAGAACATCAAAGCTGTGTCAAGCCACCACTCCAACTTCTATGAATCACAGAATTTTGATCCATATATACTATTCATGTTTTAAATTTTCTTAGAAAATATGAATTATAATTTGAAATTCTGGTTATTAACTCCTTGTGAAATGTAGGCAAGAATGATTTGGGGCAAATCTTTTCAAATTGATTTAGATGAAATGAAATCATTATGTAAAAGATGTATATTGCATTTTCAGGGTGCGTAGCGTTTTTAAAAAGTGCTTAAAGGTGCTTTTTTCATTGGGTGTTTTTAAAAAGTGCTTAATTTTCCTTGTTTCAAAATATGATTTTTCCTTTACTATGTTGATTTTGCTTTGAATTATGCAGAAGACACAGTTCACATTGTTCTATTCAGCGTTTTCACAATTAATTCAACCCCAATCTATTTCAGCATATGTCTGTCCGTAGCGTATGAAAACATCATTCGTTTTACATTATTTGAAATTTCATGATTTTTGACAATTGTCAAAAACAATACCAAAAGTTTTTGACATGACGGTTAAAACAAGATAAAAACCGTTAATTGTCAAAGACTTTCCAACCCTGCCTAATTATGATATTTTTTTACAGTGCTTAAAAGGTGCTTATTTTTTGTTGAATAATTTGGCTATTTTGTAAAATATGTTTTATTTAAATTTTAAGATGAATATATTTAAATTACTAATTGTACATATCTTTTTTACTTTTCTTTAACTTAACATGTCTTTCCCTTTTTGATTTGTTATTACTTCCCTATGGTTTATATCAGTTAAACATATATTATTTTTATCATTTTTAAAAAGAGTGTACTTAATTTTAAATCTAATTTGAAACATTATAAATTTATTCCTATGAATAAGAAATATTAATTATAATTTAAATGCTATTAAAAAATTAAATTCAGGTAACAATGACTCTGTGTAAAATATAGACAATCTAAGGACACACTATAAGGATAGCTTGTGGAAATGTTTTTAAAAATCATTTACATGAAATGAAACTATGTTCTTTTAAGTGTATATTACATTTATGTAAAAGATCTCTTAAATTAAATTTAAAGGTGAATGCTTTTAAATGTAATTTTTTCTTTCATTGACGTAATATGTTTCCCTTTGATTTGTTATTGCATGTCTGTGGTTTAATCTAATGAATGTTTTCCTTCTTTTATAGTGATGAGGAAAAGTTCTACAAAGCAATACCATTTCCTGCAGAAGAGCTAAAGTTTTCTTCAAGGACGAAAGAAGAAACTGGTTTCCAATTTGAACTAATGTTATGTTCAGAGTTCTATAATGCTTCCAATACTAAGTCTTTCAATTTAGGTAGATAAATATGTTAAGTCATCGAAAAAATGGTAAGAAGATGCTCAAATACTTTTTTCATTAATAGCTAGCTAAAAAGAGAAACTTATTTTTCATACATAAGATTGTAAATATGTATTTTATAAAATCAAATTTAATTTCATTGGATCTAATAATTTGATAAAAAATATTAATATTCTACTCTTCTGTGTCTTATTCACTATTAATTTTATTGTTTTAATGCTCTTAAATTTCATTTTTTGTACTTATTAAGAAAAAATCTTCTATTTAAGTTATTCTTATTAAGAATCTTATAGTCTTTAAGTCTTCCATTTGTTAAATGTTTTTATTCTCAAACCTTATATACAGTGGTTTAGACTTAGAAATATACAGGGTAATCTTAAATGAGCAACACTTATGGTAGTTCAGTGTCGGCCATTAGCAATAAAAAAAAGATATAGGAATGTAAAATGGTAATAACAATAATTTAGCACTTTAAAAATTGGAAAATTTATTTGGGAAGAAATTAATTAAATTATGTTCTAATTTTTTTATATTTAGACAAAAAAATTTTTTTTTCATATCTCTTTACCTGTTTGTCTTTGAACTCAGTTTAATAAAAAAACCTGAATAAATATTTTCCCAAGATTTGTTACTTTAAAAATGTAGACAATAGTTGCTTTGATACATAATTACTAGTTCTTAAAATTTCCTTAATTTAAGAAGGTAAAATAAAATTTATGTTAAATCACACTCGGTTAAAATAGGCAATCGCTCAATTTAACTATGACTTTTATTTTGCGTACATTTTGTTTAGTCGGATCAAAGTATATTCAACTATTTTATTTACTTATTTATTCATTTTTGAAGAAAACAAAATTACCATTCCAGAAATAAAATAATTAAGTAAAAACTGTTGAATTTACTTGCTCCTAGCTAACTTTTTTTTGTGGTGTAAAACCTGTGATAAATATTTAATGTATCTTTTCCTCTAATTCAATCTATTAATAAAGTATCTTTGACAAGATACTTTATCAAAAGTATCTGAAGTATAAGAACAGTTTCAGCCTTTAAATAATGAGAATTGTTTGTAATCGTATAAAACTTATTTATATAAAAAGATATTTTAGAAGAAGATAGTAAAGTAGAGTGATCAGAAAACTTAAAGCAGAAATGAAAATTCCAAAAAACAAAAAATTCAGCAAACATCTTTAACGAGGAAAAAAATTTAACTTCAATTCAAACTTATTTAAGCTTTAAATAATCATAGCTATTGACATGGAGTCAGCATTTTTTAAGTAAACTAAAGGAAAAATACTTTGAGCCTGTTAAGTTACTTAGTCAGCGAAATCTTAATTGTAGGTTAATTTTATCTAACTATAAGTATGCATTACTCTACAAGTAACTTTCCTTTAATAAATAGTCATGTAATGTCTTCTTACTAGGAAACTACCTTATCAAATCTGGTATCATAGTTAACCCTGTTACCACAATTTACTATGAAATAAAATGTGAAAAATCTTAATTAGACAAAGCTGGAGATATGTTGCAAGATTTTTATAGAATTGATTTAAAAGCAATTCAAATAATAGTACAAGTCTCTGTAAGCAAATCATCTATTGCATTAATATTGTAGAGCAGGTCAATGTATACTAATCACAATTCTATTTTATTTAATCTCTCTTTTAAATACTTTATTTGAAAATATAATGAAATTAGTTGTTCTAGAATGCTATATTTTAGATAAAATTTAATGAATGTCTGAACTTTAAATACTTCATGTTGTGTGTCTAGGAATTAGTGCTTGGTTGTGTTATAGATTGCATACAAGCATCTTCTAAAGCAATTTACCTTTTTATCCATTTGTTCCTAAAAATATTATGAAATTAATAGGTGTATTTAAATGACGATTGTCTTGTTTTTTTTGTTTTTTTTTAATTTTTTTTTTTTAATATAGTTGTGTGTCTGGGTATTGGTGCCTTCTTAGCTATTATTGGAATAATTTTCTTCCTCTGTTTTCCTGTGATATTTAACTTTCTTCTTAAAAAGGTTAGTAATTTATTCTCATTTGCAGTTTATTTAAAGAAAAATTGTATCATAATTAAAGTGTAAAAGTAGTAAATATTTATGCAAGCGGTAATTACTGCTTATTATAATAATAATAATACTGCTTATTATAATATGATTATTAATATTATAGTGGTGGTTGAAGTATTGTCTCAAGGAAAATGAATAAAATCGTTTAAGTAAAAATTTGTTTTATTAAGTAAGAATTAGTATATTCAAAATGGCCATATTTAAAATATACAAATCATAATTTTTTTTTTAAAAAAATCCCTTAAAGGGATCAAGATAACTCTACGTCAAGAAGTTTTCTTAGCATGAATGATATTTTTTTAATGATTGGGACTAAGAGGCCCAAAAGGGCACCTCCAGTTGCCTCAAATTTGAAATTGAAAGTGAATGAATTTGTTCCTAACGGACACAACAGCATGGAGAAGAGATCCAAGATTGGCAAATTATCGAAATATAACGTAGCTAAAATAAAGCCAACCCAATTAACATTAGGTTTGAAAATACTTTGGGGATCCTGAATAGCCAACAAGACTGTGAGAATCGGAATAACCATGTAACTGAAAAATATTTGTGGTAAGAAATTAATAATAAAGAGTTATAAATGGATTTTTGTTTTTGATTAGGTGCTGCAGTGAATTAATGAGTCTACATTAGTATTGAAATAAAAAGTTAGCCTTTACATTGATCAATAAGAAAAGAATAAAATATTTTATGTTCGCTTTTATAAAGATTAACTCATTGATTTAATTTAAATATAATTCGATTAACAATGATTAAAAAAGTAAGTATAAGTTATTAACGATATTTTAAAGGCTAGGAAATATGTAGTGCCAATAGTGGCAACACAATATTCTTGTTGGCCAGCTTTGTTTTAAATGATAATCAAGTCTTAGAGCAAAAACTTCTTTATTGTATAGATATTTCCTTATTGTATAGGCTCTTCTTTTTTGCAATATTTTTTCCTGTTAGAAATGCATTCATATTGCTGCTGTTTTTTAATCTGAGTTTTTAATTGTTAATTTATAATATATTTGATACTTTTCACAGGTGCGAGTGAATTAAACAATTATATTTTTATTTATTACGCGAAACCAAATGGAGGTGCCCCTCCTCCCTCAAAAAATATTGAATTTACTTGGACCTGGTAAACAGAAAGTATCATATATTTTGATGCATTCATTCTGCTTAATAAATAGTTTTTATTTAATTTAATAAGTAAATAAGTTTTAATTAAGTAAAATAATTTTCCATGTATGTAGCAAACATTCAACAAATTATTTCATGGGTTAAAATAAAATGCTTAAACATAGTTTCGACAAATTGTATTTTAAATTATGTTGAACGGAAAAGGACTACAAGTTTTGTTTATAGGGACAGAACTTTTTTAAAAGCAATATTTGAATAATTTGGCAGGTAAAATGCATAGGTTTAGTTCATGCTCTGTACATAATTTACCTTTTTTTTTTTTTTTTCTTAAGGTAAATACAATTCCTATCAAGCAGAGTCATACTTTGATCAGTCATCACTTTTTTTTTTTTCCTTGTTTAGTATTTAGTTTGACTTAGCTTACAATAATGTTATATGTTATTATATTTAAGAACATTATAAACTTCTGCCTTATAGTAGTGCACTTTATTGTGCTGGTTATATTTAATCTCAGGCTTTTGAGCTATTGAATTTTGCAAGCAATCAACATATTACTTGTATCATGTATTTTATTTTCTCAGTTTTGTACTAGAAAAAACTATTCTTCTAGCACAATAATTTAACTGACATTTGAATAATATGCATAAATATTTGGCTGATTTATATAATTTTTTTAATTGCATAATGGATATTGAAATAAAATTTAATGTTTATTTGATAAAAAAGTAGATGTAAAAAAAGCTTATGTTACGCCATCAAAGAAGAATTTCATTTTTAATTTTAAAACGACAGAAATATATTTTTAATCTATAATTTTTACCTTTAAAAATTTAAACCCCTCTGAATTAGATTTAAGCACCCAAATGCATATTCATTTATTTATAGGCAGTTTATTATTTATTACTACAGTTTTTTTAGCACAGACATATTCTAAGATAAAATTAAAGATAATTGCTTATAAAATCTTAAAAGTCTAAATTAAGGGGAATGTACAATATTTCTCTTAGCTCTTTTCTGTATTACAAATTTCAATTTTAATTACTTTCTGTATTCATTTCTAGCAAATAGCAATCCAAAATGGGACTATTGGTTACAATGTGTGGCAGGATATCCCTCTTCCAATTACTCAAAGACTATATTTTTTCAATATAACTAATCCCGATGGCTTTCTACGAAGAAAAGAGAAACCGAATCTTGTTGAAGTGGGGCCGTATGCATTTAAGTAAGACTTTGATCTTATATAACATCTCTTGATTTTTACTATTTCTTTTAAATGTTCTATATCTAAGATAATTTTAGAACTCAATTTTACATAATTTTTGTTAGTTTTCTTAAGGAAATGTTGTTTTTCCTTTCATGAATAATGAATTGCTAAAACTGCATAAAATATTTCAAGTATTTTAAATTTTTATTTAGTATATTCTTTAATTTTTTAATATTTCAAGTAATGCTAAGTCTATTTCGAATTATTTTTGGTTTAGTAAAATAACTCTTGATTTTTACCATTCTTCATTCACCTTCAAATTTTTTAGTACAAGGAATAATTGTGAAATGTAATTTTATAAAATTCTTATATTAATTTTTAAGAAACTGTTGTTTTTCTCTTCTTATGAATAATAAATTACAAAAATATTATGTAATGTATAAAATATTTCAAATAATTCAGCCTATGTAGAATTGTTCTTAATTTTCCCCATGCTTCATCTTCTATCTCATAGACAATGAATTATTGGAAGGCTCAACTTCCTAAAACTTTTATTTATTTTTTTAAAGCTCTTTTTTTCCTCTTATGAATAATGAATTACTAAAAAAACTATGTATTACCTAAACTTTTAAAATAATTCAGTCTATGTAGATTAGTTTCTGAACTAGTGGAATAATTCTTGATCTTTATCAAGAAACCATCCTCTTTCAAATGTGACACAGTTAAGAAAACATTAGAAACTAGTAGAAAATATTTTTCCTAAAGCAAAATTTTTTTTTTCTAAAGCAAAGAATTTCATAAATTTTTTTTTCTAATATGCTAATTATTATCTGTTTTTTATTAATTTTTTTTAATGCATCTTTAATTATCTCCCACTTATTTAACTGTACAAATGTTTTAGAATTGTGCTTAGTTAATTTTAATTTAATTGTCGATTAATGCAAGATTTGTTTGTTTTGCAAACTATTGAATGATTAAATTTATCTTCAAGATATGATTATAATTTGAATTAAGCATAATTTGAATTAATAATTTGAAATAATAATTGATCTTATTCTAGGGAGTTATACATTAATACTTACTTGATATTATAGGTCCAGATGGGTGAAAGAAAACATTACGTGGCATGAAAATGGAACAGTTTCTTTCAAAGAAATTAGAATATTCGAGTTTCTCAGGAATGAATCTGTTGGTAATCAAGATGATAAAATCACCACCGTTAATGCACCTTTATTGGTAAATATGCTGAAGTAGTTTATTTTTTCCCCTCTTGTCTGTTTGAAACCTGGTTCTAATGAATTCAATTGAGTGAACTTTATAATTTAATCATACTCGTTAGATTATGGAAAAAAAAGTAATAATTTGAATAAAATGTTAATGTAGTAACCTTTATTCTTATTTCCATTTAGTGTAAAAACTGCATCCTCAAAAGTTTACCCTTTAGCAATATTTTTAGCAAACTTATAGGAATTAAGATTCATTGAAAATTATATTTGTTCCACAAAGAACTCTGATCTCAGTTTAAAGTAAAACATGATAGCTTTTTTAAACAACAAATTTGCTTCTCTCTATTTTATTTACTAGAGAGAAAAAATTAGGCAAGAAATTTTTCTATAAATTTACTGAAAAAAACTCATTCTTCAACGGAATAGTTAATTTTTTTTTCGGGGGAGGGGGTAGTAGAGTATATACATATATATATATATTTTTTTATTTCCAATGGCAGACATGAAAGACAAATTTGTAGCTGAGAACAATATAAAAAAAGAACAAAAAACGGAAACAAGAGCTACAAAAAGAAAGAGTCTATAGGTCTGTAATAATGCATCTCGCCCACCAATAACGTTCCCACACGGGCCCAGGAGGAAGTGCAGGGCAACGTCTCAGATGGTTAGCGTCCATTTCTTCTTGTAGGTTACATAATGGACAAAAGGGGCTCGAAAAGATTTTTATTCTATGCAGGTGTTTTGATAAACAGTCATGGCCAGTGGCAAGGCGAAAAAGGGCTACAGATTTTTCTCTTGGCCATGATGGAATATCTTTAATTCCTTCCAACCAGTCCTTATTTTTATTTGCTTCATCGAGTTTTGCCTCAAATGTTGTTCGAAGAGAGATTTTTATTAGCCTTTTATGCGGTGTGGAAAGGGACTGGCCTTAGAGATATTTGTAGAATCTTGGCGGCATACATAGATATATATTTTTGTAAAAATTAAATACAAAACAGTCATACATAGATATATATTTTTGTAAAAATTAAACACAAGACAGTTGAAGATTGTATTCCCAAATTTGAAGTAAAATTATTATTTTTCTGTATGATTCTTACCTAACTTTAAAAGGCAATCATTACAGAAAACACATACTGAGTAACTATTGAATAAGTTCTATTTGACTGTTTTATTTATTTTTTTATTTTATTGTTTAGAAATATATGTGATATTTTTAGTTAGTGTTTGCACAGTATTTACCATGTGATGGCCTTGTAGAAGATTCTGTTTTTCCCATGGTATTTACCATTGTTAAAAAAAGATAACTTTCACCTATATTTAAAAAAATTAGCTTTTTTTTATTAACACTAGAAAAGAAATCTTTTACTTTCTTCCATTTCTGCAAACAATTTTAATTATTATACTCACATAATTTTTACATTGATAATAATCTATTTTTTTTCCCTAGCTTGCTGCCAACTTTTTAAAGGATTATGATCTGCCCATCAGACTTGCTGCATCACTTGCGTTTAGCATTGCAGGAGAACGTTTAATTGTTAAGAAATCCATTAAACAATTAGCATTTGACGGGTATAAAGACATTATAATTTTACTTTCTCCTTTGCTCAAAAGTGATATACCTTTTAAAAATGGATTATTTGCCTGGCTGTATGGGGTGAGTTGTTTATTTCTCTTTCATAAATTGAACTAAAGTGAATTTTATGTTAACTTTTTGTTGAAATATTTTTGGAAAAAGTGCTGTTTGATTTCTACAAGAAACTATTCATTTTAAAACTATCATCTGAGTATAATGTTTATCTTAGAAAATGAACAATTACTTAAGCAGGCATCAGAATTGAAAACTTTTTTTCCTAGTTTAGGTAATTTAAAAAATATTTTATAAAAATCCAAAAAATAATCTTTATTAAGATGCTGTTTTTTTAATATATATATATGAACTGTACTATATTCTTTACTTATAACTTTCACACGTGGGTCTTTTTGGCAACGAACGTGCTGATCAGTTGGCAAAAGAAGGTACTTCTCTCCAAACACGGTCATCGTCACAGTGGCGTAGCGAGCTTAACTCGCGCCCGGGGCACAATACCCTTTCAGCGCCCCCCCTCCCCCCTCCCCCATTCGAAAACCGTGTAATATTATATGTAAAATATACTCGCAATTTAATAAATAAATAAAGTAAAATGAATAAAGTCATAGACTCAAACTAGGCTTTAAATTTGAGACAAAAAATGTAGTTGAGAGAACAAGACTAGATTTTGAAATGTATATGATCATCTGGAATTAGTTCAAAACATACCTATTATTTATTTTACATATTTATAAAGAAATATTTTAAAAACACGCAGTTTTAAAACAATAAAAAAGTAAATATTTATTATCTCTAAGGAGATACATATATTTAATAATCATATGATTATAATACATTAATAAAACTAATTACTACCGTAAACCGGGGTGAGTCTACCCATCCAGGGGCGAGTCTACCCATTTTAGTTTTATTTAATTTTCACTATTTTAAATTGCAAATAAAAAAATTTTTACCGACGGAGGACTTAGTTCAGACTCTAAGGAAGATGGCGCTGTAGTAGTTTGATCCGTTTTTATTTATTTGGTGTCTTTTTAACCGACCTGTTCAAACGTCTTTTGAGAGATTTGTATTGAAAATCAGCAAACATTTAGTTGGTGTTCCGTAAGTATATTATTATTATTACTATTTTCACTTTGGTTAAGTGATAAACTTATCTAAGACTAACATTACATTAATTTTATATGAAAAAAAGCAAAACGAATGTAAGTTTTGCTGTTGTAAACAAAAATCCAGAATTCGCGGGGCGAGTCTACCCATTCGTATTTAGTTTTAGTAAAGCATAATAATATAATTTAGAACTTTATTTATATTAAAATTAAGTCATTTTAAATGAATTTGAGTATATTATTTTAATTCTGCATTGATAAATTTATCATTAATACGAAAATTTATAGGTTAAATGTAAATGTAAATATAAAATATGTTTATTTTACCTATTTTTTCAATTTTTATATTACAAAATTAACTTTTTATATTTAATGCAAGTTAAATAAATTATTATTTATAAAGTATTATTACCTCCCAAAAGAATGGGAAAAGGATTTTTTATGATTCCCAATGTTTTAATTTCGATTTTGTTAATAATCTTTAATTATTATTATTTATTAATTATTTAATTGTAAATTTATATTAATTTTAATTTATTTTTATCAACAATAATCAGAAAAAAATGTTATTTTATAATGTTAATGATTATAAAAACAAAACTGTGATCAAAATGTGATAATCGATCAAATACTCAATTTGTGTTATTTTATGAATAAAAAAATGGAATATATAATAAAGTTATGAATTTTACTTCATAAATATCCTATATAGTAACTAAAAAACCAATTTAATAGTAAAATTTGATTATTTACAATGTTAACATTCATTTTAGTAGAATGGGTAGACTCGCCCCATACGAGAGATTTGTCAGCAGTTCTATAAAAATAAACAGTAACAGCGTAACTGTTAATATTTTCTAAAATCGATTTCACAGCTTTAAAGAGGGATAAATAGCGATTCCGAAACACCTATTAAAAGCCTTTTTTCTTTAATATTTACAAAAGTTTGACCACTTGAAAGTTGACAAACTGAAAAAATGGGTAGACTCGCCCCGGTTTACGGTATGTCTAAATTTTCCGTGCTTTTAAAGAAGGAAATGTATCAATAATATCATCAAAATTGATCATTTAAAATTTTTCTCTTTCCACACTTAAAAATGCTAGGTCGCTTAGGCGATCTGTCAAAATTAATTTTAATTTGCTGAATGAACGTTCGCAGCTAGCAATTGATACTGAGATAGTCAGGAGTATTTCAAATGTCGCTCTCAGATTTGGAAAAACATCTCCATTCGAAATTGATTATAAAAGCAAGAAATTCTAATGGAGTTTTAGGTTTAATTTCTTTTCTACTGCGGAGTAACATTTTGCTGTCACATATTTTGATAAAAAGTTCTATTACATTGAAATATGTATTATAAAATTCACCCATATTTTTACAATTTTTTTTCAAGCCGGGATAGCCTGGTCGGTAGGGCGCTGGGCCCATATCCAAGAGTTCGTGGGTTCGATCCTCGCCGGCCGAAGACTCCCCGTGTAGTAAATGGTGACTGATGCACGTTAAATCTGTCGAGTCTCAAAATCCTCCATGTTCCCACAACAAATTAATACCTCTGGGGGTGCTGATCCAGGAGTTTCCTTGTCTTCTGGATTGGTTCAAAATTACAAGGCTACGGAGTTGAACGTAAGTAGTCGTATACCCATGAAATTGGGTCGGCTATTCAACGACGGTTATAAAATAAAATAAAAAAAAAAAATTTCAAGGTCGTTATCAACATTATCCTTGCTTAAAAAAATTTCAACGTCTAGTAGAAATCCAAATTTGAAATTAAGGTCACTTAATCGTGTACACATTTCTTGTTGGAGACGATCAAGAGTGCTTTTTATAATGCGAGAAATTTCACTTTCTGCGGAAAGACCACCTAAGCCAATTCTCCAGGCACGTATTGTTGTATCCATATCCCATTTTTCACAAAGAGATTCTGCTTTTTCTATTGCCTCTTTACAGATCTTGTCTCAAATTTCGTCTAGTTCAGTCGCTAATGATTCAAGATCATGGAATACTTCTCTAAAATTCATTCTAGGATCTTGTAATCTGAGCTGCACACGATCAATCCTTCTTAAGATTTCATACCAGAAATGAACTAAAGTTATAAAACTAAAAGTTAGTATATTTTGCAACAGAATTGTAGCTTCACTTCTGTTGTCACTTGTAGTGGTAGTGTGCTTTGCTAATTTTTCTATTTATTAGTTCTTTTATATTCTCTAGCCCATAGATGATAACGATAACCGCTTGTATTCTGGCGCTCCATCGCGTTTCAGATGTATGACCTGCCATCACGGCAGCATTATCGTAACATTGTGATCTGCAGTTTGTTAATGAAATTTCATCGCAATTTAATTTCTCTAAAATTGTATTTTCGATCGAGGCTGCATCTTTAGGACGTATTTCAATAAAACTCAAAAAAGATTCTTTGATGGAAACTTTTTTATTGATAAAATCAGCATCTACATACCTAGCGACTTGGGACATTTGTTCTCGATGAGAGATATTAGGAGTTGAATCAAACAAAAGTCCATAATATTTATTTCTTTTGATATCGTTTATTAGTTGGTTTCGAACTGTAGATGCCAGAAAGATGAATGAATTCATTTTGAATCTGTGGTGACAAATATGAGAACAACAAATTTTTCTGTTAACAAATTTTTTCATACTCCATTCACTTAATAATAGAATCATCGAGTAGATGTAGTAAGTAATCTTATTTGATTTATTACTTACCAAGAATGCCTTGAACTTGAAAGGTAGTAACATAGTGAAATATACAATATAATTTGTGCTGACATTAAACTTACATATAACATTTAATAACATTTCATTTTTATTCTAAGCAGAGCGCGATGACAAGGACGTGAATTAAATATTGAAATATATTTAATATGAATTTAATATACTATTTAATATGAATGAAATATTATGAGTAATATTTATGAATTAACATTTATTATATTACACTGGCACTAATTTAAAATTTATTTTCCAGTAATCAATTATAATAAAAAATATTATCCAGCAATATTTTGTTTTGCGAACCATTTGGCGCCCCTTTGTGAGTAGCGCCCGGGGCATGATGCACCCCCTTGCCCACCCCTCGCTACGCCACTGCATCGTCATGAGTATTCTCAGTATGTTTCTGTTTTTACGGATGCATCAAAATCTCCAGGGCATGTTGGATGTGGAATCATTATAGCTGATCGAACATACAGTTATATCATACCTGCCATATGCTCTGTATTTACTGCTGAAGCTGTGGCCATTCTCATAGCTCTACGACTTATCTCATCTCTGACCGCACGAAAGTTTTGCATTTACTCTGACAGCCAAAGTGTTCTACGTCAGCTGAATAATCATGTAAACAACGAAGCTCACCCTATTTTATGTATCATTAAACATCTGTTAGTTAGTCTTCACAAAAGTGGTTTTAACATTTTATTTTGTTGGATTCCCAGCCATGTTGGTATTTCAGGTAATGACATGGCTGACTCTGCTGCCCGATCTGCTACGACTCCATTAACACTATCAGTCCCAATTTCTGACATGAAGAATTACATACGACAGTTTACTATGTCCTTGTGGCAACAACACTGGGATTTACAAATTGAAAATAAACTGCACACAATTAAATCCACGCTAGAACCTTGGCCTGTGTTGCAATTGCGTGGAGCAGATGTCAAGCTCACCCGTCTACGTATAGGACATACTCGGCTGACTCATCTTCACTTGCTTCATCATGTCTTTCAATTCATCATATCTTAATCGCTTGCCCATGTTTTAACCAACAACGCCTTACCTTCTTTGGAAGCACGATTTTATATATAAAAGACTTGTTAGATAAAAATCACCATCCTAACATCTTTGCATTTTTACGCGCTATTGGAATTTTAAGTTGTATATAATTGTTTTATACTATTTAGTGTTTTAGTAAATTTACCGTTTTATTGATTTGCATTTGATTAGTAAATTTACCGTTTTATTGACATGCAGTTTTATTGATTTTAATGTATGTAACTTTACAACATTGCTTTAGAATTTTCACTATATCTGATTTTATACGTGTGCTTTACTTGACCTCTTAATCTGTTTTTAAAACCGTGTGTTTGGCGCAGTATGTCCGTTTTTGGACCTTGTGCCACTAAACCCCACATTCAATCAATCAATCAATCCAAACACGGCCCTCACTTATTCTAAATTAATTTCTATCCGCAAATCTAAAGTTAAAGCTTGGCTTGTTCCACCGTATCACAATTGGTATCCCCACAAGCGTCCTGGAGGAGTCCTTGACTTTCAGGGTACACGTGCCGACCAAACCGCTATCTGTAGATTTGTCAGTGGGCATACTAAGAACCTCACTTTCAGTGGACAAATTAAACTTTTTCCATCTTGTAAAAAGTGCAACTCTAGCGAGGCTAGTCCTCACCATCTACTTGAATGCCTGTATTTCACCATGGAAGAGGTTCTTGAGAGACCTCTCCTTTTCCTCGATTTTTTGAAGACTCACGGCCTCATAGATTTGGTATAGCTCCGCTATCCCAGCTAGGATTGGAAACAACAACACTTATAACTTTAATATTTACTGTTTTCTTTATCTCATTTTATTAAAAAAAAAGTATTTAATTCAAAATATGTGTGTGTAACAGATAATAATATTTTAAATTTTACTTTGTAAATTTATTATATTACGTCCTTTTAAATTCAATCAAAGAAATAATATTAGAAAAAAAAGTTTTTTTCGAAATAAAAACTGCTTATTCAGGATTTTTGTTAAATAATTATGTTATTGAACAATAATGAATTTTCTTTTTTAGAAAAATGATACAGATGATGGAATTTACAATGTTTTCACGGGAGAGGATGATTTACAGAAATTGAACGTAATAAATATGTGGAATGGAAAAGAGTAAGTTGACGGAATTATTTTAGTTAAAATATTACAATTAATCTTCATATTAACAATGTATAAAGTTCTAATTTTATACTTCTAAGTTTCCTTTTACTGAAATGTTTGCTTGCTTTATTAAAGTAGTAAGATAGTTAGAAATCAGGAGTATTTTTTTCCTTTCCGATGAACGAGAAAAGTATCTTTAGAATGTAATTCTGCAGAAAAAAAGAAAAAATTGCTTTTGAATTTTTTTTCACCTATTTTATTGCTTTAACTGTTTCTTTACTCTGTTTTTTGAATTTAAAATCTATAAATATGAAGACACAGAGTATAACAGTTTTGGTTTTACCTATCATTTTAATGAATGTTTTTATAATGCTTTTTTTAATTTATTGTTGTGTTTTTGTCGGAGAAAATAGTAACTTCGTTAAGTCATAAAAAATTCTTGAAAGTAGTCATGGAAAGTCATGAATTTCAAAATCTAAAATGTAGCAGATGCCCTGTATTTAATACAAGGTTATAATGTGTTGGAGTGTATTCTCGACAAGCAATTTATTCAATTGTTTCTTCAGGATGATTAAAGGAAATAATTTGGGAAGAGTGAAATAATATCAGAAATATTAATTTATTAAAGATCTTTTGGTGTATAATTATTTGGAAATTGGTTTATGGCATCATTCAGAAATAGCTGAATCCTTGTCATAGTTTATAGAAAACATCAGAACTTTGATAATAAAGATTGCAAGAAAACAAGTAACTTATGTTGCGTTTTTGTACTTAAATTTTTTTTTCTTTGTTTCTTTCTTTTTTTTGATTTGCAATTAGGAATTGGGATTCAGGGAGTGACTGGAATTAGAAAGAGCATTATTCTGTTCTAGTAGCTCACTATTGTTTCAAATAATATTACCTAAGAACAATTAATTTGCCATTCATTTTTTCCAAAAAATTTTATTTGAAAGGAAAAAAATACTTTATCTTATTCATATGTTGCTGACCAAATTTAAGCTTCTTCCTATCAAAGGAGGCCACATCCATACAAAAATTCAATTAATTGTACTGATATTACATTAGATCACCCTACTTTCATTGGAATTTTAAATGACTAAAAGTAAGGAAAATAGGTCTTGCAATTATGCTTTGTTAGTTTTAAGTTTTCAATTAAACATGTAATACTATTTAAATCTTAACTTGTTATTTATTTAATAATTTATTTTTAGTTCTTTGACATTTTGGAAAGGAAAAACCTGTAATATGTTCAATGGATCAAGTAAGTATTTTTCTATGATACTGGTTAATAGCATTTTTAAAATAAAATACACAATCTGTAGCTGTAAGTTGTCTAGTTGTAGTTGCAGCTATAGCTTTCTCAAAAATGTTAAACATTGTGTATGTGCTAGAAATTCTTTTTTAATTTTCCCACTGGCGGTTAAGGAGAAGGGCAAAATTGGGCGAATGTTTCTCCCCTACACACAGTTCCCCTATCAGTTAACATGGGAAAACCGGTTTTGCTATGCAGAGAAGACTGCAGGTTAAAATGCGACTTTTTACGTGCAGAACCGTCAGTGGGTTAAGAAAGGAATTTTGCTTAAAAAGATTGTTTTCAAGAAAAAAAATTTGGCAGCAATTATACATTACTAAAAAAAAATTTTGAAATCATTATTATATTATACTTTAACTTTTTTAAAGTATTGCATGAAAGTACAATAGTTAAAATAGTAAACATTGAAAACATAATTAGTGTTAAGCTTAGTAATTAATGATATAAAGTAAGGTAAAAACAACGTTTAAGAGCACAAAAAATATTTAAAAATGCAAACAGCTGTTTTGGATGCTCAAAGGGCAACCTTCATCAGTGCAACAGAGAGAAATAAGAGAAAACAGGGTAAATATATAAAAAGATGACGTCACAAGAGGGTTTAGAGCAACGACCAATAGGAGGGATGGGTGATGACAAATAGGGAGCAAGGAACAAAAAAAAGGGGGGGTTAGTTAAGTTTAATCATAGATTTCCAAACAGGAGAAAGATAAGGATTGCTAGATAGGTTATTGACCAACAGTTTGCAATTTTTGAAAATATGATAAGACACGTAAAAATCTAAATCAAATATTGAAGAACAATTTTGAATGACTTTAGAAGAAGAAAAATTAAAATTATGATCAGAGTCCCAGCAATGTTGGGCAATAGATGAGTGTTTAAATTCTAGTTTTTTGACATAAGCTTCATGTTCCTTGACACGGCACTTTAAAGCACGCTTAGTTTGGCCAATATATGAAGTACTTGGGAGGGTGACCACCTGGGAACACCTCGTGCCGTTGGCATACCTTTCGAAGGCCGGGATAGCCTGGTCGGTAGGGCGCTGGGCCCATATCCAAGAGGTCGTGGGTTCGATCCTCGCCGGCCGAAGACTCCCCGTGTAGTAAATGGTGACTGATGCACGTTAAATCTGTCGAGTCTCAAAGTCCTCCATGTTCCCACAACAAATCAATACCTCTGGGGGTACTGATCCAGGAGTTTCCTTGTCTTCTGGATTGGTTCAAAATTACAAGGCTACGGAGTTGAACGTAAGTAGTCGTAAACCCATGAAATTGGGTCGGCTGTTCAACGACGGTTATAAAATAAAAAATATATGAAAGGCCGCATTGGCAATTAATTTGGTATATGCCCCAGTTATTTTGACTGTCAATGGGCTGCTTGAGATTAGAAAATTTTATCTTATTAATGGGACTGAAAATAATATTAAAATCAAACTTCTTTAAGGATATTAGCAACTTGATGACTTATTTTAGGAAAATAGGGTAAAATCACCAAATTGTTAGAAAATTCTTTGGAAGGTTTATCGGTTGGTGACTGTTTAGTTACGTTTTTATAAATATTATCAATAATGTTAGGGGAATAACCTCTGTCATGAGCAATGGCTTTGATGTAATTTAATTCTGCATCAAGAAGATCAATATTGGAACAAATATTAACAGCACGGTAGACAAAAGACCAAAAAGAGGCAAGTTTTTGGTTGGGAGGATTTGTAATGAGGGGGATGAGAAACAGCAAAAGGTTTACGAAAAACAGTAGTATGGAATGAATTTTTACTTGATTGTAAACGCCTAAAAATTACTCCTAATTTCATTACAATTAAAACTAACCTTCCTTATTCCAAGAAAATAAATTGCATTCTTCACAAGACTAAGTTTGCTCTCCTTAGAGCCGTCATTAATGAAACCAG
The DNA here is from genome assembly GCF_982258835.1 of Parasteatoda tepidariorum. Classification (NCBI taxonomy): domain Eukaryota; kingdom Metazoa; phylum Arthropoda; class Arachnida; order Araneae; family Theridiidae; genus Parasteatoda; species Parasteatoda tepidariorum. The sequence continues at coordinate 836,459 of NC_141762.1, forward strand.
GAATAAACTATCCAGTATTGAACGAGAATTGTACCATTTACACATCAGTGTGCCTAATCTAAATTCAAATTTTGACGCAATAGGAAAATCGTCTTGGAGTAGGGCAACCAAGATCTCAGATCTCTTCAAAACATAGTTCAAACCTGAATAACAAGTTGAATAGACTGATCAAAGTGAATGATAAAAAACCTGACATTAGTTTGCCTGTTGTTAATCAAAATTCTGTTGTTAATCTCTCAAGTACCACTCTTACTGACGTTGAAATTAATGCTTTAAAACTTAACAATAATTTTGCTATTTCAACTTGACCTTCATTACCTGAACTTATCGCTCCTATGGAAAGATCTTTTAAATTCAGTAAAATTAATGATGCTCAAAAAGATTCTATCAGACACCTTATTGCCAATACCGTAGACTTCAACTCAAAAATTTCTAATTCCCACCTTAGCCTTTCCTCTAAAGTAATTCTTAAAGATATAAAGTCCAACCCCAACTTAATCGTTACTAAAGCTGACCAAGGTGGTCAAATTGTCCTTCTTAACAAAACAGACTATTTGGAAAAATCTAAACAACTTATTCTTGATGGTCCTTATCAAGAAATTCTCAAAGATCCGAGCACTAAGGAATTAAATGTTATAAAATCAACTATTAAATCCTCTATGTTAATTCCCAATAGACTTAAGGCTGTTTTGACTCCCTCTATTTCTCATTGCGCTGGATTTTATACTTTACCTAAGGTACATAAAGTTGGCACTCCTTTTAGACCAATTGTCTCCAACATTGATACCTCGTCTTACAAGCTCGCAAAATTTTTAGTTTCTGTCTTCTCCCCTCTCCTTGGTAATAATTCTTTCACTACCAAAAATTCCCTTGAGTTTGTTAAAGAAGTTAAAAATCTAAGACCTAATGGTTATTTGATGGCCTCATTTGATGTTAAATCACTGTTCACTAATGTTCCTATTGAGGGGGCTTTGGAATGCCTAAAGCTTAGTCTTTCGGAATATCATTTTTCCCAATATGAGGTCGATGAATATGTTAACCTCACCCGTGTTTGTTAACTACAAAATACTTTCGCGTTTGACAACAAATTTTACCGTATGACCAATGGTCTTGCCATGGGAAATCCTTTGAGCCCTATACTTAGTGACATCTATATGCATTATTTTGAAAGTAAACTATTCAAAATCTTAACTTTCCCCTTTTATAAAAGATATGTTGATGACAGTTTTGCTTTGTTAGATGAAAATAATTGTAATTTAGACCAAATTCTTAATGTTATGAACAGCATTGATTCTTGCATTCAATTCACCTTTGAATTAGAGACTGATCAAAAACTTCCTTTCTTAGATGTTCTTGTGACTCGGAATGATAATTCATTCCATACTACTGTTTTTCGTAAACCTTTTGCTGTTTCTCACCCCCCCCCCTCATTACAAATCCTCCCAACCAAAAACTTGCCTCTTTTTCGGTCTTTTGTCTACCGTGCTGTTAATATTTGTTCCAATATTGATCTTCTTGATGCAGAATTAAATTACATCAAATCCATTGCTCATGACAGAGGTTATTCCCCTAACATTATTGATAATATTTATAAAAACTTAACTAAACAGTCACCTACCGATAAACCTTCCAAAGAATTTTCTAACAATTTGGTGATTTTACCCTATTTTCCTAAAATAAGTCGGCAAGTTGCTAATATCCTAAAGAAGTTTGATTTTAATATTATTTTCAGTTCCATTAATAAGACAAAATTTTCTGATCTCAAGCAGCCCATTTTTTTTTTATTTATTTAAATGACTTAAAACTCCTCATGCACCACAAAGTATAGCATGAGGCTTACAGTTGTAAGTAGAAAACAAAAAGAAGAAAAATTTACAAATTTACATTAAAAACAAAATTCCGCAAGGCCGCAAGACTTTCAATACTTTTGACCAGTTCTGATAAGACAGGTGGCCAACAAATAGAAAGACGTCTCAAATCAGTCTTTAAATTCATTCGGGCACTCGCATACAGACTACAATGAAGAAGAATATGTTCAGCATCTTCATCAGCATCACTGCAAGCACAAATTCCACTGATCTGCAGATGGAAACGAAATAAATATCTCTTAAAATTTCCATGGTTTGTTAAAATTTGGGTCAATTTAAATTCAGTTGCAAAGAATTTACATTGCAAATGGTGAAAAATGGATGGAAAGAACCTTTTTGTCCAAAGCGACCGAGGCGAAGCAAGAAATTCAGCATTCCAGTCCGCAATGATTTTATCTCTAGCGATGCGCTTCCAGTGAGAAGCTGGAACAGACACCCTTAAGTCTATTTCACCACACGTAGCTTCCCTAGCCAATTGGTCTGCTCTTTCATTGCCCAAAATACCGCTACGGCCACGAACGTAAGAAAGATGAATAGTTATGTTTTCAAGAGCGTTCAAAATCGAGTGAATTTCCACCACAAGCTTCTCAGTAGAAGTCTTGTCAGGCAAAAGAAAAAGTGAAGAAAGAGAATCTGTACAAATGAGATATTTAAAAATTTGGTTTTCACTAAAAGAATTTTGTATCCACTTAACAACCAGGTTTATACACAAAAGTTCAGTCTGGAAAACAGTACATTCATTATGTAGTCGGTGCTTGGCAGTAACCTTCTCTGTCCATTTTCATAAATTACAAAAGCAAGACCAACCCTTCCATCAAGCTTACTACCATCCGTAAAGCAGATAGTTTTATATTCCTGAAAAACATTATTTACATAAGGAATAATTATAACAGGTTTCCTGCATGCTGGGTGGGGCAAACATGAAATAGGAAGCTTCCCGTCCAGGGTTAGACAATCGTTGTCTTTTATCTTCTCCTTTAATTCAAGATTATTTAAGATAATTAAATCAATAGGCGGAAGACCAGCGATAACAAAGACCGCATCATAACTAACAGTTCTATATCCCCGAATAATACGTAGAAGAATTCCAGACCGTAGAAGAATTCCGTAGAAGAATCACGTAGAAGAATTCCGTAGAAGAAGACCAGCGATAACAAAGACCGCATCATAACTAACAGTTCTATATCCCCGAATAATACGTAGAAGAATTCTTCTTTGAGTTCTTCTAAGGATTCTAATATTTATCTTCTTTCTCAAAGAGTTTCCCCAAGGTCCTGAAGCATATGAAATAAGTGGTACAATACCTTGATTATATATTAATTTAAGAACATCTGTTTTATCCCCATAAGTCTTTTTTGAAATTCGCAATAAAGCAAGAAGAAGTTTTTCACTTTTACTGGATACATAAGATATGTGCTGCTCAAACTGCAGTTTATTATCAACAATAACTCCCAAAAACTTTATCTGCTTTACTTCTTTAATAGGTTCATTCCCAAGAGTCAACTGAATAACCCCATCCGGCATCGACTTTTTATGTATCATCATAACTTTAGATTTCAAAGGATTGAATTCCAGCTTATAAAGCTTCGACCATTCAAAAACGTAATCCAAGATATTCTTAGAAAGAACACAAGCATCATTAAAGTTCTTGCACTGAACAATAATTAGTAGATCATCAGCAAATGCAATTTTATAACTATTTTGAAATTCTGATAAACCACAGAGCAATACTAAAACAAAACACAAATATTTTTAATTCAAAATAGAAAAAACTTCTTTGAAAAAAATGCGCTAAAAAGCAGCAGAAATTTCAGAAAAAAGTAGCAATAAAGAAAAAGAAAATGAAGGAAATGAAAATATGACCACCGAAGCCGACGTCTTCAGGGGGTACCGGCCTCGGTAGCCATAAAAACAAAACCATTTCTAATTGAGGGAGAAGCAAATGCTTAAATTAACTCCCTCAGTACCCCGATGGTTTTGCATAGAAGTCCAGGAAAAAAACATGCAATATAAATAACAAATTAAGAAAAGAAACTCAAACAAAAAATCATCAGAAAAATAAAAACTCGCATATTCACAGGTCAGACATCAATTTCTCAAGCAAGCCGAATGAAAAGAAAAAACTAAAACCTAAAGAAAACAACGCCCTCTATTACAATGCGCAAATGAAGAAAAAAATAAGTGACAAATGTCAAGAGAAAGAAATACGTAATAAATTAATAGAATGCTTAACTGGGGCTGCTCAGTTAAGACTTGAATTGCGCCCTGTTAAAAGAAGAAGAAAAAAACAGGGACGACGTCTTCAGGGAAAACCTGAAGACGTCGGCTTCGGTGGTCACATTTTCATTTTTATTTCCTTCACTTTCTTTTTCTTTATTAAAACCACAGAGCAAGTCATTCATAATAAGGTTCCAAATAAAAGGTCCCGTAACGGACCCCTGAGGACAACCCTTTTCCAAAACAAAGTTTTTTGTGATATTGCCCAGAGTAAGATCAGCAGAGCCACCGTTCAAGAAACTCTTTATTAAGTAAAAAATATTCTTAGGAACTTTGAGTTGTCTAAGCAAGTGCAGAATTCCAGGCCACCAAGCATTATCGAAGGCTCCTCTAATGTCTAAGGAAACAAGAAAAGTGGCAAAATTTTTATGTTTACCCTGTCTAACTATATTACAAAGCCGGATCAGAGCATCTTCAGCCGACTTCTGAGGTGTAAAACCATACTGATCCTCACTTAAGAGGCTTGATTGTCGTAGATGAAAGTTGAGTCTATTTATGAAGAGTTTTTCAAAACATTTGCCTAAACAAGGAAGTAGACTTATACATCGAAAGTTATCAATATGTGACCTTGATAGCTCAGAATTTTTTGGAATCGGTACAACTTTCGCTCTTTTCCAGATCTTCGGAAAAATACCAAGATTTAAACAAACATTAAACAAGGTCATCAGTATAGAAGGACAACTAACATGCAAATTTTTAATTAGTTCATTCGTAATTCTATCATATCCTGGAGTTTTATTCACCTTTAAATTTTTGACTACACAATCAACTTCCGCTCTAGAAAAGGGAACATCATCTTTAGCGTCATAATCCAATTCAGCCTCGTCACGTAAGAGCTTATGACTGAAATGGTCCTGCATTTTAGAATCACGAGGAAACGATTTCTTCAATATAGCATCAATCGTATCTTCAAAAGAAGAGGTGAAATGACCAGGGGAATCTTCAATACCCGAGATTTCAAGCCTTTTAGCAAAGTTGGTCTTAACTCCATAAGTATAAATTTTATTCCACACATTTTGCACAGTAATATCCCCAAGAAAATCCTTCCAAGAATTTAGTTTGCTTTGCTTAAGTTTTAAGTTATACTCAGACCTGATACGAAGATAACTGCTTCTATAAATCGCCCTTAAAACGAAATTTCTAGTCCTTTGATATCTTCTTCTAGCGGCATTTAATTTTTTCCGCATACAAGAAATTTCTACCGACCACCAAGGAACTTGATGCGATCCACTCCTTTCTGCTGCCGAAATAATTAAATTTTGTGAAATTTTCAACGCATACCTCCAACATATCTGTTCGTTAACAATTTTCAATGGAATTCAATATATTAGATATGGAATCAGAACAGAGAAGATGAAAAAGTTTCCAGTTTGCTTTTTTAATATTAAAGAGGTTTTTCGTTTCAGAAATAGTAAAATCATATTTAGGTCTTGAGATTTTCATTTCAAAAGCAATCATTTTATGATCAGACAGGGAATCATACTCAGGTATATACCATTTCTCAACCAGCTGAAGAAGTTCCATTCCGACAACGGTAACATCAATATAACTTGTTCCCTGATTCGCACTAAAAGTAGGTCCATAGTCCTCATTTATCGAAAACAAATTCCAAACACTAAAGAATTCGCTCAATCTAATACCTCTGGAGTCAGTAATAGGGCTAAACCAGACCTCAGGCTTACTGTTGGCATCCATACACCAAATAAGTCTATTTAGACTTTTATTCAAAAAAATATGCTCTATCTTCCTAAGATCTAAATCAATGTTAACGGAAGGCTGGAAATAATAAGAAAAAAGAGTAAAATTGTGTCCTCTATACGAAACATCAATTAGTGCAGCATTATAATCAAAATTTTCTGAAACAGAAAAAACAGTTATCGCTCTATTACGAACAACGATAGCCGCCTTAATAGCGTCTGATTTTTCATCATAAAAAATTCTGTAAGTATTTGGAAAGCCAAGTAATTTGCCATTAAAACAGTAGGGCTCCTGAATAAGGGCAACATCAACATCATCACATTCAAGATTTAAAATAAGCTGCTGAGTAGCTTTCTTTGACTTATGCAAGTTTAATTGTACAAAACTGATGTTATTCTTAGAGACCTTAACCATCATGATCAATTCGAGAAGTCAATCCCTCATAAAAATATGACAAGAGCAGCTTTGAGAAAAAGGCTTATGTCTAACATCCACTTTTTTACTTCCACTTTTCAATTTTTTATTGTATCTAGGTAATACAGTTTACGCAAACTTGATTTTCACAATTTTTACACTCTGAACTTCTATGCTCTCCGGAACAAAAATAACAAGACAACTTATTTATGCATTCCATAGATCTATGATTATAGCCGAGGCATGAAAAACACCTATTAATAACTACGAAATCTTCAACACTACACATGTTCCACATAATTTTCAAAGATTCCAAGGTAATAATATTTTTCCGAGCTTTTGGATGCACCTCCACAATAACAGATCGAACATGTTGGAATTTTTTCAAAACAAAACGAATCCGTAACTCGTTCCAATGTTCATCAGAATTAAAAACTTCTAGGTTCTGCTCACGAATAATGTCTAATATTTGTGAATTTTCTATATCATTTGGTACATTTTTAATTAACAACGTAGGATTCTTTCGCTTAGGAAAAGCTGGCTTCAAAATTTCCGAATTTGTTTCAATGCTCGTTAATAATTTATTTCTGTCAGCTTAGGAAGCACAATTAGCTAAAATTTTATCCTCAGAAACACTTTTAACTTGCTTAATTCCTATTTTATCTTTTCTAGGGTCAATCTGTGCTTTAAAAAGTTTCTTAACTTCCTCCGACTTACAATTTTCAGCCGATATTAAAAGAGCACAATTTGATGAATTCCCCTTACTCTGTTTACTAACAACCGATGACGACGCCACGACTTCGCTATTAAACTTTTTTTGAACATAACTCGCAACATTTTCTTTGCAAACTTCACGATAAACAACAGGCTTTATTTTCTCACATTGTCTTGTAACAAGAAATTTCAACTCACCCAACGCTTTCCTAGCATCTTCACGCATTTGTTGATTCATATTGCATTTAGAGAGAAGGGCGTTTTCTACAATATTAGAATACGTTTCAAGAGAGGAGTAAAACGCATCATCCTCACAGTCTGCCATCTTGCTCCCCAGTTTCCACAAGAAATGTCAAATCGTAAGTACTTCGTTTCACTAATGCAAGAATGTCGCCATGTTGGATTGGCGCATTTGCAAAATTGAAGTACTAAAGTCAAAGAAAAACCAATATCACTTCACGCATGTTAATAAAGCTGTAGAAAGGGGCTAAAAACAATTTAAAACAAATTTAGACTGAAATTAACTTAAAAATATTATTATTTTGAAAAGTAAACAAAGCAGCTCAAAAGAACACGTCAAACATTCAAACGAGGTCAAGCTCCAAACAGCCCATTGACAGTCAAAATAACTGGGGCATATACCAAATTAATTGCCAATGCGGCCTTTCATATATTGGCCAAACTAATCGTGCCTTAAAGTGCCGTGTCAAGGAACGTGAAGCTTATGCCAAAAAACAAGAATTTAAATTAAACGCTCATCTATTGCCCAACATTGTTGGGACTCTAATCATAATTTTAATTTTTCTTCATCTAAAGTCATTCAAAATTGTTCTTCAATATTTGATTTAGATTTTTACGAGTCTTATCAGATTTTCAAAAATTCCAAACTGTTGGTCAATGACCTATCTAGCGTTCCTTATCTTTCTCCTGTTTGGAAATCTATGATTAAACCTAACTAAACCCCCCTTTTTTTTGTTCCTTGCTCCCTATTCGTTGTCACCCACCCATTCACCCTTCCCTCCTATTAGCCGTTGCTCTAAACCCTCTTGTGACGTCATCTTTTTATATATTTACCCTGTTTTCTCTTATTTCTTTCTGTTGCACTGATGAAGGTTGCCCTTTGAGCATCCGAAACAGCTGTCTGCATTTTTAAATATTTTTTGTGCTCTTAAACGTTGTTTTTACCTTACTTTGTATTCCAGCACAAAGGTCGCCCTTTTTGTGTATTAATTAATGATATGTTACTTTATTTCGCTCATATCTAATTGTAGCAAACTTTTTTATGTTTGAGTAATAAGTTCTTCAGAAATAATGAATCTAGTTTATGAGTGGGACACTTTACTTAATATAATTTGTGCATACAATAAATAATTTATATAGTTTTTAGAATGAAAACTTATGTCTCTATTAAATTGTTTAGAATTGGTCTATCCCATTTTAGTCATATATTAGAAAAATAGCATATTTGTTTTCTATTGTTATAATAAGTGTTCATTTTACAGATGCAGAAATAGGGCCCCCACTTCAGGCTGATCAATCTAAATATTCTTTTTTCCAGTCAATATTCTGCAGGTAGATTTCTTTTTGAGTTAAACAATCATTTTCTTTCTTTTTTTAAAAAAAAAAGTTACTAGATTACTCTTTTTTCCTTCAAAATTTCCGTTTCACTTTTATATGAATATTTTTCATACCTTTAAATATAATAAATCCAAGAAAATGAAAATAATTCTCATTTTCTTGGATTCATTATCTTGGATAAGGGTAAATAAAAACATTTCTTAGACTTATTGTGACCCGAATAAGCTTCACCTATACATTATTTATACTCTGTGGTCCCGAATTCAAGGTACAAAGTTTATGGGTAGGTACAGGACATTGTAACAATCATTTATTGTACAGGAATGTATGAGCGCAAGTTACTCCGTGAGGTGCAAACAGGAGAAATAAATAGAGTTGGTTGTGTTGTCGGTTGAAGGCAATAGAAATGTAGCCGCTGTTCAACATGATGCATTTCAGTTGGGGAAAGTGTCATTCAGAATTGTTTATACGACTCTACTCGACTCAGATGAAAATCTTCTTGCTCTAATTTTTGAAACTGCTGCAAGTGTGAGTGAAATACCTGGCATCTTTGAAAGTGTACACCAATCGCTCCATCAACAGTGTCAAACATGTATCGCTACTGGTGAACGCAGTTTCGAACAGTTATTGTAAATATTACACTTGTCAAAGACGCTTTCAATAAACACTTTGTCTTTCCTTTCGTCTCTTATTTTTTATGTTTGCACCTCACCCATGCGCTCATACATTCCTATACAATAATTGATTGTTGCAATGTCCTGTACCTACCCTTAAAGTTTGTACCATGATTCCACCCTTTATATTTTTAATTGGTTGATTCTGTTTTATAAACTTTTAGTATTTGTTTTTATATTGATGTCAAAAAAATTTATTATTATTATACAAGAGTATAATGTCGAGAAAGTATTTATTTAAACTGATTTATTACGTGCCTAGATAATGATGTCCGAGTTTAACTAATACATTTTCATTCATATAATGTAATGACTTTAATGTAATGTCAAAAATTCCATATAAAACCTTGTCGTTACGAGCACAAATCAGGTTCAAAAATAATTTTCCTAAAATGTCTTGAAATTAGTTATATTTAATCTCTCAGAAAAAGGTATTTGACTCTTCATGAAAATTTCATTTCCTTTTAAAGGGTTTAAAAACATTATTTTAGTTTAATTTGTTCAAATGTCATAGGTAAATAAATAGTGAGGGGAAATAATGAAGTTTCACATATGCCTTGTCAGATATAAAATTTCAACGACTTACAAATGTAAACCATTGAATAGATTCTATATATCTACAGTTGCTTCCTTTCATGCTTTTGAACTAATGTTTGTCTGAAGCATGCATAGTGAGCAACAATAATTATAGAATTTAATCACAGAATCTGACAGAGATAGAGAAAAAGAAAGCCTAATTCAAAGACTGTCAGTTTCCACATTTGTAAAGAAAGTGCAAACTTTTCTGAACTCAATAAGTGTAATGGATAATGTATTGTACAATAGAAAAGAGGTAAATCACAAAAACAATTTTTAAAAAATACAATAAATGAAAACCTTAAACTTTTTTTTAATCAATGTTGACATAAAAATTTATTTTTATACATTTCTAGTTTATTTTTGTACATTATAACTTATAATTTCTCCTAACTTTGGTTTAAGTAAATGGGCTAATTTAATGAGCCATTTTTCTCAATGAAACAAATTCGACTCTTTGTAGGATCCTTAATGTGAGTCTGGCTTTATTATTAATACAAAATATTATGATGCATAGAGTAACTGTATTTCTCTTCTTAATTAATCTTTTATTTTTAGATCTCTTAGCTTGGATTATGTTGAGGACACTGAACATATAGGTGTGTTGTCGAAGCGATTTGTTACTACCAACATGACATTTGCGAATGGAAAAGACAATCCTGATAATTCTTGTTTTGACACAAAAATGAAATTAGCAAGTGGTGCTCAAGACATTAGTAGTTGTCAATATGGTAAGTGTATCTTTGTAAATGTTAAATACTTTTTATCGCCATTGTAAGTATGCATTAATTTTTGTTTAAAAAAATTTATCCTTAAAAATTGTACAAATTATCAAGAAATAATTTATGCAAACTTGACTTTGAACTTGAAAATAAATAAAATCAGTCTACACCATTAAATATAACCCCGATTACAGTAATGACTGATGTCCTCTTTGCAATTCCATAGACTCATTGTTATTTTATGTCTTTTAGAGCATTTTCCGCCCTGAAGCTGCAAAGCAGAAAAGCTACTGTGAAGGGCGATTGAAGCGAAATGAGTGCCAGTTTCGACCATTTTAATTTCAACACAATGCAATTGAATATTTTCTCCTTTTATTACTTTTAAAAACAAATTTTTTTTCGTAAGGTTGAGTTTATAGATTGATTATGTAGGATTAGAATTTATTTTAAAGCAAATATTTACCTATTACTCTCTTTCTTCGTGTTTCACTTTTTCTTAAAAGATGACGTTTCACCTGAGATGGTAGAAAAACAAATTTCTTTAAAGCATGGTGCCTGACCGAGGTTACGATTTAGCCAACCTTCACTATCAGCTTACGATTTAGCCTGACACTAAAGTGTCCTCACTGAGCCCTTCATTCTAATACAGCAACCAAAATTTAGTCGTTTGGTTTCGAAATAATGATTATTTTAACCATTATTTCCTTTGATGTTATCACCCGACAAATGTAAAACTCCTTGAATCTCCTGTGTGGTAGTATCTTAATCATTTGTAATTTCTTTGCATAGACTTCATAGTTTTCTTGTTTGAAAATTATATTCACTCTTTTAATGAATGGTCAATCCCCCTGTGTATTTCATTTTCCAGTTCAAAAAAATGGAGTTTCCACATCTTTTTTTAATATTTTATTTTCTCGAAAACGAGTTTTTGAATTTCTCGAAATAGCCCATATTATTTTAAATGCATTTTTCACCTATGAAGTATTATTTTAAAGCGTATTTATTAATGTGGAAAAAAAGTTACATTGCAGGCAATTTTTCTTTTAGTTGCCAAATTCTTATTTAAGTAAAATATTGCTTTGTTAAAACTGCTCAAGTATTTTTTTTTTTTAACTATGAGTTAATATGTTTTTGCTCAGACACTGATGATTATATCAAGCACTGACTGTAATACAGCACTTTAACATTTTCAAAAGCCAAAGTTAACCGTTTTAAATGATCCCATACCTATTCTTTTGAGAAAAAAAACCCACATATTTTTATTTTATTAATGAATACAAGGAAATAAAACAAGTTGAAATTTTAATTTTTTTTTTTTTGTGTGTGTAAAAAACATTTACCATCAGTATCTCAGGCAAATGAAAAAAGTTAAATATAAGTCTTTGTATGATAAATTTTAAAACAAGGAACAACGCAAAGCGATACTTTCCAAACGCCAGTGAAGTGATATGCCTTTTTTTTTTTTTTTTTTTGTATATTGAACAACCATTGTATATACAATCGCTCAAAACACTTGTGCAGTCCCCCAATCCAACAGCAAAACTCCCCAACAAAACGTGGAAAACTTCCAGTCGCAGCAGATTATCATTATTTTTTGTTTATTTTATTTATTTATTTATTTTGCTTCCGGCCTAGTAAAAGCATGGTAAACAGAACGTTCTGACAAATTCTGCTACGCCCAAGTTTTCTCAGGATTATAAATATTTGCAATCTATACATAGAGTTAATTCTATATAATCAGATAAGCAGTTTAATCAAAGATGTCCGTCCAAATTTCGAAGAGGGCATGAAAAAAAATTAACTATAGAGGGCCACAATGAATTCAGCTTTATGACAATTACACAATTGCCTAATTGTTACCATATAAAATAACTATATATAATACCATATATAATAACCATTAGTCAAATAATAATAAGATTTTCTTAAAAATTGAAAGAAGTAGTATAAGAACAAATTGCGTATATTTAATAAACTTTATTTTCAAAGCTTTAAAAAAAAGTGCTGTTTTGTTGTTGTTTCTTTATCTATAGTAAAATTAAAGTTTATCTTATTCTTTTTAGTAAACATTTATTTATTTTTATTTTTTGAAAAACATTTTTTTTCTCTATATAAACTTATTTGATCTTTAATTTTTAAATAAATCACTACAAATTATTATTATTGTTGTTGTTTTTTTTCAGAAATTTTTTTTAAAAAGCCAAAGAATTTCAGTCTTTTGAAATTCAAGTTGATTTCTCAGAATTTCGGAATTGTTACGTTATAATTTCTAAGCTTTTTGATCTTAAAAATTATTAAATTTGTTTAAAAAACAAATATAAATTTTTATGGAAGTTACTTAGATTTTATGTTGTTTTGAGTGACAATGAAGAAGAGCAGCACATTCACATTTCAAGGGACGCAGGTTGTGCTTCCCTATTTTAGACTTATTCTGTGTGATTTTGTTTTATTATAAAATAGCAGACAATTGCAGATTAATAGGGGCTTGGCATAAGATTAATAGGGGCTTGTTACATCGATTACCGAAGTAAACATCAAGTACCCTGTCAGATGCTGGAATATAAGCAGGCAAGTTTTAAGTAGAAAAAAAAATCTAAAATTTACTATACCAATGCTGTTGTTTAAACAGAAAATAAGATTGTGTGCAAAGGTTGAAATTTTGTATGTGAACTTTCGAAATCTTGTGTGAAGCTCAGGTTAAAGGGTAGAGTGTCTTATGATATGGTATTATATTTTTTAACGTTCTTTTAATTTATTTTTTAATAATCTTTTTTTAAAGAAAAATGTTTACTTTTTGCAGGGGCTCCAGTGGTTCTTTCTTTTCCTCATTTTTATTTGGGTGATGATTCTTACACTAAAGCAGTCATTGGAATGCACCCTAACTCAACACTCCATAATTTCCATATTGATATAGAGCCAGTAAGTATGCCAGCCTTGTTAGCAATATTCTGAAAAGAATGTTATAAACTTTTTTTTTTATAAAAATTTGATTGATTTTAATTGTTTTCTTATCTGAAATATTTTTAAGATGAGGATTTATTTTTCTTTGACAGCAAAAAAAAAAAAGTTTAAATTACTCATTTAAGGGATTTGTTTCTGAGGCACTCAATTTGCGCTAGGAATTGAAGAATTACAGCCAATAACTAGCAATAGCAGAAATGCTTCTTTTTTTTACTTTTAGGAAAATAATTGCATTGCAGTAAACAGTGTGCTTAATAATACAGTAGTCATTCACTTTGTTTGCGAAATATTGTTTTTTATTTTAACTATTAAATCTTAAACAGCTTGATTTCAGTAAATTCTTTCAAATAAAGTGGAACTGCAGATTACAAAGTTGTTTGAATTTTGATAATAGAAAGTCTCATAATCAAAACATATTTTTTATTTAAATAAAAATATTAAGTGACTTAGTTAGTAACATTGACATCTTTGCCTCGTGTAATACTTTTACTTTAATAATGACTTGTAATGAAACTGAAAATCTTGGAAATATATCTTTTTAGAACACTGGATTTAGTATTGATGCTGCAATAAGATTCCAAATTAATTTAAAAATTCAGAAAATCACAGGAATAGCGTGAGTAGCTTCCTTTTTTATATTCTATTTAAATTCTGTTATTTTACAATACTTTGTTTTAATTTTGCATACTACATTTACAAATTCTTTCGACAAGAGCTGTATTTTTTTATAGTTTGTTTTAAATAGTTTCTGTGTTTGTACTGTTAAAGAAATAATATTATAAAATTAACTACATTTAATATGAGTGTAGTCAGAAAAATATGCTCAACTTTGAATAAATATATATAAAAATATCAGGGATGAAATAAACTTATAGATAAAAGGAAGTCTTTGATTCTATGAAAACAAATATTTATATAATTAGGTAAACAAAAATGTTACTGGAATTAATATTATGATAACTGTTCGAATTATAACTCATTGCAAAATTATATCATTCCACTGATTTTGAGCCTATGTTTGATACAACTGTAACTTTCAAAACAAAATTTATGTGGCTGAATTGTTAATTAAAAAGAAAACAGTAATAAATTAATTATATCACTTCTAATAGTTACCTAGTTCATGAATTTTCATTAAAGAATCTTTCTGCAATGCAATGTGTATGTGTGCTAAAGATATTGATATATAGCTCTCTTGCTTTGTAATATTTCAACATTTTGTACAACAAATATACTTATAAAATTCTTTCTTTAACTGTTGTAATATAAAATACAATTTTAAATAAAAATTCCATTAAATAAATGTACCTTAAAATCTAATTGTACTCATAAAGAAATAAAACATTTGTGAAATGGAACTATAAAAGAACATGTTTTGAGAGAGGCTCTCACTAAAAAAATTTTTTTTACTCTTGTCAGCAAGTGTGTTTCTTAAAAAAAATAATGATAAATTCCCACACTTTTTTTTAGCGTGTTTAAAAGCACTTAGAACATGTGATGTTTGTTAATACGCATTATAAATGGCTATTTCTCTTTTCCTTTTTAAGAGCAAGCAAATTTCTTTTTCAATGGATCCCCAACTTAACATTATCCTTTAGTTATAAAATATTTCATTTTTGCTCCTTCACTTAAACTGGGGAAACATTGACCAAAATTTCACTGTATTAAAAAAAAATAGAGAAAGTTTGCCTGCTTGTTGAAAATTTGTTATGTTTTAATATGTTTTCAGCTTAATAAATTTTTGTTGATGTTGGTGAATATTTCTTTCACCCAACTTTCATCAAATGATTGTATAATTTTACTTTTGTTATTAATCTATATTTTAATGGATATTTATTTCAGTCAAGTTTCAAACGTTCCTGATGTTCTCTTTCCAGTGTTTTGGGCTGAACTGGTGAGTTATGTTTAACTACTAATAATTTCCAAAATTGCATCAGAGTATCAAGCATGCCAATGAGAGCAGTGTTTGACCTCATAAATGTTGTATATTTTCCATCCACCAAAATCCCATCAATTAATGTGATTAAAAATTAAATTTTTATGCTAGAAGATAATTTCATATGTAACAGCTATAAATTAGTACAACTGACTCTCAAAAGAAAAATTTTATTTAGGATGAATTAGGTATATAAAATTATTTTAAAGTAGAATATGTTACACACATTTGTATATTTATAAATATCAAAAGAAAAATTTCTATTTTCAGAGAATCGAATTAACTGAAAACCTAGCTGGTTTGTTTCATACAAAAATAAATCTTCCCAAAACTATAGCATTCTCTTTAATATTTGGAATGATCGGCTTAGGATGCTTTATTTGGATTTGTGCCATGATAGTCATGTGTTGGATGCGAAGTAACAAAGAAAAGGTAAAATTTTTATTTCTTAAAATGTATTGCATAGAAGCTTGAATTTGTGCTATTAATTTTTCTAACTGCTTTAGCTTAAAAAATGTTAGTCATTGCGATTTCAGTTCTTTTTTATTATTATATATACATAAAATATAGAAAGAATTTGCAAAATGCAATAGTGTTAAATCTTTTATCATGTATATTGAAATATTCATGCATTTATTAATTTGTATAAAATTTTGCAAGATTTAAAATTATTGTAAAAGTATTGAAATTTTTTTTAATTCTTCTGCGTGTTTGTTAATTATATTGATTGAAATTTCAATTATATTATTCGAAAGTTTTAAATAATAAACATTTTTATATCTATTGAAAAATGTAACGTAGGAAATTCATTGTAAAAATATTTCTTCAGGATTACTGATTATTTTTTCACAAGTTTTACATAGCAGTTTTTATAGATTATCTACGAATGTATGTTTAAAAAAATAGTTTTGAGAATCACCAAAGGTATTTTGCATCCAGGATGTACAGCAGAAGACCACTAAATTTATTTAGAACTCCAATAATATTAATCGTAAAAAAAAGTATTTCATAAGAAAAAATCCTTGTATAGTTTTAATTATTTAGTGCTCTAACATGTATGTGTACATTGTTTCATGTTGTGTATTGCAATCGGTTACAAATAGTGATTGTTAATGTCTGTATTTATAGTATATTTTTCTTAGTATTGAACTATTGCAAGAATTTTTAATAGTATAACAAAATAATAACTAAAATGGTTAAACCAAAATGTGAAGTATTAACTTTGTTGCATTCTATAAAAAATTTTATCTAAAAGAATTTTTTTTATCCTATTTAGTGCTTTGTAATTCATATAGTTATTACTATTAAATGCATGCTTTTTAAAATTTTATTTTTATAAGCCTTTTTTAATTATGTATGTTTTATTAATTTTAATAATACCAAATATTTTGAACTTCACAAAGTAAGTCATTAATTCAAAAGTGTTTTTGGAATTTCTAAATTTTAAATTTCTAATAAGAGTTTACCAAATATTCTTTAACAAATTTAATCAATAATTTGCAGTTTAGAATATTATTTCACATTTTTTAAATTTGTTTTTCGATCTTAATGCCATAGAGTAGTTTAATCTTGTTCTATTTAAGCCTATTAAAAAAAAATTCGATTTGACTAAAAAGTGTTTGGGTGACTCGAGCTCTAAATAGTACCAGCTTAGAATGTGATAAATTACTCTTCAATTGTTTATCAAAATATTAATATACCTTATCTATTTTCTTCACTGAGTGTTATATTTTTAAGTTCATTTTAAATACAAAACTAATTTTTAAGCACATTGCGTTCATAAAAAAACATTTAGACACTCATCTGTAAAGTAGATTGTAAGAAATGTGAAATTTAAAACTAATCAATGAAGTAAATTAAAAGAAATAAGAAATTAAAACTAATTTCTCGATCAATAATAACTTAAACTTGACTAAATTTTATGCTCTCAAATCAAGTTTTTCTTGTAATTTCTATGAATTTTCATTTGTTAGATTTTCATTTGAGTATTTAAAAAAATAACTAAACTTACATTTATGAACTCATTTTGAAAAAAGTGGATGATTATTATTTGAAAAGTTGCAGTTTACAACCTGAACTAATTTGGTGACTTTTAAAAGATCATTTTAAGAGATTTTTGAAAATAAATATGTGTATACACTGATGGCCAAAATTGAGATAATTTCACCGTGTTACATCTACAGAAATGTTAAAACTTAATTTCTAATTATGATTCCAGGTATAGTAGTTATTTTTTTCAGACTCTATTGCCTACGAAAATAAATTTTACAATATTCTAAAAGTTTGTTTTTTTTTAAATAATATTCTGAAAATTTCTCTTTTTATTTGAATATGAACTATGATTTCTGAAAATTTTTTCTTGTATTCTGAAAGTTTTCTTCTCTTTCTCTTCATTTGAATTCGTACCATGCTTTTTTTTTTTTTTTTTTTTTTTTCCTTCATCTGAAAATGAATTCTGATTTCTGGTAGCTTTTTTCTTATTCACAAGGTATCCGCGCACCTGGAAAGTCATGAATTTCAATATTGAACTAAATTAGTCATGAAATGTCATGATTTTAACTATTTTTGTTTAAAAAAAAAATCATGGAAAGTCATAAATTTAGGTTGCCGAAAAATCTTATTTTTGAACCGGAATTTCCCCCTTCCTGTTTAATGGTGCTCCGAATATCTGAATTAGTATCAAAATTCCCACTCACTGGCATATTTTATTAAAATATAAAATGTTTTTATCTGTTTTTTTAAAAATTAGTGTGTTCTTTCAAAAAAAATGAAAGGAAAAACATCATTTCTAGAGTGAATTATCTTTTAAACTTCTGTCGTTTCAGAATTATAATTATTTTTTTATTTTATTTTATCAATCTAAAATTTTAGCTGAAGCAAACCAGTCATTTGCAAATTTTTTTTAATTCTAAAATGTGAACAGAAAAAATCAGGAGTATTTCTTTCCTTTCTGATGAATAAGAAAAGTATTTTTAGAATATAATTCTTCAGAAAAAAAGAAAAGAAAAATATTTTCTCAGATATTATTTTTTCAGATATTTTATATCTTCAACTCTTTCTTTACTCTGATTTTTAAGTTTAAAATCAATAAATATGAAGATGCAGAGAATAACAGTTTTGGTTATACCTATCATTTTAATGAATGCTATTATAATGCTTTTTAAATTTATCATTCTGTTTTTGTATGAGAAAATCGTACCTTCGTTAAATCATGAAAAGTTCTAGGAATTAGTTATGAATTTGATAACCAGTAATGTAGCGGATTTCCTGTATTCAATATTCTGATTGTTTTTTTCTTTCTTTCAAACATATAAATAATATTGTATAAGCTTATTTGAATATGAACCTTGATTTCTGAAATTACCTTGATTTTGGGCACCAAAGTATTTTCTTGCCGTATAGTTTTATTCCTTCCGATATCTGTTTATATGTGTATTATTAAACGATGTTAGGAAAAAAATCTATCATTATTCCTTCAGATATCTCCTCCCCCACCTATGGTAAGCAACAGGTAATCGAGACTCCAGACGATACCGAGGGTACTGATATGGTATGTAATCTGGAAGGCCGAAAGTTTCATCGAATATCCTGCTTTCCCCCCTATTAAAGTAATTTTATTTTACTAACTGAGAAATGCACTCGGCAGGTGTTGGTTTCATTGGGACTGAAATCACTCTTCTCTGTGATTCGCTGCTGTTGCCGAATGGAGCTCAAATTCATTGAATATCTCACATTTGGATTTCTTGCCAACCAATCAGAGAACAAAACAAAGTAACCTCTAGGTGTGCAGAATCAAATATATATACACACACTGCACAGAAAAAAAATAACAACTTGCAGGAATGTCAACTGCTTTGGAAATTTTGCAGTTATCTTTGCAAACATACTTTTTTTTTATCACTTTTTTGTGTTTGGAAACTAATTCTTCTTAAATAAATTTAATTCTATAAATTGTTTACCAAATACTCACCTCAAAAGCTATAAAATGCCCTCATAAAAGTTTAATTTAGCACAAAAAAGTGACCAATACTAATTTTGTTTAGTTTTATTAAATTAATAAAAATCTCTTATATTATCTTCCCTTTTTTTTTTTTTTTTTTTTTTTTTTTTTTTTTTTTTTTTTACAAACTGTACAGAAAGTAAAAATTAAAAACTTTATTTTGTTTATTACTAATATCACTAAGGTTAATTTTTTTTATAAGAATGTCAATAATGTTCACCTTAATTTTATTTCATTAATTTTTTTAAAAATTAATTGAACAAATTTATCAATAATATGTACAGGTAATATGTAATGACTGACTTTAGTT
Source organism: Parasteatoda tepidariorum (assembly GCF_982258835.1). NCBI lineage: Eukaryota > Metazoa > Arthropoda > Arachnida > Araneae > Theridiidae > Parasteatoda > Parasteatoda tepidariorum. The sequence goes on from NC_141762.1 coordinate 856,187, forward strand.
TATAGTTTCATAATCTTTGTCAGAAATGAAATTTAAAAAAAAGAGCATATGTATATTATGAATCACAGATGAACATTTAAGTGAAGAAGAAGCAGGTGTGCTATTTATTTTTGAAGTAAACAGAAGTGTTTTAAAAGCTATTATTAGAAATACCTCCAAGTTTCAAGACGCAATCAAACTATTTGCGATGTTATCCACATCGCGGTTGATTCAAAAGATTTTAGCTTTTTTTTTTTTTTTTTTTTTTTTTTTGCTTTAATAATTTGGAATCCTTTATGTCTTGCAATGTTTACTTTCTTATTCTTCATTTTTGATAAGGATTTTAAAAGTGTACATTAAGAGGGTGTTATACCATGCAAAAAAACTATTCATAGCAAATCCTGTTTTACCGACATTAATTAAACTAAACTCAGATGTGCCAAGTAAACCATGAAGTTTCAAATGCTAAAAAACTTTTATTCAAAATGCAAAGAAATTTTTTCTGAATTTCTTCCCTAGTGTTCATGCCTTAGTACCTAGTAATCATGCCTTACTTTGATGCATTTTAATACAGTGAAAACCATTTTTCACCGTTTGAAACTTCTGGAGTCTTAATTGGTTTATTTTCTAAGTTACTTATGCAGGTTAAGCAGAATTTGCCATTCTCTCACATGATAACAACCTCTTAAGAACAGTTATTTTCAAGAGCCCTGTACATATTTCTTACTTATAATTCTTATATCTAATTCATTAGACAGAAAAAGAAAAATATTGCAAGTATTCATATTTTAAAAATTTTTAAAAAAAATAGAGAGTATACTTACTTTTTTTGAAAAGAGAAATATGCTCTTAAAATAACGTATTTTATATCGCACAATTATTTAAATCTTAATATAAATTAAACATTGATTTCTAAAAAAATTCTCTATTTTATTCTTACTTTTATTGAAGATTTTTAATTGATACAACAAAACTTAAGGAAATTTTGATTTTTAACTGCAAATGAATACCTATGAAGTTTTTGACATCACTGTATGAATTACTAATGAGCTTGCTTTTACTAATTATGAAATCAACTAATCATTTCTGCACATAATTGAAGCAATTTGTGTGTTATGAAAAGCACCTAGCATGATAGATGTTGATGTACTAATATGGATTGCTTGTATATTAACTTGTTTAGCGCCTACCTAACAGCTGCTATTAACGAAATCTGTTTTTCTTTTAATTGTATTTACTTTTTTGTTTAATATTTTTGTTTTTATTTTTAGCATGTGTTTTAAGATAAAATAGGAAACATTAGGTGTTTTGTATTCACCACCCTTAATGTATTTTTTTAATCGAATTTTTGTCAAGAGTAAAGTTTAAGAAGTTCATAACTCTCTAAAGCAGTGATTCTCAACCTTTTTTCGTTGCGGCACACTTTTAACGATTTCGAAATTTGACGGCACACAATGAAAAAATTAGATTAAAAGTTGTTTAATTACCTATTTTACACAGTGTTAAATAGTTGGTGATAATAATTTTGAATGTGGAATAAAATAATATGCACTACAAAATTACATTTATTAAGGGATTAATTATTTCTTTCGACCAATTTTTTATTAGTTAGTAACAGTTATTTATTTTTTTGCTAGTTATAAATTGTTAGCTTGTTTTCTATAATTATTAACTGTTTTTTTTATTTCTTGTTGACCAGTTTTTTTGCTAATTATTAATTGTTAGCTTAATTTTTGTTAATTATCCTTTGTTAATTTGTTTTTTATATATTTGTTTTTTTAGTTATTCTTTGTTAGTTTGCTTACTAATTGCATAGCTTACTTTAATGATCAGCTCTTACAAAATTTTTTAAAATTGTGTGTTAAACACTTCCATCTTATTTTAAGATTGTCAGAGACAATAAAATCGCCGACGAAGATGCTATCACGCTGTTAAAGCGTGGGAAAATTATGAAAAGTATATATATATACACTTTTCTTTATTTTAAACTTTACTCATAATAAAAAAAAGCATTATAATTTTTATTGCATCATTTCTAATATTTGGCGGCACATTTTAAGAATTTGGCGGCACACAAAAGTGCCGCGGCACAGTGGTTGAGAATCACTGCTCTAAAGTAATATTTAAACAAGGAAAAATCGCAAACGCTATTGACATCTAACTTACTGTTGAGGAGGCAGTAGTGATAATATCAAAGATTATTAGATTATTAAAAATACCTCCGAATTTCATCATGCAATCAAACTGGTTTTGATGTTTTCATAGGCATGTTTTTTTTTTTTTTTTTTTACTATTAATTTGCGTAGAACTGTAAATCTCAAGGTTTTGATTTGGAGACTTCCATTAATTAAAAACTTTGTATTGTTCACAAAATTAATATTTAAATTATTGGAACATTTATTCCTTTATCATCCCAGTTCCTCTTTTTTTCCGGAAGTTTGTGCTATTGTGAGGCTTTTGCATAAATTTCATGTATTATGCATGATTTGTTGCCTGAAAAATTTTATTTTCCTAGTAAATTTTAACTATTTCTATACATTGTGCAACTATAACTCTTAAGACCCATTCAGCCATGTCCATTATGGTTTACAATATTTGATGCAATTTTATTTCATAACAAAGTAATTTTTTTTTCCTGTTTGCATGCCTTTAAAAACGATTGATTATGTACATGAAAACATAAGTTGCTTCTCGTTTGTAAGCATTTTCAATTACAAAGAAAAGTCATGAAAGAAAGTAAGAAATTAGATTCAAGTTATGCTTCAGGACAAAAATCTGAAGTTACACTGTATAAAAGTATCATCCAATACGCTAAAAATTGAAATTCTGTTTATGTAAGAATTAGAAATAATGAAAAAGATATGTTTATTTAATTTAATTATCTTTAAAAAAAATTATTTTATTATACACCTTTTAACCTACGTATTTCTTTAAAACAAATCTATTTTTAACCTTTAAGCCTAGAGCAGGGCTGGGTAAACTACGGCCCGCGGGCCAACTGTGGCTCGCCGGAAGGTTTTAAACGGCTCGCGGATAGAATTTTAACTTGCCGATCCGTCGCAAATATACATTATACATATTCGTCTACTTTGTTTAAAGCTAGCTTTTTTTTTTCCTTTTTCAATAAATTCAGATGACCTTTTTGCTTTCTCTATTTTCGTTTTACAAAACATAAATTGATGGAAATAGCTTCAGACAGCTTTTCAATTAGTAACTTTTTGAAAGCAGATGTTCTTCATAGAATAGCTGTAGAATGGCGCCAACAAGCGTTTGTCTTTCTCAAGGAGCAGACAATACGGAATCTAATGTAGGTGAATTGTGCTTCACGTGTGGCAGACAGAGCATTTTAAGCTCTAACGAACGAATTTTTCATTTTTCTGTGAATTATCTTCAAAAATTATTTTTTTTCTTGTTTGTAAAATTTTAATTGATTTATATCAGCATTGATGATGTCATTCCAAAATGCAAACTAAATTCTATGTAACATGTAAGGATTTTTTACAAATGAAGATTAAAAAATTAACAAAATGCAGTATAATGCATACAGTTGCAACTGTAGTTACTATTAACTAAACACAATAATGCTGTTCATTTACAATATTATGATAACTTTTGTGTTTTTCTTGAAGTCAAGATGCTTCTTTTTCGGGTTTTTCGTTTATGGTCCATATCACTGTCTCTTTTTAAACACCAACAGTAATCGGCCATCATGTTAACATCCCACCGTCCTTGATATCTGCGTTCCATCTCCTTTATATCCTGGTGGAATCTTTCACCTTGCTCGTTACTCATTTTTCCTAAATTGTCTGGGAGGTATTCCAAATGTGATTGAAGGAAGTGAATTTTAATGCTCATATTGCACCCCAAAAGATGATAAGTACGTAATAACTCAGTCACAAGTTCTTTGTAATTTTCCTGTCTCATTTCTCGAGGTTAAATTCAATACCCTCAGTAAATAAGGAAAAGCTTAAGAGTTACGAAGATTGCTTGAAAAAACTCCATTTTGAGTTTGAACGCAGATTTCAAGATTTCAGTGCTATTAAAACAGAGTTAGATATTTTTACCATGCCTTTCAACGTAAATTGTGAAACAGTGAGGTCGGATCTGCAGCTTGAATTAATTGAGTTGCAATCTAACAATCATCTGAAGCAGTTGTTTCTAAATGTGCCAATGTGTGAGTTTTACAAATCATTATCGAAAGCTAGTTTCCCAAATTTAATATCGCATGCCCAGAAAATCAGTGCTATTTTTGCTTCATCTTATATATGTGAACAAGCGTTTTCAATTATGAACCTTAGAAAAAATCATTTCAGAATTAGACTAACTGACAAACATTTATCCTCCTTCCTTAAAATAAGTACATCTCACTTCGAACCTCAATGTAAGGAACTTTTAAAAATGAAATCGCAATTTCATTCATCTCATTAAAAATTTAAATTGCATCGTTTTTTGTTTTTTTTTTAATTTTATTTTTTTTATTTTAGAAATATTTAATTGGCCCACCAAACTTTTTTTTTTTTGATTTTTGGCCCACGGCCAGAAAAATTTGCCTATCCCTGGCCTAGAGTATTGGAAAATTATTAACTTCATTAAACGAAAAAGAAAAAAAATGGGCAGGCCACGTTATCAGAATGGATGAAGACTGTACCACAAAAAGAGTTTTTAATGCCAAACCAATTGGCACACGAAAAAGAGGCAGGCCGAATTAGAGATGAATAGATGGCATAGAAAAATACCTTTTGGTCTTAAAACTAGAAAACGCTAGCAGGAAAAAGGTTATCCTGAAAAAATCTTAAGAAGGCTAAGGCCCACCCTCGGCTGTCGAACCATTATTGGTGATAATAATTCGAAAAATAACTGTCCATAATTAATTTTCAAACAGTACAGAACATAAATGTCAATTTTGGCAATAATTGGAGAAAAAAAGATCAAGGTTTATAAAATGTACTGTTTTAATTTGATAGTCCTTTATAAGCTTTTTTTTCTTCTTAATGTCTATACTTTGGTAATAATTCACCAATTCACTATTTTTTCACTTTTGTCAAGTTGTTTTTAAATGAAATATATTTTATTTGCAGTATACAACTATCATTGTTGAGGTTCCTGCATCTCCAACTGAAAGAACTCCACTACTGTGAAATTTTAATATTTGCATTTAATTTACAAACTGTTCAACAATTGCTTTTATCATCTTCCTGACAATTATTCTAATATTGAATTCATTTGTAAAATAAAAAGTCATACAATCCTCATTTTATACAATGTGTAAATTTTATTTGTTAATAAAAGACACATATCTTGTGTTCTTTAAAACTAGCGTCTTTTCTTTTTTTACATTAAGTTTAAACAACAACAAAAAACAATTCAGTTATTTTGAATACCCATGGCAGAATCGTGGCGACATAGTAGCAGAACAATACCGAATTTTTGCAGAAAGATTTTTCCTTTGTGAAGTAAAACATTTTGGTTTTCTTTTCTGCAGAAATTTTCGTAAGATTTTATCTTTTCTTTAGAATTATATTCAAAAGATGCCTTTCCGCATCTGAGTGGGGGGGGGGGATTTAGTTTTCTTTTCTGCTGAATTCTACTTTTTTATGCATTTATTACTGATGATTTTCACATAGTTTTTAAAATCCAATATTTTTAATACGATATTACTTATTACAACAACTAAATCTCACAATGAAAACACGCATTTATTAACCCCTTTTTGAAGAGTCAAATTCGCGTGATTTCGCCGTTGGATCTTTTATTTCGGCAGCTATAGCTACGGATTTCACAATTTTTTTTTATTATTATTTTTTAATGTGATATGCGAAAAAAGAAATAGTGACTTTTTTCTCCCAACAAAATGCGAGAATATTGCCCATAATATTAGAATAAAATAAAAAGCATTTCAATTAAAAAAAAAATTTCTTTTTTGAAGTTGACGTTTTTGTTATTTTAAATTAGTAACGTGTGTTTGTTATTATTAAAAGTATCTAGCAGAAAGCCCGAAAGAGAAGTATAATATTTACCCTCAAAACCACTAATGTCTATTATCTATGCTAGTTTTAATCTTCCACAGCAACATGATGTGTTGTATACATTTATTTTATGTTGCAGAATCCTACTCAAAATAAATTTAAAAATTCGCACTCAGTAATGAGAATGAAAGAAAACAATTATTGAAAGCAAAACCTAAAAAAATGAACTCATTTGATTGTATAAGCATACAGAGGAGTTTAAAGGCAATTATTAAAAACACTTTAGAGTTTAATCATGCAATCAAACTGATTTTAATGATTTCAGGCCTAGTTCATCACAATTTGATGTTTTTGTTTTTCCTCACTTAAACATTTGTTTGCCATTCTTAATGTGTGTTCTTCTCACTTGAGAAGAGTTGCAAGTTTAATGAAACAATATTATCCATTTTGTGGAACCCTGTTATCCTTGCACATATAATGTTATATTAATTATTAGTGGCTTCAATAATACTTTTTTATGTCCCTTTCCCTGAAAAGCACAACCATTAATCGGTAAAACTCTGAAGAAATGCCAATTATTACGATTTCTTAAGTCAAAATAATTGCTAAAAGCCTGAAGAGTGTGCCATCAAAGGTTCCTTATGCCAACCATCTAAGTTTGTTTACTTTAGGAAAAATTAATATTTTCGTGTCAATGATAACTCGAAAAAATCTGAATATATATTCCTGCTTTTCCAAAAAAGAACATGGAAAACCTTTACGGGAGAATTTCTGACAGCTATGGGTCACTTTTGAAGATTTTGAGCTAAGATTGTCATGCAACTTTTAAAAGGAAAAAAAAATTGTAAAGACAATATGTAGTATTGCTTATTTTTGGATCATTTATATTTCTAAAAATTGTTTTTGCCTAATGAATTTTGTAACTGAATTAAATTTTTGTATGTTTAATATGAAAATTTTATCATGAACCCGACGACTTCTCACATATAACCAAACCAGTCTCGTATCTATACCTGAACAGCTGCTTCCAAAAGATAGCGCTGATCACTAAAAGTTCGTAAGCAATGCTGTTTCATTCCAACTCTCTTTCGTGAAGCTTTTTGCTTTAGAAGATACTTTTTGAAATCTTTGGGATTTTAGCTGTCAGAGTATTTTGCAAAAGGCCGAAGTAATCGGCAGCCCTGTCACTAACTACAGCTTCGACTACTAACTTTAGCTTCATCGGAACTTGTGATAATATGCTCTTTTGTAAAACGCATATTTTAGATTATTTTATAAAATTTTTGTTGTTGAAGAAATTAGCTCCGATTACAAAATATAATTAACACTTAACTACAAGACCGATTCTGTAAGAAGAGTTGTTGAATCCATATTTAAGATAATACCTTTTCAAACAGGCAGATTGAATTTAGAAGAATTTTAACAAATAAAAAATATTTTAAACCTGTTGAAAAACTGGCTTTATGGATCGTGAACATATTTAAATAAAAAATGTGTATGCGTATTAATTTGCAATTATGCTTTTTTAAATGCAAATTTAGTATACAAAACTTGACCCTTGATAATTCTCCCTAAACTTCATTAGAATTTTTTAAACCTTCCCCGATGACTAAATACAGTAGTGCACGGGCAAGAAAAAAAAATTAAAAAACGGATTACCCTGAATAGCTTTTAATTAGATCTTAACTTTCTAGGACCTATCTTAATGGTTCGAAGGGGTGCTAATTAATTAGTGCAAGCGATATTTTAAGTTACGAAATCAGAAAATTAACGTACTTTCTCTGAGAAAGCAGATAAAGTACGTAATTCTCTGATTGCCCTTTTTTTCCGACCGATTTGGATTCCTGACCCCCAAAATAGAGGAGTTGCCGCAATCTAGGAAAGTGATCCATAATAATTCTTAACTCTTCCACTTAATAATTATTAAGTACACTGGTTATCATAAATTAAGGAAAATTCACAAAAATCGCGATAACTCAAGAAATTACACATGGAATTTTATGAAACTTACCCACAATATACAACACATAGTAAGGTATTAAACAGCATAAAAAGAAATTATCAGACATTAATAGTAGTATAGAAATTAGCACATGTATAAAATAAACAAATTGGAAGTATCGGTTTGCAATAGAAAAAGTACCTTTAATATGGAATATGATTGCCTCTAGAAGCAATACAGCACAAACAGCGATGTGTGATGCTTTCAATTATGCGGTCTATCAGTTCAATAGGAAGTGAGAGCCATTGCTCTTGTAAAGCAGTTGCAAGCGTGGCAAGGGTCTGAGGGGGCGGATTGATGGCAGATACACGCCTCCCTAGAGCATCCCAAACGTGCTCGATAGGATTCAAGTCCGGGGATCGAGCTGGCCACTCCATGCGAGTAATTGTTTCCTGTTGAAGATAATCATCAACAATGCGAGCTCTGTGTGGTCTTGCATTATCGTCCTGTAACAGGAAGCAATCACCAATTGCCCCGGCATATGGGCGCACATAAGCATCAAGGATGTTGTCTCGATAAACCTGAGCATTCACGGTTCCCCTTGGAAAGACATGGAGGTATGTGCGCCCTCCTAAGGATATGCCTCCCCAAACACAGACACTGCCTCTTCCGTATGCATCTCTTTCACGGATGTTTGATGGATGATAACGGGTCCCAGGTTCTCTCCATATCAAATAACGTCTACTGTCACTTTCTAGACTAAACCTGGACTCATCCGTAAAGAGAACAGGCCTCCATTGATCTGACGTCCAGTGGACATGTTGTCGGGCCCACTGCAAACGGTCTCTCCTATGGCGTGATGTGAGCGGCACGCAAATGGCTGGTCGTCTCGCATACAGACCACCTTCGTGGAGCCTTCTGCGCACAGTTGACGTTGACACCAACCTTCCGGTGGCTGCAGCAAGAGAGGATCTAAGATGTGTCGGAGTAGCGGTTCTATTCCTGCGTGCACTTAATGTCAAATATCGGTCATCGGCACTGGTCGTAACAGTTGGCCGTCCTTGACTGAACCTCCTAGATGCCGAATCTGTGGTTTGAAATTGCCTCCAAAGTCTATGAACCACAGATGGACTCACATTTAGCCATCTGGCCACTTCTGATTGACTCTGCCCTGCCTCTAGTCTCCCGATGGCTCTCCATCGTAGTTCTTCAGGCAAATGATGCCTAGAGGTCATTATTACGAATTGGCTATCTCAGATTTTCAATGTCGCAATCACAGTAAAATTTGTGTGCTTTCTCTCAAACTTGGACTTTTATGCTCCAGGCAGATGACGTAAGCCGAGTGCAGCGCCACTAATTTGCATATTGCAATTTTACTCAGCTACTCTTAGTGGACAACATATGCAAATTTTGCACGGTTTGGCTTACTTTTGAAAGAGTTATCGCTATTTTTGTGATTTTTCCTTAATTTATGATAACCAGTGTATAATTAATTATTAAGTATAATTAATTAATAATTATTAACTTCCTAATTAATAATTCTTCCACTCTTAAAGTTAATTTTATTATTTGCGTCTTCCGGCATATCTCGGGAACATTTGAGCAAAGTGAAAAATGTTTGCTCCCAATTATAAAATCAATTTATCTATGCAAAAAAAAAAATGACTTTTAGTAAATATTTATTATTTTATTCAATGATAATCGAAAAATTCATTATTCTATTTAATAACAGTCAAAAAATTGATTTGTAAGGTGTACAATTTTTTTACATCATTTTTAAAAACGTAATTTTACATGACAAAATTTGAGCGAAATCAGTTGTTGTTGTAGTTCATTTACGTCGCACTAGAGCTGCACAATGGGCTATTGGCGACGGTCTGGGAAACATCCCTGAGGATGATCCGAAGACAAGCCATCACAATTTTGATCCTCTGCAGAGGGGATGGCACCCCTGCTTCGGTAGCCCAACGACCTGCACGCGAAGTCGAGCACTTTACGGTAGAACAGTTTAACGAGGACCAATACCGCACACCCTCTGTCCCTACACAGACTGATCCAAGTGGTCACCCACCCGCACACTGACTGCAACCAGTGATGCTTGACTTCGGTGATCTGCTGGGAACCGTGTCTTAACGATCAGTCCACTGCGGGACGCGAAATCAGTTGAATAGTTCCTGAGAATTTTAATAAGGTCATCTTTGGATAAACGAATTTTATAATTGAGTGTCAACATTTTTCAGTTCGCTTAAGAGGACGCCATACGACGGGGGAAACTTTTCGTTTTAAATTCTCTTTCACTTCCATAACGAATTTGATGAAAACTTGAGTTCAGACAAACCTAGAGTAAGCCATGAAATTTCAAATACTGAAAATAAAATTTAAAATATCCAAATGAAAATAAATTATGCGGAGATAACTTTTAGGCACACGCAATAGAGAAGTTCACTTCCAATAATTTGTTTCCATTTTGATATTTTATCCATGACTATTACTTCTAGGTTTGACGGAACTCACTTTTTCTTTGGTTAATAGAGGTGGAAGTAGATTTGCGGTTAAAAGTTTGCTGTAGTATGGCATCCTGTTAAAATATGGGGTCCAAACTTTGGATCACTCTCCTGACCAAACTATGGGGGTCGGGAGTCCGAATCCGTCGAAAAAATGGTATGTTCAGTTGTAGTGGCTCAGGGGGTAGAGCGTTCACCTTCCAATGAAATGAACCGGGTTCGAATCTCAGCGATGGCTGATCGATTAGAATTCCATACCTGGCTCGCACCGACCACAGTGCTGACATAAAATATCCTCAGTGGTAGACGGATCCTCTTGTGGTTTTCCTCTTTATGTAAGGCAGATGCGGGTTAGTTCCATCAAAAAGTGCTCCACGAAGGAAAATTTCTCAGTGTTATAAACAAGAAGCACACGCGAGTTTAATTACAGAACAAAAACTGGTATTGCTCTTGAACCATAATCTTATGCACCAATATTAATAAATGATCCCATTACTTTTAAGTGTAGTAAATTGAATATCTCATTTAACTGCTATGCCATGAGAACTGGTTACAGAAGTCAAAATCCATAGTCCCAAAGATACAGTGAAGGTATTCAGCCAATTCGAGAAGAAAAAAAAAATTGATTTTTTTAAACCGTAGTTTGAGACTATGGTTATCCCAGTCTATCTAAGAATTCCAACACTATCCCATAATGGCTTGATGGGCAGAAATGATTGAGAAAGAAAGTACTGCGGAAACTAAGCATAGATGTCATGTGTACCTGGCCAAAGGTACACTGGTACCTAAAAAGATGGAGCTAAAATTGTGCTGATTTTCTCCATGATCTGTATACCCAAAGGCAAACAGCTGATACGCAGTCCAACGATATTCCAACCTGATTTCTGATGCAGAATGTTGTTGTAGTTCATTTACGTCGCACTAGAGCTGCACAATGGGCTATTGGCGACGGTCTGGGAAACATCCCTGAGGATGATCCGAAGACATGCCATCACAATTTTGATCCTCTGCAGAGGGGATGGCACCCCTGCTTCGGTAGCCCAACGACCTGCACGCGAAGTCGAGCACTTTACGGTAGAACAGTTTAACGAGGACCCATATCGCGCATCCTCGGTCCCTACGCAGACTGATCCAAGTGGGTGACCCACCCGCACACTGACCGCAGACAGTGATGCTTGACTTCGGTGATCTGCTGGGAACCGTGTCTTAACGATCAGTCCACTGCGGGACCTGATGTAGAATGGAGAAGAGATCTAATGATCTCAACTACTTCAGAATCGTTGAACAGTGACTTCAGATCTTTTAAAGTCCGTGTAAGTCTTGCACAACGGGGGGGATTATGCTTTCTCCTCGGTAACTTCTTCCTGAATTCATATCCAGTGAAAGTGGCAGCGGTTGCAGCAAAGCTCTTCACTGGTCCTTGCTGCAAATATAGAAGGTTGGGGCGTTCGGCGCATCGTGATTCGTGGTTGCGCTGAACAGCTGACACCAGAAACATTACATTTGCCGGTGACCATCCCTGCAGCGGTGATATTGTTGATGTCTCAGATTTTCCAAGATGACTAGGAAAATAGGCACGTAGGATGGAGTTTCGTGAGATTGGCCGATCCTTCTCCAGAATGGGACTAATTTTATGCAGTCAAATCCTTTCCATTGCAAGATATCTCCCAGATCTTCCGTCTTGAAGTCAAAATTATACCCCTTAAAAATAACTTTAAACTTTTTGGGAGCTCTGGAGCAGACTCGACCGTGTCGGGGTAGTCTGAGTTATTTGAGAATTCGTTGGTAGATTAGGAAGAGCAGGCTGCGAATCAATGACGCAGATTCAGTGATGGCTTTTTAGATTTTTACTTCCTCTTCTCGGTTGAGGAATCAGCTGTTCAGAAATCTCAGAGATGTCATTCTGGCTTAGAAGGATCAACGCTGAGTGTGTGTTCTCGATGAACCTTAGACGAGAGGTGGAATTCCTCTATTTCCCTCAGGTCCCGCAGTGGATTGTTCGCAAAAACACGACTCCCAGCAGATCACCGAAGTCAAGCATCACTGTCTGCGGTCAGTGTGCGGGTGGGTGACCACTTGGATGTGTCTACGTAGCGACAGTGGGTGTGCGGTATTGGTCCCCGTTAAACTGTTCAACCGTTAAAATCGACTTTTTCAGCAGTTTAAAGTTGATACGTCGCTTTTAAATCAGATTAGGATTGTCAAAATATGGGCAACTAAACGCCCATAATTTTGAGAATCCAAATCCGTCGAAATAAAAGCCAAATTTATTTAGAAAAGTGCTTTTTTTTGTTGTCTGAACCTAAGTGAACCTATTTAAGGTTATGTTACCGAACCAACTACATTGAGCATCCTAGAATGTGAACATCTGGTCATCAGATCAAAAGTAATAAGTGTGGTTATAGTAGTTTTTCCCATCAAAATAAGGATTAAATGCATCCAGAATCATTTCACATGATTCGGCGGTTGCTCGAGACCGATTCAATAGGATAATCGAAATTTGACACAATCACTCGGTTTTCATCCTTTTCACAGTATCTACATTTCCCAGTATTGATGCAATTTTTATAGGCATCAACTATACTAATATAATACCTATATTTGTACATTTATTACCGATTAAAACAGCATCAATCACCATAATACCGGTAGCAGGGGTGAGTGGACATCTTGAATAACTTTCTTATTTATACTACAAATCTTCTCTGCGAGATATCATAAATTGTCAACACTGATGTACACTTCAATGTGTAGTCGCATATATGTGCACAGGGACCGATCAAGACAAACTCAGGCCCAAGGCCCACCAAATTTTCTGGGCCCATTACAAAATATTTTGAAATTAAATTACTGAAGAGTATAGTCCTAATAATGAAAAAGAATCTATTGAACTGCATGATTCAAGAGAAACATTCTAAGAAATTTTGAAAGCTGACAATTGAAGATTATTTTTCAAAGATAAAGTTTACGTATCTATAAATTACAGCAAAATATAAAACAACAAAACAATGTTATGTCAAAATAAAAATAGTTTGGTGACCACAAACAATTAAAATCAGTGATTTTTGCTCAAGCTCACTGATTAGCTGAATCGTTTTTTATTGTAAGCTGTATTTATTTTTAATTTAGTACTTAAAGCAACACACAGCTAGCCGGTATGTGCATACGGGGAATACTTAAGTAAGAAATTTGTAAAGGAAAACTTTTACGGTGCAAAAGTAATTTTCGCAAATTTTCTTTTTACTGTTTTATTTACATACGTTATTTTCGGAATTTCAACTGAAGGTGTTAATATGATGCTGTCTTTTTACCTATATTAAGATAAACTGTTGCTCTGTATAATTTCTATTATCCAGATTAGGCGTAAACAAACATCGTGGGCAGAGCCTGACTAAAGCAGGGGCAGTTGCCCCGGGATCCACATCAGAGGAGGCCCCAAATCGAATAAAAATTTTATTTTACATTTCCTTCTTTAATGAACTTTATTTAAACAAAATATCAGCAAACAAAACAGCTCTAAGCCGATCGTATCTGACTAAAAGTTGTTGAACTTTCCGAGTGCCGTATTTCATACTTTAACGATCAAGTAATCGTTATTCTATAGATTACCTAATTAAATTGTAGAATTCATTAATTTTATGTACTTTAACTGACTGGTCTAGTTATTTCATGAAATACCTAGTTATTCTATGAAATAACGGGTTTCACACAAGAAATGAATATTTTTTCTTTTCTTCTCTTTTTCTGCAGAGTCTTTTCAGAGTCATAGAGTCTTTTTCTGCATTGACGTACTTAACAATTTTTTAAAAAATGATGGAGAAAAGGTGAGCTGTTGTCCATTTAACTTAAGTCGCCAATTTTCTTTTTTGACTCGCCACATGGCGAGTGATTATTTTTAGATCTAGATTTAAAGATATAATTATATATAGCGATATTTTATTTAGCCTTGCGTATGTCATGTAAATGTAAAATATTTTGTAACGTAAATATTTTCCATTTTCTTATCACTATTAGAAGATGTAATGTTTGTATTGTATATTATAAACATTTGGGGTGATGCAACTCAGTTATTATTATTTTTTTTTTAATCATCAGTCATTGAAAAGAAAGATAACGAAACAGGATGATGTTGCAATTAAATCCTTCCTTTATCACGTTTACATTAAGAGTAGAGGAGGGGAAAGAGAGATTAATGCCGCTAGATTATAGAATAATTTAATCTGATTGGTGCAAAGCTCGATTTTCCAACCAATGGAAATGACTTTTGCACACATTTCCTCTGAATTTTTTAGCTTTTTCACCTTTCTGCACACGTCCCACCTCAGAGGACGAGTGCAATTTTGCAGACGGAGGGGACGATGAATGCAAAATATTGAATATAAGACATGACAGGACTATGCAAAATTATGAATTGTAGTTTTGAGTAAGCGAGTTTATTATCTCATCAAAAATCTTTCTTTCTTTAGTTCTTCCTTTTGGTAAGTAACAAATTATTTTGTTTTGCTATTAAATTGTAGGTAATTTTCGCATAAAATTTTTTTTTGATTTTAAGAAAAATTCTTTTTATTTTTATTTCCACAATTTAACTGTACGTAAAGCAACTTTAAAAACTGGTTCAACTTTTTTTTATTTAATAGGGCAGCGTTCATTTTAAGTTTTCTGAAACTAGTTCGCCTTTTTTTCTGTATTTTATTCGATTCATTTATCTCTTTTCTTTTTTTGTTTTCGAATCAGATATAGTTTATACCACCTTTTATTACCATTACGTATAGTTGTTTAACTTTTCGCATTATAACAGCACATAACCAAAGACAGGATTGACCTTAATTTTATTACCTTTAATCACAGTTATTTAAGCCCCGCTATAGTAAACTTTCAAGGGACCGAAATTTTGGTTCACTATAACCGGGACTTCACTATTACCGTCCCCCAAACAATTTTAACTCCAAACTCTTCCCTTTTATTACACATTATTTAAATAAATGACCCATAAAATGAAATGACTGAAAAATAATACATAGTAACAAAAAATGCGTTAACTTTTATTTTTTTATTACTCTTCGTCTTGCGTACAAAAAAATTTAGTAATCTTTCCTCAACATCAGATATGGAAACACTTCCCGACTCTCCGATAATTTTTTCAGAATTTCTGATATTCCGATTTTTAAACTTGTCTAACCAGCTGTTCGAGCACATAAAAGTAGTCTCACCAAATCGTTTAGCATATACATTAGACTTGCTAGGCTTTGACTCGAAGCATTTGTCCAGATACGGGAAGATTGCAGTTTATTTGAAAGCTGAACCAATTCAATAATGAAGCAAACAAGAAAAATGCTACATTCCATTCTATAGATGAGGTTTTAAAAATCGGTATATGTTTTTATTTTGAAGTAGAAATTTCAAAATTATTTACAATAAAGAAAAAAAAAAAAAAAAAGGAAATCTGTCGAAGACAGAAAAAAGTTCACAATATCTAACTTCCTCTCTTTTTTGGTTCACTATATCCACAAAAATTAACATTATAAACATATAGCAAGGCACGGAAGTGAACAGTTCGTTCACTATATCCGGGAGTTCACTATAAACCGTGTTCAGTATAGCGGGGTTTGACTGTAGTTCCGAATAGGAGAAAAGAAAGGATTGCTTTTATATTTTTATTATGTTTACGCATTAAAGTCGCACATAGGCAAAGAAAGGATTGGCAAAAGCAAAGGCCCCTAACACACTCTCACAGTCACTAAAAAAAAAAAAAAAAAAAAAAATATGACCAAGAAATTTATCAAAGTAAGAAAAAAAAGAGAAAAAACATATTTCAAGAATTATTTACGAGTTTTGTTTATTTTCATTTGATTGTTATAGAGTCGGCTAGAAGTTTTAATTCTGATCAAAAATATATAAAATGAAATAAAATGCTTAAAACAATATGTAAAAAAAAAATTGTGCAAATTTTTTGAACACTATAGTAGTATTATAAATTTATATCCATCAATTTTTATTTTATTTACAATTTTTTTTTAATGAGATTGTTCAAGACGATGATCGATTTTGTCTTTCCTTTTGAAACTATAAACACATCTAAATATTCCTTTTTCAAAATATTCCAAGACCAGCATCTGTTATTTTGAAACTAATATTTTTTAAAATATTTTTAATAGCGTTTAATTTAAAAATAAAAATAAAAAAACAGCTGTTACGATCCCCCTGTTTAATTACAATTTCTTTTAAGTTAAAACAGCTGTTTTTATTTAAAAGAAATCTGTAAAAATATTTTCTTAAAAAAATTAAATGAATTAAACTTAATTATTTTTAATTAATGGGTAAAAATGATAAGTTTTAATATTGTTTTATGTATTACAGAATATTTATATTGTGTATTTCTCCACATTTTTCTTCTTTATTTTATTTATTTATTATTATTATTATTATTTTTTACATAGAACAAAATTCAATTGTCTCAAACAAGATATTTCATAAAACTGTCCAAAAAGTAACTTGATTCTAATATCTTTCCATTCTTGGGATTTTTCATTGTAATTACAAAATCCGAAAGAAAAAGAGAATGAAACCAATTTTTATTTTTACGCAGATAATTGTTCTGTAAAAGCATACAATTTTTTTTAATATTTTTTAATTATTGGAAGCTCCATGTCTTCTGAATTGGTTTTCATATTACAAGGTTACGAAAAAAAACTAAGCAATATTTGAACTACAGTCAAACCCCGCTATAGTGAACCTTCAAGGGACCGAAATTTCGGTTCACTATAACCGGGAGTTCACTATATCCGTCACGCAGGCAATTTCACTAATGGTTCCCAAACACCTCCTTTTTATTACATTATATTTATATAAATGACTGAAACATATTATGTAGTAGCAAAAAATGTGTTATTTTTCATCACTCTTCGTCTTGCGTACAAATAAAAATTAGTAATCTTTAGCTGATGAGCAATCCTCAACATCAGATATGGAAACACTTCCCGACTCTCAGATAATTTTTCCTGAATTTCTGTTATTCCGCTTTTTGAACCTGTCTAACCTGCCATTCGAGCACATAAAAGTAGTTTCTATAGATGGTTTTAAAAATCGGTATATGAATTTATTTTGAAGTAGAAATTTCAAAATTATTACAAAGAAAATGGGGGGGGGGGGGAATCAGTCGAAGACTGAAAAAAGTTCATTATATCCAACTTCCTCCCTTTTTTTTTGTTCACTATATCCACTAAAAATAACATTCGTGTATAGCAAGGCACGGGACCGAGCATTTCGTTCACTATATCCGGGAATTCACTATAAGCCGTGTTCACTATAGCGGGGTTTGACTGTATTTATTACTTTTATAACAGAGAGTGGATAATTAGTGTTTATGGAGTATTATTATTGTTATTGCAGTGGATTATTATTGTTTTATGAACATATTCCTCTCTTACCACAAAAACGCCTTTAATTTAATTTTTAAAAACTTCTAAACTGAATTTTCAAGTTCTGAAAGTGCGAAATTTCTGTTATTTAATTTCGAACAATTTTAATAATCTGAAACAATATTTTATTTTGAATGATCTGACGTACGTGAATATTTATGTAAAATGCTTTATAAAACATCTAATTTCAGGAATTAATAAATAAATAAAATCTCCTTTTATGAAAAAGCTGTTAATTTAGCTGCCAATTTTTCTGCTTTTTGGCACTTGACAAACTTGATAGTTTTTGCATTAATAATAAAATGCATGTTTTAATATTTGATTCCTGGTAAAGATTGATTTTCGTTTTTGATTGTTCAACATAAGGCTCCTATACTATCAATTCTAATTCAGGGGCTCTAGTTCAACAGCATTGAAGTTTTTAGTTATTTACGTAATTCAGTTATTATCTATATTATATTTCTCTTACACGACACCAAAAAAAAGCCTCATTAAAACTCCCAGAATAAAACGTTAGAAAATCGACCAATGATTGCTGCTAAAAATGTCACATGCCAAATCTAAATGAGGTGGCTCAACATATAGCGCTTTTAAAAGCGGAAACAATAACCAGAGTGAGCATTATCAGGTTGTTCAATTCAGCTGCGGCAATCTTATACTATTAAGCTAGGCAGAAGTGAGTAGTAGATCTCTATTTTAGTATTTTGTCGAAAGCGCTTTTCTGAAGTACTTTGTACAACTAAATAAGATTCTTTTCACAACACTTAAATATTTACTTTATTTTCTTCATTTATAGAGAAAACAATCGGCAAAGAATTCTGTTAGGTAAAAAAACATTTCGCTAAAAAAAGAACGAATTATAAAAGAAATAAAAATAAACAACTTAAAAAATAAAAATGCTGTTGCCAGCCATAGAATATTTTGAAAGTTAATTTAGCAACATAAAACAAAATGACATAGAAGCGCAACTAGATCAAAATTATGATACCTGAGCGCTTGACGTAACAAATCCTTTAATTCTATAAGTGTTGTATCGCCAAAAGCCCAAATTAACAATTGCAATTTCAAATTAATATTGAAATGTACAGGTTTAGAATTTTCTACAGTGAAAAGTTTTCGGAACTTCAGTATTCAAAAAAGTATACAAAAGCTAGACGTTAAGAACGTATCCATTGAGCGAGCATTGGATTGCTAAGCAATCCGAAATGAACTGCGAATGCAGTTCCCGGGGTTGGCGAGCGCCAGCGAGTAGGGGGCGAAGCTTCCTAGTATAGTTTAATAGTTTGGGACTGTATTTTGCTAATCCATATTTATCTTCAATTTGTTGCTTAGAATTGCTTTTACACATTTTTTTTTAACAAGCATCTGGAATTTCTATTAGATAGCAGCAGAATACATAAATATAGTACGCTAAAGATGCTCTCACGATCCATTCGAAAATGTGGTTTATCATTATATTATTCCAAGCCTTTTAATTGAATAACAATGTGATGAATTTTTAAAAATAAATGGGTAAGTTTTTGAAAAGAAAACTACATTAAAGCAAAATAAGAGTTACAACTTAACTTAATTGGTTTCAAAGTATCAGCAGCGATGCTGAGGCGGGAAAAAAAACCTATTTATTATTTTTATAATCGTTGACCCAATTTTTTATTTGAATAATCAGCATTGAGCTTCCAATCCTTAATCTATACCATTCCCGCCGTTAGAGAGTCCAAACTTTTGTGTGGTATAGTGCAGATCTTAGACTTCAAAATGGACCATACAGTGTAATCCATAGGATTGAGATCTGGCGAGTAAGGTGGCCATTCATCAGATGTTGCCTTGCACCACTCTTGTATCTTATTGGCCTTGTGAGCTGGTTTCGTTCCAGTTTACATTGCTTTTTGGTCAACAGAACGTTTTTGATTTATCCTAACGCCCTCATCCACAAAAATATAAAAAACCAGAGATGTTTTGCCGCTAGCACAAAATCCTCCCAGACCATGACAGACTGAATTTTGGCGATGTTCAACAAGCTGAGGTATTTGGAGATCCCATCGTTCTGGGAGTTGTAAAACGGTAAAGAACGGTCTCATTGCTGAAAATTACAATAAGCATTTTCGCCTTTGCACTTCTGCAAAAAGGTGACCACTTTGAAATCAATTAAATTTATTTATAAGTAAATGTCTATTCTCATTATTATTTGTTATTTTTTATTAATTTATTTATTTTCCATAAAGTTAGATTAAAAATTGTTTGTCCGCTCCACCCTGTTAACATCAAAAATGACCTTACAATAAAAATTATGCTTTTAAAAATTTTCGAAAACATGTTTTATATCAACTTTTTTTAAAATGAAATATCAATCGAAACTTGTACTCGTAAATTGAATAAGGTAATGATTAAATGCAATTTATAAATAAAATGAAATTTATAAATAAAATGAAATTTAAAAATAAATAAAGGAAGATGAAAAAAACAAAACAGCAAACATAAAAAAGAATTAATTTTTAGTTACAGAAGAACATCAGAACTATATTGCATTATCAAACGGTTTTGTTATTCCTAAAACTAAAAGGTTGCCTCTTCCTGTTCTGAAGCAAATTCTTATAAAAAATCTGTTCAACGTCAACAATATTCTTTTTAAACTTATAACAGGATTTAAAGCAAAATTTAGACTCATTTGCAATGAAAAATATCAATTCACAAGCACTCTTAAAAGGAAAAATATTATTAATATTAATAAAATAATTAAATAAAGAAAAAAAAACTAAAAAAAAGAAAACAAAATGAATACAAAACCATATTTAATGAATTTAAATTGGGAAAATGAATTTATCATCAACATTTTGACCCTGAATTTATAATTATTGATGTGCGCATATAGGAAGTAGATTAACACCTTTTCTGTCGGATTTTTTTCGAATTTCCGACCCCAAAATTTTTTTTTTTCCTTTTGCTGAAAATTAATATATCTATTCTAAATTCGGAAATACAAAATATTTTTGACAGCAAGCAGTTTTTTGCTTGACCTATTGGTGGTGAAATACGCCCAAGTTTATTCAATGAAGATATGCTAGATATTCTATGAAGTTTTGTCAAAAGATTTCTCTATATTTTATAAATTCTAAGAGGTCATGAATCATAGATCGATTTAAGGAATTCAATATCACGACATAAAAAAATTGTGTAACATTTTCTGTTTAACTGAAAGAAAGAAAAAAAACATTCTTTCTTTTAAACTTTATTTCTAATAGTTAAATTATTCGTAGAAAATAAATAATTGTTCTTCTGCAGATTAAAAGTGAAAATGCCTGGTGGACCTTGTGGACCAAACTGCACCTGCGAGAAATGCCGTTGCTGTTCTGCAGCTTCCAAATGTACTTCTAACTGCAAATGCGACAACTGCCGTTGCTGCCAGAGGAGCCAGAAGTGCAATTGTGGTGATTGCAAGTGCTGCGGTGAGGCCAAGTGCTGAAACGTATCTCGAACAGATTGAAAGCAACCAAACAAAGAATTGATGAATAAAAATATTTATTGTCCAGACATCTCGTTGTTATAAAACTAATAAATGCTATTCGTTTGAGAAATTTTTGAATTTGCTTGCCCTTTTTGAATTTGCATTTTTGTTTAATTTTTAACACAGTAACTTAACTTTTCTAAGACAGATCTCCAGATAAAACCACATTCCCTAATATTTACAGAGTAATATTTTGCAGATTTTTGCGACATAAACTAGCATGATTTTAATTTTTATTTAAAAATTTGTCTATGTATTAATCAAACATTAACAATGAATGCAGAAAATAGTTTGTTTCTTCTAAATTTATTTATCGTTTCCTACATTCACAGGAAAAAAAAAAAAATTTACAAGGTCAATGCAATCTTAAGGTGCGCAGATTTTTTAATTTTTTTAAAAAAAAATTAAACCTTTTTGGCAGCACTTCTACAAGAATATCAAAAACTTCAGCAAACATGACCAAATGAATGCAAATAATCATTTTTTTGTTGCAGTTACTCTTTGAATAAATTATTTATATTTACATTGAAAATAATAGATTTAATGTTGTTGTTGTCGTGTCTATGCTAGTGCAAAGATTAGAGTCCTCCAAAAGTATTGATTACAAAATTTGCAAGCTCTGGCATATCGGGCTGCTCGAAAAGTAATTTTTTTTTAATGAAAATGAAAAGGGACTTTCTTAGAGGGAATGAATATTTACCTTTCTGGCAGTAGCATGATTCCAAGCGCTGAAAATTTTTGTTCTTCGCCAGATGATTTTTGACCTCATTATTTGAAGTGAAGGTTTTACCCCCTAAAAATATTTATTAAATCCCGGGTTTTTCAAATGATCGATTAAATTCGATCATTTATTTTCTCAGCGATTTCACGAGTTCGCCAGTTTGCATCAATGAAGCTTCAATTGGAGTGGAGCATCTTCGTGCATCTTAATCAAAACAGCTTTTTGGCAGTGGCGATACACACAGCGGATCATTATTTTTTTTGCTTCAACACCATTTTTACCTTTTTGATAGTGAAAAAGTAAAATATGCCGAAAATTCTGCTTTCATACTTGAAAGGGCACCCACCAAACACTACTGCGTAGAATCAATTGAACTTTTTTCACAAACAAGCCTTTGCTATATCAGCTGTTAAAATATACAAAAATTATGTGGCTTAAGTTTGAAGCTGTGAAAATATATAATGAAGTCCGGTATTGAGAAAAAAAAAATCAGAATTACTTTACGAACAGCTCCAATAGTTCCAGGAAGAAAAAAAAATTTACAAGGTCAATGCAATCTTAAGGTGCACAGATTTTTTAATTTTTTTTAAAAAAAATTAAACCTTTTTGGCAGCACTTTTACAAGAATATCAAAAACTTCAGCAAACATGACCAAATGAATGCAAATTATCATTTTTTTGTTGCAGTTACTCTTTGAATAAATTATTTATATTTACATTGAAAATAATAGATTTAATGTTGTTGTTGTCGTGTCTATGCTAGTGCAAAGATTAGAGTCCTCCAAAAGTATTGATTACAAAATTTGCAAGCTCTGGAGCCCGATGGCCATGGAGAATTTCGATGGGAGGTGCTCCAAGTTGAAAGAGGGAGCCGATAATATAACAGATTTAATATAACATGCAATTGAATTTTAATCTATGTACAGAGGTGATTGTGAGCCCAACTCAAAAATCCTGAAAATTTCTTGAGTATAATCATTAATGACGCATTTCAAAAAATTAACGTCTTTATAAATTGAAATCATTGATATTTTCAAAACATGAAACTCTAAATAAATTATATCAGCATAATTTAAATGAATAACTATGTATAAGTTTACTTTTATCTCTAATCGCATTTATTATTCTACCAAAAAAATATTTACAAATAAGAGATGCCAAGTACAGGAATTTTGATACATAAATGTGATGATTTCTCGAAACTTCCGGAATTTTTCCGGAGCACAATCATCTCTGCTTTCTGTGACATTAAAAAAAAAATATAAGTTCTAATTTCAGTAATAATTCTATTAAAAATTCCATATATATATTTGATTTAAAAAAAAAAAATTAATATCGTAATGCTTTAATAAATTTAATTATTTTATTATTTCATTGAAGTATCATAATTTTAAATTCGAATTATTAATTAAAACAGTTGGTGATAAGAAAAATAAATGCTGGAATGTCTTTTTTTAAAGTTATAATTGTATAAGAAGGAAATTTAGTTTTTCTATCTTAAAACATTTATCAAACTGTAGTAACTGTTAATAGACGTTTCTAAAGAATTGACTAGTTTTCCGATTTGTTTATTTTAGCCTCTTTTTTTTATTTTATTGCATGTATATTGATATATTTTTACAGTCATATTCAATAGTATAAGGTTTTATATGATAATAATTGGTTAGGAAGAAAAAAACAACTTTTAATGCCTAAAAAATAAGATTGATAAAAAAAAAATAATAATAGACGGTCAGTGTTAAAGGGGATATTTCTGTATCGTACAAAAGTATTTATGCAAATTTTTACTTATTTTCGTTTACACAAATCAAATTAATTGGACGAATTTATTTTGATCTGCACAATTGGATATTTGGATTTTGACGAGATCGGATAATGTTGCCATTTGCAATGAATTTGTTTTGTCGAATAACGGACGAGGAACAAATATGTTAATGCTACATTTTTTCCCCTTTTACACTTTCATCTGAACAAATTCAGATATTTTCTCTGTATAAAAATAATTTAAACAAAATCAGGGTGGCCACTCGAATCAGATTTCAAATTTCCCTGATTTTTCCAGGTTTTCCAGATAAAAATCTTAAAATTTCCAGGTTTTTGTTTCTTTTTTCTTATAAAGTATAGGATGTGTACAAGAAAAGTGTCTATATTATAAAATATTTTATTCAAAATGTTACTTTTTTAACATATCATACTTGAAAAAAATAATTTATTTTGACAATTTTCAAGATTTTTTATTTATATTTTAATGTTTTGGTACAAAATTTTGAATCAAAAATCATATATTGACCAACAAAGGAGCCTTTTTTAACAATTAAAATATGTTATAAGAGGTTAAAATGAAATAGAAAAAATTGCCATTAATGCAACGATTGTAACAATTTGTCGACAAACATTGCTGTTAGCGATTGTAAAATAATGTGTGATTCGTTGGTTTGCTCAGAAAAAATAATTCACAGATTTCTTTGAATGGGAGTAGAAAAAGAAAAAGAGTGCGATATAAAATCTATTATCATAAAATTTAACCAACTAATTTTTGGAGAATTTTATAAAGTTAAAAATACAAAAACATTTTGTCAAAATCGAGAAAAAAAATAACCACCAAAGCATCGGAACAAACTTGAGCCATAAATGGATTCAGCCCAAAGACAGTATTTAAAAATAGAAGCTAATATCCTAAATCTTTTTCCACCTACACCAGAATCTTTCCTAAATTGCACAGTCCCATAGCGGTCAAAGGTTTCTGCATTCGTTTAGCAACAGTAGGAGAATTTTATGTGGCATTCTAGTTTAACAGCTGTAATGGAGCAAATTTTGATGCAAGCAAAGTATTGCTAAGTTGATGACATTTCAACTGTTTGGCGATACATTTCCGTAAAAAAAAGTGGGTATAATGGATGAAATAATTTAAATTAAGAAAATTAGCAAATAATTTAAATTAGTGAAATTAAAAAAAATTATCAAAGAAAAATTTCCAGCTTTTCTTTAAAATTCCCTGATTTTTCCAGGTTTTTATCCAAATTTCCCTGATATTTCCAGTATAAAAAAATTCCCTGATAATTCCAGGTTTTCAAGGTGGGTGGCCACCCTGAAAATGCACTTGACATATTTTTTTGAGCAGTCTGGAAAGTTTCAAGGAGAAAACGCATCCTTTATCCAGAATAAACGTTTTTCAGTAAATACTCTGATGCAATTATGAAGTTCACTTATCAATGTTACTTTTCTCATGACCATTTCCCAACTAAATACATACTTATTCTCTCAAATTTTTAAGTCACTTTAAAAAACATCTAACAACCTATGCAACTAGAGAGCCCTGCTAGAGTCGAAACTAGAGAAAAGAAGAAAAATCATGCTTTTATTTATCCTGGCACAATATTATGAAAATAATTAGTTAAATGTAACAGATCTTCTAGTTTTCTTTTAATGAATTTAAGAAAGCGGAATCATCTACTACGTTTTTACATATATTTTTTTTTTAAATGAAGAAATGCATACGTTGTCAACATCAGGGGTTCCCAATTTTTTTTCCGGCTATGGAACACTAAATGATCAACCTTCTTTTGACCGAACCTTGATGAATAAATTTCAAAAGTGATTGAGGGCATATTAATTAATGAAAGGTTATTAATTATTTTGAACGTTCTTTTCACAGGGTAAGTAGCCAAATATTTCAATAAAAAATAAGCACCTTTTAAGGATATTCTTAAGCACTATATACATTACCAAAATAATTTTCAAAAACTTATATGTTCGATATCAGAGGGTGGAAAATGAAGTCTGAAATTTAGAATATTTTGCAAAATGCAGCAGAGTTGCACACGAGTAGACCCAGCTCAGTAGACGCAAATGTGAACTTGCAAAGTATTTCACCAAACATGTAAAACATTGGCGCTTTCATACGCTATGGACCGACTGTATGCTGAAAAGGATTGGGGTTGAATGGATTGTGAAAATGTTGAATAGAACAATGTGAAAAGCACAATTTGGCGTACTACGCGGGAAAAATCAACAGAAAGAAAAAAAAAAATCTCATTTAGAAAAGGGAAATTTAAGCACTTTTTAAAAACACCCAATGAAAATAAGCATCTTTAAGGGCTTCTAAAAACGAAAATTGAAAATAAACACCATTAAAAACGCTACGCACCATGTTTCATGCTATCGTTTTGTCAATATTAGTCTTGAAATTTGGTTTTATGTCAGACACAGGCCTGGATCGGCATCTATAGTCTAGTTTTTAACTTAGGGCAAGAAAAAAAAAAAAAATCACCATCAATTAGTTGATGTCCTCATACTAATATTAAATTAATATTTATAATTTAGTAGCCCCATTTTAAATTTCTATAATTGATTCTTTTAAAATCAGATGCATCAATCTGAACGAACTTTATTCTACCCAAGTAAGCAAGGATTTTAAAATAATCGATTTGGAATCAAAGAACAGAAAAATAAAAATTTACAACTCAACATCTTTTTACTTCAATAATGAAAATTTCATAGTTTAAGTAAAAATTAGACACATCCATATTTTTAAGACGATGAATGCACTCCTTTTAGTTTCAACCAATCCAGCAACAAACATACCACAGTAATTTTATCAAGGAACTTTTAAATCATTTAGTAAATTACTATTTGTTTTCCTTTCTTTAAGATAATTACTTTAAGATTAAAAATCAAATATGATTGCTATTATGAAAGAATATTGACTAACTTATGCTTTTAGTGCAACGTTAAAATTTTCTATGTATTGATATTAAGCTATTAGGAATTGTTCAGCGCTCCATTATTTAAATCGTGCCAGAAAGTTTTGATGTAAATAAAATAGTTTTGAAATGAAAAATATTATACATTTTTTATTTTTGGAGACAATTTTATATATACATATATAATTGAATGTTTGGTATTTTTAAAAGTAGTATGGTGTATGTAGACTGTTTCAAAGAGAAAAAAAAAAAAACAGATTTTTTTTATGAGATTTGAATTTTCAGAACCAAAAAAAATTTTCGATTTATTTTTAGTGCATGCGCAGCAAAAAAGAACTACTTCAAATACTCATATACTGCGCAGTTTTTTTTTAAAATTTTAAACCAATAGTTTTGTAATTAATTTTAAATTGCAACAAAAACTTTGTTTAATTCCATTGAATATTTTTAAAGCCGTAAAACAAAGAATTAGCTTTTATTTTTAGAATAAAAACATTCATATCTTCATTAATATTTACGCTAGGTTTGCGAAATGTTATGCTGTTACTAAAAACAATTTGAGTAATTGGTACAAAGTTCCAAGCTTATTTCTGGCCTAGGGTGTTAAAACACTTATTTTTCATAACTTATTATAGGTCTCCCAAACCTCTAAAGCTTATCGAGTTAAAAATAACTCTAAAGGTACAATAGGAATTTCTTGGGAAATTTAAAAAAAAAAGTGTACATATTATGCATATATATCTTTCCTGGTTTTTGACTATCCTGACAACCCTAAACTTTATTACTAAAAAAGATAATTCTATTTACAGAGCTCATTCTAGGCAGGGTAAACGGGGCACAGCACCCTGCTGCCCCTGAAGTAAATTAATGCCCTGATGTAATATACTCCATACCCTTCTTTATCCCCCCCCAAACTATACAATGGATTTCTTAAACTTTTGTTATTTTAAACTCTTTTTATTTAGTTTGTCGTTGCTGTCAATACATAGATTTATATGGGAAAGGAAAAATACCCACCTTGTTGCACTTGTCTTTGAAAGTTTGCAATTACTTGCACTATCATATCATAATTACAGACACTTAAAAACATACCTTTATTAATATATGCATGCATTTTAAATAAATTACTAAGCTAATTAGCTCGATTTATATGTTAATTTATTAATAAAAATTAGTAATTAATGATTTGCTACTTTTATAAAGTAAAAAATAAATTATTTTATTAATTTACAATGTTTTTTATTTTGCGAAGTTCAAACGTTTGTTTGAAAATTATTGCATATATATATTTTAATTTACATTTTATAGTGTTTAATCTACATAAGAGTATTTCACCAAACTTTTTGTGACGAAAATCGATATTGTAAAGAGAGGGGGGGGGGGACTCGTTCTGAAAAAGTGGATATTAAGTAGCACCTCAAAAGATAATATTTTTGATTTCAGAATTGCTTTGTTTAGAATAGCAAGTTTTCACAATTTTAAATAGTTTCAAATCGATTCATGGAAATTTATAACATTGCATTACTATAACATCCACACTAATATTAAAATTTGCAACAAAGTTTAAGATTTCATTAATCAAATAATAAAATGTCAGTTTTGTATATAGTTATAATAAGTCAACAATAGCTACAAATCATGATTACTGTATTATAAAACGGAATCTATCATCGTTGAAATGACATGAAAGAGACTAATACCTTTCACCTAACAAGATTTGTATTTCAGATACTTAAAATAAGTGCAAGACTGAATTTGTCACCATTAAAATTTAATATAAAATTGCTAAAAGTTTTTTCCTAGAATGACTGAATTTTACAAAACTTCAACTAAGGACGCACAACTTTTTTGAGGGAAGGGCCACTTGCACTGCACATAGATTAACAAAGGGGCCCCTCATATTTAGCCATGTTAGCGGCAAACATGATAATTTTTATCTAAAAATTTGTGTTCTAAGCACCAATTATTTTTATCAGTAAACTTAACATATTTTCAGAAAACTAAATACTTTTAATTACTTGAAATTAATTAAAACTAAAAAAAAAAAAAACTGATAAATTTTTTAAAACATGTAACATAAATATTTGCGGAAAGGGGATATAAACTACTAACCAAAATGAAGCTTATGGACTGAAAGTGCTAAAAACTACAGTTTATTAAGTAATAAAAATTTGAATTAAATATTTAATAAAAGAAAATTTATAATGTTTAAACAAAAACCAAATTAAAAGAAACGTTGTGGCCCTCAGGCCATAGGTTGTGCACCCCTACTTTGAACGAATTTTGTGCTATCTATTAGCATTACAAATAAAAATATACCAAATCAAAAGTCCAAACATTTTGACACACCTAAACCATAATTAAAAATTTGCTTTTTAAATGAAATGTTCAGAACATACAAAAACTAGGAATAGCAGGAAAACTTAAGAGACCTGTGTAATAATAATAAAAAAAACAAACAGTGGCAAGGAAGAAACTAATATGAACTCTGTGAATGCTTTTTTAAAACTTTATTTTATACACTAAGTCTTTAAAACTTAGCGAAGGATTTTTTTGTGGCAGCACCTTTTGTCACTTTTAATACATTAAATCTAACAGTTTTACTTAAAGGTCGATTTTCACCGACAGTGACAACATCTCCAATGACAACATCCCTGAAACAGGGTGACAAGTGAACAGACATATTTTTGTGCCGTTTCTCGAATCTGTTGTATTTTCTAATGTAGTGAAGGTAATCTCTTCGGATGACGATGGTCCTGTTCATTTTCATCTTGATGACAGTTCCTCGTAGGATACGTCCACGGATGCTCACGTTGCCTGTGAATGGGCATTTCTTGTCAATGTAGTTACCTTCCTGTGCTTCTCGGGGAGTCTTGAAGCCTAGACCCACATTTTTGGTGTATCTCAGCTTTTTCAATTTCAGTTTGCCCAGACCGACTTTCTTGTTCAAAAAGACTGTGGGCTGTTTTTGAAAGGCCCTCTCGTTCTGCTCCACGACCTTATCCATTTTCTATTTTATAGATCTACCTGCAAAAGAAGATAGATTGAAAATTAATATAAAAAAAAGCACAAATTATGGAACACAAGCATACATTTAGAATTTTTAAATAACAAGGACTTTGATAATAACTAAGCCATGGAACACTTATTATCGGAATAAACAGCACAAGCTTAACAAATATGTAATTTCCATTTATCCGTGCTTTAACACAAATATACACAAGAATACCAGGCAAGACATCTTAAATCCATTAATTGTACTTATGAGTTTTAAAAATGTCCACACATGAAGATTACCTAATCGATTTCTGGCATAAGTAGGCAGTTGATAAAAGAAATAAAGTTTGATGAAAGTTTACATATTTAACTTACTGTTTGAAATCGCAGCAATTTGCAAAACACAAGCAAAGCAAATTATGGCAATATCTATTTATCTATGCCTTTTTTGACACACAAACATCCACTAGAATATCAGGTAACACAAAGGCAATACATCCTTACAAGCCAACAATCATTTCTTTAGTTTAAAACAAGGTCCGAGAAAAGTTTATGTCATAGAATACTTTTATTGTCTGAAATTACAGCAATTTGCAAAACACATGCAAAGCAAGTTATAGTAATATCCATTCATCTTTGCCTTTTTTGACACACAAACATCCACTAGAATATCAGGTAACACAAAGGCAATACATCCTTACATTCCAGCAATCATTTTTAAGTTAAAAAATATCAAAATTTCTCAGTAAAGACTTCAGTAAAACAAAATGCTATTAACCTAAAAATACTAAGACGAAACAAGATAGAGGCAATGAAAAATTCTCCAAATTTCTGTGCTACAAACAAATAATGGAATAAGCGAGAAATTATAATGAAACTGTGGAGTTGAACACTTGGGAGATTCATGTAAATAAGTTTTAATTTATGCAGTTTTCTACTGCAGCTTTAACATCTTTGCTCACTTAAGACATTTCTTTTTCTTTTCCCTCCATGATTATCTTTACTTTTACCAATAAATAAACAAAAAACAAACTATCAGCTGAGTAAGAAACTCTATGAAAAAGCTAATGTTGGAATTCACAGCAATTTACAGAACACAAGTATTGTAAATATTATGCATGCCATACATTCATTTCTGCCTTTTTTGACACACAAATATTCACAAGAACATCATGTAACACAAAGGCAAAAAATTAGCTATTCAGAAGTGAAATAATTTTCTGTAACATTCAGAAATTTACTCAATACACATAACTTTAAGGATTTCAAAACTATAATGGAAGATATCAAGGTTGGCAAAAATCATGTTAAAAAAATAAATCTGATAATAGATCTTTGCTCAAACTAAACATCCTGAATATGTAAAGAGAATCACCTAATTTTAATAAGGCATTGAGTAAAGAATAATTTAATTTAGACAGTTATTTAAAATTACTATAGGCAGATGTCTCTATAATATAAATTATAGGCAAACTATATATTAAGTTTTAACAGCACTGGCTTCTAAATGCATTAAACTTAATAGGTAATTGCAATATGCTTATTAAAAAGAAATTTTATAAACAATGAAAGGAAATTATAACTACATAAAAAATTCAATAAAATTAAAATCAGACATAATGACATGACTATAACTATACAATATTTATAATTTATATTGAAAAATAATTGATATATATCAATGATTTAAAAAAACAAAATAAAATCAGATGATCTAAGCAAATGTAAAAATTGAAACTCTTTTAAGAATCCCAGTATTTAAGTATAAACAGAAAATGATATAGCAAAAATTACAGAAAAAAACTAGGAAATAAGCCTATCTATTATGCAACAAAAAGACAAATAATTTTAAATATTAAAGACATGTTGGATATTACACAAAGTAACAAAATTATTTAATTACATTAATATAGGCATAATATCCATTACTCTCTGCCTTTTTTGACACACAATAATTCAAAAACTATCATGTAACACAAAGGCAAAAATTATAAAAAAAATTAATAAATAAAAAATTTCAATTAGTTCTATGAATACTCAAATTAAAATCTTTCTAGTAATTTCAAACTGCTTTGTATTATATACTGTAATGAAAATTAATTTTAAGCAATAGTAAGATTAATGTCATATTTATAAGAACTTAAAAGGATAATAAATACTGCATTTAACCTAATTAAAAAAAAAATATCAGTCAGATACAAATTAATCTGAACTAATAGAATTATCTAGATATTATAAACACAAAAATCCAAGAATACAACAATAAACACAAAAATACTAGATAACTAATAAACTAAGAATACAAATAAGAATACTAAATAAACTAAGAATACAAATAAACACAAAAATCAATGATTTAAATTCTAAGACTGAAAAATTTAAAAAACAAGAAAGAAGTTCCAAAACAGTTTCTTCCGCAGACAAATTACTGAGCAATCATTTGTCACTTATAGGACAAAATAAACTGCGGAAAGCCAGTCAAATAAATGCTATTCTTTTAGAGCAGTGTTTCTTAACCTTTTTGGTATAATGGACCCCTTTTAAAATTTTTAAAGAAGTCACAGACCACCCCCTGTGAAAAAATTTATTGAATAAAAACATCAATTATTTCGCATTAAAACCTTTCTATTCTTTAAACAAACTAAAACAGGGAAAAAAATAACCTTTTAATTCTTAAAATAATGCTTTAATGCTGAAAACGTTGTTCTAAAAAAAGCACTTAAAAAAATGCTCCTAAAAAAAAACAAAGATTTTTTTTCCCAAAAAATTGCAAGTAAATCTATTTGGCAACTTGGCGATTGTAGTTGGTGGGTGATTCCACACTATTTGTAGCCTGGTATGCTTAAAATTTTTTTCCAATAAATTTAATAAACCACATATCAAATTAAGGGTCATTAAATGAATTTTATGAATATTAAATTAGTTTTTTTTAAATAATGATGCAAATTCTTTAAATTGCATAAAATGTGAAAAAATTGGGTCAAAAAGTTGCGGACATGACAGAGAGGAAAAAAATAAAATTACAGTTGCAGCATTTAATATTTGTAATTAAACATGATATTTTAACAGATATATTGGATTTGCATAATGAATGACTGTAAAAACGTTATTTTTAATTTCAGTATTTAAATATAGGGTACTTATAATAGAACAATTTTGCTTTTTAATGATTTTTTTGAAAAGTTTTATTAAAACAAAGTAGTTAAAAGTTTTATTTTCTTAAAAATTGGATTTCTTTCGACTATTTGCAGTGCTGCATTATTGTGATTTTTAAAAAATTGTAATTTTTTTTATTTAATATTTTTTAAAGAATTTTCAAATTGGTCATGTCCGCAACGTTGCAGACATGACAAGTTGCAAAATATAATTTTGCTTACTTTTATTTAGCATTTAAGCTTGAAATTCCTATCACAAACTATGAAACTTATAAAATTTGCTTTGTTGCTATTTATTTTCTTAATCACCAATTACACTGACCAATTACTTTGTTTAAAACATGTCTAAATCCTACATTTATAAAAAAATATATATTTCTTAAATTTAAACATTTGAATTACGGCAACATTTTTATTTGCTCTAAATTATGTTAGGAATAATAATGGCAACAAAGCAGTTAATAGAATATTAATTAGAATAGAACATAGTTTAAAATAGAACATTATTTTCAAAATTATTTAGTTTTAGCACTTGTTTATGCAGATGTTTTCTATTAAATTAAATTTTTCTATTAAATTTTTAAATTAAAGTTTTCAAAGGATTTAATTTTTACTAGCTGATTTATTTGATTATTATATAATTAATTAAAATTCATGAAACTTGAAATAGATTATAGAATTCTAAACTAAATTGGTAAAACTATAAAATTTCTAATGCCATTACAAGTGCAGAAAGGTCCAGATTGAGAAGACCAAAATTGAAAGATGAAGACAGAATTGACTAATATTCGAAAAACTAATATTCGAGTGATAAATTACCAGCGGAAACTGAAATGAAAGTAAAAAAATTTTTTGTTAGAGATGACAGCCGTATGTGCCCAGGAAAAAAGGAAGTGATATCCATAAAGACACCTAAAGGAAGAGAAATACATCAAAAGCGTTATTTAGTGTTGAGCATTCGAGAAGCGTATGATTTATTTTTGAAAGAAAATTCTGATTTAAATATTGGGAAAACTTAATTTCATGAGCTTCGTCCTAAGTATGTTCTTCCTCCAGGAAAGAAAGACCAAGAAGTCCGTATGTATATATATCACGAAAACATTTCTATGATTCTTTCAGGAATCGGAGCTCTCCGTCCTGATCTTCTGAAAAATTCGGAAACAATTGCAAAAGAAAGTGTGTTTAATTTTGATGATGAACATATCGACTGCATAGACAGGTCCTGTCAAGATTGGAGTGTCGAAAAATATTTAGATGAAAAAATATGCGAAAAAAATTTAGACAACATCCTCAAATTTCATCAGTGGCAACAAAATGAACAAGGTTTCACAGTTAAAAAAGAAATCATTACTGATTTAGGTAGCGCAGAAGAAGAAATAGGATATCAGCTGCAATCATTTGCAAGACACATCTATGATGTTTACAAACAATATTTTGAATTTCGTCATTTAAAAGAAAATCTTTCAGAGAATGAAATCATAATGCATATTGACTTTACTGAGAACTATACGGTAAAACACTATCGAGAAATCAAGAGTGCACACTGGTCGTCAGACCATGTCACAGTATACACTTGTGTTACCAGGGGTCTGTCTAGGTTTTTCTGAGAGGTACCTATTTTGTGAAAATTTAGACATAATTTGTGAAAAATTAAAAATTATATTAAAAAATCAACACTAAAATATGGATTTATCGTTTCTTAAGGGATACAAAAGTAAAATTTTAATAGAAAGTATTTTGTGAAACGACCGTTTTTCCTAAAATTGAATTTGTGAAACTACCGTTTTTCCTAAAGTTGAATTTGTGAAGGTACCGCTAAACGGTAGTAAATTCGGCCTGGACAGACCCCTGGTTACATACTTCAAGGATGGTAGAAATAATTCTTAAAACCACAGTCCTATGCCATTATCTCTGATGACCATTCACACAATAAAGATAGCTTGCAAGTTTTTAATAAAAAAATTTATCTCATCTAATGGAACAAAAAAAAGTACATTATTGGTTTGCTGGAGCTGCCAGTCAATTCAAAAATCGATTTATGTTTGCAAATTTGACTTGTCACAAAGAAGATTTCAACATTGATGCGGACTGGTCATTCTTCGAAACAGCTCATGGGAAAGGTGCTGTTGATGGAATAAGTGGCACTATCAAAAATGTAGTTTGGAGAGCTGTATTGCAAGGCAGAGAAGTTGTCGTTGACGCAAAATCGTTTTTTGAAGTGACTTGTAAAATTTCAGATGGGAATATAAAAATTATGTATGTAAGCAAAGACACTGTCGATCAAGAGGCATCAATGTTGAAAGAATGTTATAGTCTCTGCAAATCGATCTCAAGTACGAGATTATTGCACTTCATCTCACCTATAATACTTAATTTAGTTGAATTTTCTTTAAATTCTCCTTTCTCTAGTCCCTAAATTATGCACCTAGCTGAAATATTTACTAAACTGCCTTCAAATCTTGCCGTAGCTTCACAACAACAAGCTTTAACACCAGTTACAGTTTTAGAAGAAGGCCAGTGGATAGCCGTATTGTTTGATAACTATTGGTGGCCAGGCGAAATAATTTCTACAAGCAAGAAAAATATTACACTTAAACACCACTTCAAACCCGTAGCTATAAGCAAGTTTAATTATTTGGAAAAACCGCAATTTGAAACAATTTCAATCGACTTATACTTATGCCCTTTGCCATGCGATCCTTCACCTGATCATTCTGCACGGTTTTTTTCATACAATTCAGAACTAGCCTTAAAGATAAATAATATAATAAATAAATTGTAATGTGATTCTTTACACATCTTTTAACAAAATTCTAAACTAAAGTAATTTAGAATAATTAATTTTATAATAAAAATTTTTTTATGAAGTTCAAAAATTTAAAATATTAAAAGAAAAATTATTTAACAATCCTGATTTACTCAATATTTTATTTAACAAAAGAAATATATAATATTCCAATGATGTATGACAGGTTATTTATAATGAGAAACTTTCTGTCATGTCTGCAACGTCATGTCCGCAACATACATATTGTTTTTAATTTGGTAATTTGCAATTAAATTAATTTTATGTCTTCAAAATTCTTGTAATTTCTTTTATATAAATATACATTAAAATCTTACCTAAAAAAAAGTTGTAATTTATTTCATAAAATTCAGAGATTTTGGTGGATGTAGAAAAACATTCTAAAAACCATCTTTTTCTGCGTCATGTCCGCAACGCTTCAAATTTTTATTTTGAAGCTGTTTAAATTCATTTTTATTTTTAAATATGCATTGGGTTAATAGATGACATGTCTCCTGAATTTTATGAGAGAGATACCAGTTACCTAGCTCAATTTTTTATTTAATTATGAGTAATTAAACTTTGTAAATGTCATGTCCGCAACATGCACAATACTGTGGAATCACCCTGGTGCGATAGATCACATTAAGGAAATGTCCCCCAAAATATTACAATAAATAAGAAAAATTATCTGCAAAATTTGAACTGGTGAACATCACAATATGGCTAATATTGGACACCAATAACTTTCACTTTAGGTACACATTGATTTGAAGCTGGTTGACTGAATAAACAACTAAGACAAAGTAGTTATATTGTGTATACTATGTAGCCTTCAAACAGAAAATATTTTAACGATTTAAAATCAGGACACGGGCTGACATTTTGTATATTCTAATGACTAATTGTGCTATATAATCAGGGGAAGAGGAATACACAATAGCCAGTCAACTTATAAGAATATTAAAACATATCAATTTCAAGGGATGAAAATATTTGACAGATATGGGTACTAGGTACATATTGTTAATTTCAGATAAAAATAGACTTCTCAAAAACAAATTATTTAGCTTAGTTCATTGTCTGGTAGTATAACCTACTGGCTTTGCTATTCTCAGTAACTCAAGAAATATATATTATGTATATATATATATATAAAAAAACAAATAATATTGACAAAGATACATCTTCAGGCAATGACCAAACATGAGGGGGGAAAAATACTGAAACAAACCGATAGATACTTGTCAGTAGCAGAGAAATTACTAGTTTATAATTTTGTAGAATTTCCACAAAAAGCCACCTCTAGTTAATTAATATTAAAAAAACACATGTTTGTTTATTAATTTCAATTTCGAGAATCTATCACAACTAAAAGCGTTCATACCGAATTTTTTAATGTTTACCCTAAATTTTATGCACACCAATAGATTTTATGCATATAACATAAAAATATACACCAGTGTTAAAATTTTGGATTAACTCATTTCTCTGCGAAACGTCGATGTTGAGATCTTATTACTATTGAGCTGCTAATTTCACATTACTTTTAAGGAATGATTAATACACATAGAAAATTAATTTAATCAATAATAGCGCATTTATTTTCATAAAAAAAAACTTTGAATACCAATGCTCACACATTAAGCCTTATCGGTTTATGAACATAGCTTACGTTTGTTACCATTTTCTGGAACGTTTTTTAATTAAGTACACAATGGTTCTACTTTATAAAATTAGAATAACAAAATAAAATTTCAAATACTTACCAATTAGTTATTAAACACAAATATTAATAATAATCTAACATCCAAATGGACGAGAAACGTGTACACCGAAATTTTAGTAAAATTGGGAATTGTTGCCAAAATTCCGGAAGAAAGTTCTGAGATGAGTGGAGTTGATTTCTTGAGTCCGAAGAAAAACATTTCTTTAAATAGGCAAAAATGTCTGAATTAATTTATTTTACAGAAAAAAGTATATAATTTAATGTTTTTCAAGGAAATCTTATGCTTCTCTGCTATATTTATTTTTAATTGTTTTAGATCAAAAGTTAATTACAAAAATTTGGCAACAATATCTTATCGTAAAGAAAAATAAACAAACTGCGCGGTTGTTTCGGTCTGTTCTTGTGTTAAGAATATTTTAATAGTGAATATTTAATTAAAGTACTGATTTTAAGTTTTCTTTATTTATAACAAGTAGTAAATAAATTTCTTACTGTATTTTTATAAAAATTAGTTTCACTTATCTTGTATTGGGAAAAGTTGATAATATATGATTTGATTCTTTATCAATTTTCAAACTAGGTATTTTTATCATAGTGTATTTTTAACGACTTTTAAAAATAATGCTAAGAATAGGTTTTTATTTATTTTTTAATACTTTTGGAGTTGAATTAACTTATAATAAAGCAAATTTAACACGTTTTTTTTCTATTTCATTTTGAAATTCTCTAATCTATCAAATGCAAATCTTACAAATTTTTTGTCGTTAATTTTTTTTATCATAGCAAATTATTTTGTTTCATGTTTATGTTATTTGGACACAACTCTAATTGGTTGTGCTCTGCATGTTCCGAAAATTACTGTAATCGAATAGAAAATAGTACTGATTTGTTTAGAAAAATTCATTTTCAGGATTGAGTTAAATATATATTTTTCTTTCCAGTGAAAAAAAAATAATTCGCCAATACCTTTGTCAGAACACAATTTTATTAGCCAAATTACAATATTGCATTTGGCACGAATGCTTAGCGTGGGCTCTGATTATGCAATTTATACTGTAACAAGTAAATACTTTATATAGCTAAAAGTGTTTTTAGTTTATTTAAATAAAAAATAATTTTTAAAGAGTGGCAAAAAAGTTTTTTCTGGTAAGTTAGCTAAGAGTTTATCAAAGTTAGTTAGAAATTTATTTTTCTCTTAACCAATTTTTACAAATATTTCTTGCAAAATAGTAATTATTATTATAGTAATTTTAGTATAGTAATTTCATCTGCAACTACCTACTGCAAATGTAGTTAACTACAACTATTTTTTATAAATGTAGTGAATACAAACTACTTTCGAAGTGTAGTCACTACTTCACGATTTTCAGGAGACATGTTAGGTTCCATTCACACAAATCTTCAAAAAAGTCTTCAAATTTTTTTGTTACTTTGAAAATGAGTCAGAATTACTTTGTGAAATATGCATATCAAATGGTTAAAGGGGGTAATTTAGGATCGAATTCAGTTATAATAAAATATTGCACACATTGATAAATTTAACGGTGGTAAGTGAGTGTCCTTTCAAAATTGAAAAGTTCCTTTTCTGTGAGGAAGCACTTTGCCCTTTTTTAGATAAGGAAAGAATTCTGTCTCTTAAATACTAAATTTTTGTAAATGTTCTATTTCATTTACAGGGTTGCCACAGGCGACTAAAATGCAACTATTTTCGGCATGAGGCAACTATGGCAACTTTTTTTGCCTGAAAAGGCTAAAAAAGCAACTATTTTCAGGAAGAGGAGATTATTGGGAGACTTTTCCGTACTCCTAGCGATGATTTTTTTTTAGCATAAATTGGGTTTAAAATCTGCTACCCACGATAGCTTTTGAACACACGGAACTTTTTTTTCTTAAAAAATTTTGAATTGCAAATTTGAGTCTTCACTTTTTAATTTGTTCAATCTGCAGATTCCTTTGTAAGTCTATTGGGCTTCTCGGTCACCTTTTCAATGGTTATTGCTTCGAAATACCGCATGATTTAAAAAAAAAAAAGAGAAAATTTTTTAATAAGATATTGCGATGCGTGAATTTCAAATTTGAGTAATCACTTTTCACAATATATATGTGTATATATATATTTCAGCGATAAATTATTGATTAATGGTAAAATTGTGCTAGAACATTAACGCTTATATGAAATTTATCATATTTGCCACCAACTTGACTAAATGGATCATGGTATATGACAATTAAGTCATTAACAAAATTTTAGTCATATTTTTGATGAATTTTTGTTCTTATTTAGGCAACTATTTTCATAGCTTTTGGCGACTATTTTCATGCTTTAGGCTACTAAAAGCAACTATTTCATCCATTTTTTTTCTGTGGCAACCCTGCATTTATATATTTTCTCAAAGAAAAGTTTAGAAGAACACAAATATAAATATGTGTAAATAAATTTTCAACTTCTGCAACTGTTTTAATCTACAAATGTTCAAAAAACACTTCTTTGATGTATTAATTGTATGATTAATTTCACAGGTCTGCAACGAATATGTATAATCAGCTGAAGCTTTGGAATAATCTCTCTAGATTTTCACAGTGTAACAAAAAGAAGTTACATGTATGGACAAAAGGTAATATTTTTTTAACTTTTAAAATTGATAGTTTTGTTTTTTAACTATAAATAATAGGTAAATTAATATTAAATTTATCATCATCTGTTTATTCTGATGTGTGAAATTTATATTCTTGGAATCTGTGTAACCTTGATGATCTGTACCAAAAGTGAATTTGTGATATTTTTATAAGGATACCTGTTCACTTGAACTACAACTCCCAATTATTTATAAAAATTAAGAAATAAAAATTGTATAAAAGTATACTAGGGAGGTAAGTAAGTAAAGGTATACTTATAGGTTGGGCAGCTCCAAGAGCAGGGCACATGTACCAGAGGCAAGGGCGCCGGCAGAATAATATAAAAGGGGGTGCAACCCTCTAACAAACTAACCCACCACCCAAAAAAAAAATTTTTTTTAAAAATATTCTGTTATTACATTTTGTTTTGTACTTTCATCTGTTAATTTTTTTCAACATACATTTCTTCACAGTTAACAAGATATTTAAAAAAAGTACGAAATTTTTGTACTTGCAAATTTTACCACGAGAAACTGTATTGAGGGCGCTGGCATAGCTATTGACTTTGATTTATTGTTTTGATGAAGTTTTACAGTTGTGAGAAGTCAGTTTTTGTTATATATCTTTGTTAAGCTAAATAACTAATCAAAAATATAATATTATTTCTATTTTATTAAATAAAATTTAAAAATATAGTTTAGATATCTGCCAAGTTTGTGCATGTTCAGTGTGTATAAGAAAAGAATCAAAGATGACTCAGAATTCATTGAAAAAGTTATGAACAGATTTGGATATCAAACATGAAGATTACAATTCTTGTTTGATGAAATAATTTTTTAATTGTTATGCTTCCATAATTACTTAATTATTTGTTTTTGAATAAAAATTTTTTATAACAAAATTGTTTTTCTGTATCTCTTTAATTGTTTAAAGAAAAAGCCAGGGGGGCGCAAGTGCACCCTCTTGCACCCCGCTGCCGGCGCCCTTGACCAGAAGTCTATTGTATCTAAACCCTAAATCATGATTAGCTAGAAAGCCCTATAGCTGAAACAAAATTCAGCAAACACCTTACAGGAACTTCACGCAATTCCCAGGCTTTAATACAATGTTGTCCTAAATACTGAAGAGGAATGTCTACAGTTTATACAATTCAAGTTGGTCCCATATTGTGATGGTTTTTATTAGTTTCTCATATGCCACTGCTTGTTTGGCTCCAAAATTTGGTGCTTTTTTTTGGAGCAGGCGCTGATACGGAAGTCTTCTATCAAATTTATGAACAATTAAACATTTTTCACCCTTAAAATATTAAAAAATGTATATGGTAAAAACCTTTTTATGTACAGATATAAGACGAATATTAAATAAATTATTTTAGCCACAGCTTTAATTAATAAATTTTTTGTGTCATTTAAGTTTATTGTTTAAATTATTTTATTATTCTTTCTGTATGTTTACCTATGTTTTTTTATTATTGTTCCGTCTTTCTTTCATTTTTACCTATGACAAATGAAAATAATTTTCTTAATTGTCATTTAGAGTTTGTTAAGTTTTCTTCTGAGGTTCGAGATGGTTTGTCACAATCAGCTCCTATAGTTGCTCTTGAAAGTACAGTCATCACTCATGGTTTGCCTTTTCCTGATAACTTAAGGTATATTTATTTTCTTATCTGAAAATTTTAGTCCCTCTTTAACTTAAAAAAAGTAGTTTCGGAATTCCAAATTCAAACTAAAGTTTCCTCGTATTTAAAGATTTCACTAGTCTATACATATTTTTACTCGCCCATTCACATGTCCATATCATTAAAAAAAAAACAAATATTTAAATGAAGCAAAATAAATTTACTAGTGCAAAATTTAAATTCTTGTAAACTAATGAAAAACTGCAATTCAAACTTTTATATAAAGCAAAATAAAATTTTTTCTCAATTAATAAAAAATTGTGAATTAAACTTTAATACCCTGTGGTAGAAGGACAAAGGATTGGATGGTGATTAACAAGCAAATTTTGAATCAGTATAAATAAACCTATGTTCTCGGAAATTTGTAATAAATTATCTCATTCAATAAGTAATACAAGAAGTTGGAAGCACATTTTTTAGAGGATATGTAATGTAGTTTTGGGCAAAGGATTGGATAGTGAGTAACAAAGGAATTTTTAATCAGTAAAGAAATTTTAACTCAGATGTTATGTTTGATAACCAGTCCCTTAAAATTTTAAACCAGTATAAAATCTAAGTACCGGAAATAATTGCAGCTTTCCCAAGTGGTAAGTAATAAAAGAAGTTGAAAGTACATGATTTGAAGCACATGAAGTTTATTCTCGTGGGGAAAAGTAGTGAATAACAAATTTTTTTTTTATAATCTTTTTTTGCATTTAGTTGTCGTGTGGCTGATGGTGACTGCCCCCGTGGCAGAATTGCAGCGACACAACGACATTGTCGCAGAACATTACAGAAGTTTTGCAGAAGGATTTTTCATTTGGGAAGGGGAAAGTTTAGGTTTTCGTTTCTGCATAATTTCTTTAAAAAAGTTTGTTTTTTTGCTCATCAAGGTAAGAAATAATCATGATTTTTCTATTCGCATTTGAGATTAAAAAAAAAAAAAAATAATAATCTGTAATGACTGGCTTCAGCTAGAATTCCAAAATAATAATCTAAAACAAAAAATTCTGAAATCGTGAAAGTTTAAAAGATAGTTCACTCTAAAAAATATGTTCTTTCTTTCATTTTTTTTTCCTTTAAAGAACTCCATATTTTACATACACTTATTTGAGAATCTTTTTTTTAAAAGAGTCCTATTCGCGTGATTCGTGATCTTTATTTTGGCAGTTGCTACCAAATTACGATTTTTAATTTACTATCGTTTAATTTATTTACGAATTTTAATTTGTGTATTGATTTACAAAATTCGAAAGAGAAAATAATTAGTGCATTTTTCTGCCTATAAAATGTGAGAGAATCGCATATAATATTAGAATTAAAAAAAATTTTACTTTTGCATTTAAACTTTTTTATGCATTCTATACTTTTTTCTGTAAACACGTTTCTGTTATTTTAAACTAGAAATTGTTACAATTAAAAATATTTTAAAGAAAAATATTAGTTCCAGGGAAGTTGGTCACTGAAAGCCCGTAAAAATTCTGCGACAGGGGTGACTGTTAATTTTTCCCTTTAGCTTTAAATATTTTTTAATACCTTTCAGTTATTTTCTGTTTTCTTAATTTTAAATAGTACTGCTTCAAAAATGGAGGAAGTTGTTAGAAACAACAAAGCTATTCCAGCTACAATTGGAATTATAGATGGCATAATTCATATAGGTAAACATGAATTTTAGAAGTATATTAATGATTTCTAATACTATGTGCTAAAAATGTTTTCACTAGATGTAACCATGTATTTTTTTAAAATGTATTTTTAGGCATGAGTAAAAATGAATTGGAAATTTTGGCATCAAAGAATAGAACTTTGACAAAAATATCTCGTAGAGATCTTCCATATGTTATGAGCAAAGTAATTTTTACTTTTTATTTTTTTCATAATTTTTTTTTTACATTCATTGGTTCTCTATGCTTGTTTTATCTTGTATTTTATATAGTTAGCTTTTAAAATAATATCTGGTGTTAGGAATCTGATAATATCTGTATATAATATCAAATATATATAAAATCATTTTTG
The DNA here is from genome assembly GCF_982258835.1 of Parasteatoda tepidariorum. Taxonomy (NCBI): domain Eukaryota; kingdom Metazoa; phylum Arthropoda; class Arachnida; order Araneae; family Theridiidae; genus Parasteatoda; species Parasteatoda tepidariorum. The sequence goes on from NC_141762.1 coordinate 899,876, forward strand.
GTGTCTGGTATTAAAAGACTTTATATGGGTGTGGTGAGTTTCCAATGCATTGGAATTATATTGGTATAAAAAAATAAATTATGGGCTAAAAAATATATCTTTTGAGGATTATTTTTTATTATTTGCTCTATCATAAAATTATACAAAGAATTCAGCAAATGCTCAAGCATATCAAGTTATCAATTTCAAATGCCTGCTACTCAAATAAGAACATTCCCTTGTGTTTAATTGTAGCTTTTGGTTTAACAAAATGACAAATATTAATTAAAGTAGATGAAATAATAAGCAAACATGGTAATTCATTTAACTTGTAACATGCATGCGTATTTATGAAATTTGAAATAATTTTTGAAGTATTAATTGTCTGTATGTAAAAACAAACTGATTTTTATAATCCAAAGTCTTTCAAATGGAAGTGGCTTAATTATAGATTGTGACTATGCATTTGGTAAATCAAATAAGGCCTTCATGATCCACTTTCAGATGACTATCTATATATATTAAATAAATAATCATTGTTATGCACATTGTTAGAATCAGGATAAATTCAATTTCGAGAATGCTAAAATTATTTCCTTCCCAGTCGCATCAGCTCATCCTGATGCTCTGGAATTTTGTTTTATTCATATGAATGTTGATTCCCTTGTTAACAACATTAGTTTCTCACCCCCTATCTATAGTGTGTGGAAATGTATTTAACCCTGATTTGTCTTTCTCAGACACTGTGTGTTACGAACTGCAACCGTAACTCCTTATGCTGTCGAACTGTAACCGTAACTCCCTACGCTGAGGCAGATATGTATATGTACTCAGGCGAGGAAGTCGAACTTTCTCATCATCACTGAACTTGTAGACATTTCATTCATATTTCATTTTCATCGTCATGATTTGTTAATTAGAACAATAAAATGTTCTATTGTTATTCAAATTGGCTGTCGTCATTAGATATTTATCATTAGGTATATTGACGCCAACCCCGGACCTATATATAGAAAAGGTTGGTCGTACTGCTTATACATATAGAACATAGCAAGGTAAGTGATACCTTTCAATGATTCATTTTGGAAGTTCGTAGTGGGACCTTCAATCAAAAGTAACACTGTGGTTTTTCTTGTTCTATTTTTTTTATCCTTTTTCTTTCTTGGCTACTGTGGTTTTTCTTGGTTTTTTCCTCACCTTTTTTTTAAATTTTTCTTTGGCAATTTTATGCTTCATTTCCAATCACCTTTGTTTCTCCACTTTTACGCCTGGTACGCCTTTTTTTTTTATAAGCGCTTGAAACATGTCGACTTTCATCTACTAGTTATGTATTTTTGAAGTGAGTGAAGCTTTTATTCAGGTGATGACTATTAATATGTTTACTTATTTATATTTACATTTATTTTTTTTTGTCATAAATTTGGAAATTTAATTAAAAAATTATAACTAACTGTTTTGGTGATGTTTCACATTAAAACTGGTGTAATTTTGGAGGATCCTTACTCACGTTACTAAAGTGCCCTATTTAATTATAAGTGAAAAAAAAATTATTATTAAATTGTTAATATTTTATTCAACTTTATGGTAAACTGTAATAATGATTAACTTATGTTGTTTAGAAAATGAGTGGTGGAACAACTGTTTCAGCAACTATGATATTGGCTCATAAAGCTGGTGTACCTATCTTTGCTACAGGTGGGATAGGAGGTGTTCATCGGGAGGGCGAAAATAGTAAGTTGTTGTCTTCTCGACATTATATTCTTTGTATACCATATTCTTAAATAAATACATATATATTCTATTTTTACCATGTATTTAAGGCTTAAAAGTCATTCGAATTTCAAAAAATTTAAATATTTACATTTACTCTAACAAACAACTCCTCAATTTTCCTGTTTAATTGTAAAAATTGCTCTAATTTATCAGCCAATAATTTTTTTTACTGCTTTTTTGTTTTATTACTAAAAAATTTTTCTTATTGATTTTTGAAAATATTAATTATAATAACAGAAATACTTGAACTATAATTAACAATAATACTTGAACAATAAAATAATAATAACAACAATAAAATTTCCCCTTTGCATTGCAACATTTGTAGTTGTTGTATTTTTCTTTGCATTGCTACAGTTATACTGTATAATTTAAAATTATAAAAAGTAAAGCTTTCTTCTATTGTTGACCAATGTGTCACAGAAAACAAGATTTTGCAATTTTTAATCAACAACATGTATTCAATGTGGTCATCATTGCTCACCAACTTTTTTTGCTTTATACCTTTTAATAATCTGTATCAAGCCAACACAGGGTATTAAACCCTCAACCTTCACAATGACAGCTTTTAGTGCTCTGTGTCATTGCAGCTTAAGTTAAATATATGGGTTTACTTTTGGTACTTAAATTTAGGTTCAAATTTTCTTGAAGTTCTATTAATTAATTTTTAGAAATGTAAATGTTTTTCTGTAACTAACAGTTTTAGGAAAACTTCTTATTTCTACTGTTTATGCATATGTAAATGTTTACTAATTTGTCATTAGCTTAATAAAATGAAGTGTTACTTGCATCTCTATCAGTTATGAATCTACAACCTTGTTTTTAATAATTATGATGATAATTTTTTAAAATCTAATTTTGTATTAATATTTTTAAATATGAAGTTTTTTTTAATTATTTTATTTTAAGAAAGGACAAGCTTTTACCATTATTTTCTTTGAGGCATTTGTTTACTTCTCTGGTAAATTACTATTTTTGCATTTATAAGCTTTGTTAAGGTTTATATTGGTCTAATATAACTAAATGCTACTTTTGTACAAATAAGTATTTATAAATATGGCTTTATATTATACAAATAAAGTTTACCATTATTATTTCATCAATCTGTTTTGCTTGTTTTAAATTGAAAATATTTAGTTTTATTATTTAAATAAATTTTTCAAATGGCAAGTTTTTACTAATAACTTAGATTACTTTTTCTAAACTTAAATTTCCTTGCAACATTACTTATGTTAAAGAGCACAATTTTTTTTCCTGCTCTTTAACGCTGGTTTATCTTACTTTGTATTTCAGCACAAAGGTCGCCCTTATGTGTATTTACTACTTATGTCTTTGCTTATTTTAGAAGTTTTATTACAGTTCTTTTCTAGTCCATTATAGCTTTAATTTTTACTTTAAAAGCTTTAAAGTCCACCATTAAAAGTTATTACTATGTTTTTAGTAATTATATCCATACTTTCAGAATTATTATTTTATTATTTAGCTCAGCATTTTGAAAATTTTGAATTTGTCTTTTTTTTTTATAAATGAAATTCAACTTTTGAAAAAAAAATTAGCCACTCTTTAGATTTTAAAGAAGAAAATGTTTAGTTTTAAACAGTTATATGTACAATACTCTTTAGTAATGACTAGTATGTCATTACTTAAGTTTGTTATAAAATATTTACATCATTTCATGAATATTTATTACTATACTTTTAGTCATTACCACAATAATTTTAATTTTGGAATACCAGTGTAGCATTTTGCAACTTTTGAGTTGAGAAACATTTTGATACATTCTCTTAACTTTAAAGAAAGAAAATGTTTTGTTACAAACAGTTATGCATAAAACTCTTTTCAGTATTTACACTAATATAGATTGTGAAGGTTTGTCACTAATCTAGTACATCTAATCTTTTGCACAGTTATCGATATTTATTGCTATACTTTGAATTACTTACTGCAATAATTTTAAAATAGCTTTTGTATTAAGCAGTTTTCTTTCTGACACTTTTTTATTGCAAAAATTTTGATCTGCTTAATTTTTTGAAAAGAAAATATTTTGTTATTAAAATTCTTTCCGCAACTGTTAATAAGTGCATACGCAAAAGTTTTAATGCAAATTAGGTATTAAGACTTTTCTATTCTATCTATCTATCTGTTATGTTTTAAAAGCAAGTTTTCAATGTTTATCAGAAAAAAACATTTGTGTGTGTGTGTATATATATATATATATATATATATATATATATATATATATATATATATATATATATATATATATATATATATATATATAATTATTTAATTCTAAAAGGTTGAATCTATTCCTTAAGTGAAATTTTAGAAAGAAAATATAATAAGCTACAAATAATTAATGTGCAAAACTATGTTTTCACTCTCTTTCAGATTATGAAAGTTTTTACCTAATAACTGAAAGCAATTTATGCACTCCATTTTTCTCTATCAAAATATTATGCAATTTAAACTGTTTTTAATATTTAAAAAAACGAAATTCTAGATTTATATGATTTTTATCTTAACCCTTTTGGCCCCATCGGAACATATATGTCCCACAGATATTTCCAAAAAAATCCTAATCTTTAAAAAAGTCTGAATTTTATATGAACACATGTCTCACTGGTTGTGTTAATATTAATATTTTAGCCTAATTGTTTAGTCTAATGGGCAGAATATTGTTATTTTTACCTTATATGATCTATTAAAGTAATAATTTATCTTTTTATTAGAAAAAAAACTGCTCCTAAAGAGGTTTAAAAGCTTTTATCTATTCTTTAAACTATTTTTCCTTAAAACTATTTTTAGTACCCGTTTAGATTTCAAAAGTTTTTAACTATTTTATTCTAATTATATCTTTACTTTTATGTTTATGAATATATTAAATTCTATGATTTTAATATTCAAAGCATTAATGTTTGTCACATAACCTTTATGAAATTTCTTATTAAATAGAAATATAAAAATTTTTACTAACCAAGCAAATTCATTCTCACATTAAATAAATCAACGGTAACCATAGTTCATAAATCTTACCAACATTCTCTAAATGAACAGGTCTGACAATTTGTGAATAAAGTTTATTCAAGAAAAAGTTGGGATCGTGAAATGAACTGCGCCTAGAGGGTTTGTAAGCATGAAGTGAAAGTTTAGCATAATTTAACTAATTTGACTCTAGTATTAACTTAGTATAAAATGATAGTTTTCAGTTGTTTTGGAAAACATTAAAAAAATGTTCTAATAATTTATTTTCGTATTCTACAATCATCACTTAGAAAAATATACTTGAAAAATAAAATCTGTGTTAATTAGGAAAGTTGTATCAAGTTGTTTCATTAGCAATAATGCTTCAATTGTGTTATTTTATGATTACCTTTTATTTTTATTATTTGGTTTTTGTCATTCATTCAGATATTACTATTCGGTTTTTATGACTATGCAGTGATAAAAATATCTGTAGTTGATCTAACTATATGCGCTGAGCTATAATGTTGCTTCTTAAATATTAATGACTTATAAAAATTATAATTATAAAAGTATTAATAGCAAAACATTAGTTTAATAACAAAATAATTTTATTTATCGTTTATTTAATTTTATGCAGCTATGGATGTCAGTGCAGATCTTTATGAACTTGCCCGAACTCCTTTGACTGTTGTTTCTGCTGGTGTGAAATCAATTCTCGATATTGGCCGTACTTTGGAATATTTAGTTAGTAGAGATTTGTTTGTTTCAATCTTATATATTTCAAAAATTATGGGAAATATTTGAATGTATCACTGTTTTTTTCTTCTCTATATTCTTTTTTTTTTTTTTTTTAACAAAAAAATTTTTCTTTTTGCTTTTTTATAGTAACAGAACTGTGTTGCAATATAAACAAGAATATTTATTGTGTTTGAGAATGTTTTCAATTTTCATAGGTCTGTATAAAATCTTGTATAAAATCTCGTTGGGATATTTTGAAAATTAGGAACAATTGCATTCTTTTCTTTCAAATACCCGAAAAATCACTAATCTTAGAATTGTTGGCTTGAGAAATGTTATTGCGACACAATTTGAAAAAACTCTGGCATCTATTATAATTATTCTTTTCAAAAATTCCTTTTTTTTTTTCAGCAGAACTTTTATTTGATATTTTCACTTAGTGATATTTGGTTTCTCACAAAATTCTATTTTTAACTTATCAAATAAAAAGAAATATTTTATTTATTTATTAATTTTTTTTTTTTACTAAAAACTTGCTGTATATAGATAAAATAATATGGTCAGGAATTAAGTTGAAATTCTCAAATGTGTAGGAAAGTCACAGAATTTCTGAAATTAAATGGGAGTTAATTTTTTTGTATTATATACATTGTAATATGTAAAACAAATAAGACAAGTTTCATAAACATTTTCTTCTCATTATTAATGAAATAATGCATTAGTTTCAAATTCTACAAAGCTATAATCATTTCTTATTTTAATCTTATTTTTTAATCACTACATTCAGTAAGAACGTAGTGAACAACTCTGTTTGGATATTATTATTATTTCAAAGGAAATTTAGAACCTTTGGAGTAATTTTCCTATATTCTTTCATGTTCAGATAATAAATTGAAGTTAATTTTGTATATAGTAATGGTCTATAGTAATCAAATTAATGTCAATAAACTTAAAATAAGATTAGAATGTAGAATAACTTCTGAATTTTTCTAATCATTCTGTATATGTAGTATGTTTATCTGCCTTATCTTGTAAGTTTGAGACCCCGTGTAAGGGTCAAGCATTGTGACATACAAACTTAAAATACAGATGTTTTTTTTTTGGAAAAAAAATTTAAATCAATATGTATTCATACAAATATGAGAATGGAATCATGAAAATGTTTCATTGTTTCATCGTTACGTAAAAACAAATGTCTTGACAATTTTCCCTAATCACAGCAAACTTTATTTTAAAAACCGTACATCATGCTTATTTATATAATTTTTTTAATTTTCATAAATTGGTTTTTCGTAATCTGTACTATATTTTGTCTGTCTCTGATACACGACTGAATTTAATCTGATTTAATAGCTTTTAGGCATTATTTTTAAAATTCTATATCTATTTTATAACCAGTCTGTATATTTTGGATGTTTAACTTAGTTATTTTGCAATTTTTTTTTCTCGAGAACTACCAAATCAATGATTAAGACAAAAGAGCATTTTTTAAGAAAAACCAATTTGAAATCACACTACATGAAAAGAGAATCGGGGAAAAAATATGCATAGTTAGCCGTCTAATGTAAAAACATTTGTGTCGTATTATAATTTTTATTTAATGACAAGCATTTTTAATGCAAAACCAAACTAAATTTACACTACATGTTTGAGGAATCATGAAAACCTTTCATACTTAATTGTCTGACAAAAATAAATGTCATGATATTTTTTTCTAAGGTCCTTATAAGTATTTTTTTGTTAATCGTGTTTATTTATATTTTTATTTTTGAAAATTGCCATTCTATACTCTACCCACTAAAGCAACCAGAAAATAGATGATGTACCAGCTTTTGTTATCATCAGCTGCACAAATTGCAGTGAATTCAAGGCTAAGGAAGATCCTTTTGCAGGTAAATAAATAACTCATAATTTAAAAATTTTTTAGAAATAAAATTTTAATTTCTGTTCCTTCTATAATATTGATTAGACATTTCATTTCTTAAAATTTTAGGTAACCTGATCTAAGTTGGCACTGATAATAAGACAGAGAAGACGGAAGTTTTTATTTCTTTCGGAAGTTTTATTCCAGTAGTTAATTAAGTAAGTTCCATTTAAATTTTATTTATTTGTTTTCCAAGTCAATTTCTTTTAATTTAGATTTTTATTTTGTTTGCTTTGTTTCTGTGTGAAATGAAATTTTTTCTGTACACCTTTTTACCGTTAAGATTCACTTTTTTACTCTAGTTCTGTGTTTTTCCGAACTGACATAATTTCTGAAACTAATCATTTTATAGCTTTTTTATTTATTTTGTCTTATCTACTTTTACTTTAAAAATTTGTTGCTTAAAGATAATAAAAAAAAATTTTTTTTTCTGTAAAACTATTGCTAATACTTTTTTTTCATGTTATTTCTAAATAATTTAATTAAAATGATGTAAAATTCTAAATACAGTCAGGTCCCGTTTTAGCGAATTCCATGGGACCGAAGCTATTTCTACGCAATAATGAAAATTCGTTATACCGGTATTACGAATTTTCAACATTAACAAATATTATTTCGTTACATTGGGATTACTATTCGTAAGCAAAATCAATTTACAGTTTTGATATTATAATTTTAATCTAGATTTGGGAAAATATCAATGTAATATTAAAAGAGCGCACAAAACTAATGTAAACAATGAATTTATTAACACTTACTAATTAGGCAGATACATAATCAGTAATTTTTTTCTGAACAAATGATTTAGAACCAGTAGAAATTAAAAAATTTTCCAAATTATGTACATGTTCAAACAAAGTATCTGAAAAGTTTTTTTGTGCCAATAAAAATCTCTTTACAACTTCCAAATTGGCCAAGGCTTGTGAAGCTGTAGGTACATTGTTTTCTTCTGGACATTCTTCATCATCGCTGCTGTCTGAAAGTGATTTTTGTTTGTTTTCTTGAATCATATGTACAATATCATTGTCTGTCAATGCTTCGCATGTTCTAGCATCATCATCTGCAGTCAGAAAATCGTCAAGACTGACTTCGTTTGGCACTGATGTTTCTTTTGTCACATGTTCCCATAAAGGCTGCAAATCGATGATAACATCATTAATTTCATCGACTGTTTCATTCTCAATTGCCGAAATTAAATTTGCTTTCTTCCATCCATTACAGATGACTTTTTGGCTAATGTCTTTCCATGCTCCAGCAATCATATCCATTGCTTGCTTTACATCTGGTTTCGTAATTGCTTCTTTGTTTCCGATTTGCACAAGCATACGCCTCAGAAGTTGTGTTCGATACTTTCCCTTTACCACTTTAATTATACACTGGTCAAGAGGTTGTAAAATTGACGTACAATTAGGAGGAAAGTATTCGATGTGAATACATTCCAATTTTGGTGGCTCATTGTGGGGAGAACAATTATCAATAAGAAGCAGAATTTTTCTTTTCTTACGTTTCATATCTTCATCAAACTTAACCAACCACTCATTAAATATTCCAGTCGTCATCCACGACTAGATCTATAATCACAAGGTAGTGAATTTACATTTTTTAGGCACCTAGGTTTGGCAGATTTGCCGATAACCATAACTTTTCTCTTTTCAGTGCCTGACATATTGCAGCAAAACAAAGCAGTTAAACGCAGTTTTGAATTTCTGCCTCCAATGCATTTATCCTTTTTAAACGCCAAGGTTTTGTTTGGTAACAACTGGAAAAAAATTCCCGCTTCGTCTGCGTTCAAAACATCAGAAGGATCATAAGACCTAATTGCATCCGATATTTTTTCTGATTTCCAGTCATTCACAGCTTTTAAATCAACAGAGTTAGCTTCACCCCAAATTTGCTTTGCAACAATACCATAACGTTCCTTGAATCGATTCAACCAACCAACACTTGCTTGAAAATTTTCGTTTCCAAAAGTTCTTGCAAATTCTAAAGCCTTTTCACGAATGAGGGGCCCGGAAATTGGAATGTTTCGGGAGCGAATATCCTGGAACCATGCAAAAACATCTGCATCTACATCTTGAAAATTTGAAAGTCGTATCTTTTTTCTATGTGATCCGATCAATGCTGATTGCACTTGCTTGTTCCAACTTCGTTCGATTTTTTAAAAAAGTAGATAGAGTAGATGGGGATAGTCCATACTTTGTCGCAACGTCAGCTTTTTTTATCCCATGATCAACTTCTGAAATAATTTCCAGCTTTTCCTTAATGGAAAATTGTTTACGCTTTTGACCACTCATTATGCTTAAGAAGGAAAACAAAATGCTTGCAAACGTTGAAAGCAGACAAACTGATTTAACTAACCTTCTCCTATTGAAGTTGCACACCACTCTGGTAATTTTCTGAAACTTGTTTACACCCTTTTTACACCTTGAGTTCTTAGAACAGCTCTCTCCCCCTCTCCCCCCCTGTTGTAATTCAAGGAAGGAATTGTTCTGCTAAGGGTGGTCACTTTTAATCTATCATTCTTCACAAGCCCTTTCTATTGAATAGAATTCTCTCTTTTAAAAGCATGTGTATTTTGACTTCTTAAAACATGAATGAATCAATGCAAGGGTCAACTCAGGGTGGTCTCTTTCCAGTGATTCTTCTTTTTTTGACAGGTTTTTCACATTTGAAACTTATTAGTATTTTAAGGGTGATAAAACATTTCATTTCTGAGAACATTTTTGAAGAAATGTGTCTTGTTCATCAAAGAAAATAAGACCTGGTGTTCATTTTCGCCTTCGCTAAACCGGATAATTGATTTCGTAATATTGGTATTTTTTATACATTGTTTACATGGAAATACATTTGGGGATTCGGAAAATATTCGTTACTTTGAAATTTTCGCTATTTCGAATTTCGCAAAAACGGGATTCGACTGTAATGAGAAATTATGCCTGCTATTTTTGAATATAAGCCCATCTGTGTAGTATACGAGTATTTCTTTAAACATTTATCCAAAATTCTAAGCAAACATATATAAGCAGACAGAAAAATAAAAAATAAGACATGCTATCTTTGTATGCAACTTTAAACTTCCCTCTTAGTTTATATGTTTGAAAATAAAAATCCACTGAAAGTCCCATCCAATTGTTTCTTCCTACTTTTGTTCTCCCCCTCTCCTCAAGCTTTTCAACATTCTAGTAATTTGACTTTTCACATAGTAATTTGACTTGGACAATGTAAATTGGGCGTTAACAGCAAGAGCTATCTGAATCTGTCACACTTTACTTATTTTTGTTGGTTTGTTATTCTAATTGTTTACTGTTTTATGAGGAAAAGCGTGCAGTAAAAAAATCTTATTAATTTAAAAAATATTTTTGTCCTATTGCTATTCTTTATACGTTTCTTTTTCACTTTATTTTTAGGCATTTTATTTTCAACTTTTGTTATTTACTTTATGTTATTTGTATCTTCTACTATGTTATATCTTAAATGTTATTGAGTCATATTTAATAATCATATTGTCTTTAAATAATTTATTTTAAAAGATTTAAAATAAAAATTTTATTTTGGAAAATGTAATTATAAATTTACTAAAAGTGTAATAAAGCCCTCAGCTATGTTATTTACACTATAAAAAATAAATAAGCCTGCATTTAAAATAATTTGTGTTTTTAACTTTTTAGTCTTAATTCTAACTGTAGTTTGCAAATGTTGACTGCTATCTACTTGAAATCAAAGAGTTTTAAAATTTAGGTGATGGCCTTTAACTCCTTGTTTAACCAATAACTTCTGTAAAACTAAATAAAAAGCAATCTAATGAATGAAAAAGGCTAATGAATTTGAGGGTGCTTCTACTACAGACTAATGTACTTGAATAAATTACGTTTTTTTATAAATAACTTTAGTTTTGTTATTTACCTTTTGAATTTGACGAAGAATGGTAGATATAAAATCTGCAACTCAAATACAACTCTAATAAGCCCAAAGCACATTTTATTTTCATCAGAAATTAAGTACAAAAACTTCAAAAAAAAGTGTTTTTCTTCAAAAATATATTTTTAATATTTGTTAAATTTTCGAATTTTATTAAAAGTTTTTTATTTTTAAATAAAGTTCTATATTTTTTCATTATTTAAATATATTTTATAGAATGTTTTTTTTTATGATTAAATATATTATTAAATATTCATTATTGGTTGTAAAGTTTATGCAATTGTGTAATTTTTTTTATGTAGTGCTTCTTTACCTTGTATTCAAATAAAATTTGCATTTGACAATTTTTAGAATATATATAATATTATTATTTCAACTTAATTTACATATTCTGCATTTTCATTTATACATTTATTTTAGTATACTTTTTGCTTAGTAGTTCTTAATGATTAAATTCAATTACTTTCTGATTGTTTTTTTTATTTACAGATTTACAGACTGAAGAAGCCCTTGCATCTCATTATTTCACAATCAATTTAAAGAAATTAGAAGATTGATTTGAAATGAATGGTTGAATTTTATTTTATCGAAGTTTTACTCTGTTTCTATCTTTCTGGAATATACAGTCTTTCTAAATGACAGTATTAGTTTAACTGATAGTTTATTGTTATGTAGATATGTATTTTATTATATTTTATTCACATGTTATTAATATGTTGATTTGTTCTTAATATGTTGATTTGTTCTTAATATGTTGATTTGTTCTTAACATGTTAATTTGCTCTTAATATACACTTACATTGATTGTTAAATCTTTATTTACCTAATTACTATAAATTAACAGGAAAAAACTTAATCTTTTATTATTGTAACTAATATTTAGCAATATCTTCCCCTTTTCTATCTTCTCAATATCTTCTACTCAATTTTGCTGTTTTTATAGAAGCATGCTTCTTTTTTTTTTTTTTTTTTAATCCTGTTGTGTTTAACAATTCATTATCTCTTTTCATTATTTAGTCTAAAAAGTTTTGTACTTTTTTGTTTAAAAATAATTTCTTGTCATTTTTCTTCTCTTCTTTAATAATAATTTTAATTGAACATTAAACATAGTTAATAATTTAACAATCGTTTATGGTAAAATATGTAATACAAATATGACGTATTTTGCTAAATCTTTTGACAATTTCTGTTTTTGATTATTCAGTTTACTAAGCTGTAAAAATTTAGTGTTGTTAAGCATAACAAATCTCAATTTTAACTGGAAATAAATTTTATTGTTAAGATGAGCACTTCAGAAATTTATTTCTCAAACTAACTTAGTTAAATCTATGCTTTTGAACATGAATAATTTTTACTATTACTTATCTTTAAAATGATGCTCCATTTGTGTTGCTTGTATTTGTGTTAAAACCTTTTTTTCAAATAAGACAGTAAAAATCAAGTTTTCTTTTTAAATGAAAGCATGTTTTAAATTTAATATTAAAGCGGATAGTTTTGAAATATTTTCACACATTTGCATGCGCTTAAAAACCTTTGTTTTATTTTTAGAACATGAATATTTTCGTTAAAGAGTCCTTTCTAATACTGGTGCTATATGTTCTTCAATCAAATTGTAAATTTCACAAATATATGTTTATTTATCAAACCAAAGTCACTGAAATTTTAATCTTACGCTTGACCTTAGTTTTTCAATCAAAACTAAATTTTTAATGTTACATTTTAAAAATTCATCTTTGAAAGTTATACTTTAAAAAAATGTTATATTTAAGTTACTGTACTATATTTAGGATACAATTATTTCTCGTTTAGTTTCCAGCTGTAAAATAATCTCATTCACTTGTCAGTGGATCTGTGTTTTTTTTCCTTTTTAAAATTGCAGCCAACGATAGTTCTTTTTTAATGGGGAAAAATACCTTAACTATGCAATGCAGAAATTAGAACAATTTAAGAAATTTGATTAGCAAAACCTATAATTTTTGAACTCTAGTATTTTCTGTGTGTGTTTAAATGATTCCATAGATTTTACCTTAACTTTCAACATTTTCCATCATTAAAACTTCAAGCTTTTTTCTTTTTCCTTTTTAAAAGTTGTAATAATCCTTTTTAAAAAAAAAAAAAAAAATATATATATATATATATATATATATATATATATATATATATATATATATATCAGAGCTTTTAATATTATGGTGGACAAAAACCTTTATAAATTAGTGATATAAATTCGCCCCATAAAACCCATATTTTTGGGGCATAAATAATTTCTATGTATGCTCCTCATTTTAATAGTTTATACACTTTGCATTGAGTTGTTGAATGCAGTAAATTAATACTTTTAAAATTAATTTTAATAAGTTGCAACATAAAATCTGTGTTTTTGTCTCATTAATAGTTTCTATGTTTGTTTTTTTATTATAATTATAATAAAAAAATAATATATTTTAATAATATAGATATTTTATTAATAGATGTATTTTATTAATATTTATATATATATATATATATATATAAGTTCAAAATGAAGAATAAAACAAAGAAAAATTATAGAAATATGAAAAAAAGGGGGTGGGAAATAATAAGTAAAAAAAAAACAACAAACAATATTTTATTAAAAAAAAAAAAAAAGAAAGAAAAAAAAAAAAAAAAAGAAAGAAAAAGTGAAATGTTAATTAAAAAACCGGAAAAAAAGCCGGAAAAAAAAGATATAATCTTTTCTTCAGCCCACACGATTATATCCGCAAAACAGAGTGCTTTCTGATATTGTATCAATAAAGCCAAAGCAAAATATATTAATACAATAGTGTGAGGAGCACTCAAAAAATTTTTTTTAAAAAATAACTACATAAAAATAGATCATAAAAAGTAAATATAACATGTAAAAACAGATAATAAAATAAAAGAAAAAGAAAAATAAAATAAAAATAAAAAACATTAAAAAGGGGGGACTATAAAGCGAGTAGCAAAATCATAACAACTTACATGGACAGTTATTTTTCAAGAATGATTTAAAAATGTTTTCGCAGAAAGATTGCCAGATTACAAAATATGATAACAAAAGATGAAAACAAAAGCGCAAATTGAGTGTAACAAAAGGGTTCTAAAGTGTCGTTCTTACTGCACTGCTGAAGTGATTTGTTATTCTGAGTTTTGATTTGTTAGTTACCAAGGATGGGCCCGAAATGTATATATATATATATATATAGCACAAAAAAACAAAGAGAAAAACGAAAATAATTAATAAGTTTTATTAACTGCGCATAAGCTGCAAGTATATAGAACTCATAATATAAGCTAAAAAATTGAGAAAACATGGGAAAAAACACAAAATAATGACAAGAGAAAAAAATCATCAGCAACAATATTTTAAAAGAATTTAAAAGATCATAACCTTTAATACCCTAAAAAAAAAAAAAAAAAAAAAAAAATTAATTAAAATTTGGAAAACAAAACCAAGAAAAGACACAATCTCCTCATCAGCTCACACGACCACATCCGCAAAATGAGCGCTTTCTAATATTGTAATAATATAGCCAAAGCAAAATATATCAATACAACAGTGTGAGGAGCACTCACAAAATCCCAAACGAAATTGGAACACACCAAGTAAAAAACATGCACGGAAAAACAAAGAAATATATCAAGCAAAAAACTGAAAACAAAATGCAAAGAGACTAGAGATCAGTACACGAAAAGAAATCCACACAGTGAGGAGCGAATCAAATGAACTCACGCGTACCGGAATCTTTCAAGAATGATTTATAATATTTTCGCAATAAGATTGCCAGATTACAATATATGAAAACAGAAGTATAAATAAAGTGATATCTTATGGCACGTTCTTACTGCAAAACTGAAGCGCGTCTAATTTGTTAGTTACCTTGGGTGGGCCCGAAAATGGATGCGCGCAAGGTAATAATATAATACAGGATAATTTAAAGCTTGTAATTAAAAAGTTTGAAAATTAAAACAACTATTAAAAAAAAAGGAAAAGAAAACAGGATTTACTTATTTTGAATTGATTTTTAGCAGGAGTCAAATTATTATTGCTGCTGAAGTCCGAAAATTAAGCTCAAAGAGCAATGCCCTAAACACACGAAATTAGAAGACGAACAAAAACGGAAACAAAAAGAAAACGAAAGTAAGCTAATAGTAGATAATATTAAGCGCTAAAGCTGCTTTAAATATGATCACTATAACATAGCACAAAACCAAACTAAAAACGGAAGCAAAAAGAAAACGGAAGTAAGGTAATAGTAGATAATATCAAGCGCTAAAGCTGCTTTAAATATGATCACTATAACATAGCACAAAAAAACAAAGAGAAAAACGAAAATAATTAATAAGTTATTCCGTTTTCTTTTTGCTTCCGTTTTTAGTTTGGTTTTGTGCTATATATATATATATATATATATATATTTTATTAATATCTATAATTAAACTGCATAATCTTTGTGTTTGATTTTTCATAATATGAGACATTTCTTGAGATTCAACAAATAAATCTTAAATTATTTAAGATTTTTCTTAAATAGCAATAATAAATAACAAACTCTGAGTATTTCATGTTATAAGATCTGTAACACAAATAGATCGTAGTTAAAGAAAATTTATATTATTAAGTTTTTTTATTTTCTACTGAAGAGCAGGGGTCTGTCCAGGATAAATTTACTACCATAAAGCGGTGCCTTCACAAATTCAACTTTAGGAAAAATGCTTTTAAAAAAGCAAGTTTAAAGATTTTCCTGCCCGCCTTTAAAAAATTTTTTTTTTTAAATCCCCGTAAGAAACAATACATCGTGGTTTAATTCCGTATGCATGAATAGGTAGCATGTGATTGGTCAGATATTGTGGTGTGGTAAGCCTAACTGGTCGCTTATGCCATTTTATAGCAAGATTTTTTTTGCAGTTTTTTTAAAAATTAAATGACAAGTTGAAATTCGAACATTATTCTAAACATTCGAACACTGTTCTAAATTTATTCTCACAGACTTATATTATTTTATGAAAAATTTTTTCTCTGTGAAACTTTTTTCTATATGACCCAGTGAGATATGTTCTCATAATGAAAATAATTTTAAGTGCAAGTACTGTTAAATGCATGTTTTTTTTTTTTTAAAAACATTCCAGTTGAAATGTAACAATGCACAATGATTTTTATGGTTTTTTAAATTTGGATACAATTTTATGCTCAAAATTTTACAATAGCTAAATTATTTTTGAATGTATGGGGAAAAATATATTAACATTTACCAGTCATAAATAATTTTTATTTATGGTGACTATTTTTGAAAATATCTTCTTTCTTTACCATATTGTGTTGATTTTTTTAATATAATTTTTAATTTTCCCAAATTATGTTTAAATTTTCGCAAAATTGGTACCTCTCATAAAAACTTAGACAGACCCATGAGGGTTGGAACAGTTCAATGATGATTCATATTTTCAAATTGTTCAGCAGACCATTATATGCCAAAAATACCCTACAATTTTCATTCAGGCAATAAAATGTGTCTGTATATTGTGTTGTTATATAGTGGATATTCAAAAACTTATATGGTATCTATTTGTAAGCAATACTAAGGAGCTGTTTGCTGTAAAAATTTGACACAAATCACTATATTGCCTGATTTCCTGCAATTGTATATAATCATTTAATAATGTAATTTCTGTTGGCTCTTTTTAATACAAATTCCAATAAAGCATATCAAAATAGGAATTAAAGAGATGTTTTCTTCAGAGATTCCAACATTTGTTGTAACTTGTTAAAAATATTCAACAATAAATAAAACTAATCTTGAAAACTGTTTAATTTTATTGGTTGTCTTCTATTTTTTTTATCCACAACTATAGCTATTAACAATATTCTTGTATGGGCAGTTAAGTTTGTTTTTGTGAAATCTATCATTGTTAAAAAATAAAAGCTTTGAATTAAAAATAAATTTTAAATATAGGAGTTTATCGGAACTTTATTAGTAATTGGTAGTTGTTCCAGTTATACAGTATTTTAATTATCTATGTTTTATGTTGTGTTATAAAATGAGCTCACTGTTCCATCTCCTGTCCGCTTCCCTCATCGAGTGGTTGCTTCTCATCCATTGAAGGGGGGGGGAATGGTTTATGTCCATTTTTTACGAAAATTACGATTGGATTGCCACCTGTTGTGTTTTGAGGATGGCTAAATTTTGGGGTATCAATAACATGGAAAATCAGTGCATCCATCTTCTCATTTTATTCAGTGAAAGTGGGTCGAGTTGTGAAAAAACTGTTCCTGTCCGTGCACAAATTCGTTACCCCCCCCCCTCCACAGGGGGGGGGGGTAACGAATTAACGGGAAAAAAAATAATTACTTTTAATTAGTTTAACGGGAAAAAAATAATTACTTTTTCTCTCTTGATCTTCTTTAAAGTTACTTTTTCTTAAAAGTTGATGGAAAAAAAAGATCTGTTTGCTTAGAAAATATAGAATTGTTATAATTTTATGCAAGCACATCTAATTAGTATTTTTTTTGTAAAGAAATCAAAGGATAATTGGATTTTAAAAATAATAAAATGCATTTGAGAAAAAAATAACTTATGATTACAGGATATGCAATACAAGAAACAGTAATAAATGAAAAGCAATTTTACTTGTTAACAATATATAATGATAACCCTTTATCATATAACAGTTCGCAATGGAATCAGTTTTTAAATTTTTAAAAATTTCAATATAGTTATGAAGATTTGTTTCTGGAAACATCTAACTTCTCTTTTATTTTTTCATTTTTTTGTTATTATTTTTTACATCAAATTAAGCGCAAGCTTATAAAAGAAAAATTATAAGAGAAATTTTTTCTCCATGATAATGATTAAAAAATTATTAAAAAAAACTGTAAATTAACTTTCAAGTGTTATCAACTTTTAAGTGTTAAAATGTAATTTAACACTTAAAATTGCAATAACTTTCAAACAAATTGGAATTTTGAAGAAAAAAAAAAGGAGACTGTTGAATTTATAAACAAATATGGCCCTTTTAGTATGCAAATATTTAACACTGTAGTTGTATTCCTGCGGCCTGTAGAACGACCCGTAGGGTATTTTTTTAAACAAGTTGAAAAATTAATAATTTTCGAATGAATAATTAAATGTTTCCTTTTATTTTATGCCATTGTACTCCTGTTTATTTTTCTACACGTATTAGTAATTTTGAGTTTTATTAACAAAATGCAACATTGTGGTAAACACGCAAATCAGCTCTGGACTTTACTATTTTTTTTTTCAATACAGAGAGAAAATATTAGTTGTAAATAAGCGTTTCTGGACTTTACTATTTTTTTTTCAATACAGAGAGAAAATATCAGTTGTAAATAAGCGTTTCCTCTAAACTGTTAATGAATAATTTGTTATGCTTAGAAAATATAAACAATTCTATTTTTTATAATGAGGAATGCTGAAGTTATATACTGGGTATCTGCGCACCTGGAAAGTCATGAATTTTGTTATTGAACAAAATTTGTCATGATTTTAACTATTTTTTAAAAGAAATCATGGAAAGTCATGGATTTAGTTCGCTGAAAAATTTTATTTTTAAAACGGAATTTTTTGGTGTTCCGAATATCTGAATCTGTAACAAAATCCCCACTCACAGTCATCTTTTATTACAATATAAAATGTTTTTATCAGGCTCTTTAAAAATTATGGTGCTCTTTCAAAAAAATGAAGGAAAAACCTTTCTGGAGCAAATTTTTTTTTTAAGCTTCTGTGATTTCAGAATTATTATAATTATTTTTTTATTTTATCAATTTAACATTCTAGCTGAAGCAAGCCAGTCATTGGCGAATTTTTTTTAATTCCGAAATGGGAACAGAAAAATCAGGAGTATTTCTTTTCTTTCGGATGAACAAAAAAAGTATCTTTAGAATAATTCGGCAGAAAAAAATATTTGCTTTTGTATTTTTTCAGCTATTTTATTGCTTCAACTCTTTCTTTACTCTATTTTTTAAATTTAAAATCTATAAACATGAAAATGCAGAGTGTAACAGTTTTGTTTATACCTATCATTTCAATGAATGTCATTATAATGCTTTTTTAAATTTATTGTGTTTTTGTTGGAGAAAATAGTAACTTCGTTAAGTCATGAAAAATTCTTGGAATTAGTCATGGAAAGTCATGAAAATTCATGAATTTGAAAATCTAAAATGTAGCAGATACCCTGTATTTATGAGGGAACATGAAGAATAAACAAGTATTTTTTTAATTTTATTTTTTTTTAATTATTGCGACTTTAAAAAAAAATCGTAGGGGCCGCTGTTGTATTGGGGTGTTTACCCTAACGTTTCATTTTGTTTTACTGCACAAAAACTTTTAAGACTTAGAAATTTGAAATTGCTGAATTATATATGAAAAAGTACAGGGAGTTTTAACATTAAGAAAAATTTAACATTTGATAATTAGTTCGAGAATCATCCATTGTGAAACTCTTAGTAAAAAAATACCACGATGGGTTGATCTGTAGCCTGCTGAAATGCAAGTACGGAGTTTAAATATAAGGGACTGAAAGAGCCACTTTCATTTGTGAATTAAATATGATTCTTTTTTCAAAATTCCAATTTGTTCTGAAATCACTGCAATTTTAAATACCTTTTCACACTCTTTTGCTTTAAATAAAGATTATTTTTTTATTGTTGAAGAAAATTTAATCTCTTTCTCTAGAGATTTTCCGTTTATAAATTCATACTTTGACTTGATGTAAAAAGTAACAAAATATTGAAGAAATAATAAAGAAGAAAGTTATTAGATGTTGTCAGAATCTGACAATTCTATATAGGGTACAGTTAATAACAGCCCTTTGAATTCTTATTGAGCCAAGATACCGTGAATGTTGGTCCAGTGAGGGTTATTTTGCTGCTTTATTTAATAAGAGTTTTTCAAATGTCTTTTGAATATAAAAGCAATTGTAAAAGTGTGATTCAAGGCTATAATTATATCATCTTGATCTGCTCGGACATGACAAAAGTGTTGGGCTTTTTGACGTTATGCGCTGTTTTCGGTATTAGCAAAGGTTAAAGATAGACTAACTTAACCTGTTTCAAACTCACAGCAGTTATGAAAATAGCATGCGATGTCTTCGAAAGACAACTGAACTGTCGATCCAATTTTTGGGTTTAATACTACTAATGTTCAACTCCGTAGCCTTGTAATTTTGAACCAATCCAGAAGACAAGGAAACTCCTGGATCGGTACCCCCAGAGGTATTGATTTGTTATGGGAACGTGGAGGACATTGAGACTCGAATTCCTCCGTGTAGTCTTTCGAAGCAGTCCTTCCTTACAGGAATTAGAATATTTTATTTGCCATGTAAGTCGTTCTGTTGGTAACATCAATCAGTATAAGTATCGAAGGCTTGGTGCAATTGAATGACAAGTCACGTTTTCAAACAGTTCAGGATAGCGTTTTTAAGCACCTGCTTAGAAACAATATTTAATTACACTTTAATGTAAAAATTTCACTTTTGTTTAGATTTTTGAATGTTTGGAACCAGATAACTATTGGGTAATATCTTTTCAAAAAAAATTTTTTTTTTAGAAAAATAATAATAATTAAATATATAAATTATTTAATATTGGGTCTTTTTTTAATATCTCAATTAATTTCCTCCAATCAACAATTAGATTCTTTTTTTTTTCTTTTTGATGATTTCTTTTGCGAATTTTATCATTATATCGAATCTTATCATTGTATTTTCTTCAGTTTTCTCTACAAAATACTATGCTGCTAGGCTGTCGAATTTTATCTTAATATTGCAAATGAACTTTTTCTTAAAAGCTTTTTTAAGCGCTAACTATTTTTAAAGCTAACCAGTTTTAGTGATGAATATACTAATGAAAGTGGAAAAAATTTAAAGTATGCAAATTTATTTGTGAAGGAATTAAACCAATTATTTTGAGGTTAGGAATTTTTTCTTCTCTTTTGCTTCAGTTTGCTTTAGTTTTGTTAAGTGTGAAGTCGGCTTAAGCTCATTATTTATTTTGGTACCTCAAATATAATCTTATTATCAGGATTATATCCATAATTTAATTTATTCTAATTTTTTTTTTACCTTATCGACAAAACGGTATTTTTAATTAGAAATTACATAATCAAATATGTCATGATTTCTTTTAAAAGATAACGCCGCTGATGTTGGAAAAAAGATTTTTATTTTATACTACCACAAAAAATACATTAGAAATATTTTTTTACAGATATCATCTATTTATATATTTCTTAAATGCAACCATAAACTCGGTTATTTCTCTGCCCCTATTTGGCCTCTCGGTTTATGCAGTTTGCTCTACATATGTCACTGTGACAGACAAAAATTAAATAGGGTACAAGCTGTTTAAGTTAGTGCTATTTCGAGACCCATTAAGTTAAACAGAATAAAAAACAAATTATTTTTTTTTTAAAAATTGATGAAAGCTCAAACATACCCATTTTTATGTTTTTATTGTGATAACCTATTAAGTTAAACAGAAAAAAAATCAATAAAAAATTGTTCTTAATCTGATGAGTCTCTATAGATTCGCCATTTTAAATAGTTCGTACCCTATTTAATTATTCTTTGTTACAGCACCTTCTGTGAAGCAAACTGCATACATC
Organism: Parasteatoda tepidariorum; assembly: GCF_982258835.1. Taxonomy (NCBI): domain Eukaryota; kingdom Metazoa; phylum Arthropoda; class Arachnida; order Araneae; family Theridiidae; genus Parasteatoda; species Parasteatoda tepidariorum. The sequence continues at coordinate 921,797 of NC_141762.1, forward strand.
TAAGGTCAAATAGGGCTATTTTTTCTGAAAAATCCGAATCTGCAATAAAACACTGGAATTCATAATTAATATTTCGTCTCCAGATGGTGGGGTAGAAGATGCGAGTTTGGTACCTCTGAGTACCAAACTCTCTCTCTTTTAATACCATTAAATACTACAGCTGAGAATTTGGGAGGTGGGGATTAATAGAAGGAAGAATTTAATGATTAGATATAATATAATAAATCCCCGCAACAGCCCGTTGTCTGCCAGAGGCGTCCTTCATGGAGGTTAATGTTCTACAATTTCGTGACCAACAGCATAATTATGGCAATGTGCGTCAACAAAGGCTATCCTTACTTCTCAGGCCAGCTGGTACCCATCCATCTGAAGTTTGGTGGACTTCAAGCCAGTTCCGGGAACCGAATCCCAATTCTTCACAATGAAAATGTAATACCTTAACCAGTGAGTCATCGTGGCTTAGTAGTTGCCACGATATCAAATATTTGCCCTGTTTAGATTTTTGAATATTTGGAACCGGATCACAACTCGGTAGTATCTTTTTTTAAAAAAAATATTTTTTAGAAAAGTATTAATAATAATTAAATATATAAATTTTTTAATTTTGGGAAGCTCTGAATCTTTTTTTTTTTAAATATCTCAATTAATTTCCTCCAATCAACAATTAGATTCTTTTTTTTTTTTCATTTTGAAGAATTTTGATTATTTCTTTTTGGGGTGTTTAAAAATTATAACTTAAAAGAGCTATAGAATGTGCAATTTAATGTGTCCAACTAGGGCATATAGAGATGAGAAAAACATGTTCAGAATATTTTTTTTGAGTTGTAATATTTTTTTCTTATATTTAGGAAACCTTAGGAGTCTGTGTTGCTTCATTTGGCCCTTCAAAGGATTTTCCAGCTTTTTTTACTCCAAAAAGTGGGTTTTTCGCTGCTTGCCATGTTTCAAATCCAAAAGAAGCTGCTGAGCTTATTGGTAAGTGTTTAAAAATTACATCTAATTCACTAGAACTTGATTTGTTGTTTCTTACGTAATAACCAATCGCCCATTTCATAAATATTTATTTTCCTAAAAGCTAGTCTTTTAATTTGTACTTTCCTACCTTTTATGATTCCGTATAATCATCGTTCCGTATAATTCATTCTACATCTTACTGTGGATTCCGAGATAAATTGTAACCTAAAATGAAGCGAATTTGAGATAATTACACAGCTTCCTTATCCTATATATTTTTAAAGATTTTCTCCCTCTATCTTTCGAATTGTGAAAAAAAGCAATTAAAATGTTCTCTTAATAACATTCGTTATTTTCTTGAAAGTGAATGGATATTCTTTATGCAAATCGCATAAGAACATTATGCAATTTTCTATACAAATCACATGAGAACATTCTTTATGCAATTCTTTATACAAAGCGTATAAGAATATTCTTTATGCAAACGCAGTCGAACACTCAGTTTTTAATAGGTTTGATCAAGTAATATGTCATAGCCAATCCTCCGTGACATTAATATTTACTTTCAGGAAAGCTATTCTCGTAATTTATACGCTCCGTAACTTTTCGGTTTTATATAATCACCATTTCGTATAATCCATTTCACATCTTACCGCGGATACTGAAATAGGTTGTTACCTAAAGTGGTACAAACATTAAAACATTCCTATACATTTTAAAGATTTTTTCATTCAAGTTTTTGTATCGCGAAAAAAAGCAATTTGAATGTTCACATCATAACATTCTTTATTTTTCTGAAAGTGAATGGAGTTTCTTCATGAAAATCACATAAGAACATTATTCATACAAATCTCATGAGAACATTCTTTATGCAAATCGCTCAAACATTCAGTTTTTAATAGTTTGATTATATACTAGCCCAGTCATAACCCAGCCTCCGTTAGATTAATATTTACTTTCAGAAAAGCCATTCTCTTAATTTATACTCTCCCTAACTTTTACGATTTCGTATAATCACCATTTCCAGTGATCCATTCTACATCTTACCGCGGATTCGCCGAGATAACTTGTAACCTAAAACGGTACAAATTTGAGATTTTATACCATCAGGCTAAGGCAACAATCTGTGCTAAGAACAATGTGCTGCCAAAAGATTGCCTTATTAGCAAAAGTTTCTATAGCAGACAGGGCCTCATTAGTTGCGCTCAAGTGCTTTAATCTCTCAGAGACTAATGATTCTGTTAAGGCTTCTCTCTTCCAATTGCGGAAGAAAGTTCTTTTGGAAATGGAGAACATTTTATTGTTCTTCTTTTTGGTTCATGTAAAGATATTTCTTCCGTTGTTTAAATAATGGGAAGAATCTGCTTTTAGAATTCTCAACCTTGAATAGAACGGACGATCGAAGCATTTAGAATTTAAGCCAATTGGAAACCTTTTTGATTTCATTATCTCACTAATTAATATATACATAGTTTTTTAAAAAAATCTATAGACGATTTCTTGATTTGCAAATTTTATTCAACTTTGAGTTATTTCCTATTTATATTTACTCTCGAGTTTATTTTTTCTTACATTTACTTTTAAGAATTGTACTTTTTAATAATACTAGTAATGAGCAGGGCTAGGATATTGATGACAAATGTATCCTTTTTGAATTTTTGAACGTTATTTTCAAAAAAAAGTATTTAAAAAAATATTATTTTATTATGGATTTTTTTAATCAATTTTTTATAAATTTCGATTGTATTTTTAAAAAATTTTATTAGCAATTTGATTGTGAAATTATCCTTATCGCGTGTTTATTTATATTTTATTTTATTCATAAATTACATATTTATTTTAATTGTTACTTTATTTTCATAAAATTTCTAAATACAGATTACGAGTTATAATTTTTTTTAAAGATTAATGCATAACATGGCGTTGAAAATTTAACTGATATTATTTTTCATTTTAAGTTAAATTTGTGACGATTTTTAGAAGCTATTTTTGTATTTTTTAAGGGTATTTTTTATAAGTTTTTAAACTATCAATATCCAAGACCTGATAATAATTTTTATTTTATTAAAAACTATGTTTTTAAATTGTCAGTTCTCTGAAACCTATAAAATGGATGATTTCAGACTTAAGTTTGAACAGTTGAGTTTGAATATATATATATATATATATATATATATATATATATATATATATATATATATATATATATATATATATATATATATATTATGACTGGTATTATGGCATCTCGCTGGAAATAAGTTTTTATGGCCTACCCCTACCGAATGTAGAAGGAAAAATGGTTGAATATGGCAGTTCTTGGCTATCTGGAGTTGGCATCGAGCCAAAAGATACTGAATTATCCTTATTTTCAAGGGATGAACTTCGAAAAAAAAACATGATCTACTTAATCTGATAACATAAAGCCACCGGCAAAGGTATAAGTAAAGGATAGATACTTGAGAAAATTATTGATTATGATAATTTTTGCCTATAAGGAGTGGATCTCGAGCAATAGTATTATTACGAATGATACTGAATATAACTACCGTAAACCGGGGCGAGTCTACCCATTTTTTCAGTTTGTCAACTTTCAAGTGGTCAAACTTTTGCAAATATTAAAGAAAAAGGGCTTTTAATAGGTGTTTCGGAATCGCTATTTATCCCTCTTTAAAGCTGTGAAATCGATTTTAGAAAATATTAACAGTTACACTGTTACTGTATATTTTTATAGAACTGCTGACAAATCTCTTGTATGGGGCGAGTCTACCCATTCTACTAAAATGAATGTTAACATTGTAAATAATCAAATTTTACTATTAAATTGTTATTTTAGTTACTATGTAGGATATTTATGAAGTAAAATTCATAACTTTATTATATATTCCATTTTTTAGTCATAAAATAACACAAATTGAGTATTTGATCGATTATCACATTTTGATCACAGTTTTGTTTTTATAATCATTAACATTATAAAATAACATTTTTTTCTGATTATTGTTGATACAAATAAATTAAAATTAATATAAATTTACAATTAAATAATTAATAAATAATAATAATTAAAGATTATTAACAAAATCGAAATTCAAACATTGGGAATCATGCAAAATCCTTTTCCCATTCTTTTGGGAGGTAATAATAATTTATAAATAATAATTTATTTAACTTGCATTAAATAAAAAAAGTTAATTTTGTTATATAAAAATTGAAAAAATAGATTAAATAAACATATTTTATATTTACATTTATATTTAACCTATAAATTTTCTTATTAATGATAAATTTATCAATGCAGAATTAAAATAATATACTCAAATTCATTTAAAATTACTTAATTTTAATATAAACAAAGTTCTAAATTATATTATTATGCTTTATTAAAACTAAATACGAATGGGTAGACTCGCTCCGCGAATTCTGGCTTTTTGTTTACAACAGCAAAACTTACGGTCTTTTTGTTTTTTTTTTCATATAGAATTAATTTAATCTTAGTCTTAGATAAGTTTATCACTTAACCAAAGTGAAAATAGTAATAATGATAATATACTTACGGAGCACCAACTAAAAGTTTGCTGATTTTCAATACAAATCTCTCAAAAGACGTTTGAACAGGTCGGTTAAAAAGACACCAAATAAAGAAAAACGAATCAAACTACTACAGCGCAATCTTTCTTAGAGTCTGAACTAAGTCCTCCGTCGGTAAAAATTTTTTTATTTGCAATTTAAAATAGGGAAAATTAAATAAAACTAAAATGGGTGGACTCGCCCCTGGATGGGTAGACTCGCCCCGGTTTACGGTAGTCTTTATTTTGAAGGGGTGAACTTCTAAGAACATGCTTAGCTTAAACTCATAACATAAAGATTCTGACAAATGCCAAAAAATAATAATAAAAAATGGTTGTTTGTTCCTAATTGATTGACAAATTGTTTTATCCTAATTGATTGTATCGTTATATGTATTTTAGTTTTGCGCATGATTTCTTAGCGTTGATTGATCATTCACTTTTTTTTTTCATGAACGGGAACTTAAGCTAGTATTGCTTATTTTAAAGTTTATTTATTTTATAAAATTTCGAAACTCTAAGGTCCACATGTCGACTGAAACAATCTTGATTTATGACTACCAACTCTGACAATTTTTCATAGAAATAGTCTTACAACCGTAATGTGTATGCTTTAAACAACTCACCATCTCTACAAACAAAGATTAATTCTATATGTATCGAGAATGTAATTTTTATCATCTATTTAAGTTAATGTCGTGATATACGAGATCGCAAATGATTTTGACCTCATTTCTTCTAATATCTGTTACAGTATTATGCAGCAGTATATTATTTGTTTGATACCAAATAATACTTTTACTGATTTTTTTTCCCTCCAAGGGAATTCTCCGAAAATATTCAGTATATCTTGGAACAATTCCAGATTATCTTGAAATAAAATATTTTTTGGAAAGATTCAGATCATTTTCTTCGAAAACAGTCACCGAATGCATTTTTTATTCGTTAATTAAAGCACTTCCTTCGAAATCGATAGATTTTTCTCGTTAATAATTGCTAATGATTAGTTTTCCCGGAACATAAGGAAGTGTTTTTGTGATTTTTTTAAGATACAATCAAGTTTATTTTTAATACTAGAGAATTAATTAAAAAACTAACTGCTATACGTTTTTTTTAACATTAATGTTTCGCACTTTAATTATTGATTTGAAAATCTGAGCTTTAATTTAATCCCATCGAAACTGTTTTTGTTGACATTGGATATAAAGATGGTTTGGATCATTCAAAAGTGGTCAAAATGAGTCAGGAAGTGTTAAAAATGGTCTAAATCGGCGTTAATCATATTAATATTTTTATTTTTTTTGCAATTAAAAATATTCTTGAAGTAAAAAGTGTAGTTAAAAAATCACTGCATTGACATATTAATGAGATTAATTAATAAAATATGCTTTTGTTATAGGAATGTTAAAAGTGAAAAATTTTGAAAAAATGTTGAAATTGATGCAATTGTAAAATATTAACCAGTTCACTAGATGGCGACCAATATATGACCAGTTCACATATTTAATAGATGGCGCCAGTTAAAACTTAAATTCATCTCGTGAATTTACTTAAAATATAATGAACTGTTGTGCCAGTTTTTCGTGAATAGATAAATTGGTTTCTAAGTCTGAATTTAAAGACAACTACAATTCTTGTTTTTTGCAATCGTTTTTGAAAATGAACAGTAATTGCATAAAATAATCAAAAATAATAAAACGTTTGTGCTGCATCTTGGGTTTATGTTATGTACGAAAACATTTATGCTGTATCTAGAGGTCATATTATGTAATGACATTATTTTAATTAGTGTTACGTTTGATGCTATATTATAACATTTTAATAGATGTTAATTTAGCTTTCCCTCAATTCATTAGATTAGAATTAAATATAATTATTAGTTATTTTTTAATTCAATGCTTAACTAGTCGAAATTGATTTTGACCAGAATTGTTAAAACTAATAGTTAAAAATCCTTTAGGTTAAAACCGATACAATCCTGTAGGAAGTAGCTTCTATAGAATGAAATGGAATTTAGTAAAGTTATTCTTTTGAAATTCATGTTATCTGTTTTTTATTTTTAATTTTTTTGCAGGTTATTGTTTTAAAACAAAACCACTTTTTTGTATTAATGCATGATACTTTTGATTGAAAATAGCATCCGTAAAAAAGAAATAACCTTTAGTATTGTCGTACCTTAGAAACGCGTAATTATTTCAACACATGTTTCATGTTTTTTTTTCTTCTTTAAAACAAAACAGTGGTATATAATTTTTGTATTAATACTTGATGCTATTTTTGGAAAATAACGTCCATACGAACATCCTTTATTGTTATTCCTTATTTAAAAGTAATTGTTTTAACTCAATATTTTTAACGCATAAAATAATTTTACGACTCATTTTTTTTTAACAATTAATAGCTCTGAAAATGAAATAAAGTAATCGAAGAGCTTAATGAAAAAAGTTACGAAGTCATTTTCTAAAAAAGCGTGAATTTATGTTCTTAAAATAACGTGTTTATCAAAGGCATGTATAGAATTTTTCTGTTCTTTTTATTATTAAATAAAAAGGAATTTTTATTATTTAATAAAATTAAAAGATATTTTTTTTCCAAATAGTTTTCTGCTGTTGCAATATTTTTTGAAACTAAAAACTTTTGAACATTCTGAAATCATACTTAGAAATATTTTTTTCTTCAAACTCTTCGAACTTATGTCTATAGTTGGTTGGTTGGTTTCGTATGCCTGTTAAGGCAGAGGGGTGCGATTGTTCTTGTTTTCCAGTGGCGCAATCTATGGCCAAGAACTCGATGGCTCTATGGTCAATATGAAAAAAAAAAAAAAAAAAAAAAGAAGTCGATCTATTTTTAATGCTCGAACACGACAGTAGGGAACCGAGTAAACGATAAAAATAGTGAACTTGTTAAAAACATAAAAAAGGCACAGTCGCCAGAGAAAGAAATGGAAGATGAATTAAAGTAGAAAAAAAAAGTTACCAATGGCTACTGCGGTTTCTCTTATTTTTTTTTAACCCTCTTCTAACAATCTCCTCGACTACCGAAATTATTCTTGTTTTCCCCCCAATCATTTCTTATCTCTTTTTTTTTTTATTGGCAACTGTGAATTTTTTTTCCTTCTGACCTGTTCCATTTTCATCATTCACGCGGTGTCTTCCTGACGAGGAGCGACATGTTCGAGCGTTCATAACGTGCCGACTTTTCATATATAAAGTTCATAATAGGCGATTGCAACACTCGAATACGCCACCTGGGGAGAAGAACTGTTCCATGTCTTTGATCCTTCCCCATTCTTTCTCCTCCTTTTTTCAATTGTATAGGAATGCACTACGAAAATTTTTTTTTTCTTATTATTTTTTGTATTCAATTGCTAAACATATTTTTTAATATTTCCATGACGATTTTTTTAGAACTATGTTTAATGTAGTTTTAAGTTCTATTTAGTTTCCCAACTTAAAAGATTTTAATCTATTTGAAAACGAAGTCAGAAACTAACGTACTTTTTCTTCCATTACTCACTGTCTAGTGGTGGAAGCAAGCGAAGCGTTGCCATACGTAGAAAGTTCTGCTCAGCGCCACCTATAGCCTAGTTCGATCGCCAAGACCTGACATTTAAAACATTCCTAAGTTGTACTAAGTTTTTGAGAGGTTACAAACCTCTTGAAACGTAAATGGTCTTGTGCAAGGTGTACATCTTTGATAGATCAGTAAGAGAACATAATTTTATAAATATACTTTATTTCATTTTTCATTATTATAAAGACAAATAATTTACAATTTAAGATTACTTGAATGAAAACATAGAGTTAGAAGAAGAGTTACCAGCATATCCAAAAAAACAATTTTTTTTTGTGCTTTCAAACCGCAGTGAAAGATTTAACGATTTTTTTCATCTAAAATCTACTTTCCTAATACCTTCCGAAAAAATATCATTTATAATTAAATCAATAGTTCTATCGTTGCACAACTTCAAAAGATTCCATAGTGTCTTTTGCCTTTTGCAATGTAGTTCGACCGATGGCTTTAACGATAATTGAGTGTCGTAGTCCAAAGTTTTATTATTGATTTTTTCCATGAGATCCCATGCCGCCCTTTGCCGTTCATAAAGGTCCCTTAAGAGAGACTTTTTCAACCTTAAATCACTGATGGACCATATTTTGATGAAAAGATTTTTTGTTTCGAATGTTTTGCTTTCCCCGACCAGATCTCCAATAGTTGCCATTATTTTGACGTAAACATCTTCTTGAAGATACTCCATCATGGACGTGATGGTGGGTAGGAGATATTTTTGAAATGGCCAGCTGAAAAGTAACGATTTCAATATTCTGAAAGAATATTTTAAAAAATACTTCTTTTGCTTTTTACCATTTAGTCGAGACAACATAGAACACATAATATCTGTATGCCCATTGTATTCCAGGTAACAATACTGTGATTCTGCCATAACTGTCTTGTTCATCAAAATATCAAACCAATGGTCCAAGCCTCTGGTTTTCTGTGTATCAGTCAATTTTTCCCAAAAATATAGAAAACTGTGTATCTTACCACGAAAAATTGCTACCGAAATTATATTTTGATTAATGCAGTAACTTTCGGAGTATATACCATCAGCATCTGCTTGATTCATCATTTCAAGCAATTCTTGCAATTTGTAAATGGAGATAAATATATCAGAAATGTATTCCTCTAAACAGAACTCACAAGCTAATAAGTATATGCCTTGAATATCCGATATTCTCAACCCATCGCGTTCTGTCGTTTTAAGCACCTCTTTGATCAATTCGACTTCATCAACGGTCCCTTCGACTGTCCAATATAGGGTTGTATCCAATTCGTTTCCATTTAAACAATTTTGAAAATTTCGTCTACGGACAAAAGCTCCTATCAATTCCAAACCTATAGGCCTAATAACACTATAGATTTCGTGTTTTAAAGAAACAGAAAGGAGGAGACCGTCTACTTTTGCGAATACCCTTTCTTCTAATCTTTGATAACTGAGCTTTTCTTCTGTGGAACGAATTTTTGAACCATGTTTCAGTGAGTGTCGCTGAACATCTTTTTTCAAATCTGGTTCTGTCCAGAGCTTGATTGCAATGGATATGAGCATTAGGCTTAGTAAGGAAGGCGGTTCTCTTAAAGTATACTCAATGAAGCCATCTTTTTTAATGCCAACTGTTTTCCTTTGATCAATGGTCGAGTCATTTCCTTCCCCACTCATGCCTGTAAGAAATTAGAGAACTAAATATAGAAATATCTTTGTATCATATAAATCTTTTTCAATAGATTTTGGTGTACTCATTTGCTATTTTACATATTTTTTAGAAAAAATTCTGTAAAGTGGGCTCTGTCTTTTGCTCGCCCACCTACAAAGATTACTAGGCAATCTTATACGGTTCTCTTTGTTCAATACCAAGTTAGCCCTGTGTCCTAGTATTGGGCATTATAAATAATTTCATAAACTTTAAGGCAGAAATAATTGCTCGATGGTCTCAATCGTTTAACAATGAAAAAAGAAAAATTGTGATTTAGGTTTTTCTGAGTTAGTATCTTTGAAAATATTTAGAATCAGTTAGCAATTTTTGCAGTGATTGTTAGAAGTACAATTAAATCGACATTTTACATAACATAACTAAATTGATGTAAAATTGTCTAACCTTCGTCAGTTGTAACAGGTGAAACGATTGTTTGTATCAGAATAACAGTATCTGTAATTTAAATTAGTTTTAATGAATTACAATTTCAGTTTACTTAAAAATAAATGCTAGTTAGAATATATTGTTTTCTTAAGAATCAGACACCGCTAAATTTGGAAAACTTCTAAGTATGTTTTCATTGTCTTAATCGTTTTTAAAATTAGTTTGAAAATTGTTTACATAAGCTAAAATATATGCTGAGCAAATTATGATAACCTGAAGTTACCATAATTTGAAAGCACCTTACAGCCGGAGATTTACTTTTTTTTAGTGCAGATATTAGTGTCATTTGCATTAGCGTATGGTTTACAAACGTCATATACATTCTAAATAAGATATTCTCACAAACGTATAATTTACTATGTCAGTTTATTTCAATTACAGAATGTCAGCCATTAAAACAGAGTGTCTGCTTTGCAAGAAATTTTAGCATTGCCAACGGAGATTTTGAAATACGCTCCATTCATAGTACCATATAAGAGAAACACATGTAAGTGGTAGGCTTGGCCCAAGAATACGTGTTCTTTGTTCGCCAAGGTGGTAGGTTAATTGAGAAACCCGGTTCTTTCCAAACTGCCTTCGTCACTTTGCACAGCGCCATCAAGGATCATTGCAATCAGTCATGTTGGTAGTTTGAAGAGCCTGATTTTCCAAGTAGCTTACGACATACAATACGATATAGATTATCTATTATTCCGGGAAAAGTTCCATTTGCTAAGCAACTGCGATAATATTGATGAAATGCTTTGATTTTCCATCTTCATGTAAGATTTTTCCCGAGCAATGGAATAAGTTTTCTATCTTATCTCACGACAGAGATGGAAATACTTTCTGCTGCCTGCAATGTCTCATACTTACTGTGGTTTGCATGATTTAAAGGGACAGATTTTTAAATTAATTACTAAAATTTAATATGTAGAGAACTTTGGTAATATCGAGGGCATTTTTTAAAAAAATAGTTGAAATTGAAATAGTGCGGGCAATAGATTTTTTTTCTCAAATGGCAGGCACTGAACATTATTCTTCGCCTTAGAAGATGCCAAAATTGTTACTCGTTTCACGTTACCCAGTGGGCACTTGTGAACCAAAGTCACGGAGGCGAGCAACATTACCCATGCCACACTGCCACAAAACCGTTTATAGGGTGGGTCACATTCACACATCACACACAACAGAGGACAACACATAGAGAGAGAAACATCCATGCCCAGAGCTGGATTCGAACCCGCAGCCATTGGCTTTGCAGTCATGAGCGCTAACCACTCGGTCACCTGCGGGCAATAGATAGGCTGTTGTAAGATTTTTTTTGGTTAAAACTAAGAAAGGTGTTGGGATTGAAAAATGAGCTGGTCACCAAATTGGGTATAGTTTGTCTAAAATAAAATAAAAACTCCTCCAGACATTCGCCTGAACCTGAGACGGTGACTATGGTAACGAGGTATGACTATTTTAAGTAGGGGTGCGGGGTTTAGAGTGAGAAAAAGGGAATCTTTTCGGTCTATTGTGTTAGTCCTAGAGTAAAGCTACCCTCCTTAAAATGCACCATTCTTGTTTCCATAGCACCAGGCGGCCTCAGATTTTGTGGCCGCGAGGAGTTCTTAGTTTAGACAAACTGTAGTTAACTGTGTTTGTAAGTTGATGACTTAGGGCTTCTAAAAATCTAATAAATTGAAAAGTATAATTTGATTTTAACTGTTAATATTTTTTTTATCTAATTAATGACAAATGATGCTAATTGAGCAGCTGTGGCTCAAAGGATAGAGCGTTTGTCTCCCAATGAGGGGACCCAGGTTCGAATCCCAGCTGTATCTGGTTGATACGAATTCAAATCCCGACTCGCACCAATCACAGTGTTGACGTAAAATATCCTCACTAATAGACGAATCTGGAGCTAGAATCCCTTTGCCATCCACCAACCTTACCTTGGTAGGTTTTCGTGGTCTTACTCTCCAAGCAAAGCAAATGCCGGTTTCTATCAAAATATCCTCCACGTAGGCTATTTTGTCCGAATGCTTAATCCAGGAGTTCCCTTATCTTTTGGGTTGGTTTCAAAATTTCAAGGTTGAGGACTTTGATAGTCGTAAACTCAAACATGGATTGATTGCTCAACACCGGTTTTTAAATAAAATATAATAATAAAAGATTTTTTTATATTTATTATCATTTGCTTCAATTATTGAAAAACTTTCAACAACAAATGAAATGACATTTCATAAATAAAACAATCACTATTGACAAAACGATTCGCATTGATCCATAAGTTGGCCTTACAACTTGTTTTGTTTGTTTATATGTTTTTCTTAAAATATTTTTTTCTTTTAAAAATGACGAAAGTTCTTAAAAAAACACAAAACCTTTTTTCGTAATTACACAGAAAAGGCGGAATTTAAGATTAAGGAAATAAAAAGAAGAAATGTATTCTTCAATTGTTTCTTCGAAAGAAAGTTCAGAAATAAAAGAAGTATTTAATATCTCCATCTGCTTTTACTCATCCCTTTATTTTTCTTTTAGTTTTTAAAATCTTCAACGTAACAAAAGATAAATGTGTAGTTGACCTTAAAATAGTGTTTTTTTCTTCTTTATCTTCAGTAAGCCCAAAATTGTTTTTTAAGTGAAAAGTAAAATTATTTAAGTAAAAACGTTCTGAAAATTGAATGCAGTACAAGTTTTTTTTAAATCTCGTATCACAGAAATTCACCGTTATAAAAAGCTGCGAATTTAAATAAACTTTTACTACTTACTTTTTTAATTCATACTAACATTTATTTACCTACATATTAACATTTATTTGCCATTTTACTTCATTAAAAGTGACATTTGTTTAACTATATATTTAATTTAAATTTATTTATCCATTTCACTTTATTTGAATTAACATTTGTTTACCTATTTACTTAATTTAAACTTGCATTTGTCAGCCTAAGTTCTTAGCTTCAATTTGATTTAATTATTTATTTAATTTTAGTTATTATTTATATATTACTACTTAAGGTTCTTTGTGTTAATACCAAACTCGATTATCACTTTTCAATATTGATTGTCGTAAATAATTGAATATTTCTAATCGAAATAATTGAATAATTAATTTTGTCATCAATAATTGAATATTTTTAATTTAATTCGAGATCACCGGTTATAAAGTAATGCTATAATTAATAATACGTAAATAACGTAACAATATAAAATATACGTAACAATATAAAATATACGTAACAATATACAAATATACAATAACGTAACAATATACAATAACGTAGCAATATACGTAAATAATTGAATATTTCTAATCGAAATAATTGAATAATTAATTTTGTCATCAATAATTGAATATTTTTAATTTAATTCGAATTAATCACCGGTTATAAAATAATGCTATAATTAACCGTTATACTAAATCTATTCCAATTCTTAAACTGGTTCCGGTTCCATAAGCTGCATTTTTAAATTTAATGATATAATAAACTGATTTTGTTTCAATTTATTATATTGTTAAAAAAATAATATCCAGAGATTTAAAAAAAAGAAAAAAAACTATATAAAAGTAAAGCGTTAGTTTTGTTACTTATCATGATTTTTAATGTCTTAAAATTTGGCTGTTATAAGAAATAGTTTTGAAATATGTTTAAATTATTGAAAATGTTGGTAAAGATTTGTGATTAGAATGTTTTTTAGAAGTACGAAAAATCGATATTCGATCGAATCGATATTCGAAAAATCGATATAATTTTAATCGATATTTTTCCCGGTTGAACCCTCATTCGAAAATTCATTCCCTTGTCAATCACGTTGAGGAATACGCGAATATTTATATCCTATTTCCATCTCTGATATTTATTTTAAGATATATAACATGATGCATAATATCTTCGATGTTGTTGTTGTTTCTAATGCTATTTGCCACACGGGCAAGCCTGGTTCGTGAAACCGAGCAAATTTAAAGCAGAGTGTGCGTATCTTGTTTTTCAGTGGCGCCATCTATGGCCAAGAATTCGACTTCTGCCACACCATAAGTCGCACCCGTTTATAGGGCGGACCCATTCATGCATCCACATATAGTTATTTTGACCTGAATCAGAGAACGATCGATCTCCAATCCAGTACCCCCAAAGGTATTGATTTGTTATGGGAACATGGAGGACTTTGCGACTCGATAGATTTAACGTGCATCAGTCACTTTACTACACGGGGAGTCTTCGACCGGCGGGGTTCGAACCCACGAACTCTCGGACATGGGATCGGATTTTAAACGAAGCATGCATAGATTAATTTTCTAGTAAAGAAAGACTGTAAAAAAAAGTTTAAAGGATTAGCCCAAAATATCACCATTTTAATTTAATGCATATTCAATCCTACCCCTTGAAAGCTCCGTCCCCCAAATTCGTAAGGTACCATCTTTGCTGGGAAGTAAAGACGGCTAGTGCGCAATCCTTACAACATTGTGCACTGAATTGTGGAGCCTTAAAAGACGCTCTAACGTAATGTTTTTTTTTTTTTAAACTTTATAAGTTATTTGAAGTTTAGAGAAAAATGAGTTCAAGTATATCAAATACTGAAAAAAGTGTTTTTAAAATATCAAAATGCAAACAAATTATGGCAGGATTAAGCAGTGGGGAAGTAATGCTGCCATAATTTGCCTCTTTATGTTAAAACAAGTAATATTAATTTTTTTTTAAAAGTCAGTTTGTACTTAGGTCAACAACAAAAATTTTTATTTTAGTTACTTTTTATTAAATATTTAAAAATTTTTATCTGATACAAAACTAAAATAAATGAATTAAATTTAATTAATTAATTAATATTTGAAAAAAAAAACTGTATTAACATAGAGTGTGAACTAATAGTAGGAATCGAAAAAACTGAACTAATAGTAGGAATTTAAAAAACAAGAGGTGCGTGGTTACCAGTCAACTATAAAAGTATAAATTTGGTGACGTGGTCCTCACGTGATACTATGTAATGTTCTTTATTGAATTTATCTGACACAGAATATCGCGATCGCAACGAACTATAGGGGGCGTTGTTGTATGAGATGCATACCTACGATTTCTATATGAACCGTCATTCAGTTACTCTGGAGACGTCTTTAATGTAGCGTGTAGCATTGCAACGTTCCTTCTTTAATGTGGCTTATTAAATTTAAAAAATAAAAATGTTTGATATCCTTTCTTATACAATCGAAAACAAGATGGTATCTCTTTTTTTTTTTTTTTTAAAGAAGGAACATCTGAAAAATATTTGTAAATAAACAGAAAAAAATATGTATCTTCTTATTAATGTTAAAACCTAATGCCTGAGAAATAGTTTTACTAAATGTAATGATATAACCTGAAAGGCCTATTTAAACTTTACATTCCATAGTTTTAAGAATCATATTACTTCAAACATTAAAATAAGCAAAAAGTATACATAAGCTTCATAATTTTATGCAATTTAATTTTGTAAATAAAGTTTTTTGACAAGTAATTTTATCAAAAAATTTTAAGTTTTAATAAAAATCATTATTTACAAACTTAAAAACGTAAAGTAAAGAATGCTTACGATACAAAACAAAACAAAAAAAAAAAAAAAAAAAAAAAAAAACAATTCAAAAAATTCCTTTTATTAAAATAAACAACTTTCATGTTTTTTCTTTTTTGATTCATAATCGGAAGTTGAGAACCATTCTATAGAAAACTATCATCAAGAAAAAAACTACTGAAAAGTAAAATTTTTAATTTTATAAAAATTAACACTTACCTGTTTATAAATCAGAAGAATTCCAAAATTATTTGTTCTTCGATTTTTGTTACCATTTTTCAGTGCTACGAAAATGCGTCTTTGGGATTTGCCAAAAATAGAACAAGATGCAATTTTATTTTTTCTGGAGCGAAATATTTTGCCCATTGTCCATCGAAATCCGATAAGCTACTTTGATTTTAAATAAAGTGTTTCGTTTCATGATTTGTCACAAAAATTTTATATGTAGATTGGCGGCACTTAAAAACAGCCAAATCTGTAGCTGCTGTGGCGTTAATACATAAGTACCGAATTTTTATTCATACTTTTCTGAATCATATTGCTTGAAACATTAGAATATGCAAGAAGTATACATAAACACATAATGTTATACCATTTATGTTTTCAAAAAAAGTATTTTGACAACAATTTTTATCAAAAAATTATAAACTATAAAACGGAAAATAAAGAATTCTTAGGATAAAAAACGATTTTAAGAATTCTTTACATTGAAATAAAAACTTTCATATGGTTTCTTTTCTTATAGTTCTTAATCAGACGTAAGAAACCATTCTGTAGAGAACTATCATCAAATAAGAAAAAAAAAATTTACAAGCTAATTTTTTATTATAAAAATCATAACACTTACCTTCTTTATAAATCCGTAGAGTTCCAAATGAAATGTTCTTCGTTTGAAAGTTTTATTTTCAAATAATATGTGCATAGATTATCCCTTTATTACTTTTAGATAACATACCACACATCAAAATTTTATAATTGTAAGATCTCGATATGAATTTGAATATGTAGCTTAAAAACAGAACAGCTGAATTCTAGTTGAAATTATCTATTCTTTCAAAACTAAAAAATACTTACCAAGAAAACGATAAAACATTTATTAATCATCAGCACAAATGACACTATTTCAAGTAATTTGGTTGATTCTTTATTGTTGTTTTCCGAATTATATAGATACAGAAATATATACTGTTCCATAACAAAAAAGAGTATTCTATAACTATTGCTGTTCTTGACGTTCTGAATTCACATTTCTTTATTGGAATGACGAAAGAAATGTTGACTTCATTTTAATTTGTAATGAATTGAAGACAGAAAAAATTATTTTACCGTAATATACACATCTGTAAGAGCAAGTGATTATGAAATTGTAAGTTATGTTGTTGGTAATTGAAAGGTAAAAATTATTCAGAAATTGTTCTTCAAATGTTTGGCGTGTTCTGCTTCAATGTTTGGCATGTTCTGGTTAGTTTTTTCAAGTTCTTCAGCTGTTCCTTAGGGAAATTTTGATCTTTATTTGCTGCTAAGAAAATGGCGTCCGTCATAGCCGATGAGTTTGATGGAACTAAATGAAAACGTGATAAATTAATGTCTGATATTTACAGGCTCCCGATAGAGGGCGTACTCGAGCGTTGCGATCGCGAATAGAGTAATTAAATATTTATATGTGCGTAATAAACTATATTTTTGTTCAAATAGAGCTATAAGGTAGAAATTATCGCTGATGTTATCTTTAAAATATGAGAAAAACTGAACTGCTTATAGTAAAATTTAAAAGAATGACTAACCCAGGGATGGGCAAACTACGGCCCGCGGGCCAATTGTGGCCCGCCGGAAGGTTCTATCCGGCCCGCGGACAGAATTTTAACTTGCCGATCCGTGTCGAATATACATTATACATGCATTTTTATTGTTTACTTTGTTTAAAACTATTTTTGTTCTTTCTTTTTTGACAAAGTACTGATGACCTTTTACTTTCTCTATTTTTGTTCTACAAAACATAAATTGATGGAAATAGTTAGCACAGACAGTTTCAATCGGTAAAATGTTGAAAGCAGAAGTTCTTTATAGAATAGCCGTAGATAAGCTCCAACTAGTGTTTGATGGGATATGGAATCTAATATAGGTGAATTGTACTTCACATGAGGCGAACTACGCATTTTTAAGTTTCAACGCGCAGATTTTTCTGCCGGCGCGAGTTCTAACATTATTTACTGCTCATGGAAAGATTGCACACATATAACGTCATTGTAAATAATGGTGAAATTATTAAATGTATAAAATGGCTTCTGCTTTTTGAGTTATTTGTAAAAATTTTTAACCCCAAAATGGCAACTAAAAAACGCAAAGTTGATGTAGAGTGCCATGAGTTCAATGATGAATTGACTTTATTTTATTTTAAAAGTTAGAATTTTTATTTTAGAAGTTTTTACTAGGCCCACCAAACTTTTTTTTCTATATTTTTGGCCCGCGACAGAAAAAGTTTGCCCATCCCTGGACTAACCAGTCAGAAAATTCCATTTCGTTTATCGCTCATCCCTATTTAATGAATGAATTAATATTTGAAAAAACTGCATCAAGTGTCATCCACTACAAGTTCAAAAAAATGTATTTGAACTCTTGAGTGGATGAATAAAAAGTATTTTATGAATGATTGAAAATTTGAACGAGATGTATAGGGTGAACTAATAGTAGGAATTGAGAGTGAAAATACATCAAAATTTTATGATGGTGTGACAGTTTTCTATTGTTTTTAATAAATTTTTTTGGCCGGAAAATCACATGGTAGGATCCAGTTTTTCCACATTAATTTTCATATTGGTTTGGTTGTCATCAGCATAAAATTGATATAAGTCATAAAGTTATTGTTTTCCTATCAATATTTTTGTTTCCCTCATTTAAAGATTAAAATTACCTGTACTGTTATTATAACGTTTTTGATTTCTAAATTAAGAGTTTAGGAAGATTGTTTTTGCTATTATAATTAGAATAATGTAATTACGTTTTAAGATAAAATTATTTAAATCGGTGTCCCGTTTAACTGTTATTAACCGTTAATTTATAACCGTTATTGCAATCATTATTTTTTGGTGCAAATTACATTAACATATTATTATGAATTACGGTTAAAGAGATTCGTTGAATGATTTAGAACAGGGGTTTCCAACTTACACCAGGCCGGGGGCCACAATTAAAAACACATATCAAATGGCGGGCACAACTTTATCAAAATTTTATGTAGAACTCTTATGTTTGAAGGAACATTAAATATTACTGTCAGATTTTTAGCAATTTGTACAAAACAAAGATATTGAATTACAAATTAAAATAAGAAGTAGATTTTTTAAAATATTAATTGTTATTAATAATATTTTTTATAAATCTTAAATAAATAATAAAAATGCAGGCTACAATAACTTTAATGTGCATCTATGTATTAAACAATTAATGTGCAACAGATATCTAATTGTTAAGATATAAAACTTTAAAAAGGTTGGTACTAAACCTTACATAGTAGCGCACAAAATATTCAATGAGAAACATGAGGTTTGTCTGCCGCAACCACCAGAGAATAGGTATTTACATTCCGAATTTAAAATTTACAAATGTGCGTGTAAATATTTTCGTTCAAAATGAGTGGTTTCAAAAAGTTAAATCGGAGAATTTCTTCGAGAAAATTTCTGATACGCACACGCTAAATTATATTCACAAAATAGAAAAAAAATTAAAAGAGCAACATACACGATTATTTTTGTATTTGAATAAATATTTTCTTGGATGCAAAAACTGAGAAATAAATTTTTTTGCACCGTTGGTTTGTTAAATTTCATAGAAACGAAGAAATTATGTTTTTATTAACCAGAAAAGTATTTTAAGCCCATAAAGATTTTTTTCGAAAATTGTCCGCAAAAAAAAAATGACAACTAATATATTTTGAGAGAGATTTTAATCTTGAGTGTAGTTGGTACCATTTATAATGCAAGTTTTTATTTCTTGTATTGCAAGTTTTTATTTTACACTTGTTACCTGAACAAAAACAATGTTAATAATCACGTCCTTAATTAAAAAAAAAAATGCTTAGAAGGGTCGAGGGTCGTTAAACATCGCTGGATTGGAAAATCGCGTACGGTGCCTGGGTTCAGTCTCTGATTGGGTGCTAATTTTATGTTATTCAATTATGGGTACTAAATTTATATTATTCAATTATGCTATTACAAATGGGTACTAAATTTATGTTATTCAATTATGTTATCCAATGGGTTCTAAAGTTATGTTCTAAAATTATGTTATGTGTTATTATAATTTATTTTTTTATTGCATATTTTTGCTCTTTCTCGAATGATAAATCAATATTTGAAATGCATTCTTAAACGTTTCGTATATCAAAATTAGTTTGAGATTTATTATTAATTGCAGTAATGAACAATAATAATTTTTCAGATTCTATGCTCATTCTGTAGAGTGAATCTATAAAGTGCACGATCAAAAGTACACTACAACTTTAAGAGCACGCTGTATTTATATGAATAATGGAATTAGGATTCGATGTTCTTACCTATTTTCAAAACATAATATTAGTTATCGAAACAGTAATAATAATATAGAATTTCTTATTGCAGATTGAGAAAATATTTTAAAAATTTATGAACGTTTCGTTAGCATTTTAGATTTTTTTTTTTTAAAAGTGGTGTTTTTTTTAAAGAAGTGAATTTTTTTAAAATTTAAATTGTGACTTTTTGACTATAAACATTAAAAACGGCACAGTTCTGAAAAAAGCCCGAAACCAAAATTTATTCAGGGCATGGGTTCAAAACCGTCAGAGAAAAATTTTGTTGCATATTTATCATCCGATATTTATCAGATAATTTTTATCAGAATTTAGATAGACTCAAAAATATTCAATATTTTTTTTTATATTTTCGAAAACATCAGAATATTTGCGTTCATTATTACTTACTTTTTTAAATCAACTCCGATGTAAAATAGAAAGACATCACATTAAGTATCAGTTATTAGTCTTTTATTATTATTATTTTTTTTTTGTTCCCATTCAAAATAAACTGTATGACTTTTATAAATATTTTCTTTAAATATATGTTTGAGCTTTAATCAGAAGATTTAATAAATTTTTGAAATTAATTTTAACATAACAGAATTTCACTTTTTAAAGAAAAAGTGAATAAATATAAGCTCATCAGAAGAAAATTTTCTGATTAAAGCTCGCGACAGTGAATCAATGGTTTTTACATTTGTATTGAAATGGAAAGTTAGCCGTTACATTGATTGCTAATAAAATAATAAAATATTTTTATTAGTTTCATATAAAACGTAATAAAAATTAAATAATTAGTTTAATTTAATTAAAATTCAATATTAAGAAAGATTTTAAAAAAAAGTTTAAGAAATTAAAGAAATTTTAAAAGCTAGGAAATATGTGGCATCACAATATTTATACAATATCAATTGCAATATATATGTATATATAAGTTCAAAATGTAGAGAAAACAAGGGAAAAATTACAGAACAATGAAAAAATGGGGAAAAAAATAACAAAAAAAAAATACTGGAAAAAAAAGGAACATAAAATTTTAAAAAATCCGGAAAATAAAAGATATAATCTTTTCATCAACTCACACGATTATATCCGAAAAAGAAAGAATATATATATATATATATATAACAAAATAAATAAATGCAAAAAAAAACACGATGAAAATTAAGAGAAACAATAAGTTTCATTTATTGCGCATAAGCTGCAAGTAAACAGAACTCATTAGATAAGTTCAAAATGAAGATAAAACAAAGGAAAATTACAGACATATGAAAAAAAGGGGGGGGGAAGAAAAATAATAATGGGAAAAAAAAAACCAACTGTAAAAAAAAAAAGGATAAAATTTTTTTAAAAATCCGGAAAATAAAAGATATTAACTTTTTATCAGCCCACACAGTTTCACAGTTTTTGCGGATATAATCGTGTGGCTGATGAAAAGATAATATCTTTTAGTTTCCAGATTTTTAAAATTTTTTTTATCTTTTTCCAGTTGTTCGTTATTTTTTTTCTTTATTACTTCTCTTCCCCCTTTTTTTTCATGTCTGTAATTTTCCTTTGTTTTATCTTCATTTTAATCTTTGCATTTGGATTAATAATTATTATAATTATAGTAAGTAATATCTTAATTGCTATAATTAAATCTTAATTATTAATTAATTCAAATAAAACTTTTTCCCATAGAAAATTTCAAATCGCAATACAAATGTATTATAACTATTTCATAAAATGCAAATTCAATTTAAGAGTCATTTTATAGTTTGGGGGAGGATTAAATGAGCAACGAATTGGAGAGAAGTTGAATATGTTTTATCGTCTTTGCAAAAAAGAAATAGGTAAGGGTTAATTTTCTTAAACTACACCTGAAGCAACATTTCATGATTCCGACTATCTTTTTAAATAAATATATTTCATCGCAAATAAAACTTTTCATTACTTTAATAAAATAATTTTTACTGGCTCGCTTGCTGTTTCGTTAGTAATCAGTCAGACAAAAAGTATCGCTGCCAGAAAGAAATTATTTAAATCTGTTTTATGGGCTTTTATTCTACTCACAGAGATTTTTAATTGAAATTTGGGCTAGGTTTTAACGCGTTCATTGCTCACAGAGTGCAGGTGGTTATACTATCTGTTGAGGTTTGAGTTCGAGATTAGTTAGATAGTTTGAGTTTCCTGTGCTGGCAACATCTTATTGTTTTTATATTCTTTTTTATGTAAATAAAAGTTAAGTTTTCAGTTTATTCTACGTGACTTTCAGTCTGATTTGCTCTCAACAAAATCCAACACTATCTATCATTAATAAGTGGTAATGTCATAAGGTAAAATCAAAGTTAAATCTCCTAATTTTAGCAATAATTTTTACAATCAATTTTACAATAAGTTTATTTTTAATTTTACAATAAGTTTATTTTTAATTTTACAATAAATTAATTTTAATAAACAATATGTATTGTCATGATACACATATTATCTGGCTGATGTGCATCTATTTAATCTACTCTATTAACACAAATTGCAGGAGGGGGAAAGAAAAAAAAAAGAGTTTGTAACGTGTTATTACGGGATCTGGTTACGAGCTTGATAATTTGTATTATATATATATATATATATATATATATATATATATATTACTTTTCATTATTTGTATTTTTTCCCCAAAAAACATCTTTAGCTCAAATTTTAATTTATTTAATTAATAAATAATTAATTAAATTTAATTAATAAACCCTCGAAAACCTTTTTTTAAAAAAAATTTATGATTATCATTTTGATGTTATTATATTGTACAATAATTTGATTTGGTCAAAATTTGGTTATTGTTGATCACGAGCATGAATTTTTTAAGTTTAGTATAATCCTTATTATCCCATGGTATTATATATCGGATTATCGGGAACACGATTATCCGATATAGTCCGAAAATCGAAATTGTTGAATTATAGGGCTATATGTTTTAGTCGTATTTATCAGTATATGATTTAAAAAAAAAAAAAAAAGCGAGTAAAATTAATCAGAAAAAGTTGTAGATGGAATAATTTAAAAAAAAAAGTAAAAAAAAGAAAAAAAAATCACGGTGGCATTCTATGTTTTAAATTTTTAAGGCAATCATAAAAAAAAAAGTTACAATATCACGAAAAAAAATTATACAATTTTTGTTTCCTCTTTATCTGTTAGGAAGCAAAAAATTAATGAATAGAATGTTAAAAACAAGAAAAAACATTTAATACTTAGTTTAAGGATTTCAATGGAAAGGTTTCCGTATCGATGCCTGCTCCAAAATACTGGCTAAGTTTATGAGATATCCAACCGGGCACTGCACACAAGAAACGGAAAGAAAAAAATAAATAAATTAAATAGACCAAGGGAAAAATATCAACGGGTCAAGCCAACACCACCGAGATAGGGGGTGTTGGCCCCCTATCTCGGTGGTGTTGGTCAAGCCGTCACATATATCCCTCCATTTCTTTTTTAGATAGCGTGAGCAGGCACCGTTATGGAAATATGTCCAGTTAATTTTACGTACCTTCGAAAAAATGCAGAGGAATTGGATGATTTCTTCGAAATAAGGAATATTAAACAGAGACTCCAAACAGATCACATAAAATGGAACAAAAACAGCTGCAGTCTGTTTAATTGGCAGAGTTCATCTGTAGCAGGGTCGAAGTACCAAGGTCGTAGACGTAGGGGGAGAAAACTTTGGGGACCAGTCTTACCCTCAAACTTGATTTGTTGTTTACAAACTCGTTACTTACTCCATTTTTTTTCCCGCTTGAAAAAGAATATTATTATCCTTTTTGCAATTTAAAATATTTTTTTTTCAATGTAAAATATTTAAAGTGAATGTTTTTATAGTGTGTCAGTTATTTCTATCTGCTTGTAATTTTTATTTTTAAATTTTTGCTTCAGTTTTAAAATAAACAAATAAGATTGTTTTGGAGTAACTGTGTAAAATATAATAGGGGAATTTAAAATTTTTTTTTGTGATTTATCTTTTCAATGTTTTTTAATTAGTAAATGTTGTTTAATGAGAAGAATTTTTTTTTTTTTTTTAAGATTTGTAATAAATTATAAATTTTAAAATTTTGCTGTAAGTCACGGTGAAAATTTTATTATTTTTGGAAATTTGTGGCGAGTCTTGAATAAAATCTTATTTTTTATTTTTTGGTTGTTTCGATAGGAATAAGGGAAAGTTTATAACTGTTTTTATTAAAAAATATTTTTATATGACCCTTTATTACTTTTTTGGGCATTTTTAGAAGCTATGAAGGAAAAATTAAAGTTTATAATTATCTTTGAAATTTTTGCAATGAATCTTAAAAGAAACAACATAATTATTTTTTTACACACTGTGATGGATCTTTGTTTTTGGAATGTTGCGACGAATCATGAAGGAAAGCTTATTTTTTGGGGTATTTTGAGGGAAATAAAGTAAACTTCATTATTAATTTTGATATTTTTTGATGAGTCCTAAAGGAAATTTAATTATTATTTTTGGGAAGTTTGGTTTAAAAAGATGTTAAACTAAATAGTTCAACTCGAATGATATTATCTTAGAAGTAGCACTATTTTAAGGTTACATTAAATTTGATATTATTATATACTTCGAAATTCTTACAGTGTAGATGTATTAGTTTAATTTAAATCGTGTTTAGTTTTAAATCTTATTTTGATTTAGTTTGTGTGTAAATAGTAAATAATATATTTAGTATTATGTAAAAGCAGTCCTTAACATGTATTTTTAGAATCCTTATCAAAGGTGTAAACAAAACAGTATACTTATTTGAGTGTTGTAAATTAATTTTTAACAGTTGTAAAATAAAAAAAACGTTAAAAAATCATATTGAATTACAATTGATTACCTCAAATGTAATTAACTTTAAAACATGTTAAATTAGTCTTCTTTCCACTCCTATGTGTTTCCTCTGTCAATCAAGCCTCATCAGTTGTTTATTACTCTGACCGTCCTACACCGGATTTATCAAATTTCGAATGCGTTTTGTTTCTTTTTTTCATCCGTTAAATATTAATTTGTGAGTTCCAATTTGTTTTTTTTATTTTTATTTTATGTTTTTTTTATTTATTTTATGTTTTAATTTTTAATGAGAATTCTAAAAGCCAGTATGAAGGTTGGTCCTTACGAAACACCCTGTATGGTGGAAATAGTAATTAATACGAAATAATTATTAGTTAAATAAAGCGAGAATTACATAGAATCGGTAGACAATTACGAAAGCTTAAATACGATATAATCATCTCTATCGCTTCATTAAAAGGCCCAAAATAATGCGAGAAGATAATGTAATTTCATAGAAAGAGTGATTTGTTTAACCTTAATATCGTTTACCCTTTAGTAGAAAAATTAATTAAGCATCCGTTGAAGCCTCTTTTGTTGTTAGGGGATGCTTTCCTAGAATATTCTTTTTAAAATTCGAGGCTGTCCGTTGTTTAATATTCATGCTTCACATAGCGTTTGATTGATTTATTTGGCTGATGGTGCATACAACTTCGGGTATCTGAAACTTCCTTTATTTAAGGACAATAGACCCTCCCCTGTGAAGTTGACGATTTTGGATGCTGATCAAGATAGTTAGCTTCTCTGTTTCTTCGTGGGAGGGGAAATTAAAACCTAATTTAGTAATTAATTTTGTTACGTTTATTCTAGATTTTTTTAACTTAACACTTTGACCCAGATTTTTTTTTATTAAACACAATTTTCATACTTTTGTCATTATTTTGTAATAATTTAGGCCAAAATATGTGAATATTTAGCATTTTAATAATTTTTGATTATGAAATACAGCATGGAACATTGGTGTATTTTTTTTGTTGCGTTAATTAGCTTAAGATTCTCTAAACACGGCTAATTTAGAAACAATAATTTTTCAGATTTCGAGTGGTTTAGATATAACAGAAACAGTTATTCATCTATTAAATTTCATTAATTTACGAAATCAACTATTGATAAAATCGACACCTCTGGGGGTACTGGATTGGTTAAAATTACGATCTGTGGATGAATGAATGGATGTATGAATGGGTCTGCCCCTATAAATGTGTGAGACGTATGGTGTGGCATAACTCGAATTCTTGGCCATAGATGGCGCCACTGGAAAAACAAGAACAATCGCACCCCCTCTGCAACAACAACAACTATTGATAAACTTTTGAATACGAATGAAAGAAATTTTGAACTCTTTTTTTAAAATTTTATTTTAATGCAAATATAATTATGAAAATTTAACAGGTTTTTTTTAGTAACTGTTAGAATTTTTTTATAATTAGAAAAAGGCATGGTATTATTTTGCTTGTAATTTGAGCTTCAGAAAGAAATATATTGAAGGGACATTGACGTCCCATCTTTGTCAAGATTTTTGGTGAATTGATAATGTTGCAACCCTATTATAACTCAACTTCTTTTAAAAGACAGAAAGTATTTTGTATAATGATAGTTCTTCGCAAACAATGACACACTTATGTTTTTTCTTCAAAATTTTAACAAAAAACATTTACGGTATTATAATAAAAAAGACAATTACAAAATCAATATTAATACTGTTTATGCTAAAATCTCAAGAATTTTATGTACGTAGTATTCCGTATAAATTCACATGAATATATGCATGAAAAAGAAAATCTTTTGATAATAAGTATAACTTTTTTCTATCTTTATAAAAGAAATTTAAAAAAAAAAAAAAAAAAAAAAAAAAAAAAAAAAAAACTGCTCATCGCTATAAAATTTGAAGTTAACATACATCACGTGATGAATTTTTTAAAGCTACTATTAACTCTATGGGGAAATGCGAAAAAGTTTATTTAAAAAATAAAAAAAAAACATTTGAAGATTTTTGAAGTTATTTGAAAAAATAACTTTTGAGATAGAAATTAAACTATGTTAGTGTTTTTGGTTGCATATTACTGGGATATGTTAATCGCATGCAAAATTTTTTATACGTTCTGTAAGGTTATACCAAATAAAAAGATGACATGGTTTTTAACGTCAAAAACACTGTAGCGATAGCAGCGCCTTAATAAAGCAAGATCAGAGAAGGGCGCCGCAATATTCGTATCTGATTAATCAGTTAACATGAAAGCATTAATAGTGAATGCAAAGTCGAGCTAAGAAGGATGTGTCCAAAATTTTACAACGCTAATAATTTTATAAATACTGAGATAAGGTGATTCTTTACTCATGAAAGTTTAAGAGCTTCTCAAGATTTTAAAAATCGTCATTCTTTGATTATCATCAACAGCAACAATGGATTCATTGGATGTCATAATAATAGAATAGAAAATATAGTAAAAGTTCGATATAACGGGTACGGCGTAAAATCCGCTATAATGACATTTTTCCAATTTACCGTTGAGGTTTTAATTATTAAAGATACAAAAATTGTATGTTCATATTGAGTCAAAAATTCCTTACGCTTTTGCGTCAAAAGAATTTTTTTTTAAAACATTTTTCTGCTGTTTAAATGAGCAAAATTGTACAAAAAGAAAAGAAAATATTGTTTCACCATATTTCATTCTTTCAATCTCCAACTTTTAAGTTGCTAAAGCAAATATATGTGGGCAATTACCGTTATATTCCTTCGAACAAAAGATGAATATTTTGCTATTTTCAGCATTTCTACAGCAAACTTCAAATAAGAGATGTGTCTTTTGTTGGCTTCTTATCTATGATGGGCCCTTTATTTCCTTTCTTGACAGCTTGAAATCAGCATTCAGTGTTATCAGTGACATCAAAAACTAATGCACACTGTTACACTGCAGTCTTTTTTTATTGCCATTTTAAAATTAAATGAGCATTGTTGCTTATAGCGACGACCTCACCATAACGACAGTTCCGATTGCCATTGTGGATCGTCGTTATAACGGAATTTTA
Organism: Parasteatoda tepidariorum; assembly: GCF_982258835.1. Lineage (NCBI taxonomy): Eukaryota > Metazoa > Arthropoda > Arachnida > Araneae > Theridiidae > Parasteatoda > Parasteatoda tepidariorum. The sequence goes on from NC_141762.1 coordinate 949,955, forward strand.
CTGTACATATTCTTAATAAGCACAACAGCGATTGACTGTACAACTAAAATCACGCGACTTTAAAATCAGAGCTAAGTTTACGTTTCGCAACTCTACTGAGCAATATTCTACTTTTGAGTAGAATTAAACCCTAATAAGTAATTGTCTTTGTTAAATAGGATTGCCTGCTAATGTACGAAATTATTGAAAGATTTTAATGAGTGTTTCAGGATTATAATAGATGGAAAGGCACTGTGTTTGCATCGATCAACATTGAAATGTTCTGCTTTTCTTGACGCGATCATTAGTCATTTACTCAGTGCGCCAAAAATTTGGCCGATTTGGATGTTAAGGACGTGGCGTATAGGAACATTTTGCTGTTTGGCTAGTAAATTTGTTATAACTTGTGTATTAAAATGATTTAAAAATAAATAAAATCATTTAAAATAAAGCACAAATATTGCTAAAAAAAGACAGAAAGTTAACAACGTTTATGGACTATTTTTTATTTTATTTTATAACCGTCGTTGAACAGCCGATCTAATGTTTTTTGGGTTTACGACTACTAATGTTCAATTCCGTAGCCTTTTCATTTTGAACCCAATCCAGAAGACATTAGAACTCCTAGATCAAGTATTGGGAGAAATTTGCTTTCGTGGAGGACTTTTTGATGGAACTAATCCGCATTTGCGTTACATGGAGAGGAAGACCACAAGAACCTCCCACGGTTAGCCTGCAGGTAAGGGGACTCTAACCCATGATCCGTCTACCACTGAGGATATTTTACGTCAGCACTGTGGTCGGTGCAAGCCGGATGCGGAATTCGAATCGACCAACCATCGCTGGGATACGAACCCGGTTCATCTCATTGGAAGGCGAACGTTCTATCCCCTGAACCATCACGTCTCTTTATGGACTATTTTTTTATTTTATTTCCGTCGTTCAACAGCCGACCCAATTTTTTGCGTTTACGACTACCAATGTTCAACTCCGTGGCCTCGTAATTTTGAACCAATCCAGAAGACAAGGAAACTCCTGGATCAGTACCCCCAGAGGTTTTGATTTGTTATGGGAACATGGAGGACTTTGCGATTCGACAGATTTAAAGTGCATCACGTCACCGTTTACTACACGGGGAGTCTTCGGCCGGCTTGGGATCGAACCCACGAACTCTTGGTCATGGGCCCTGTGCCCTGCCAACTAGGGTTATCCCGGTCCTCTTTATGGACTATTGTAACTATCATTATTTATTTTCTGTCATATATTTAAATTATTTTTCCTTTATCAAATTAATAATTATGAATCGTAGTTGGTGTCGCAGATCAATTTTAAAGCAAGAGATTTTTTTTAAAAAGGTCTGATGAGTTATAGTTTTATTAAAGACGCGAAAGCTACAAGTACACACAATCCATAATTTAAGACTAGAACGCGTAGAAAATAAGAAAAGAACACACAAAACAAAAAAAATAAAAAATTATTTAAAAGGTTTTAAAATAAACGAGGAATAGAAACTATTAAAAATTATCAAAATTGTTTAAAAAAAATTAAAAATTTATTAATAATTTAGAAAAATTAACATGAAAAATAATGTATCTCTTTATCAACCCACGCAATTATATCCGCAAAGAGTAGTACTTTCTAATATTGTATTATTATAGCTTATGAAAAATAAGATGTAAGATACAATTGTGATTGCGAAAGATGGGATTGCGTCAATTTATGTCAGTGTTTTGAAAATCTTTTCACAGTTATGTAGGAACATACATTTTTATAATCAATTCCGTATCTTTTATTCTAGTTCTAATATTCGCAAAAACTATTTGTGTCATATTTTTACTCTTGTTTCATTCTGCAATATCATAAATTTTATTCTAAACAGACAAAATCTACATTATTAACGCTTTTTCGTAATTATTTTTCTATTAGTTAAAAAGGATCAATAATGCGTCTCATCCATATAAATACCTATGGTATTCTCCATCGAAATAACAACACGGAGCACGGTAAAACACGGATTTACTTAACGAAATGGACTTTTATCTTCATTAACAGACGACATCCTTAGTTTCTAAACGTTTGAAGAACTAAAATGAAACAAATAACCCAACTATTACAGCGAACTTTATAAATTCAATTAAAAAAAAAAAAGAAAGAAAACCATAAACTTTTTTTATTTAATATTTTCTTGGATTAAATTATATTTTTACAAAAAATTCATATTGGAAATAATTTATGGCTATAGAAAGTTAATCCAGCAATAAAAATAAGATAAATATATGACAAAATTTAGTTAAGCATACTGATTTTAAAGAAGTTTATTTAGAAATATATTTGGGGTGACAAAATACATTTCATGTCTACGTTACAACTTTGAAATATGTGGATTGTTAAAGAACAGTTTTCCCACATGCCATCACGAATTGGTGGAATTTGAAAGATAGAATTGAATGAAGACATTTTAATGAAAATGTCGTCTTCCAGAGTCTTGATGTACTTTTATCATAAAATTTTCAAAAAAAAAAAAATAAAAAAATAAATAAAATAAATGGGAAAAGGAGACCGGTTGCTTATTTAAGTCACCATTGTTTTGTTCATTCGCCATGTGGCGAGTGGTTATTTTCTTGTCTATAAGAGAGAAACACCCATACAGACAAACTATTTACCTTATTATTATAGATATTTATGTTCGTAGAGTAGACTAAATCATCACTTTTCTTCCTTCAAAAGTATTATAATATCCCGGCTGTTAAACGGAATTGAATGTTAGCAGATGTAGGCGTTGAAATAGAAAATGGCGATGACAGATTTAATTAGAATATCCGACTGATTTAGTTTCGTCCATTGTTGATTACTTAGTACTCGAGAGTGCCATAATGCAGTCTGTGCAATCAACTATACGCGATATTATTACCTTAAATACATCGAAAATAGATATTGATAATTGCGTTACATGATTATAATTACGTAGTATTTTATTTTAAATATCGCTCTGTTATGCATGGCCGTTCTTACTACTTATCAAGCAATAAAGTTAAAGAAAGATAAACAAATTAAGGGTATATTTAAGGAGAAAGCAAAAACGTAAACGCTTTTAAAATTTAATGATACATTATTGATGAAGGGGAGACGAAAAGCATAGAAACCTGTTTATGTACCAGAAAAAAAGAAAAAAGAACAGAGTTGAAAGGTGAATATTAGAAACACCTACATGTTTCGTGTCGCAATCTAACTGGTTTAGAAGTTTTTCATCCCTTCGACCTCTTTAGTGATTTGATAAATTTCGACTTTATTCCTCGCGTAAATATTGATTTGAAGAAGGTGTACATGTAAACATAAAAACTTATATAATTGCCCGATCAAACACAGGGGTGGTGAAATGTGTTAGAATAGGTTGGTTCTAATGTTCTCAATCTCTTTTTCAGATTCCAGAGATAAATTAGAGTTAGATAGTGGCCTTCTTCTAGCCGTACCAATATCTGAAGAATTTTATGAAGACGGTCTTGAAACGGAATCTGTTATTGAAGAAGCTTTAAATGATGCCAAGTAATAACTGCCATTTTGAAATTTCACATTTGTATTTATTTATTATTAATTTGATTTGTATATTGCGTACCATATTGATTGCATCACAACCAAAAGAAACAAGATGTTTTGAAATTCTTGATCAGTAAATTAGGGATTGCTTTATTCTTTTATTTTCTAAAAAGCAAGAACACAGATTATAAATAAAAATGAGTGGGAGAGGTGCTCAGAAGGTTCTGAAATAGAATTTCACATAACATTTTCAAATTAAATCGAATCTATGTAATCAATGTCTCTTCATAGGTAAAATAATTCCGTATGACACGTTATTTCATTAAAAATGTTGTAATCTTCCTATCATAACCTAAACTCACTCTCTTATTTATAGGTAAACAACTGAATAATCTGGAAAGGAAAAAACGAGAACGATGTTATAAAGGAAATTCCATTTTGATAGAGAATCTTTGGGAGGGCTTACTACTAACACACCACCCACACTCGCAGAAATCTCACTTTTGATGATTCAGCAATCCTTGAAGAGTATTTCGTTAGTTTTGAGAACCATTTCTCCACGAAATCACGTGATTAGTGATCGTAGTGCATTGCGGGAGATTGTTAAAGAGAATAACAAAACTAGAATAAAGACTAGACAATCGAAATGAAGGGACGAATTTAGTCGACCTTTTGTAGGGTGGTCAAGGAGTTGATCTCGTATAAGGAAATCCGGGGTTCGAATCTGTCACCGGATATAGATGTAATTTATTTATCTGTCCATGTTGTGTTGTGCCACCTATATGGTGCTCTCATTAAAGTGATCATTAGAAAAGTTAGATAAATTAGGCACTACGCTGCGATATTAGTTTTTTGGAGAAAAAAATTGAATGACGAACTATTGACGAAATTCGTAAGACAAAATTCGTTTCCTTCAAGATGTAACGATAGTTATTTCATTACTTTGACGAAAGTTTTGCTCGGAGTATATACCAGGAAACAGTTTCGTCAAAAATTGTGATATTTGAGTGTCTACTTTTAACAGTGCAACCATAGCCAGCTAAGCACCATTTTTCAGGGCTCTATCTTTTAACAGTGATGACAGAAATGCCACGTAATTTTGACCCCGGTCAGACTCGCAATCTCGGCCTTCCATCATCAGAGTGAGTGACGCTTTTATTGACTGCGCCTCGAGAGCAGAGATGCCAACTGCTCCGGACACGCCGAAATAATTAAAAAAACGGTAAATAACTACAAAGTAAATTTTGAAAATATTTGACGACTATTTTTGCTTGCTTTTTAAAAGGTATAGCATGACATAAGTACTAAAAAGTGGTGAAATATATAAGCCTACGAATTATTTAGAAATAGTGGTAGATAGAAATCTACTAAATTGAATTTATTAAACCAAAAATCACAATTGATAAACTACCACTTTAAAATATATATTTGTTACCCGGAGCAAGTTGGCATCTCTGCGAGAGCGCCTACCCTCTAGAGCAGGGGTTTCCAATTTACATGAGGCCGAGGGCCACAATTAACCCACAAATCAAATGGCTGGCCACAACTTTATCAAAATTTTATGTAGGACTCTTTTATGCTTGAAGGAACTTTAAATATTACTGTTAGATTTTTATCAAGTTGTACAAAACAAAAGTATTGAATTACAAATTAAAATAAGAAGTAGATTTTTAAAGATATTTAATTGCATATTAAAAAATTCGGGCTGCAATAACTTTAATGTGCACCCATGTATTAAGCAATTAATGTGCAACAGATATCTAATTGTTTAGATATAAAACTTTAAAAAGGTTGGTATTAAAACTTACATAGTAGCACACAAAATGTTCAATGACAAAATTGAGGTTTGTCTGCTGCAACCATCAGAGAATAGATATTAACATTTTAAATTTAAAATTTACAAATGTGTGTGTAAATATTTTCGTCCAAAATGAGTGGTTTCAAAAAGTTGAATCGGAGAATTTCTTCGAGAAAATTTCTGATACACACATGCTAAATGATATTCACAAAATACAAAAAAATGAAGTAAAACAGAGCAACATACACGATTATTTTTGTATTTGAATAAATATTTTCTTGGATGCCAAACCTGAGAAATAATTTTTTTTACATTGTTGGTATGATATATTTAACAGAAACGAAGAAATTAGGTTTTTATTAACGAGAAAAGTATTTTAAACCCATATAGATTTTTTACGAAAATTGTCCGCAAAAAAATGACAACTAATATATTTTAGTTCGCGGGCCACAAAAAAAGGCTTCGCTTTCCGAATGCGGCCCCCGGGCCGCCAGTTAGAAACCCCTGCTCTAGAGCTTACTACAGGGAGATATGAAAATTAGAAGATCAGCTTATAGCTTGCATAGAGGGAGAAATAAGAAATTTTTTTAAAACGATCCTAAGATAAAAATGATAGTAATCATAGAAATGATAGTAATCATAGAAATGATAGTCAAAATGAAATAAGAGATAATAAAAAAAAGGAAGTCGAGCGAGAAAAATTTGTGATGAAGAACACACATAGTAATGATTTTTCCTTATATTCATTAAGTCGATTCCATCTATTTATAGAAAGATTTAAAAAAAAAATCTTTTGTGAAGAAAGAAATTTTTTTTTCATTATTTCAGTTCAATAACTGAGTTTTATCATTTAAACTTTGAAGATTAATATTTAAACAGGAAGAACAATAGCTTTTTAAAAATTTTGTTTATCACTCTTGAAGAGAGGAGAAGGTGAACTTCAAATATTCCAAAACCAATTGGTTTAAGTGACACTATCAGAAGGTGCTTATAATAGTCGTTATTTTACTTCCTCACTATTTTCTTTGTAAATGGTTCTTTTAATCTTGCCTGTGGGGGTGAGAAGTTACAGACAGTGTCAACCTTCATCTATGTACCTCTTCATAAAATCGAGTTAACAAGTCTTATATACTAGTGAATAGGAATTGTATATTTGCAGTGGTAGAAACACAATATCGCCCATCATTCGTCAAGTTTTCATAACGTTTTTCTTTTTAATATTGATTTGCATCCCTCAGGGCCGGATTAAGACCTCTTGAGGCCCTAAGCACTGAAAATATTTTGGTGCCCCCCTCTAACAATTAAAAATACATCTGCTATTAAGGCACGAGTTTATTCTAAATATAAAATCAAAATTTTTTTAAAAGAAAATATTTATTCAAATAAAAAAAATTAAAATATGATCAATTGAAAACTTTTCAATTAATATTAAAAAAAAACTTCTGTTTGTGCACATGTACCATGTGCAAAAAAGAAAACACTTTGAATGACTTATGATCGAAAGTTTGAACTTTTATATACTAAGACTCAAAATACTTTAGAAAAACAGACACATCTTTTTCTAAAAAAAGCATAACTTTTTTTTTAAATGGTTCGAATTCTTGACTCTCGAAATATATAGCCATACCAAGAGAATTTTTTAAAACGAACTAAAAAATTTTAGCGCACAATAATAAAATTCATTTTCCTAAAAGTTAAGAAGTATTAACCATTTTATATTATTTTACTTAAGAGAATAGGCGAAAGAACTTTAAATTGAAAATTTAACAAATGTCATTTTAAATGACAAAATACAAAATTTAATGTGTATTAAATCAGTTAAATACAACTGAATTATTCAATTTTAAAAAAGTTATATATTTAACATTTAATTTCTCAAGAACTATTCGACAGATTTCGTTCAAATTTTGTATTTTACCATTTACATTTATGTTCTTTAAAATTATATAAAAATTTGTATATTTTTAAATTGAAAATTTTTCCGACTATTAATAATAAATAATTAAAAAAAAAAACTATTTTTGTCGGGAAAATCTTTTTAGGTAAATGAATTTTATTATTAGGTATAAAATTTTTTCAATTCGTTTCAAAAGTTCTCGAGACATGGCGAAATGCATGAAAACTGAAATTAAATAATGGAGCCCAAACTTTCAACCTAAAAAAAATTTTTGGGACCTTAATTTTCTTATTGCGAATATCATCCATATTTTGAGGGACAAATATTATCCAAATTTAACAACATACATATAGATATGTATAAATATAGGTAGAGGAAGCACGTTTGCCTGACTTAAAAAAATATCTTCTGCACCATCTAATTAGCATATTTTAAGATTGGCCCTTAAACCATTTAGATTGAGATCTAGAACCTAAGTTTAGATCCGATCATTAAATCAAGAGTTATTCAGGTTTTTTACTTTTTTTATTTTACGCACTGTATATAATACAACATACTTTTACAAATAATAATGCTTTTCATTATTTCTTTTTCTTTATTAAACCGAATATATTAATAATGATTGGAAGAGAAATGAGGGGGAAAAAATTGTGATGAGTAAATTTATAAATGCAACAATTATCATAAATGATACTATAAAATCTGGATTAAAAATCATAAATGAACTTATTTCATAATAACAACTCACTCTAGATTGCATCTGTGGACAACAGAACTAATTACCTAATAAAATTATTACTATTTTGTTTGATATTTTGGACATTCTCTTAATTAGGTAACCTGTCAAAGGTACAGAAGAGTTTAGGAGCAATAAATAACTATCAATTAAATCTTAATTTGACTAGTAAAAAAATGACCTTTCAGAAAAAATGATAGAAATCACTTAAAACTACTCTATTAAACCTGTACACAAAATTCTCATAAGTGATAGCAGTAACTTTGGTCTGAAAAAGCTGTCTCAGTAAATAAACACTCTGTCCTCAATAAGTAAATAAATGCAAAAACAAAATACTTTAAATAACTATAAATTCAATTATCAGATTTTCGTTTACAAATTTAGAACATTCGTGTTTTTATAATACAAAACAAAAACATAAATAGAGCAACAATGAATATAATATAAAAACTAAACTTAATTAATAATCAGTAGAACATAACAAACTATCATTTTTAATTTATTCACTTTTTTTTTTGGTGTGTGTTAACGATATTTTTTTATTCCTGTATGCATACGCGTACATAATACCACATAAGTTTTATAGAAAATAATTTTAGGTTTGGAAAAATACAATCCTTAGAAACATAAACAGAAGTATTGTATGTAATTTTATTGAACCAACATTTATCTTAAACCAACCGAAATCTACTTTGCCTACTCAAATTTTATGTACTAAATATTTCACATATTCTTTACAACATTTAAAGACAAATTCATAAAATAAATCGAAATAAAATTTGCGTATTGTTACTTAAAATTTTTATTTAAAATCGAATAAATATTTAAATTAAAGCGTCATAGAATAAAATTTATTTCAATAAGATCAATTATTTAAAAAAATTTAATTACTTCTTAAAACTTATAATACGGCATCCCCTCCTAAGAAATATGTCACATTATATTTTTAACAAAAACTTGAATTTTTTTTTATTACTTTTGAGTATTATTATGTAATAGAATGCTTAAAATGTAAAAAAAAAATATATAATTTTTAAAAATTGTAATTTTATTTTTTCATTTAGGTTTAATTAATTTTTTATAATTACAATATTATAATGCTTTAGAACAATTAAACTCTTTACTTATATTTATTTAGACATAATCAATATTAATCGATAAATAATAATTATTGATAAAGTTATTTGAGGGGTTTAGCTACTACCTGAAGCAATATAAGCTGTACACTATTACAGCATGCTTTCAAAAGCAAGAATAATGTTGATATATTGTTTATATTTGGAATAATGTTTCAGTACAATAAACTTTTTCTGTGCATTCACGTATAATTTTACCTTTTTTTTTTTCCTTTCATGAAATTCATTTTTTTTTCTTCTCATATTTCCGTAAAAATATCATAATAATTTTTAGAGTCACAAACAATAGTTTTATTTGTTCCTTATAATTTTTATATACAAGAAATGACTTTTTTAAAATAAGGGAAAACTATCGATACTATAATTTTAATAGCCTATTGAAATATTAACTATTTTAAAGATTAAAATGATAAAATTTAATTACGAATTGCAAATAAGTTTTTAAGAAAAGATGGTTAGTTATTTTACATATTATACATTAAATGTTACATTATATGTTAAAATAACCAACTTTGAAATAGCTTCTACTAGATCTTAGTACACATTTTAACACAAAAAAAGAAGAAAAAGAACTTTTGAATTTAAAATTTCGGTACAGGCAAAGATGATAAAAGAAAAATTTTTTAAATAAATATTTTCGAACTGGAGAAACATCAAAGTTAACCATTTTAACAAGGCTATTTATCAAATACCTGACTTTAGCTTTTCCTAAAAATAAATTAGTGGTTTCGTTTGAACAAAATTAAAGTTATATTTCATTAATCTGCCTTTAATAACCTGTTCAAAATTTAATAACTAAAATTATTTGCCCGATGAAATGGAAGATTCCTCAAGTATTGTTTATAAAAACATTTTCATTTTCAATAAACATTGGGAACAAGGAAGGGGAACCAATTTAAAAAGAATAAATGGTTACTTACGTCAACTCTAAAATTTCTGCAAGAGTCATGTTTGTCTTTATATGATCGTTGCCCGAAACTTTTCTCTTAAAATAGTCACAAAAATCAAATAGTAAAATAATCGATAAAGTTAAATAAAAATTAAACAATGCGAAAAAGTAAAATAATCTAAACACGAACCAAATTGAAACAAAATCCTGTAAACTAAGGTTTAAAGTGTTTACCAAAATGTTTAATTTGTGTGTATATACGGGGGTGTGTAAATACGGGAAATTAGTTACTGATTGTAGCTTAAATAAAGTTATTGGTTGAAAATTATGTCAATCAAGAAACTTTTCTTTTCCTAGACCTCCCACTTTCTTCAATCTTAAGTCATCATTTATTTGTATCTGTACCCCTCGAAAGGAAGACAATTTGAATTTTCTGAGATATGGCCCTTTCCTCTAAAAAAAAGGAAGGGGGAACGAGTCGACTATAGGATGCTTAAAGATATCTGAGATGAAAGGATGTTCTCTGTCTGTAGTAAATCAATTGGTTACACTTGTCTTGTCCTTAAAGTGATTCTTCTCAGAAAATTTAGCTTTGTATTCTAACGCATATGTTGGGGACATTCACGGTGGTCCTTTTCAAGAGCCTTTGAATTCATGAAATCGAATGCTGGCAATAAACAGCTTTTGTTGTTTTACGACGGGATTGCGTGCTACATGCAGAAAGCAAGATCAGGTTAAATTGAACCACGTTTCCCAGCAGGAACAACAATAATTTCCCCATTCGCTTATGCAGAATGACCAATTTTTATTTTAAAAAAAAAGTTAAATGGAAATACCCTAATTAGTTATTTATTTATTTCAATCTGATGTACACACGAGCTGCAAGTAAAAATTAAAAGCAACGATTAAATTTATTTTTAGTGACAGAAATAATATTATTTTCAAAATATTTACATGTTCAAATTATCATCTTAATAAAAGTTGATGAAATTACATATATATATATATATATATTCTCAATAATAATTTTGATTGGCTCTAACTCGTTATCATTAAGGGTTTTCTTTATTAGTTATTAAACATATTTTTAAATTCAATTAATAAAAATATCTTTATATCTTTCTTAAATTTGCTATTTATTTTTGATTTGAAATTTTCAGAACTTTTCTTATTTCTTAATTGTAATTTTTACAAATTTCGTTATAAGATGCACAAAATATAGTTTACTTGCACTAAACCCAATTCAATGATCGAAAATTTGATTTTATTACTACTTATTTCTTATATTTGATTTTAATACATATTAAATTAGTTTTAATGGATACTCTTTTTAACGTATTTTTCACCGTCAACGAACATCCGATTCACATTGCGAATTTACACATCTTTTGTGCTCAACTTTTATAACATTTGTATTTATACAAGACTCTAAGGACTAAGGAACCTGTAATTCTTTCCTTATTAAAAGACTAGCTACTTGCATTCATATTACATAGTATATATTTTAAGTTTTAAAATCTAATTTCAACATTCGCTATATATAGATAAAAAAAAATTATAAGTAATGTGAAGTGTGTGGTCATATTTTCGCAAATTTAGCCTCTCCTCCACAAGGAAATTTCGAAAAATGATACTTAAACAGAGCTCCTTTTTCTTAATTTAGTGAATAAAAAAATTATTTGAAGTAAAATTTTGAAATAAATTTTTGTAACACAACCTTTACGTAATTTGATGACTTCTTTTTAATATGCAATGAGAATATAATTAAAAATATAGTGTAAGCAAATATTTATGAAAAATGTGCAGCACATAAAAACAAAAACATGCAGAAAAGCTGCAAACATGCATAATACAATTTTTTTTTCACATCAAAAATCACATATTTTACATCATCAAATCATCGCATCAAAATGTTGTAAATAAATTTTTTTTTTACATAAAAAAATCAAATTGACGAAGTATTAACTTTGCTACAACTGCGAAAAATATTATGTAAACATCAATCGTAGCAGTATGTTATGGAATCATTGTAATGGATAAATAAATAGATCTTTTATCGCATAGAAATTCGCTACCTAATTTAATTATAAGACCAAAAATTTTTGATACATAACATCTTTTGTTTTTTTTTCTTTTATTATGTAAAATTTCGTACTTAGAAAAGTTTGTTATCTACTCTTAAAATGGAAGCTCAAAATAATTAATTTTTTAAGTAATGTTTAAAAAAAAATTAAATTATATACTCCTCACATTTAGTCAGGCTTTGTGGTGCCCCCCTATCCCCTGGTGCCCTAAGCACGTGCTTAGTGTGCTTAATGGTTAATCCGGCCTTGGCATCCCTTGATGTGCACCTAAAATATTTTTTTTATTTGTTTAGAGCCAATGGCGTTAAGGGAAAGGATGTCACGCCATTTGTCTTGAATAGAGTTCGTGAACTCAGTGACGGAGCTTCATTGAGAGCTAGTATCCTTTTTTTTTTGTCTTGTCTTGTAGGTGCACTGTACATGAGCTGTACGGATACATGTATTTTGAACATCAATAATCAAATTCACTTTGTTTTAATCAGATATATCGGAAAATACTTTTTTAGATTTAATGTTTTTTTCGGAAAAATACCGGGTGGCGCAGAAATGGCTAAGATATTTGAGAAAACAATTGAAAGAAATAGGATAAAAAATTTAAATTTTTCAGTATTCTGCAATAGAAACTAGCATATTTTTCTTATTAAGTTTCAAATTTCGCCAATAGATGGCGTAAAAATATAAAACAAGGATTTTAATTTTACCCCATCTACAGCGTAACTGGGTGGGTCTGTCTAAAAAAAAAATATATATTCCCCCCCCCTAACTAATTTTGATTTGTGCTGAAAATAAATAGCCTCGTTTCCTATACGAAAGCAGCGTGCCGTACGTCGTTTTTTTCTTATTTCAAATTTGTTTTCTTGATCGTCGATTATCATTCCAACACAACCGCAAGAACATTCCAACATCCAACGGAACTGGTAGACCACTTAATTGAAAGCATTACACATCGCTGTATATACTGTATTGCTGCTAGGAGTGATCGTTATCCAATCTGAAGGTACTTTTCTATTCAAAACTGAAGCATCTGTTTTATTGATTTCATACATATGCTGATTTCTGGAATACCCTATTTGTCTGATTCAATACTTTTCATGCTATTTTGTACAATATTATGTGTACAATGTGTGCCCTTTTGAGTCATTTTTCCTCAGTTTCTGTTAACCAGCGTGTAATGTTTTGCGCATACAGAAATTAAAAATATTATATAATCACGACCGTATTGCATTCCCGTACGTCAATCTTAAATAAGCATGTTTCCTTTTATAAATGTTAGCGATATTCTAATGTGTATGCTAAATATTATCTTTATTTCGACTCTATTCGAAGGAGAAAATGAAAATTTCCAATTCTCTTGTTGATATAACGCTTCTAGCTATCCTCATAACTGTAACAAATGTTGTTTGAACATGATTCTATCAGTAACGAAGGTAGACACTTAAAATCGTTGCGGGGAACAATCAATCCTCTTATTGATTAGAGACCGATGCATTTTAAAGTAAACACATTTTTCGACTTGTTTACACCAATTGATTCATTTGTTTACCCGATGAGTGAAGCTATCTGAGAAATTTCTGAAATTATGATAGGCTAGCTTTTGAACAATTTTAGTTCCTAATTATCGTACTGGTGAGATATTATAAAATACATGAAAATTTATTATGGTTAGTTAAATTTTTTTTTACATGTAATATAAAAACATTTAGTGCATTTTTATATTGTACATATAAATTGAAAATTAAATAATAACTCTTATTGCAATTTAACTAATAATAACGATATTATTTTATGTTTTTTGCACATAGATAAAATAATTTTAACAATAGATGGACGAGTTATTTATATTAGGAAGATCGAACAGTAATATTTTATACATTAAATTTAAAAAGCATGAATTTTCATTATTTTTACTTTGAATCTATGCCGTAAACAACCTCGTTATCAACAACTTTTTGCAGTCTAGTGTTTGCAAATTTTTAATGTCAGATCGATGAAAATGAAAACGGAAAAGTAATATATATTGGGAATATTAACTTAATATTTAAAAGAGAAAAAAAAAAGAAAAACAAACGAAACTAGAGAAGAAGAATGTGTATATAATAAATTTCAAAACATGCTTTATTGGAGGTTAAAATTAGAAGTTACTTCTAAAAATCTTCTTCCATTTTTAATAATCTCCTGTACCCCTTCATAATCCAACCGTTTTGTTGTTTATTACTCTCACCTTCCTGGTAGTGTTTTTTAATTTTTGAAAACAATGCAAAAATACATGTAGGGTGAGATCTTTACCGAACATCCTATACATCTACATTTTGTGTAACATATAAATATACATATAAATCTCAGAAACACAATTATTGCTTTCGATTCCCCAAATAAAATTAAAAACAATCGCCAAACCGAATAAAAATTTGGATACAAAAAATAATTTAATTTCGTGAAAATGTAAAAATGAAAACTTTGGATTTATTTTACTTTAACCCATATTTTTGTGAAATTTATTTAATCTAAGCAAATTTCGAATAGTTTTTAAAATTAAAGAAGTAATTAAAAAAAATTAAGCTATGCAATTGTTTTCCTCACTCAATACCGTTGTTGTATCAACATGCAATTTTTCACTCACCATTGTTGTTAGCATACACAATTGTTTTTGTTAACAAAATGTTTAGATATGGACTCTTGCTTTACACCGAGCGTAAAGTTGACGGATACACTTTTTAAAGTTATTTCTAAGATTTTTATTTCAAAAGGAAAAAAAAAATTTTTTTTTGACAGCTTTGATCAAAAATTTGCCTCCAGTAATGTTAGAAAAATATACCTGACCTTAAAGTTTAAAAGGAACTTTAATCTTTAAAGTTAAGAAATAATATTAAATTGTTTTTCTTGTATTTGAAGTTGGAATTAGTAATGTTCTCACCTTCAAAATTTTTTTTGAGTTTTCTAATTTGAGTTTATTTACGCTAATTTATTCACGTGAACATTTCTATGCAAGACAGGTGAAACCTGTAAAACGGATCTCCGAAGACAACAAAGTAAAAACTATCGTTAACATGTCAGAAAGCCATTTTTCTTCTTTTATTTGAAACTGTTTGAAATTAAAAACAATAACTAATTGAGAACGATGATAATTTGTAAAATAAGCTTAATCTTGTTGATCGAACAATAGGCTCACACTACCGTATGATGGTGCACGCCTTGCAACAAGAACAAACAGTAATAAACAAGTAAAAAGAGGCCAAATCGGAACTGTAAAAAAAACGAGTTCTTACTAAATCTAGCCACCATGTTACCTTTTTTAACAATAAATAACTGAAACAATTTTCACTTCAAACTCACCAGAATTACTAAATATCATCAATATCTTATGAAATACAGCAGATTTGAGTTCCGAAATTATAGAATTTTTTTTTATATCAGAAACAAAACTATCTGTTTGAAAATATCGCCTCGCAGAATAAGCTGTAGTAAGCAGCTGTATACTTTCTAGTCGGAAGTAGAGCAGGTCAAGAGCTCGAGATTGTTGTTTAGATTTATGTTGAAAACACCGTCCATAGGGAAGTGACGTACGGTGACATTTCTGGTCACTATGCAAATTTCAATCTTTATGATGTGCCCAACCCTCCGTGCAGCCATATTCCGATATGATTTCCTGCAGGGATGTTATTGAGCATCCTTTGTGGTCATTTTGAGACATTCTGTATATTCATGTAATAATAAACACCACTTGATGTAACCCTCAACTATTTAGATATCGGACTCCTGATGAATAACGCTAAAGTTGCTTCTCAAATTGCAGTGAATCTTAATAATCTGAAGAATAGGTCTGGTGGAACTGGCTCATCAAGAGTTCTTCAAAATTCATGTAAAAGTATTGATAAGAAATCTTGTTTTGGGAGACCGGTATGCTAATGTTCTTTTGTTAATGTTCTTTTATTTTAATAAAAAGTTAGAATTAATCATTTGCTTTTCTTTGTGTATCGATTTCTTTGTTCTGAATAATCTATTTATGCTCCTTCTTTATGAAACGTCAAATTTAGGTTCTTTTATATAAAGCGGCAGATTATAAACAATTGTTTCCATCGAATGGCTATAGATTGGCATAGCATATCAATGGCTAGAAGGATTTTTTCTCTCATTATTATTCAAAGTATGCATTTAATCTTTGAACCATTTCATAAGCGACAAGCTTCGAATCTGTGCTCCATTTTTCTCCACCCGAAGAAAGTAATCGACAATACGAGGTAACAATACAATTTGGCAACTTCGAAAAAAGTATCAGGCTAACAAGCGTAAGAGACAGATAAGTTAACTGAATAATTAGGCTCCTTGAAAACAACCGACGCCATTTTGCAATGAGATAGGCTAATTGGAAAAGCAGTCAGTATTTTCTAATTAGTCTAACACTTTTTAGGCTTATTGCAGAGAGCTCACATACCTTTAGGTAATAAATTTTTTTTTCGATTGCTTAATTAGCCTGGTATATTTCAGGAGGTAAACAATATGCACAGATTAATCAAAGGTTATTGTAAATAGCCTTAAAGTTATATTGCTGTAAGTCTAAGCAAAATCAGTCAGATTGAGTAAATAATTCTGCTCACATTTCTTAATTAGACTAAAAATATATAAAATGATTACAATAAGGCTAAAAAATGACAAGAATAGAGATTAGCTTGGTGCGTTTCAAAACTCTGGCGGCATTTGCAAAGTGCCAGAATTTTAATTAGTCTATGATAAATTCACCATCATCATGTCCTTTACGTACCGATAATTAGATTTGGTTATCTTAGAGGCCTCCTAAAATGTACAAAATAATTTTGCTCATATATCTCCAATCCCATTTCCAATTCTCGATTTTACTCTTTCAATCTATCACAAATTGCATTTATTATCAGTTGTTAAATGTATGCTGTTTAATGCTTTACTCATGACTTAAATGGAACGTAGGACTGTAAAGGAAAAAAAAAATGTTTTTAATATTTTTTTCCTCTAATAATGTGCAGTATGTAGTGACATCTATTGCCATTCATTGAAAATAAATATTTAAAATTTGCTCCTTCTAAGCTAGTAACCATAAAAGTGATCATTATTAATTATTTATAATTTTTTTTTAACATTGCATTTAATAGTTATCTAAAGTTTTTGTGAATAACTAAAAATACTTTTATGTGAAAATCCAAAAAAAAAAAAAAAAAAAAAAAACTGCAATTAATTTTGTAGAAAAGATAACTAGAACTTGACAAAACAAAAACTAGTTCTATGTATTTGTGTTTAAGACTGCAAAGTGTTAGACACGATTTTGTTAGAACATTCCTTAAATTAAAAAAGCAATAAATAAAAGACTTTTTAAAAACAATACCGATACTAAAAAACTTTTAACATAGGCTTAATTTACTTTTATATTTCTCTTTAAGCTTTTTCTTTTTGACAATAAATAATATCTTACTGGTAACTTATTGGCTTTGTCATCTTTTTCCTTTACTGTATTTTGTTTTGAGTTCCATTAGTTTTTGCTGTCATCTCTGTGGAAATTATGCCATTGATATAATTTATTTTTGTCCTTAAATGTCCTATTATCTCTATTTTTTTTACCTCTTCTTCACTAATTGCTTTTTGTTCTTGGGTATATCTTCTTCTAACTGCTTTAAATCTCCTTTTCCTCTCGTTGTTCTGCAGAACTTTGAAAATTAAAGTTGTCGTATTAAGGTAATATTATAACAACGGAACTGACATCTTTCCATACTTTAGGTCGTGGTTGGAGGATCTGTCCTGGATATCCACGTTAAGGCTCTCGAAGATGTCAAAGTAAGTTTATTCTGATTCATCCAGTTTCTAACTCAAATAATTTCATTATGTATCAACGAAAATGCTCTTCTGAGAATGCATTTGTTTAAAGTTTGAGATGACGAAAAAGTTTTGCATTGCGAGTTTGTTTTAAGTGGTTTACTTACTGATTCATATATTTAATGAGTATTTTACTTGTCTAGTTGAAGTATTCTTCAGAAAATGCTCTTGTGCATTACGAAATCCATTTATTACTAAAAAGGGTTATATTCTCTGCAATTCATTTTTATATTTTACCTTTTTTTGTTATAGTTTTAAGTTTTTGTTTTGTTTTCATCTTTATATATTAATATATCCTTTTTTAGATTCTATTAATCTCAGTATTTTATTACGCACAAAAATTGAGTATTCAGAGTATTACACGCAAAATTAGAGTACACGCTAGATAGGAAGGAACATGCGAAACTTGAGTTAAATGAAATATTTCCAAAGTATTGTTTTGAAATCGAAAGGCTCGCATCCCTTAGGCTTTCTATTTGCAATCTCAATTTTAGAAAATTTTGATTGTGTGTCTTTTTGCTTTGTTCCCGAGTAAGTTCCTCGTGTAATGTTCTAGTCAGTCGATAAAATGCCTTCAGCAAAACGTTAGAGAATACCAGACATTTGAATAAAATGAAATGTTGCTGAAGTTTCAGGTCATAGGATGTTATTTGTTCTGATACATTTTAAATGTTTAAATGAATTCATATATATATATGGAATTTTTAATATGCCATGTAACCAATCGAAGCTTTTCCTCGGGCCTTTTTAGTTGCATAACGTGAAATAATGGGTATTTAAATGCTTAAAAGAACTTTAGATTAGAAGCTTTATTTTATTAGCATTAGGTTTAAATCACATTTTTTACATTATTAAAATCGTTTAGTAAGGTGCGCAATTATTTTTTAACGTATTTTTTATTAACGTGAATGGTGCTGATTTTGATGCATAATCCTTTTACTGGAATATTACTGGAAAAACTGGCATTCTATAGACCAGTATGAAAAGATAAAACATTTCTTACATTGCTCCTGACCTAGGAATTCTGTAGAGCAGTGCTCCCCAGTTTTTTTTTTATTTTTATTTTTTTTATTTTTTTATTTATTTTTTTTTTTTTTTATCACCGCGAACCGGTAAACGTTTTACAATTTTGCAGCGGCCTGTTCAGGGTTTATGTTTTAGATTGTTTGATTTAATCATTTTAATTTAATTGCGTTTAAACATGTCTTCAAAATAAAATCCAAATATTTTATTTTAAAGAAATGCATTACTGTTTTTATGCAGCATTTTTGCGGCCTTAGGTGACCTCTCTCAGCTCCCGGTTAACCTCTCATCTATGGAAAGTCGTACAAATCCGTGAGACACAGTAAATAAATTGGAAATAATTTAATGTTCCTTGAACTGCCGGATTTACGGATCGGTACCGGTCTGCGTCCCGGGGATTGGAGGCCACTGCTGTCGAACACCAAGTGACAAATCGAAAAAGTATGAAACAATAAGCCGGGGGTGGCCAACCTGCGGCTCGCGAGCCTCATGCGGCTCTTTGAAAGATTATTTGTGGCTCTCGATAAATGTACCAGAGTTCCCTTTTCATTTTTGTGCTATTATATTTTAACAAAATTACTATCGTTCCGTATGTGTTTCAAAATGTCTTTTAAATTACTGCGAACAAATATGAAAGACTAAGTGCAACGTTGTTCAACTCAAGGTGAGTTTTCCATTTCCAATATAATTATGACACAAAAAGCATCTGAAGAATTAGAGTTAATAGAGATGCAAAGATCAAGCTCTACAATTGAAATATAAGTCGACGTCGGTTTCTGAATTACTGAAATTTGGACCAGAATCGAAGTACTAACCTGAATTAAAAAAGGCTGCTCTTGTCGAATTATTTCAATATTTAAACAACATACTTATGTAAATCATTTTATTCCACTTTAAAATTCGTGAAATCCAAACACCGATCAGTATTAACTAACCACCATCTCAAAGAATAACTGAGAAGTGCTGTCACCAATTATTCACTAAATTTTAAAGAATTAATAAAAAAAGTAAAATAAATGTGTTTAATTTTAAATTCAATGCACATATTTTGTACTTTTACTTATATGTTTTCAATAAATATAATTTCTGTAAAAAACTCTTAATACCTTTTTTTGCATACCTTCGTATTTAATTGCGGCTAGCGAAAAATTTTAAATTTTGAAAAATGGCTCGACTATCAAGGAACTTGGCCATCCCTGAAATAAGCTTTCTATAAAATGCATAGGTGTTCCACAGAACGACGTAATTAATGGGCCAAATCGTAAATTAATGGGCCAAAATTAAAAAAAAAAGAATTAATTAAAGAATAATTTAAAATTTTTTCTTGATGATAACTATACTTTTTAATGTCCATAGAATAACGTAATCACAAAGAAAGATTTTTACTTTGGTTCTTTTCTACTTAAATAACTGGCTGAAGTTATACTTTTTTATCATCACGAACGGAGGGGAAAATCAGAAGTTAATATTTTTGAAAAATTTGGCATTTTTTGTTGTTGTTTTATTGTGTTTTTGTATATTGTGTTTAGTAAATGCAAATGTGTAAATAGAATCAAAAGAATTGCATTTTACTTACACTTGTAGACTTTTTTTTAAAGCATGTATATCTAGTTCTGATTTTTCAGAAGCAGTGTGAATTTCAAAAAAGTTGGGCGCGTATGCCAGTTTATAAAATTCTGACCTCTCTTCTGACCAAATTATTGAGACCCATTTCTCAAATTGCGGCAACTCTTCCCCCCTACATTTTGGGGGTCAGGAATCCGTCGAAAAAACGCATATTTATGCAGAGAAAGAACATTTTTGTTTGCTTTTGTTCACTGAAAAATATCATCTGCACTAATTAATTAATATACTTCGGGCATCCCCCCAAACCATTAAGATTGAGTCCTAGAACGTGAAAATTCGATCGTAAGGGATCAAAAGTTATTTTTGCGCACTTAACATGTAATTTAAACTATTCTCTTGAAGTCTGAAACTAAAAACCATTTTTAAGTTAAATTGAGTAATAAATGCATTTATGAAGATTCATCAAGCTCTAGGATTAGTTATTTAGCTTTTCAATTGAATGGAATGTTTTAGAAAATATTTTTTTAAATATTTTATTAATAAATTATATGAGTTTTTTTCGAGCTGTAAATCAGTATTCTTTTCGTTTTATTTTTTATTTCTAGACATTTTGTTCTATTTACTTTTATTTTACATGCCATGCATTTGAAATACATGATAATTATTGAATAAAAAGAAGAAAAATATGAACAAACATCAAGTTTATAAGTTGACTTTTTTTTTTTAATCAGTCAATTTGTTATCTAATTATTTTTTGCGCTACTTTATAAAAGGCTTTTAATTTTTCTTTTAAAATTATGACTTTATTAATCACTTCTTGCAACACAATGAAAGCAAAAGTAAATTTTTTTTTACTGATTTTACATGCGATTTTTTCATTTTCTTTTTAAGCGGTCTTGAATATTTCAAAAATTTCCTAACAGTTTTTATTCTCTTATCAGTTCTTTTCTTTACTTTTTTTAAGATTTAAAATGACGTTTTTTATTTACTGTTTGAGATAATTAAACTTCAGATTTTACTTTTTTTATATGTTGTCCATATATAATTTAATATTTTCTTCTTCTTAATTTTTTAAAAGGTTGACTGTATTTGCACATCATCGTGATCTTTTCCTGGAATTTTTTCTCCGCTTTCTCTCTCGATTTCTGTTAAAATGTTTTGGCTCTACCAAATGCTAAAAGTTTGTTAAAACGAACAATAATAGTTGTAAAAATTCAGTTCGAAAAATTTACAATGCTTTAAGTTTAAAGAAAAAGCTGTTTTAAAAGTTGCAGAAAAACGAACAATATAAGTTTAAAAACTGAAAAATCAGCAGTGATGAAAGTTTAAAAAATGGACAACACATTCTCTTAAAAAAATATGATTGATTAACCTTTTATGAATCGCATACATGTGAGAGACACAATGATTTTAGTTTCATAATTTTTATCTAGATCCGATTCTTGACTATTTGTTTGCATCATTTTAATCTATTTTTGCTCATTTTTTTGCAGTTTGTTTGAAACAAATATTGTTTAAAATACCTAAAATTTAGGCTTGGAGGTTATTTTTCTAAACTTGTTATAAACTTTTTAATGAAATAGTGATTTAACTAATTGTTGCCCTGATAGTTTTTAACAATTAAACATTTTTTTATAGTTATTTTCTGCATTTTAAATGATCTAACATTGATTGAATGCACCGTTTTGATTAAAAAGCATATAAAGAAGTTTTTGTATATTAATATTTGGCCAATAAACTGTTTGGCCAAGAAACTTTGATAAAATGTATCGTTTGAATTAAAAAAAAAGTCCAAAAAACGTTCTTTTATAGATTTTTGGCTAAAAAACTGTCACGAGAATAATAAAAACAGTGTTTGAATTAAAAAAAAAATAGTTCAAGAAGTTATATTATGTTATTTTTTGGCGAAGAATCTATTTTAACAATAATAAAAGAGATAAATTAATTAAAAATATCCTATATTTAGTTTTGGCCAAAATTTTTTTATAGCATTCATAAAATGAAATTTAAATTTTTTTTAAAAAAAAAGGTAGAAAAAGAATTTAAAAAAAAAATATTTTTGGCAAAGAAAATTGATAAAATACATAGCTTTAAAAAAGCCGAAAGAAAAGATTTTTTTTACAAGGATTAAGTAGCATATTACTACAGAAACATATTAATGTTTTTTTTTAGAAAGTAAACTGTTACATTGAATAATTCAGTACGTAAAACTGTTTCAAATGAACTATTTTAATAAATGACTATTTCGTAACCGTAAGCACGGAGGAATTTAAAATTACCATTCATAAACAGCTCATGTTTTTCAAAACATTTCCAAAAACAAGATATTGACTTTTTCAATATAATCTATTATAATAATAGATGTCATAATTAAGTTTATTTTATGCACAGCCCCTTACTTGGAAGAGGCTATTGTATTTTTTAAAAATTTAAATTAAAAAGTAAAGTCTGGATTTTGCTAGCATTATCGCACTCTTTAATTTGTAATTTTTTTCAAGATATCAGCGGCTAATTACTTTTTACAAAAAATCCTGAGAAGCGTGCCATTATTTGTTCATCAATTAAGCGTAACTTAGAAAAAGTAATGATTTTATTCACCAAACAATTTGTTATCAAACCTTTTTTCATTTGATGTACAAAAAGTTTTCTTGAATAAAATAGAAAAAAAAAACAGGAAAAGATCGCTTATTGACCTGCATGCAATTGATAAAATAGCATCATCTGCCATTTTACAAATTATTTCGCTAGCTTGACTATATCACTATGAGAAGTAATTGAAAATAAAAATAATATAATTGAGCTTAATTACAAAAGAGAGAAAATTGTGACAACATTATTGCGATCACTGTTTATCCATTGGTCCAATTTTCTTTTTGGATACATTTTCATTAAAGCCACAACGTTTTAAGTCATGGTTTGCAAAAACTGTATCAATTGATGTTTATTCTCTTGTCATCCAATGAGCTGGATTGGTTTTCAATTTCAGCCGTTTCTTACTAAGCTCTTTTCTTTCTTTAATCTTCATATTTATATTAAAATCGCCGGCAAGACATTTATTATAAGTTAATCCTAAAAATACTTTCAATTAATATTATGTAGAACATTATAAAAGCACTCGTGAAAGAAAGAACTCTCTGGAAAACACACAACTCCAAGAAGTTCCAAAATTATCGCCTGCTTTTTTTTATTATTTTATTTGATCTTGTTGTGCAGCTTTTTTTATTAATATTTATGTTAGCCTGCTTTTTTATGACTCTTAAAACCCTTTATTCGGGATTATGGTGTTGAAGATGACCTAGTCGATCTAGTAAAAATGGTATCGGACATGAAAAGCGTACAACACACATTTAGTCTTTTTTTTTTTTTTTTTTTTTTTTTTTTGCGTTCACAAAAATTTAAACGTAAGTTTAATTATGATTTTTATTTTTATATAAAAAAAGATATTTTATGTTTAAAATATTTTATATTCAAATATTTATATAGAATAGCTAATTTTCGTAAGCCTCTTGTAGTTTAGAGAACATTATAAATTTAAGGGTATTTCAAACTTAAGTTTAAAAATTTATACTACATGTTTTAATGCTGTTTTGTTTCGAAGTCTATGACGTCATAACGTATTTTAGAGAATAATATGCTATTTTTTTTTTAAACTGTTATGATTTAAAAACAGTTATTCTTTACTCTTAGGTAAGAATTTTTCTATCGTCATCTCGTTCTGTATGCTCGTCATGAAAATGCCAGCAGTTTGAAAAAGGGCCTCTCTTTTATGTAAAAGAAATGTTGTTTAATATTTTAGAAGTTATTCTAAGACAGCATTGGTTAGGATCATAAAAATATGCAAAAATTGAGAATTATTCTCTGATTTCAATATATTCATTAAATAAAAAAATAAATAAAAAATCTCGGAAGTAGGTCATAAAATCTAAAATAAACGTTTAGAAAATGATTTTTACCTAGGTATGAGAACGCTTTCTACTCTTGATTTGCAAAGGATGATCCATCTTCGATTTTAGCTTTGTTTTGTAAAGGTAGTTTCAATCTTGGTACATAAACCTCATAGCGCTTAAGTTTAGCATAGTTAAATTTATCATGGTTTCAAGCTTGCTTAGTTTATTTGTTAATAAATAATAAACATTGTTGAGTTTTGTGATTGTTGCTGAGATTAGAATCAAACACTATCAGGAATGAGGGATTTTATAGAGAGAAACGATTATGGTATTTCGGTACCAGGCATTTTTAGAAAGTGGGAGGCTCTTAATATTTCGGCAAGTTTTCATAAACATTCCTCTCTAAGGCGAGGTTTACGTTTTTTGTATAAGAGATGTCTTTATCATTGTAGTTGCATTTGTCGTATAGTTTCAATACATTTTTAAATACCTGAGCTACTTGCATATTTATATTATAGTTGTTTTATTGTTTTTTATGTTACAGCTAGGCGATATTCGCGATACGTCGCGATAACGATATTTTTAAATTTACGATATTTATTTTTTTATGCTTATTGTTAATAGCGCGCCTATGATAATTATGAATAATATAATATAATTATACAATGGTTTTGTCAAACAACTATAAATATGAAATTTTACTATATCGCGAGCTTCGAAATTAGATTAACAATTTACTAAATAAACAAATATTTTCACTTTGCAAATTGTTCTGTACTGCCTTCTTAATAAATATTTCTATAAATGTAAGATGGGAATCAAAAATTAATCAAATAAAGGAATGCAAAGGGATTACTGTTTAAAAAGAACGATGCAGGCGTTAAAATCATCAAAAAATCTAGGCAGGGTGAAAACATTTGATTATCGATGACAATCAAATACGATATTATCGTGGTTATTCATGAACTTCATCGAACGAAGATATTAACAATCTTATTCAAATTATTTCATTTGAAAATGTCACCTTATATAGTTAAATTCATTGGCCATTTTCTAATGAATTTTCTATTTATTTTCCATTATCACCTAGAATTAGAAAATAGTGCAGAATCTCGTTAAAATATCTGTGACTTGAATAATTTTGGGTATTGGTCACGCATTTCTTATTTATCGATTAATTTTTTACCATTTTTTACCATAAATTTTTATTTATTTGATAACATACATACATTCATTTTGTTTCCTTTTTTTAAAAGAAGAATCAATACATCCAAACTAAAAAATGTCAAAAAATTTCCATTTTCGTAAAACCATAGTCTTTTTTCAAAAATCTATTAAAATATGATTTTTTTTAGATAGATAAAATAAAATAAAAAAGAATACTTAAAAATATCAAATTAGTCGAGAAAAACCTGAATGAAATCCATTTTTGCAATTCAATTATCTTAAATCAATATTCCATTAAGACTAAACAGCCACACTTTAATTTTTTTATTTATTGTAATTTTTTAATTTTTACAAAATCTTGATTTCTACCGGCTGCTCCGAAATTGACTGGTTATTTGAAATATCAATAAAAACAAGAAAAGTATTTTCTGCGTTTTCTGTTGGAAACGAGTTTCATTCACCCCAATGCTTGAAATTTGTTACAAAGCTCATTTACAGATGACGCTGCTGACTGGGAAAAACTATAGAGTTAGGTTTTCAAAATAATAAATAATTTTCAACCGAGACGCTGCGACAAAACCAACAAATGCATTGGCAAAATGTTTCAGTTGGTAAAATCTGGCATGTCATAGAAAACGATGTGTGTTATAATCTTTATCCAGTAAGCAACGCCAGTTGTTGCTAAAATTTGTAATTAGTTATAATCTTGGATAGAGATTAAAATCTGGTTTCCTGAGAAACGTGCTTCATTCCTCCTTTCGTTTTTCATTAAGCGATTTTGCAATTCGTCAGATAATTTTGGTACATTTGGTATTAAAGCGACTTAGATTACGACTCATTTCTTTAAGAAGAAAAAAAAAAATTTTGAAACAAGGAGGACACGAAACCTCTGTTACCAGTAGAACGTACTGTTTAAACACTGTCCAGACTGCTTTTTCAGTAAAAATGTTAAGCGTTCTCTCTTTGTACTTCTACCATTCACCAAGTGGGATCAATATAACGATAAGCCTCCATTTCAAAGTGTTCTGGAGAGATTTTTGTTGAAATACACCACAATTTTCACATTTCTGTGTAGTGTGACTTATCACTAAAGCTCTTCAATTCCACTATCTAGATCTAGTACAGTCTCACAAAATACACACTCTTTTTTCATCTGTTTATACGTACAAGGCAGCCTTTTTTAATTTCATTATATGTACTCTTAACATATTTTTGAATTAGCACCTTAATGGGAAGACAACTTATCTGCATATTTGACATTTAGTTCGTTTACCACCTTGATGTATTTAGTGCATGCTAGTTTCTAACTCAATTGATGTATATTTTACAGTTTGCTTCAGAACCTAAATTCGATTTTTAGGAATATTTCACATATTTTGACTTCGACTATTTAGATTCGACTGCCACCAAAGAGATTTAGAGGACACAAGCAATAGAAACAATCAGAATCTGTTAACGTGAAGTTACAAATATGCGAAAAATTCCTAAAAGTCGAATTTGGGTTATGAGACAAACAACAAAATATCCCTCCATCGACTTAAAAATAAACTATCGATTAGGCAGTGTTTCCCAAAGTGTGGTACGCGTACCCCCAGGGGTACGGGAACAGTTTAGAGGGGGTACTCGTTCGCATGCGAAATATCTTACAGCAAACGATAATTTCAATGAAAATTTGCGATTACGTATTTTTTTATTGAGTATTTTTTCCAAAGTTAACAGTTAATAATTAGTGGTGTCAACAGCCAGTTATGATTTTTAACTTTTGTGCAATTTTTTATGGTAAAAAATACATTAATTTTTTGATTAGTGGTACACAGCGTTACGAAAAATGTAGAAAGGGTACACAAAAGTCATAAGTTTGGGAAACACTGGATTAGGGAATGAAAATGAACTAAATGCCAAAAAAATTAGAAGTTTTCGTAATGAGATAATAAAAAAAGAAGACACAAGCAATATAAAACAATCAGAATCTGGTATAGATAACTTTATTAAGGTAGAGCACATATTGTGCGATTCCTCATTTTTTAATATTCATTTTACAATCTCCCACGGCTTTACACTCATCCAACCAAGCTCTTTTTTTATATTTTTAATTTATTTAATGAACTTTTGGAATGCAAATCGGAAGGCCACCTCTCTCCTGGGTATGGTATTCTGAAGCAGTCGTCTGTCGCGACGGAATAGAAGAACATGACAGGCTGTCGGAGTAGATGAAAACTATCAGTAATATGGTTGACACAACAACTTCAGAATACATTCCCTGGTTGTCCAAGTTTCTTGTGACACAATCTACACCACCTGGAAGAGTTATGAAATTGTTTCTTCATTGTCTCTGAAGAATGTCATGGAATGAATATGTTTTATCACTGAAACTTTTCCAACACAAATCGAGAGTGATTTCCAAAACTTTTTTTAGAAGTAGTGGACGTCCATTGCTCATAAATTCCATCACAATGAAAGGCAACAATATCATTATTTCCTGCCACCCTCAACATTCTTCAATAGTATAGATTTTTTTTTTTTAAACTTCTAGTTATTTACAAAGGCCTTTCCCACCTGTCAATAAATGCGTGTATTTCCCCCATTTGAAATGCTGTCATGAGGCCCCCTTATTAATTGGGCCCTTTAAACGTTACTTTGACATTTCTCAAAATGACTATATTTTTCTTGTTACTTTTGACTAGACATTTTTTACACACTGGAATTTTGATCTCTTTTTTTTTATTGGACGTTTTAGAGGTAATTTGTCCGTGTTTATGTTTTTATTAAATGTTGGGTAGACATTATTTTGAAGTTAAAATTTCATATTTGTAAATATCTATTTCAGATTTATATTTATTTTTATATTAATAACTTAGCATTGGTAATTTTCGGTGAGAAACTTAAGTTAAAACTTGAAAAAGTAATAATTGTTTTTTTCTTTGAGTTACACATTGTTCTGTCACTGTTATTTTTTGTGTATGTTTTTAGTATCCTTATCAAAAAAGAAAAATTATTGCCTGCATATTAGGGATTACAAATCAATATTATTAAGAGAAATTTTTAAAAAAAAAACCTGACGAAAACAATTCAACCCATTGTGGATTTTGAATCATTAAATGCCTGAAATTGGATATATAACACCTAGAGCAAATATGCATCGATACCAAAATGTAATTTAAATTACTCAATGTATATCAATGCATAGATGAAATCCGATATATAATACCTGAACCAAATATGTATCGATAAAAAAACGGAATTTAAATCACCAAATACATATCAATTCTCACATAAAATTTTGTTTATAATATGTAAATTGAATAGATATGAATACTATTTACCAAATATGTAGCAATTCTTGGGTCAAAACCTAGATCAGATATATATTCATAGTTAAACGGAATTTAAATAACCAGTATATCTATCAATACATAGATGAAATCGGATAGCAATACTTATAGCTTCGATCGATTAGTGTAATTAGTTGGTATGAAGGAAACAAGAATCAGTGCTCATAGTTTTAACACGTAAAAGTTATTTTTTAATTGGCTTAACGAATATTGCGAACTAAAGTTTTTAAAATTGAATAAAAATGTTTTTTTTATTAAAAATTTACATATTATTAAAAAATTTTAAAAATTTTCCTCAGGCAATTTTTAAATCATATTTAATAAGGATTCTAAAAATGCCTAAAGCAGATGTTTTTATAGAGTAAAGAATTTAGTATTATAGTAAATATTAAATGATTAATGTAAGCTTTTTCCCCCCCAAAAAAGGAAGTATATTTCTCAAAAAAATATTTCATTATTTTTGGTAAAAAGAAGAGGTGAGATTAAATTATTTTCATTTTTAGTTTTTCATCTTAAGTAAATTTGAAATGTTTACAATTGTAGAAGTGCATAATTGATACTTTACTAGGTCTTTAGATACATCGTCAGTTTTAAATATTTGTTTTACGAGCAGTGTTGAAATTTGTGAGATTCGACATTTTTACGTACGTACATTACATACGTGCATTCACATTACGTACCCTGTAGTGTTTAACTTTAAATTTAATTTTGTGATAAGTCAACAATTAAACAAATTTTATACTTTGTACACCTCATTGGAAATCTCTTTTCTAAAATTTTATATCAGCGTATTTTTTTTCCTGAATAAGTAAAATAATATTTTAAATTAAATTTTTTAGATAAATTAAATTTTTTAGTTTCATTTCATGGTTTAAAATAATACTCAAAATATACAAGTGGAACTTTACATTTTTTAAATTGATTTAAATTTCTCTTATTTTTTTAAAATTTTTACAAAAATAAATTTATAGTTTTTTCTTCTTGAAGTATCCAACTGGTTTTTTTTAAAACGTCCTTAATAAAAATTTTAATTTTATTTTTGGTAAGCGGGGGTTCTAAAATTTCACAAAGCAAATTTCATAAATTTTTAAATTTTTTTCCTTCAAAATAAAGACAGTTTTGGGCATAAAAAATATAAATTTTCCAAGACACGCTAACAGCTCAGCAACAAACTAATGCATAAATAGCAAAATAATTTTTCTCTCTCTAGAAGATCAATAATAGTTTTACCTGTGTTTTGAACTAAAATTTAAAAAAAAAAATTCTAATATAAAATGAAATAGAATTAGATATATTATTCAATATTGATTTTTAAAGAAAAATTCTAAACTTTCTTATTTTAGAGCTTCATAAAAATAATAAGTTCACACTTAAAACTTATCTTTTAATTCAAAACATAGATAACATTATAAAAAATCTACATACAAAATTTTGAAGAATTCTATATTAAGAGTAAAGAGATTTTCTCAAAATCAACGTTTTTCTGAAAATGCAAAAAAGTATGTGATTGCCAAAAAAAGAAAAAAAAACCAAAACAATTTATTTTATTATAAAATAATTCGAAATCATCATAACTCTTGTAGAGTATTTATTCAAAAATTTATAAGATATGATTAAAAAAAAGTTCAAATATAGACACCCAGTTGGATACCTTAATAAAATAAAAATTTGCATTTCCCACAGATTTCGAAACCTTTATAAACATAAAATTTAATTTTCCCCTTTATCAAGAAAAATTAATTTCTATTACATCATTGTCAGAGATTTGATTTTGTAGAAGAAAGAACTTGGCTTTCTTTTTTTTTTCTTTCTGAAATGGAAATTTTTTTGTCAGAAATCCATAATTGGTTACAAAGTAAAAAGAGTTTGATAAATGTAATGGTTTTTATGGTTTAATGTAATGGTTTAATGGATAAATTGTTTTTACCGTTAGCTCTCAAAAAGTAACAAAACGCTTAATAATCGTTATCGCCGTTAATACACATTAGTTATCACTCTCAGTTGTGAATTCGTGTTCGTAACCTTATATATTTTCTGAATTTTTAAATTTCTAATTGGTAGCACACACGCATATTTTTATCATAAGGTTTAGTTATGAATCCATAATTGTTAATATAAAGTAATTTTTATTATTATTGATCATGATCATGAATTCATAAATAGTAGAATAATAGTTTTTTTTAAAAATGTATGTTAGTTATCACTCTCAGTTGTGAACCCATATTGTTAGCCTAAAATATTTTCTATATTGTTATTCTTAGTCTTGGATTTATAATTTTATTTTATTTTATGACCGCCGTTGAACAGTCGACCCAATTTTTGGGTTTACGATTTCTAAGGATTTATAATTGGTAACAAATATAACTTTTTATTATTGTTCTCAGTCACGAACCCACAATTGGTAAGATAATTTATTTTAGGATTGTTTTTAGTCGCGTGTTTATAATTGATAACATAAAAAAATTTTTTGAATTCTTTGTCCTCAGTCAAGAATCCATATTTGATAACATAATGGTGACTTTTTTTAAAATTATTGTTAGTCACTGTCGTGTTTTTTTAATTCTTAACATAATGTGTGATATGTAGAAATATTTTCTAATATTTAAATATATCTCTTATATAATCTGACCTAATTCTATAACTAATAAATGAATCTAAACTAATTTAAGAAAACTCTCCTAAATAGTTGTATGTGATATTTCAGTGGAGATTATGTTTAATAGAGTCAAGTGACGAAAAAGTGCTTAAATTTCTCTTTGATATGCGATATATTATCGCTTAAATGATAAATTTGGCAGAACGGTTATGTTTAGGCACTTGAAGAGTTTTGGTGAAGTTATTTTTTTTCCTTTCACTAAACTCTTTTTGCTTGATCATTACTGCCTGCTAATTTGAAGTTGTATTTTTTTCTCAAAAATTTGAGATTATACGAAATTGTAAGAAATATAACATTGAAAGATCTCCGAGATTAAAAAGCACGATATCAGAAATATTTCAATTTTAAAATATTTAAGTAAGATTTCGAAAGTTAAATTGAAATATTTAAAATACTGATTTAAATCACGATTTTAACTTGATACAAAAATATTGATTTAAATCGTAATATTTTATCGTCTTTTAAAAAATATGAAAATCCATAAAATCAAAAACGGATTAATTATTTAGTTCTGATAATATTTAATTTTTGCGTTTATTAAAAAAAAAACTTTTTTTAAAACTAAAATCAAGATACTTGCTAATTTATTTTTTATGATTCTATTAGGATATTTTATTTTGCCTTTCAAATGTTTTATATTTAAAACTGTTCCCCAGAGAAACTTATTAACTAGGAAAAATTCAAATTATTCTAGCTTTTCTTATGAATTACATTATTTTATGAATTATGTTTCCTATGAATTTTATTGTTATGGAATAATATTATTTTTCATATATTTATTAAAAATGAAAATATTTTTTTAAATATGTATAATTATACATTTATATTCTAACTTTGGTTAATTGACTCAATTATTCTACCACACTTCTTTCTTTACTGTTATTTCTGAAATAATATTTACGAATTCTTTACGTATTGTGCCCAAATTACGTTAAAAAATTCCATTTTTCTTTACTAAAAAGAATCGAATATTTTTTTGTTACTAAACTTGATAATATCCTTTTTTATGAATGAAATTATGAAGAAAATTTTTACTTCTTAAGTATTTCATAAGAAGTTTTATTAAAAAACCTTTATTAGTTGTTTAAAGTTTCGAAATAATTAGTTTCTGAATTTATAATTTTTAGATAGGTTTACTAGCTCGTTACTTCATTCAAATTAACTGGGAATAAATAAAAGAAATAAATAAAAGAATTTCAAATGCATATCTGTATATTAACTTAAGTTTAACCATTTGGCTCAAAATTTTTATGAAACATATTTTTTTATATTTTTTTCTTCATTATTTTACATTAATTTGGGTCAAAATAAGTAAAAAATATTATATTTAGCATTTTAAAAATTTTATGGTTATGAAACATTGATGTCTTTTTTTGCGTTAAAGGTAAAATCTTCCTAACTAGGTTTCCTTCCAAACAATATTTTTTTAAAATTTGCAAGTATTCGCAGTTATTCAGATCTAGTAGAAACAGTTATTCATGATTGAAATTTCGTTAATTTACAAAATAAATTATTAATAAATTTTTGGATATCAATGAAAAAAAATTTTTTTACTTATTTTTTTGGATTTTATATTTTATTACAAATATAATTAAGTACTGTTTTCATTTACTTTTTTGGAATAATTCGGAGATCTTTCGTCAGACTTAGAAGTTCTAATTGAACTCATTAATAGTGTTCGTCGATTATTGATATAATTTGAAAGACTGTGTTTTTTTTTGTAAATTCAAAATTTGTGGTTAGCTGTAATGTACTTATCTGTGTTTTCGTACGAAAAGCTCCCTAAAGAAAATATCTGATCTCTATGCGCTTGTAGAAAATGCCTAAGAAGGAATGAATTGAGATAAGTAGAAATAGAAGTATTTCAAAATCATTCCATTGGAACTTTTTTTAAGTAGCTTGTACAGTCAACTCCCAATTATCCTGACTAGTTAATGAGGAGATAATCCCCGGATTACACGTAGTCCTTTTTGACAATTTACAATTGTTGAAACTGATTACCTTTTCTTACCTGGTGATTACTTTCATTTTCTCTTAGCTATTCTTTTTTTTTTGTTGCTTAATTTTATAGTCTATTTCATTTTCCTTAAAGAAAAGTTTCTACCCGTGTCACAGCAATGGTATGCCAATTTTAAAATTTTATGTATTTTTAAATAATATGAGCTCATAAGGTTAAAATCAAAATGTCTAAAAATATAATTTTTGGAGATCAAAGTGTAAATAAAACATTCATGAAAACCAGTAATCTGAGTTCGATTTGTCGGAAAAAAACAGCCAATCATATGACTCATTAAAAATCGGTTATTGCACTAGTTAGTGTATAGTTTAACACGCTAGTGAAAAATTTATTTCGTTAAATAAACGATTATCTACGATATTCTTAGGATACACGTTTTTTTTCTTCTGTTATATAATTTAGGCAAATACTTATAGTTTTTTTAAATCAAGTCCTGTCTATAGCTCCGGTGGTGAAAATGCCGTGCAATTCAAAACGCAATGTAAGTGCAAGGATAGATATGTTTTTTTTCAATTGCACGTCAATAAAAACTTTAGTCATATCTTAATTATGGTAAATCGATTTTTTTTAAACCAGAGGTAATGTATCAGAGTTTTACGGGTCTTGATTTATTTAAAATTCTTTTTTGATTTAACGGGAAGGGAAATAAACGCAAAAAAAAATGTTTTTAATAGCACCAATAAGATAGGTAATCGGATTAAGAAAGCTTCATTATATCATTTGTTTTAAAGTCTTTCTAACTAATCCATTCAATAATCTACCTCACGTTTGCCCTCGTTAATACATGCCTGGATAATCAAGAATTGACTCTATTTAAAATCTAAACGTACGTGTTTTAATTCCTCTTTTTCACGCCATGTGATTTATAATGATATTAACGTTAAATAAATCATTTTCGGTTATGGCTTTTTTTAATTTTAATAATTTTTTACTTAATTATTGAAATTAATTATTGTTACGAAAAATATTGTGAAAGTACGGGTACTTATCTATTTCGGAAGCCGTAAAAAGCCTATAACCACTGTACTTAAATTAGTATATTAGATACCTATTACACAGTTGTAGTAGTACCTATTACCCCACTTAATAAAACCTCACTGGCTTCAATAATAATTTGTTAATTTTTTTACGGCCCCCTGAAACGGATGAGTCCAAAAATAGGTCGCCACGAACTGTTTCATCATGTGTCCTACTATTGTGAAAATATTCTTAAGACAAAACAGCGAGCTGTTTTACCCCTTTCCCTACATGGAATGCGCAGTTATAAGTTATGTAGGGGGGGGGATGATTTTATAACTTAACAGTTTTTTGAAGCTCATTCATAAAAAGAGGAATTCAATAAATTGCACCTGTATGAATAAAACTCTGAATGCTCTCTTCCTCTGTGTGTAGTGTATTCATTATTTACATGAATGCAAAGTTATATAGACTATATAACGGTGTCTTCTCACTAATGTTGTTTCCAATGACCTGAAAATTGGATCATCGTAGGCTCAGAGGGAGCTTCCCTCTTATTTATAGATAATATATTTTCTTATAATGATAGATACTTTGTTAGGTACTCATCAGAATAAAGTCTCACACAGGGCTCGAACTTTTCTTCGCAGGGGACGAAACAGGGTCTGCGTCATTGTTGTTACCATTGGGAGGTTGCTTCTGTTCGACGGTACTGCTTCTTTGGCGCCGGAATTTGGCGGCCATGGCCGGACCCGGAAGGAGACTGGCAGGTCCCGTCGGGTCCATAAGTCCGGGTGACTCGCTCATATCGCGCAAGACCCTGATTTTTTGTATCATTTCCCTTATCTCATAACGAAGAATGCCGACAAAACAAAGCTTGAGGAATGCTATAACGCAGAAACCGAGTACACAAAGAAGATCAGCCGCATGCTGAAGCCACCTGTGGACCGAATCGTAGCAACCGGTAAGGTGAATGAAACCCGGACTTCTGTCCGTTTCCACACAGGATATATTCAGAGGTTCGGGCTCGTGGTAACTGGAGGACCTTTGCTGCATTTTGCAGCAGCTTCTGGGCACCATCTGATGGTGCTGGGGATATTCCTGCCTGTCCTTTTTTAACCACTCACTGTCGATGAAGTCCTGTGGTCCGTCCACGCCGCAGCATTCCGTTTCCGTTTGGATGCGATCCCACAGGAGTTGGAACTCGGCGTCGACGCCAAATTTCTCCGTCAGTCGTGTTCTTAGCTCTTCTCTGAGGTGGCTGGAGATGTTGTGGAAACGGAAGAGCCAGACTACTCCCAAGACGACGTCGCCGAACAGGAGAATCAGCATGAGGGTCCAGTAGACGTTGAGGAGGCGCTCGTTCATGCGGATGGCCCCGATGCAGCCGATTGCCTGCAAGATGCCTCCCTGAAGAGCGAGGGCTAGGTAGCCATAGAGCAGGCTAGGGTGGCGGAGATCGATGGAGGGAAAGAGCGACATTCGGAAGTCAGAGATAATCCATGCAGCTATTGATACAAAGGCCACCACGCTTACGAGTAGTACTAGGTTGCATGAGTAGATCCACAGCCTGTAATACCTAAAAAAGACAAAAGGTATTCATTTAGCTTCTTCAAGATTCTGAGTCGGTAATAGGCTATGAGATACAGAGGGAAAGTTGGAGTTGTTACAAAGAAACCAAATCGTGTGGTGATAGAAGATGGGTACCCAGAAGTGAAACTATTGTTAGATGATAAGACCTTAAAATGATTAAAGAACCAGAAAAAGAACACCAGAAGAAGAAAATTATAAGAAGACAAGTGACCTCGTTAAGAATTTGAATCAAGAAATAAGTACAGGGTAATGCAATTAAAAGTTTCAAAACACTTCTCCGTTTTCCTTCCCGTTATTCAAAAAAATTTTCCTTTCATTACTTTTGGAATTTTTTTTAAAAAAAATATTTATTTATTTGAAATTTAACAGCACAACTACAACAAATTTTACAACACAAGTAAGATTTTTATCATCAGTATTTATTAACCGACCTATACCGCGGTATTCAACTCGCTGCATTTTAATTCTGAGCCCAACTCAGAAGACGATGGAATTTTTAGATCGAAGATTTTATTTTACAACTGTCGTTGAATAGTCGACCCAATTTTGAGTTTACGACTACCAATGTTCAACTCCGTAGCCTTGTAATTTTGAGCCCAATCCAGAAGACAAGGGAACTCATGTGTCAAGTAACTTCGTGGTGGACTTTTTTGATGGAACTAACCCTCATTTGCGTTACATGGAGAGGAAATCCATCGAAACTTCCCACGGTTAGCCTGACTTATTTTGCGTCATTGAGAACCGGGTGTGGAATTCATATCGACCAACTATTGTTGGGATTCCAACCCGAGTCACCTCATTTCGATCTCTATCCCCCGCCCCGGCTTTTTTTTTTGGAGAATTTTTGAGTAAATTTTCCATCGTTTCCTAAAGGGGGAAATAAGGAGAAATTTCCCCGGTTAGTGTGACAACTTGAGCTTGTACAGTGGTCATTGTCAGTCGGAGCAATATGTACGTCACAAAGTAACATCAAATAATCATTAACTTCAAATGACTTTAATTCGTATGATTCTTTTTCATGGCTTTATTTTTAAATTAAAATTAATGAGGCGGTATACGTGCTATAAAAATCTCAAAATATCTAACAAAATCATCAAAATAATTTGAGAGATTTATGGCCTTCATTAATGAATGCACGCTCTAATATTCGATAACTACATTTTATAAACCGATTATGTCGAATTGACTAATGAAATAAGTAAATTTAAATTGAATTTTGTTGTTCTTCATTTTTAACTAGAAACTTTTAATTATCTTATCCAGTAAAAATTTTTTAGGAGTAAATATAAAAAGGTGGAAATTTTTGACTGTTATTTTAAAAGAAAATTAAAATCTTAGAATTTTGACGAAATTGCATAAGAAAATTCACATACTGTAGTTCAGAGGTCAATTTTAGGTTTCCCATGCCTCTTTTTTTCGGAACTAAAAGCTCTTGAATATGCCACTCCACTTTCGTCTAAAGCTCCTTCCTGCTACTGTTTTAAGCATTCAGTATTAATTTACTTTATATTACAAATAAAGATGCATAAATAAAATAATATCAAAAAGTAAAATATAAGGATTATCATAGTTTAAACAATAATGTAACAAAACCATAGCAATTGCATAAATAATAATATTACAAAATGAAAACAATTGTGGAAATAATATTATAACAGAAAGGTAGTAATTGTTGAAATAATATTATAACAGAAAGGTAGCAATTGTTGAAATAATATTATAGCAAAAAGGTAGTATTTGTTGTAATAATGTAATAAAGAGAAAGTGATCATTGAAATAATAATGTAACAAACGGAAAATGATTGTTGAAAATATATAAGAAATTAAATAAGCATTGAATAAATAATGTAACAAAGGCAAAATGATTGTTGAAATAATAATATAACCAAAAGTTAGTAATTGTCGAAATAATTTAAAAATTTAAAGTAATTTTTGCATTAATAATATAACAAAAGGAAAGTGATTGTTTAAA
Organism: Parasteatoda tepidariorum; assembly: GCF_982258835.1. Classification (NCBI taxonomy): domain Eukaryota; kingdom Metazoa; phylum Arthropoda; class Arachnida; order Araneae; family Theridiidae; genus Parasteatoda; species Parasteatoda tepidariorum. The sequence continues at coordinate 988,016 of NC_141762.1, forward strand.
TTTTGCTGAAAAAGTAACGTTAAGTCAAAATTTCTGACATAAAAGAAGAAAAAAATTAAGTTAAAACATGAAATTCTATAAGAAGAATTCTGGTAAAAAGTGAATACTTTTCATTAAAATTGTAAAATCTGTTAAATGTAAAAATTTTAAATTTAAGCATGATTTTTACCATAGCAATAGGAAATAAAAATTGCATTAAGCGGAAGTTAGATAGCAGAAAAAAACCGCCTGTTACTTTGAAAGAACAATATAACACTTTCCGCCTTCAACAGTTCGTCTGTTCCTGTTATCAAGAATTTTCAATTTTATTCTTCGGTTATCTCAGTAACGCCACTATCTCCTCCGCTACAGTTTTCTTCGTATAGCTTTACTGTGCTAACCGAAGATTGTAGCAGTGAAAAGTCTTGACTTTTTTTGGTCCTTTGAAGCATAGGATGAGTTTTTTTCGCAATTAATTTCTTTGGTAATTTTTAAGTCCGTTTTTTATTTTTTATTTGCACTGTAAGGAATTATTTTAGATTTTTTTATTTTGAAAAAAAAAAACTATTATTGTAATCCTAGTATATTATTTAAATTTTCAACGTTTTTATAATTTCTGAGTTGAGAAGAATGAGAAGAGTTCAATCCTTAAAATTTCTGTTTAACTCTTCTCATTATTTTTCAAGCAATAGTTTCTTAAGTAAGCAGCGTAAGAAAAAAAATTGTCTATAGTTAATTAGAAATTTGATTTTTTAAAGAAATATTCTCAAATAAAACAAAAACACATCGAATGTTTTTGTTTTTTAAATTTATATAGTTCTAAAATTAATATAAACTTTTTTTTTTCGTTGCTGTTCAAAAATGTTCAACCCATGCTTCATTTTTACTAGGATAAATATTTACTTGGATAACTTGGATAAATGTTTGAAAATTGCAATTATTTTGATAAAAACTTTAATTCATTCATTATCTTTGTTGTTGTTTCTAATGTCACTTGCCACACGGGCAAGCTTGCTTGGTGAAACCGGGCAAATTTAAGGCAGAGTGTGCGTTTCTTGTTTTTTCAGTGGCGCCATCCTATGGTCAAGAATTCGTCTTCAGCCACACACACGTCACAGCACGTTTTATAGGGCGGACCCATTCATACATCCACAGATCGTAATTTTGACCTGAATCAGAAAACGATCGATCTTCAATCCAGTACCCTCAGATGTATTGATTTGTTATGGGAACATAGAGGACTTTGCGACTCGGCAGATTTAACGTGCATCACTCACCATTTACTACACGGGGAGTCTTCGGCCGGCGGGGTTCGAACCCACGAACTCTCAGACATAGGCCCAGCACCCTACCGAGCAGGCTATCTCGGCCCTTCATTTTCTTTAAATTAAACAAATACGGTAAAAATTGTTTATTAAGTATCTATTTAAACTTTATGCGGTGAATTAAATGGAAACTGTTAGAAAGTTGTTTGGGCTCTGTAAAAAATATACATTAAAGGTACAATTCAAGATAATTGAGAAATCAGAATCAATAATCCAGAATTACATGGAAGTTGAACTTCAAAAATAATTTTTGTTCGTGGAATTTTCACATACATCATCAAGAATAATATACAAATTATACCTGACGCATATATTACGTCAGAATGACGAAAGTGTAAGAGAGTAAAATGGAAGAATAGAATGGAGAGTAAGAGAGTAAATGGGGACGAAGAAATAAAATGGTTCACAAGCTTTCTGTAAGCCGGTCAGTGCCATAACCGAAAAGTTATGATACTGAGAACGTACGTTGCAGGTTTTTTAAGTGGTATGTATAATTATCGGCCACTTGGAATGTCGACGTACTGAGATGGAATTCCCTAAAGTCAGTAACGTCTACTGACATGAGCCGTTACAGTACAGGTTACCTGCGTAACGAAAATGAAATGCCTGCGTAATGAAAACAGGTATTTGGCTGTAGCTGCCTAACGAAGCAGACGGAGCATAGTATCCGATCTGTCTCGCCAGTTATCTGCAGCCATGGGTACCGCAGTTTCAAGGCAAACCGTGTACGAAGTTTGGTAAATATTGGTCTGTAATCAGCCATGTTTCAGATGTGTTCCGTTGTCGGCAACTTACTGTCACCAGCGATTAGCCTGAAATAGAGAACATGCAATGTGAAAATCGTAACTGTGGGTTTGAGGGTATGTTTTCCGACGAATCCAGTGTAGTCTGATTCACGTGAGGCTTTGATATGGAGAACGCTAGGTACCCGTTACCACCCATAGAACGTCACTGAACGACACCGTTACGGTGATCCAAGGTTGTTCGTTTGAGGTGGAAGCATACTGGGCTCCAGAACAAATCTACATGTTCAAATCGGAACCATGATTGGTCACATTTATCGGGATATCATTCTGGAAGAACATGTACGTATGTTTAAGGATGCCATGGGCAAAGAATTAGTGTTTATGGATGGCAACACCTGTTTTTACAGAGCAAACATCGTAAACGAATCTGAGGATATCACCCGTATGGAGTAGCCAACATTCTCACCTGACTTGAATCCGATAGTGCATGTGTGGGACCAACGAGTTTCTGACTATTTGCAGCCTGTCAACCACCCCCTGCACGTGTACTGGAACTTCGGAGTTCATTGCTTGTCGAGTGGACTATCCTTCCTCAAGATTAGCTCGATAATTTGATTCTCAGGTTGCCTAAGCTAAGTACGGACTGTATTTCATTGCATAAGAGACATTTAATGTATTAACTTAACCATATAATATTAAGTTTTGTAAAGGAGATATTTTTTGTAATTGCTGTAGGGTGCGAAAGTCGTAGCTTTTATGAATGATATCGTACATACGCCATCTTTTTTAATTCTTTATCTTTCGTTTAATGAATACGCTTTATGAATGTAGTTTCGTTTGTTATATTTCTGAACCTTTATTTTTCAGAGTTAGCATTATCCTTAATTTTTGGAACATGTGTGTAATTGAAAGGCGTAGGACATTATAATGTTAAGCCACACATTTTACATTGCTCAGACGTGTGAGTGTGTTTAGTGAAAAACTCCACGATTTTCATTTGGCAAAAAAGATGGGCTTCCTTCTAGGAAAATTTCGGAAACGTGTGAAGTACCTGTTTGGAAACAAGGAACACTTTCATGTTATAATTTACTTTTCGAAACAGTGAATTATTGCCTTTTAATTCCCGTACTTCAAAAGGAAAAGAAGGTACTGTAACGAGAACTTCTGCAGACAACAGAATCGCGTTCTGGCTATAATGACAAATCTTTTTGATTTGGGATGTTGAATTACCAATCCGCTTGAGTTTATGTTTGGAATGTCATTTCTTTGATTCTCCCCTATCAGAAATTGTGTTGTTGTTACACATCCCCCTGGAGAAGGAAAGCCTGGACCATGTCCAGAAGGTCCCGTCGCGTTAGTTCACCATATCTCTGCAGAAAGTCCCGACCAGCAGCTGCTTAAAAGAAGCGCCAAGACAAAAAATAAAGTGATCAGGACTAGCAGGTTGTGAGCAGGAACAAGGTTGGAAAGTCTTCTCCCCATTATGAAACCTTAAACACTTAAGATGGCCACTACGAAATCTGGCCATGGCCGATTGAAAAGGCCGAGGGCCGCAACAATCAGAAATTGTTTTACTCTCATTTGCAACAGATATCTTAAAGTCGGAAGAACTTCCCATGTTAGCTGATCAGTAGTTTAACTTACCTCATAGCTCTGTGGAGGAACATGGAGGCCGTTTCTGAGACTCTCCTTAGGGAATTCAGTTTTTGATCCCGAGTCTCACCGAGTAGAAAAATAGTCTGTCTCCTACTTTTCCGCTCCAGATTTTGACCGATTCCCTTCTTCTTTTTTATCAATTATTCCTTACCCTGCAACAAGGAAAAAGTTCATATCATTTGTAATATTTTTTTCTTCGATCTAAAACATTTTTAACTGTACAGATTTATGTTAAAGTAATATCTTTTTGTCGAATTTATAAATAAGATAAAATAATGGTTGTGTGCATGCGCATCTAGACACGTGATTGCAAACTTAGAATGAAATTTTAACCACAATTTTAGGATAGCATACATTTATGACAAATAATTTTTGATTTAAATATAAATGAACTTTGATCACTTTCAAAATAAACACTTTTTTTTTAAAATCTAAAATATTTAGTTAAAGACCATGTTTTAGATATTTTTACTCTATCATTAGGAATCGTTACGATGGTTACAGGTAATAGCCTGTTTTAAGCACTAAACAAGAGAGATGGGTTTCTAATTGCTTATTTTTGCTGACTAGGGGTTGATGGGGCTATGATTGATGTTTATGTAAGTTTGATGTAGATGTAGGGAATAACTCAGTGAATACTGAAGTAGAAATTTCGAATTATCATTTTACTGTTTTATTAACATATTTTATCTTCATATTCTTAACAAAATGTGATACTATGTTACAAATTATACGTTTTTTACCTATTTAATTACTACCTATTTATTTTATTATATAATTTTATTATATAATTTTATATTATATATTTATTTTTGCCATACACTATCTAGCCATTAATGACCGGACACCCCTTGAACGGCAGGTGGACTCGTCCTGGCGGAATAAATACGGAACCTGTGGTGGGGGAAAGACCATTCGCAAGCAGGCGACGGCCATACGAGCGTTAACAGTGAAAATGAGTGGACGGCGAGAGCTGAATGAGGCGGAAAGGGACATGATCATAGGCTTCCACCGATTTGGTCATTCCATACGTGCCATCTCCGATAAGTTTCAGATACCACGGTCAACAGTTGGTGACGTCGTGTTAAAATGGGAACGAGAGGGAGTGATAAAACCGCAGTCCCGACCCGGCAAGCCCAAAATAATGTCCGACAGGGATCGACGATCTCTTCGACGTGTAGTGAAGGCAACCCGACAAATGTCGTTGGACACTGTCGCTACCAACTTCCGGGCTGCATCTGGCAGTGTTGCCAGTACACGTACTATTCGTCGGGAGCTGATTTCACAAGAATTCCATGGACGAGCAGCAGCACATAAGCCAAACATCTCTCCATCAAACGCCCGCCATCGATTTCAGTGGTGCAGAGCACGTCGCCAGTGGACAGTAGAACAATGGAAAAGCGTTATGTGGAGTGATGAGTCACGCTACATGTTGTGGCACTCTGATGGACGGGTGTGGACCTGGTGAATGCCCGGAGAACGGTACCTACCGGAGTGCATTGTCCCCACTGTGAAGTTCGGCGGTGGAGAAATTATGGTGTGGTCCTGTTTCTCATGGTTTGGTCTTGGACCCTTGGTGTTAGTGCGTGGAAACCTGAACGCAGAAGGGTATAGAGACATCCTGGACAATCCTCGGCGTTTCCCACCCTGTGGCAACAGTTCGGTAATGGCCCATTTGTGTTTCAACACGATAACGCTATTATTCATAAAGCACATGTCATCACGGACTGGTTTGATGAAATGGGGGTGCAAGAGCTTGACTGGCCATCCCAAAGTTCCGACATCAATCCAATTGAGCATCTCTGGGATGAGTGGGAGCGCCGGTTGAGGGACAGACCACAACGCCCCAAAACCACCACTCAACTCTTCGCCATGTTACAGGAGGAATGGCGGGCAATACCTGCCGCCGTGTACCAACACCTAGTGGATAGTCTTCCTAGAAGGGTTAAAGCTGTGATACGGACGCCTTACTGACTTGATACTAGCACCTCATGTATCCGAAATGAGGGGTGTCCGGTCATTAATGGCCAGATAGTGTACATTAAACTAAAACAGAACATCAGTATAGTCTCGTTTTCTGTTTTGCGAGTATAGCTAAGCTATGCGCGCCGAGTGTTGTCCGAGTAAAACTGTGGTTATTTAAACCTGATTCAACTAAAAATTGGTTTTGCGCTTTAAAATAAGTCGAATTGAATAATTATTTGTAAACGTATGGTTTTGAGCTCAAAATTTCTTTCTTACTACTGTAAAATACTGTATTACAAATTAGTATTTTAATCAAAGTATGTCAATATTTATTCTCCAATGAGGCTTAAATTGAAGTGGATTTCATTTTCGCTATAGATATACTTTTCTGAGTTATAATAAACTACTACATGAACAGAAAATGTGCTATGCTTATAGCTTGTGGACAAAAACAACTACTTCTTCAAAAAATATAGTGTGGAAATCTTAACTTAGGTATTTCAGACCTAAGCCAGAATGTGTGGGGATTTAAACTTAGACTATGTCAACCTTCTAATCTATCAAAAGGTACCTCAAGATAGAATCAAGTTAACATGTCTCATATACTAGTGAATTGGTATTTAATATTTGTAGCGGTAGTTACGCCACATTACTCCCCTTCCAGAATTTTATCTGTTATAGAATTCGATGAACGGATACCACTAGTTGATTCATGCTGTTTATTTATTTATATCAATTTTTTGCTCATTATATATATATATATTTGTTTTATAGCATTTCGCTCATTTTTTTTTCTTCAATATTGTTTATTGACCGGTGAGACTATTTAATACTTTACCGAACTTTGAGCAGTATATTTTTAAGCAAATGAACTGTTTAATGTGTATCATCCATCAATGTTGGCAACTTCATATCACGTCCGCAGGTCACCATTGTGGAGAATTATAAATCTTAGACTATGTCAACCTTCTAATCTATCAAAAGGTAGAATCAAGTTAACATGTCTTATATACGGTATTTATAACGGTGTCTTATATACGGGGATTTCGGTATTTAATATTTATAGTGGAAGTTACGCCACAAATGCATCCAAATAATTGTTAAAAAAATCTCATGAGTTAAAAGTTGAATTAAATATGAATTTTTTGATAAATTTGTAAAAATTGTGCTCTCTAGCCAATTCTCTCTTCAGGGACTACACAATATTTGTATAGTCCCTTGTATACCAACAACCTTTTATAAGGCTAACTTTAATGCAAGTATAAACTGATGCTAAGGATGAAGTGAAGTCATGATTAGATTCCAGTCAGAGTATTATCAAATGTATTAACACACATTACTCGATATGCTTTAATAATTATGTTTAGATTAGATAAGAACGATGCTTAGGACTAATTAAGTCCCTCCAGTATGAAATGATATTAGTTGAGAGTTTATAAAAATATATTGTACGTAAAATTCATGAAATTATATTTATATTGCATGCAATATAAAAAATAATCACGACTTTTGGCCTTTTATTCCAATTTCGAAAACTGTTTCGAAAACTTTCCAATGTTTTAATTAGCATTTTTAATTAAGTATTTTCTCAATTATATTTTTAAAATTATTATTTAAACGAAATACTATTGGATAGTGGGAAATATAGAAATTTTAGCGTATTGCACTAAGTTATATAGTTTCAAGTGATAAAAATTATAATAAACTAGCGGATAATAATATTTTTTTTTGTTATAGCGTGAAATGACCAAAATATATTAAACAAACAGAACTACATGCAAATCAAATTCATATAAATCCACTTTTCACTTCCTTCAAATGTGAGGAAAATCAGAGGGTTTGACTTATGCACCGGTAATATAGCCAGATGTTCATTGATAGTGAAATACCGATGCATAATAAGACATATATAAATAACTTTCTATCCATTTACCCCTTCCAAAAACTATTTTTAATATGTTATTTACATTTAAGTTTGCGGTTTCTCTCACCATTATTTTTTTAAACATAAAAGTTTTTTTTTTAGAAGCAGTTCTTAAATTACGTTCAGAAAAAAAATTAAGAATACATTTTTTTAAAATGGGTTTTTAATTTTAGAAATTTTTATATTTGGTTTCTTCAGCGATCCACCAGAAATAGTTAATCTAATCAAAAATAGTGGTGACGACTTACACCATTACAGATGTTTCCGAGTATTGTTTTTGCATAATTAAAGTATAAATATTGCACATTTTAAGTTGCTATTCTTAAAGTATCCCCAAAACGCTGATTCGTGTGATCTTATTAAATTATGTGTTCGAATTATAAATGGCATGTTTAGTGTTATATTATTGCGGTCCTCATAAAAGAGTAAACAAATTCGTTTTTATAAGCATCCTTCACACACAAGCAATTGTTAAAGAATTATAATCCTTTAAATTTTAAATAAGTCGTCCAGGTGGCCGAGCGGTCAGCGTGTCCGACTGTGAAGCCAATGGTTGCGAGTTCGAATCCCGCTCAGGGCATAGATGTTTCTCTCTGGGTGTTGTTCTCTGTTGTGTAATGTGTGAATGTCACCCACCCTAATATAAAAACTTATCGAAATCTAACGAATCATGGCTGAGAAAAGCAGAAATTAAAGTTATCAAAACCTGTTCGGTTGCCTAACGATACAGAGAGGAGGTTAAAAGTGATTATTTTAAACACCAAGTTCCACCTGAAAATCAAACTTGTTTTGATGTTTTTTTTATTCTTTCTTTCTTATTTGTGATTTAGTAGATTTCTATGGAAGTTTTGTTTTTATCTTATTTAAATGCCTTAATGCATATATTTTTTACTCGAATTTTTACAAGGATTCTAAATATATATACTTAATATGTGATCGTTATGAAACATTCGCAATATAAAAATAATTGTTTTGACTTATATTAAAAAAATCCTCAGAGCAGCCACTATTTAAAATGTTCAAATTTACATTGCAAAATTACTACGAATTAACGTATTAGAAGCTTCTAATAATTATAAGGATTAGAAACTTGAAAATATGGTGGGAAAAAAATAACATTTGATAGTTATTTCAGGAATTATTAACTGCTAAATTTGTAGTAAAAAATGTCATGCGCGCCTCCCCACAGTCCATAGAAATGCAGCTACACAGTTCAGTTTGACGTGCTGAAAGAGTAAGAATCAAACTGTTGAACTTGTAGTAAAATATAACCCTAGTTCTTAAAATTTTTTCAAATAAACAAAAGTTATTCTAATATTAAAGTGCAAACGATTTAAAAGTGTTCTGAATGAATCACTTAAACTTTTGCGTTTACTAGTTTTTAATGCATTTTTTTTAAATTATAATTTCTCCTAAAAGTTCCGACTTGTTTTATCAAAATTCTAATTGGGAAGTTGTGGGGTGAAATTGGGTGATTTTAACTTGATCGATCGTGTTGAAAGCTATTTTCCAGATATAAATATATAAAGTAAATTTAAAACACACATTCTTCCAAAAATCTTTTTTTTGTCTATCACTTCACAAAATATCTAAAGAATAGAAAATGTTTTTGGCAGCAATCACTACTTTGACGGCGCCAAATAATAATAAAAAAAATGAGTGGAATTTGTACTGAAAGTAGTTTGTGACAGCTTTACAACTTCTTTTGTGAAAAAGTAGTTTCTATAACCATTCAGGCATCCGTTGTTAAAAAAAACCGGACTGAAATTCACCATAGAATTAGCCTCAGAAAAAAAATGATGGTTTCTTTCTTTACTGGAAAGAAAAACTTTTAACAGTAAATTTGACGCTTTTTTGTCAACAAAGAAATTGAAAATTGCATCTTTTATTTATTTTATTTATTTATTTTTTTAAAGATGTAGAGGTAGAGCTCTGTAAAATTCGGAATGTTTTGAATTTAATCAAGTTGCTGAATAGTTTGCTATTTTTGAATTTTAGACTGTGGTTAGCAGTGTTTTTCGGAGCTTTTTCGCCAAGAAAAATAAAGAAGCCAGAATTTAAGTGCCTCACATTTAGGCAAAGCTACAATTTTAAACTATATATACCATCATGTCGTAAAAGAACTATTTGGGCTTTTAAATGAACACAAGACTCAATATTTTAAAATTTATTAACCTTTTTTAAAAAAAAAAAACACACATCAAGTTGGCGAGATTTTTAGTGAGGAATTATTTAAATCAATGAATTATTACGTTCTAGAAACTCGATAAGAAAAATACAACTGAAATCACATGGTTTGGCTAAATCACGTGGTTGTGTTTGGCGTGATAACGATACAGCAATTAAGCTTAGTTTATCACGCTGAATCAATTTTCGAATTAGATTTAATTGGATGCGACGACATGCGTGAGTGTATAACCTAATTGGCTACTGAATCGTGACATGAACAAGTGCCATGATTTACCCAAATAACGCGGCATTGGAGTAACTTTCAAAACATTAAAAAATGACGGTCCTTCACCGGCAAAGAAATTCAGCTACTTTATTAATTTAAACAAAAATTAAATATAATTTTGAAATAAAAATCAAGCTTATTTAATAAAATAAAATTTAAGCATACATTATTTATTTATTTTTTATTTATTTATCAAGCAAAGCTTCACCCTGACCCGATCCCATTGGGAGCATCCAGGTAGTACTGTTGACTGTCAATTGCGGCAATCCTCAAATCAGTCGGTGGACCCAGCGGTGCATGAACACGAGGTTCCAATATTATTTATTCATTAAAAAAAAAAAAAAAAACAGTTGAAGTATCGCTTGCCTTGGCGAAATGGATTAAGTACCAGCATTAACCAGTTTTACAAAACTGATGCTTTTCTTCGTATTGAAGTTTTACGCCATTTTTAGACTTTAGAATAGAGGACGCTGACTAAAGACAGTCTAAACTTGATATAACAGACATGACTAACAGTCATGCTGGGATTTCCAAACTCCAAGCAGTTACGAAAATAGAGCATAACTATTCGCAAAAAAGCATCATCTTATAACAGAGCATTCGAAAAGTAGAATAAAAGTAAATGTATTAATTTCAAATTTTGCATATTTTTTATGAACTTAATAATGCAACGTTGGAGCAGGGTACACAAACCCTTGACCTATGACCTCAGCGCCTGCTAGTTGTTGACGAGCAAATGGCGTGTTAATATTTCGGATACTACTGGCTAGAGATGAGCTAAGCTGAATTTCTCTACATAATTTAGAATGTTAATGAACGAGAAGTTAACTTAAATGCAACGCCGTATCGAAAATCGAATTTGTTAAAATTTCATCTTTCTTGTCGTCGTCTCTTAATTAACGTATATTTATTATCTGTTTATGCATTTTATTGTAGTAGTAATTATTTTTGTTTTGTGTATCTGGAAATTTCGTTTGCCTAATTAATTTGTTTATGTTCTGCACGGTGTTTGCGTTAAATAAGAAATAAACTAAATCTTTCTTTGTAAAAAGATATAGAAAGTGAGAGAAGGGTCGAGAAGGCTTACTCGAAATAGAATAGACAGAACAGTTACTAGCGTTAACAAATGTCTCGTTTCATCAGCCAGTCAGGATCGATACACACGCTGACGTCACTCGTCTAATTTAAAGTTTCGATCATAAACGTGTATCATTTTCACCAAGAGTGGCCTTTTTGTCCATATTGACGTTTTGTGCCATTTTCATGATTAGCAGACTGGCTGGAGAGATTGACAAAACTTAACATCAGTTATACAAACAGCATAATATTCGTTTAAAAGTGTTATTTGATGAGACGAGTGAGCCTTTTCTTAAAGAACAGACTAACTCTTCAATTTTAACACGATCTAAATCTCTACCTAATGACCCAACTAACAAAAATATCCTATTTTGGTGAGAGTTAAAACTTTAAAATTAAAGTGTAATTTATGAGACTCTCTCTACAGAGTACAAAATGGGGCGTATAAATAATGTCCATGCATACAAAAGGTCGTCACCTTAGACTAGAAAGAGGGCGTGGAGACCTTTTGATAAATGTCTTGTATAATATTACGCTTGGACGAAATCTCGGAGCTATTTTCAGTCTCCGATTAAACTTGCGCCTCGGCTTTAATTTCCTCGCTTTTCGTGAGGAGGAGACTTGTGCAAGGGCGGTTCCTCCGTGGGGCGCTGGACTCTATTATCGCAGTAATTTTAATTCATTCTATTGGTTTGGATATGTATGGTGGCTAGAACGGTTTCCCATAAAAGAACATCTTATTTATGGGGTGCATGCGATGGACCTTTTAAGAGTCAGTTACTGTAATTAGAATTTTTTTTTTATTGCTTTACTTTCGTTCTATTTTTCTTTTTATTGAAGAGAGTCCCATTATTTTTATTCGTGACATTGATTTGTCTTGTTGCTATTTGCGTCACTCATTGTTCATTTAATTTTTTTTTGTTGCTAATTAGCGAATTATTTTAGGAGGTAATTTTACTCTGCAGCTCATAAAAGAAGAAATCAATTAATTTTGTTATAAATATATTTTAAAAGGACACCATTTGAAATGGTAAAGGTAAGAATAAAAAAAAACACACACACCAAAGTTTGGATTAAAAATAATACACTGAAAGTAAAAACCCAGGAGAAAGAGCAAAGAGTTAAGAATTATGTAAATTTATCAAAAGATATCTTTAAAAAATAAATAATTCATATACAAGGATTAATTTGGATTTTATGGAAAGTTATTTTTCAAAAGTCTGATTGTTTAACTAATTGACTTGAACTCTAAAGAAGCTCCAAAAGTTTTCCTATAAACACACTTATTATAGGAGAAGGATACGAAACGTACGAATTCATAGAACTGTTGTTCATAATAACTTTTCATTTATGGAATATAAAAAAGATTATTTTTATTAATAATCAGTGCAGTAGAAATATGATAATAGTACAAAGACGAAATATTCAGGTCAAATTCGTTGTGTAAGGTATTCGAATTCAAATTTATACATCACCAATTGTAAAATATAATATTTATAGAGCGAACTATTGCAGTTTTAGTTTGTGCGTCAAACAAAAGTGCAATTATGTACACTGTCTGGCCACTACCCTAGAGAAATGAATTCTGTTCATGGCGTGGAGATGGTTTTCGTGGTTTGGTCTGGTTCTTATGGTTGGATAAATGAATATTTCATTGCTCGATACTTGATTTGAGGACATTCAAAGACTAGTTCGGTGTTGTAAGAAGGCCGATCTAAATCTTATAGAATGCGTTTGGGACAAATTAGAATACAGATTATGTATCAAGCCAAATCAACCCTCCTCCTCTCAGCCAGATGCGATGGGAGTTGGAAGTTTGTTGGCCACCCGTCAAAAGCTGATGGAAAGTTTCCGCAGAAGTGCTTTCATCGATGACATCCTATTATTATTGTGTGCCTCAGGATGTCCGGGCATTAGAATATGCATCTCTACCGATTCTTGCCATCTATCTTCTAAGAAAGACAATTTATCTATTTCATTTATCGAATTACTTTTTTTTTTAAAAATCGATTGCAGCAAAGTTTTTTCATTCATTATTTAAAAAAAGTGTTCAGATTAAAGTTTTAGTACAAAGAATTCAAATCAAAGTTTATTTGTCATCCAGTATAGCTCGATGGCCCTCTGGTCATGGGTCTGATCGGTGAGTCGGGGTATGGGGGTGCCTCTCTGCTGTTGGCTCTGTCGCCTGCAGCAGGATTGGCATCGCAGCCATGTGGGTTTTGATTCTTCCTCCTTTTACTCATTGGCGTTGTGTGTTGCGGTACTCTAAATCGTGCGTGACTCGGGGCCTTGTACCTGAGAGTCCGCGAATTGCTTGATCTTCTGGTGCTGCTCGGGGTTGCTTCGTGATGACAATCTTCGAATTAAGTCCCCTTTTCATCAAGTATAAATTGTAAAATTTATAGCACAAAAAATATCGATTTTAGTTTTATGTGCCCAACTAAAATGCAATTATGTAAATCTTCATCAATTTTTACGTCTTCTAACAAAAACATTTTATCGGAAAAGAAACGCTATCTTTTTGATTTATCGGAATTCTTCGTTTAAAACGCATATCGGGAAAAAAATGATATTTTCTTTAAAGAAAAATGTCAGCTCTGATAGTTTTTATTCTCCAAATTCCTCCGGACGTAAAAGCAGGGGGAACTAAAAGGCAGAAAAAAGTATTCATCCGTTACAAAAGAGGTAGATGCAAGACGTTATGATTTATAGAATCACCATCCCTTGTAAATAACTGAGGCGGGCAAGCTTTCTTCAATTTGTTGACTGACTGCCAATTTCTTTCCGAGACGAGCTCTTGCGTTTATCATGTTTTGTATCTGTGTAACGAAATAAACGTCTCTACTTGATTTCTTTGTGATACATCCTCTGCTTCTGAACCATTGTTTCCCGGCAGTATATATTTAGGATGAGAACTCTATAAATCGATTGCTAATGACTTGACAGTAACAAACTTTTGACAATGGTTAAAATTTTATTCTAAAGATTCAACCGACTGATTTTAACCTTTAGATAAAATTGTTACTAGCCTGATATTTTTAGGCTGGGGAAAATTTTGCTTTTGTTTGCATTATGCACTATGTTCCCTTTTGTTTGTGAAAGTTTGTAACCAGGCCTGCTCGTAAATTATATAACGGAACATCTTTATTCTAGTGATCAAAATGGCGCTGCTGCACTTAAATAAATAAATGGAAAAAAACGAGTTGTTTACATTAGATGACATATTAAATGTCGACATTCAAAAAATGCGCTTTAGTTACCTTGACAACGAAAGAATTAGATAAAAAATATTTTGGCATTTAACTTAAATGGGATTTTGATGTAATGAAGAGCGTTGCTTTTAATGTATTTTGGGAAGTCCACTTGAAGATAAAAGTTTATTGTCTAGACGATGTAATAAATATTTATGATTAAAAGCATCATTAGTCTTGGAATGGGAAATTTGATTTTTATGTTGTGAGAACGATATAGTGCATTTGAAATTATTAAATAAAATACAATAATTATTTTTAAATAAAACTGATAATTTTTTATTATAAAGGAAAATGGAGAGTTAATAAGAATTTATTTAGATAAAGTTAGAGAGGAAATCATAAACTTCTGCAATGTGCGCAGAGATAAAAAACAAATTGTAACATCGAACTTCACCGAGCTTAAACTTGAACTAACGTTATGGTGAAAAATAAAAGTTTCTTGGCAATGATTTTGTATGAATATCAGCAAGTTGTTCATTGTAGAAAAATATGTCAACAACGAGTTCACCATTTAGAATTTTTATCACGTGATATCTTAGATTTATGTGTTTGGTTCTTTTATGATATTCTGAGTGCTAAGATCATTTGCATCATCACAATATGCTTCCAAGATTACAGGTTTGAAATCTCTTTGGAGCAATAATCCGAAATTAATTGTTCCTTTGACATATTTTAAGGCTCTCTTAATTATTGAATTTATCATTACTATACCATGACTTAATCATTGACTCTTAATTATTCATGTCCATGATTTCCTTCTCTAGAAATTGTGAAAAAAATAGGACATTACGAAAGTTATGCCTGGTCGAGTAGTTACAGCTAAGTATATCATACTATCTTTAAGGAATTTCCTCAGAATTTATCCAACAATCATTTTCATCTTCCCCTGCAGGCAGACACTTCTCAGTCGGTGTAGAGGCAGGATATGCATCCCGCACGTCAAATTTCTTTAAAACTTCGGTAGCATAATTCGATTGACTAAAAGATTTGTCACAATCTCTTGATATCGTAGCTTAGAAGAAAAAAAATATGCATTTTTATGAGTTACTTCAAATTATTTTTGCAATACCACAAATAACTCTTTTCTACTCTCATACAAGTACCGTGTCTTGTTTTCTGCTTCAGTTCTTTATTCATTTCAGTCTGCCATTCAAAGGTATTGTCTAAATTTATTGCTTTTTAATAACTCTCTGCTTCCATATGTTCCACAACTCAACATTCGATGAACAGTTGCTTTCAAGTGTTGTTTCAAAAGCTTTTAAATTCTGTCGATTTCTCAGTTGCACCTCTTCATCAGCTGTTTCTGGATCATTTTCCTCTTCATTGAAGAAGGCTCAGCATTGATAGATTGTTCTGGAATTCTCGATGAAAGAGTATTGGATGAGGAGTATTGTATTAGTTCAATTCGTGCAGCTTTACCCAAATGTCTCTTGCCTTTTTACGCATCGAAATTATATCACAAATTGATGAATCTATTGCACGCGAAAAAGTCCCTCGAGTAGCTATGTTATTTTTTTCGAACATGGCAATTTCTTGGTTGTACTTTTTTTGGATATCAGCTGGAGCACCATCGACTACCGGCTCTGGTTTTTACAATTCCCCCGGAATACACTTCGAAAGCTCCTTCATTCTCCATAAGTAGACAATTCAACCATCCACTTCCAGCTCACCCAATTTTGCGATCCCAGAAGTTTATCTGTGGTAAATATGCCCATCGTTTGCCCTTCTTTCAAACTTATGCAGTTGGACTTGGCAACAAAATTCCTATAACGCAGATAAAGTCGTTGTGGGTCCGTAACCTGATAAACTTTTATTATGAAGGAAAATGCAGAGTTAATAAGAATTTATTTAGATAAAGTTAGAGAGGAAAAATTTTATCATAAACTTCTGCAATGTGCGCAGAGATAAAAACGAAAATTAACATCAAATTTCACCGAGCTTGAACTTGTACCAGTGTGATGATGAAAAATAAAAACAATGCTATAATCGATTACGAAAACTATCGAAAATTATCCATAAAAGTTCATAATATTAACAAAAAAAATCTGTTTTCAACTCTCTTCATTACTTAAAATGTTCTTATCGCTTTTATTTAAATTAAATCTTACATTAAGAACATTACTTTTAACCGCTGGAGAAATGACTGGAGGTCTAGTGACAAGGGAAGACAAACCTATAAATTTTTTAAAGATCCAAGCATAAAGCGCCTGCAGGCCAATTTTTATTTAAACCAGCTCCTTACTGGCCACGGAGTGTTCGGGACCTATCAACAAAAATATTTCAAAAAATCAGCTTCATGTATTTACTGTGGAGTGAGACAGGACATTGATCATCTACTTAAGCACTGTCCAAGATTCCGGGCACTTCGTGGAACCCACATGAATAATTGCGAAGAGGAACATCAATTCTTCGCTATATTGACCTGCAGGAAAATTGTGACTCAAATTATTAAACAAACCCTCGAGGACATTCTAGCCCCAGATCAACTGGCCCCAGTCATGAACCAACAATAGAGCATGTCATCGTTAATTTTTACTAATCAACTTTTAGCCTTACATTTTGAATTTTTATCTACTTTTGATTTTAGACTTCATAGACTTCTAGTCAGACTTTTACTTTTAGACATTTACTATTTGGACTTTTAGCTTTCATTGATTTTAGTTTTGAGATTTTTTATCTCTTGTTTCCTTATTATTATAATCATTTAATTCTCGACATTTACACCGGCGCTATTGGGTTTCATTGCCTTTAACACATGTTTTTAATTGTCAAACTTTATTGTTAATCCACTTTTAACTGATCACCACCACTGTCATTTGGCGAAATGTTACTGTAACTTTAGTTTTTAGAGAAATTTTATTGTAATAATTTTACTTTTATCTCCGTATACCCCCCTGGGGTGGGTCGGAGTTCAACCTTACTTATCGCTTTTATTTTCATAATAAAGTGAAGATGCGTAAGTTATAAACAAGAAAGTTTCTACGTATTGTTGTAATACGTTGATATAATTTGGTAACTAATAATTATGCGACGTAAAAGAGTTCATTATTATTAATTTAATTAGTATTATATATTCATTTAGTATATATTAGTATTAGTTTTATACAATTAGTATTACATTATGAGGATAAGTTATCTATCGTTCTTAAAATATATTTCTAAACTGGAACTGAACAAAATCTTCAAAAATGTTCCAAAATGAGGAAGAAAAAGTTGAAGTAAAAGGAATTAACAACGGTAATTTTCATTTTTTGATCGTTGTGTTTTGGACTTATAGGGTTTCGTATTATCGATTAATACTTTTTTGCTTAATCCTATATTATATGTTACACGGTGGATTTGGCGACAAATGCGAATTTTGAGAGGGCGATACAATTTGTAATTTGTAGTTGTAAATTTGTCGAGATTCGTTGGGTATTGCTTTTTTTTAAAATTTATATAATTTTTTTTCATGGTATGTTTTTAGGTTACGATTTTCTATGCTTTTGTCTACGCCAAATTTTGGTGGTATTAGTAGAAACGCCATTTCGGTCTTGGCAACATTTTTTAAAATGGTGTTAAGCGTGTAACGTATACTAGGATTTTCTCATAATTTTTTCAGGCATAATTTTTTTTTTTATCTACGATTGACATCAAATTTCGACCTTCTAAAAATTGCTATAATAATGCACTTTTTTATAGTCTAAAAAACAAGTGCTTGTTATCAGTTATCCATAAGGAAAATCACAATAATTTAAAAAAAGCAAGTAAAGAAATTCATAGTTTGCACGTTAATGGAATTTTTTCTTAGGGTAAATTTCCCAGGAGCAATTTCCGTTGCGATATTTACCGGAAATAGAATATTACGATGCGGTTATTTTGCGCTTTTCAAGTTATGTAATTGCTTCTGACTTCATACTGAGGATCGCAGACTATAAAAATTAAATGATTTTAACGACGTGAATGCTTCTATTTTGAATTTCTTCAGGTGGTTTTGTTTTTATATCTACTACATAAATAAGGCGACTCTATCAAAGACCAGCTATAAAATTGTAGGTGAACGCTGCAATTCGATTAATTTAATTTTTTTTAAAAATGTATTTTGCTCCAACTGTTTTTCTTTTATTGATCTTTGAGAAATTCTGATAAAATAAATAAAAAGTATTTATGAATTTTTTCAACTTGTTTTATGATTGTTAAAGTTCAAGTAATTCATAGTTCAAGTACCCGTGAACGCCGGACTTACGTGATAGCGAAATGGTTGAAAATTTTTCTTCGCAAGTACCATAAGGCGGATAAGAATGATTGGATATTATGAACATTTTTTCGCACTGGCTCTCAGTTCAGGTAGCAAAGATGCACAAAATGGGACTCTACTTAGACCATTTAAAAAAAAAAGAAATTTTTAATATGATACTTGGGCCACTGTTTTAAGATTTTTTTCACTAGAAGCCAGACCGTGCTTGAAATCACCTACCGGGCTGGCAACCCTATTTTTTTTTAAATATTTTATATGAACCATTATGTTTTTTTTATATTTTATAACAGTCATTGAACAGCCTATCCAGTTCAGATGACTACCATAATATCGGCTCCAATATTATGGCTCAACATAATCTATGTATTATGGTTCAACATCATATTGGTTTGAACCAATGTTATGTTGAACTGTAATATCCATGACCTTCATAAAATACAGTGTTGAAATGTATCGTTTTTCCATTACAGTCGTTCGTTCATGTTCAATCGTGTAATCCAGTTTCATCATCATGAACTTCTCTTTTCATTCTCAGTGGCAGGCAAAATCTTCAGTAGGGTCTCTATTGCTTCCTGCCAGCTCACTTTCATCCTGCCCTCTGCGGATAAATCTTCCACGTTTTTCGCTCTGAAGCAATTCTTGCATCTCTGTCCTTCTTTTAGTATAGACAACAGAAAAGCTTCTTATCCTTTCGTGCTATTCAGTTTAAGAAAGAATAATTTGCATCATAATGTGGTTAAACTTGGCAGCAAGCTTGAACATGAAATATATGATGGTGAGGCACATTACAAACTTTTTAAGAGTGTACGCAGATTTTTGGTCGGTTAAATTGCACAGAGTAATCACCTTTCATTAAAAATTGCTTTCTTTTAATTGATTTCATTTTTGTTCTTGTTTGACTCCCTTATTTTAACTTGAAAACTATCCAACTGGTTTGAATTGTATTTTTATTGCTAGCTTGAATGCACGATTCACACCAACAGTGAAAGTTTAGTGGTTCTATAGGATAGACTAGGTATTCATTTTTGTGGCCTAAAAACTTAATATGATAGACAAATTAAAGAAAAAAATGGAACTTTACTGTTAAATAATTCGTATTAGGGAACTTATCAAAAGTTATTCATCTTACGAATTACTATGACACTCTAAAATTAATTAACTTTATTACCCCATAATGATTGAATATTAGTATTTATTGAAATTAAATGAAAAAAAAAATAATATTAACATTTTGATTCCAAAATGGATACTAAAATGCTTAGACCAAATAAATAAAATGGGAAAAGCAGAGAAAAGAAGAATTATTAAAATATTATATTAAAAATTATCTAAAAATTATAAAATTTTAAATAACAGTTAATTCATAACTGCTTACTAAATGCTAAAATGCTTAGCTTACTAAACTACTGACTAAATGCTTTGCTTACTAAATAACTGCTTACTAAATGCTTTGCTTACTAAATAACTGCTTACTAAATGCTTTGCTTACTAAATAACTGCTTACTAAATGCTTTGCTTACTAAATAACTGCTTACTAAATGCTTTGCTTACTAAATAACTGCTTACTAAATGCTTTGGTCTATGCACTAAAAAGCTTAGACCAAATAAATAAAATGGGAAAAGCAGAGAAAAGAAGAATTATCAAAATATTATTTTAAAAATTATCTAAAAATTATAAAATTTTAAATAAAGTCAATTCTAAAGGAGGAAAAAGCATAATCTTATTGATGAACAATTATATTGTCAGTACATGAATACAAAGCACAGCTTGTTAATTTGAAATTTAGACGTTTAAATTTAAAAATTGTTTTATCTGACACCTTAAGTTATTTCATTTGAATACCACACATTTTAATTCCATTACTATTCAATATTACAATATACTATTAAATTCCATAACTATTCATACTAACTCAATTACTATTTTGTTGGAACCAAATTTATTTAAAAACGACAAATGTTTCGCCCATGCTTATGATTTTAACGACATTTGTGAAACATTTGGCGACATTTGTTGCTATATTGGCTTGAACCCTTAGTGGTTGAGAATTTTCTTCTTTAATCTTTGTTTCGATATGTTTGTTGATTTTGTTTGTTCGATAAGAACTAATGTGAATTCCATATCGTTACTTAAATTTTAAATATATATTTTTGACTACTTTAGAAGCAACACATTCCTTTTAAGTCCGCTTTTTCATTGCACGACACGATAACAACGACAAACGGTTTGACGATACAGTAAAATACATTCCCACTCACCGATACCATTTACTAAGAAATTAAAATTATCACGTATTTGTAACTTTTAATGCAATTTTTAAAAATTAAATAATATAATTAGAAATAATATACTTATTTTACTTTTTTCTTCTTTTCTCCAAATATTGGACATGTACCTAGGTCATTATAGACCCTTTACCATATAGCCCAAAGCTTGGCTACTGGTCCGGTTCCACCCCAGCCTAGGAACGAGCCCAGTCAGCGAGAATTTATTGAGAATTTTGAAGTATACAAAAATGCAATATATTTGATATATACAATGGTTAAAAATTACAAAAGATCAAATATAGTACAAGTTAATTATTGAATTGGATACATGCAAGTAACCAAGAAGTTGAATTGGAATAAAAATTAGAAATTGTAACACATAGTAACAAAAATAAAAAAAAGGAGTATTAAAAGAAAAACAAAATAATTTTGAAGGCCGTAAACAATTTGTTTTTGCCTAGACTAAATAAATAATTTTGAAAAATATTCTTTTTTTTAATTTTTTTTTACAGAAACTGAGGCTCAAAACAACCTCAAAAAAGTTTATGAGGTAATAAACACTTTCAAAACTACTTAAAAAGTCAGGTTTGATTAAAAGTTTAATAAGGAGTCGTTTTCTGCTAGAAAATTCATTACGTTAATTAATTTAGAGTTTAATCTTTTATTTGTAAGAAAGTTTTTTTGCCAAATATATAAATTATTAATACTTGGAAGTCGTGTATGCCATTTACTTATTTTACTATCCAACATGTGTGAAATTGAATTGTGTTTGAACTGTTACAAAAGATGAAATAGTATTTAAATGTTTTTCCATTTATAAACTATGGATTCCACTAATATAATTTCTTTATTAACAATTTTTCTTCTTTTATGGACATAGATGGCACTACTACTAGTTTGTGTTTTCAACAAAACAAAATAGATGAAATAGTTTGGCTTGAAAAATCATGAAGAAAATCATTCATTATTTGAAATCATTTTATTTTCTTCATTAGAGTCTGCATAAAGGGTTTTAATAGTAATTCGGTTTAAAAAAAAACCGCAATCTCACTACGGCCAGCTCATTTCTCTCGGTACAAGCAAATGATGTCCGACAAATGAAAAAGTGAACCATTCGACAAAAATATAATTGTTCCGATTTGATAGGCGTCGGGTCATATGCGCTCTAATACTGTGGCTGATCTAACTTAGAAATTGTAACGATAAAAATATATTCGTTTAAAAGAAAGCAATCGTTAGAGTCATCTGATAGGAAATCAGTATAATTCAAAATGCAAGCATACTGCTGTTAGGCACATTACCATAACATTTCTTTCTAATATAAATTTTCAAAAAGAAAAAAAATCTCAGCAATGATAGTTACCGGAAACACTCCTTCATGTGGTCATTTAGAACTTTTTTTAATTTTTTTTTTACGGAAAATAATGGCTCTTGGCTCCAAAGTTGTAAACGACTCTCTCATTAAATATTTGCCTTTCTTTTTCCATTTTGATTCCTTTTTAGGGATCTAAACTGCAAATAATGATTAAACCTTAAAAAAAAAACTAACACGTTTTATTTGCCATTTTGAGAATCACGGGTGAAAGCTCCATAGGTTAATAAGACACTGTAAAAAAGAAAGTCATTTTAATAAAACCAAATTGCTCAACATCTAGATGCGTTGCCTCTCAACGTTTGCAAAAAAATAAAATTACCTTGATTCTTAACACACTTATTGTGCCCCTACGTGGCAGTTAACACGTTTTACTGCTACCTTTTTTTGGCCATTAAAGCAGAAGGGAGTATGTCGTTTTGCTACCATCCGGAAAGAGATAAGGGCGCCGCCCCATAAAAGTTGCTGCGCCCCTGCCGATAAGAATAAGACTTAGTAGCAAAGAGGGGATGTCTTCACGCGAATATCGTCCTTTAAAACTCTTAGAGAAAAATTCCAGATTTTACTTTTTTAAAGGTTACACTTTTTGCTGTTACTCAACCTAATTTTTTCTACTGCAGAATAAAGGATGATATCAACGATTTGCGCCATTATGGTTGACCCTAGGGTATTTCCTGGCGATTTTCAATTTATTTGGCATTGCTGTTGTGGAAAAATGATATAGTTGGATGTTTTTTTTTTGTAGCATGAGTTTTAGCGAGCAATCAAAATATATCTACGGATCGTAAAGTTTAGTGTTTTTGAGAGTTTATACAGCCGTGCAAATTAAGATACATGATTTTAGATCAAAATAATTCTTTGTTTTTTAACCCTTTGTATGGTATTGTGATTTATATATTGCACTTGTATCCTCTTGTGATGATAACATAGTCGCACGATCGAGTTTTTTTTTGTAGCATAAGTTTTAGCGAGGAATAGAAATATATCTATGGACCGTAAAGTTTAGAGTTTTTACCGTGGTGGAAACTAAGATACACAATTTTAGTTCAAAATATATTGCACTTGTATTCAAAGCACTGGAAATAATGAGCTTTTTTTCGTTCATCATTTATTAAAAATATTTCACAAGCCAGTTATATTAGTAATATGGAGAGTTCAAATAAAAATATTATTAGAATATTAATATTATAATAGAGAGTAATGATCTTACATGTATTTAAAAAGTAGAGTTTGTCTCAAAATTTTAAGGAAATTTTGATATGTACCTATTATCCTATTGTAAAAAGTTGGTTTTCCTGTCTTTCCAAGTCTTTAATATATTTGTAACTATTCTAAACTAAATAAAAAAAATTGTGGTTTTTACTTTGTTCTAAAACCTCATATCACGTGATTCTTTAATAGGCGTAAGCCACATGTAATTTAATTATTTATAAAATGTGGGATGTTCTTTTTTTGCTATTCTTTTTATGTGTGTGAATATACTGTGCGTAACATAAAAGAGGGATTATCCTGAATAATGTTTGATCTAATGATCGGATCTTTACGTTCTGAGACTTAATTTCAATGGTTCAAGGGGGTAACCTCAAAAATGCAAATTTTAAAATCTGATTTTGATAAAGTCGTATTTTTAAAATTCGATTTCTCAGAAACTATTCGACCGCTTTTGCCTCAAATTTTGCATTTTGCCATTTAAAATTACATTATTTAGAATGAAGTAAAAAATCGTGCAAATTATAATTCATAATTTGTTCGGCTATTATTAATAAAAATAATAAATATAATAAATATTTACTAACAATTATATTTCGCTAGGTCTTTAGGTAAACGAAGTAATAAAATTAAACGAAAAAAAAAATTGAAAATCCTTTAGCCATGCAGCTCAGATCTCGTACCAATTACTTTTGGATCAAGTATATGCTCTCAACTTTATTGGCCAATCTGATAAGTAAAACTTTCATGTCGACTTAAGTTACCTACTGAACTTTTCAATCTCTTTCCATCGCCCCGGTTTTTAATAAATTGCTTTACAAAATAACTACGCCATGACATAATTTAGAATCTAAACAACATAGTACAATAGTACTATGAAGTACAGGACATGATTTCATTTTACGAAATCAGTACTAACGAGTGCTAAATATACTACTTAGCAAAATCAAAGTTCATGCTAACATTTTTTGAAATGGTATCGTAATACATTTTGTGAAGCAGAGAATTCAATATAATCATTGTTATGTGATTTATTACAATGAAACGAAGGGTAGATATTTATGCTCGTATGGAAATTCAAATATTCAAATGCATGATTCCGTCGGTAGTAATAATATTGTATTTAAAATTTCGACATTTGATGTGGAAGTTGTCGGAAGTAAGACAACTGCCGAAAGAAAAAACGATTTCGTTATAATTATAGATGTTCTCTTAATCGTGAATTGAGCCCGCTCAAAAGTGATAACTCAAATTCGAAATTCGGGTATCGAAATATTGTATTAGAAAATAGGTATTTAAAAATCCGTGTAGAGATGTGGAAGCAGTCGAAAAATTGATAAACAACTTCCAGAAAGAAAAAAAAAACAATCGGAAAAGGTAGTGGATTTCAGCTGGGATCAGCGTCAAAAAGTTGTTAACCCAAATTTGAAACTTACATAACGTAAAAACATCGTATTAAAAATACCTGAATTAAAAAAATATTACCTGAAAAAAAGTTATTGAAAATCCAGAACTCACTAGAAATTTTTGCTATTGCGTTTTTCTCTAACTAGCATCTTTTTAAGTAGCAATTTGCTACTTCCTTGTCGACGAAATAGCGCTCTGCCGTTGTATATGTTATTAATACCATATTTGAGGCTTATAAAGTAATAGTTATTCGTGTTCTTAGTTTTATTCCTTATCTTAATTTATTAAATATAAATTGTTTGATTTACAAATAATATATTAAAAATTATTAAGGAATATAAACAGAAATTTAAAGATATATTAGATTATATTTTTGTTAAAACTTCAGTTAAATTGTTTAAGCTCAGCATTTCTTTAATTTTAGATAACTCTTTAAGATATTTTTGTAAGGAAAAGTTTTAATTCGAATCATCTCTTGAATGTAATTTTTTTGGATCATCTAGGTTTTTTGTATTCAAATATTATTTTTAAAAATTTTTCCCTATTCGATTCTTATAAAACTAGAATTTTTCATTCAAATGACTTCATCACTTATTCATACATAAGACCGTATTAAGAATTTTTTCTTGAAGAGATCTTGAGAAAAAGAACTTGATTTAATCTCGCTTTTTTGCTATTACAAAAAGTTTAGCCCAACTTCCTCCACTATTTCCCTTTCTTGCAAATCCATCCACTTTTGTCTTAAGAATAAATTTTTGAAAAGTGGAAATCCATTTTTTCGTTCTGTTTCACTCGCGGTATTCATGAGGTATATCATAAATAAGTTTTGTGGCCTACGGTGACATCTTTTAGGTAACCATTTTCAGATTTTTCATCTTTTTGAATTTATTTTTTTCCCAGAAAAATATTGGCCAGTGATTTATGGCTTTTGCACTTTTCATCGGGAGGATTTCAAAATTTTGTTCGATAAACAGAACTGGACGATTTCATCAGCTGAGGAGTGAGGTTTTGTTTTGAAACTTCCTGTAGTTAACGATAACGTGATCTGAAGAACGAGTTCCTCTGAAGGATAATGTGTAGACAAAATGGAAATTCTGTTATAATTACCGTACTGTACTGTATCCTTGTAATAAATTTAAAATGTACGGTATTCAAACAATTCATTTAGTAATTTTTCCGTTCATATGGTTTACTGGAAATTCTGGTTTTCAAAACTGCAGTTCTTATTACTACACAGAGCGAAAAATATAAAACTGAGACGTAAACCGAATAAATAGTTTTTATGCCATGCTCGAAGGTATCATGACGAAGGTAATTAACAAATTTTATCCAAACCATTACCGAAAAACATTCCTTGCTTTTTTGTGTTTCCATTGAGCCAGAAACACGGTAAATTCAGAGATGCCAACTTGCCCCGGACGGCGAATAAATATTTTCGAGTGGTAGTTTATTAATTACGATTCTTGGTTTAATAAATTCAATTTATTAGGCTTTTATCCACCACTATTTCTAAATAATTTGAAGGGTTATATAATTCGCCATTTAGTTATAGTTAAGTCGTGCTAAACTTTTTAAAAGTAAGCAAAATTAGACAATTATTTGCAAATTTTAGTTAGTAGTTATTTACCGTTTTTTAAATTATTTTCGCGTGTCCGGAGCAGTTGGCATCTCTGTAAATTTTACCATACTCTGGTAGGTTTTGTCATAAAAAATCTAATTTAAATATATTTTTGCATTCCAATAATGCTCTTTTTGCTACTATGTTTCTTAAATCATTCCTTTACTTCGATGCACTTTAGATGCCTCTTTGATAAAGTATCTTTGCTAAACTAGCTGAATATCCATTCTTCGTAGAAAAAAGTAAGCAATCAATATATTATCACTACGGAATCATGTACAAAATTGATTTTCATATATACCAACAAAAAAAAAAATGAATGAAACTAAAATAATATTTTTTTCATTTATAATATTTTGTCCTCTATAGCAGTTTCAAAATATTATATTAAGCAAAGCACGTTTTTCGTAGTTCATACCATCAGAAAAAAGATTGATTGCATTCAGTATTATTTGACATGATTTACCACAATCTCGCAATTTTCACTTACAGATACTGTAATATTTCTTTTGACAATATCTATATTAAATCTACCCACTATTGATGCAGTCTTAATAGCTATCAAATAATCTAATCATAATACATTTTACCTATATTTGCACTTATTAAAAATTACACCAATTACCATAATATCAGTAGTACCTATTACCAAAATTAATTAAGCATCATTGGTGTCAATATTTTACATTTCTCCTGAACAAATTAGCTCTATTTCTCAATTAATTTTGCTTTGTAGTACTTAGAGTATACAGCGTTCGGTAAAAGACCAAAAAAGATGAAAATAGAAATCCAAAAATGTTATGTGCAAAAATACTTTTTAAATAATTGAAAAAATACCTGGCGCTTAAGCAAGAAAAAAATGTTATGTAGGAAACATTTATCCACAAACAGCGTTTTAATAAAAATATTGACGCGAAACTTTATTTATTTATTTAAATTGTGTGAATAGAAATCTCAATCTGCGATTTTCAAATAACCCGAATCTCCACATTTAAATTTAAAATTGTGTGAATACGAATCTCGATGTTTGATTTTAAAATCGCGTGAATATGACTTTAAATATTTTACTATAAAATCGCGTGAATACGAATCTCGGTGGTTGGTTTTAAAGTCGCGTGAATACGAATCTAAATATTTGATTATAAAATTGCGTGAATATGAGTCTCGATGTTTTACTTTAGAATCACGGGAATACGAATTCCGATGTATAATTTTTAAGTAACTTGAACACGAATCATAATAGTGGCTTTTTAAATAACGTGAATAAGAAACTCGATATTTGGTATAAAATCGTGAAAATACGAATCACGATCTGCGATCTTAAGTTGCGTAAGTAATCACGATGTTAGATTTTAAATCATGTCATTTTAAATCACATTTGTATGGGCAGAAAAAGACACAAAAAAGTATCCTTTTTCCCCGCTGTAATTCGACAAAAAGGCGAACTTTCTTTGAGGATTATATTTTTCTTTTTTATTAATTGTAAAAAAACGTTCAGCTATGGTGGCAAATTTTCCACGAACGGCGTTCATGTATATCTATCATAAAGGTCTGCTTATGTGACGAATCTGTAAATTTTTACTTCCCTGCTATTTAAATAATATTTTTGCTTGCATGCTATTTCAATGATACTTTTTGATTCCTCGAATGATACTTTTGATTCCTCGAATGATACTTTTGCTTCCATGCTATTTAAAATATATTTTGCTTCCATGCTATTTAAAAATATTTTATTTAAACAATTCTCTTCCTTCTGTGAAAGATTAATGATGCTTTTGCCCCACTCTATTTAAGTGATATTTTTGTTTTACTGTTGTATAAATTAAATTTATGCTTTTTTGCTATTTAGATGAATTTTACTTCCATGCTATTTAAATGATACTTTTGCTTCAGTGCTATCAAACTGATATCTTTGCTTTCATGCTATTTAAATGATATTTCTTGTCCTCATGCTATTTAAAGGAATTTCTACTTTAAAGCTATTAAATTATTACTTTCGCTTCAATGCTATTTAAAACACATTTTGCTTCCACGCTATTTGAATTATACTTTCTCTTTTTTCATGCTATTTAAATGATATTTTTGCTTCCATACTGTTTTCATGAATTTCTACCTCCAAACTATTTGAATGATACTTTGATTCCATGCTTTCTTTGCTATTTAAATAATACTTTTGCTTTCGCTCAATCTAAAATGTTTGTTTTCATTTTTTTAAAATCTTATTTTTGCTTTTGCTCTCTAAATTATTCTTTTAAATGATACTTTTTATCCATATTATTTAAATGATATTTTTGCTTTTATGGAATTACTGATTAGTGCATTTAAAACCAAATATGGCTGGTGCAATATTTATTTTCTCTTTATACTAAATATTTGTTTCTTTAGTTAACACTATAATAAGTCCCAAGTGAAATTTCATAGCAGTATAGTTTTTCTTTCAGCTGTTTTACTAGTGCTTCAATATTTTTAAGTGAAAGATGATATATTTTGGCTAATATTTCCTTGTCTACGTTTATTTCTCTAAATTAAGACACTGTAATTCTTCTAACTTAATAAAGCAATAGAAGGTTAGTTTTTGTTTAGAGATGTTTACGATCCTATCTTCCGTGCCTTTGGGAATTTTTAAAAAGAAACAGAATCCGTTTTCTCTCGCTTTATTTATGTTAGCAAACAATCTTTTGTTCGTTTTACTTATTTATTTTGAACTAAGGCTAGCTTTATTTGACAAAATTTGTTGGTTTTAGAAGATCGGTGTACAACGTGATGTTTATGATACTAATCTCTTGACAATTTTCGTGAAAGTTAAATTTAGATGGAAAAATTTTTTTTTTGAATTTTTGTTTTTAGTTCAACTGTAAAGTTCTGTATCATAGTATATACAGTAAACCTTAATGATTTAATAAAGAGATTTATCTTTAACTTGTTGCTTTCTGGTTTTAAACGTAGTTTTTAAATTTTATTTCTTTATCTCAGTATGGTGTAAAATTTTTTTTCGTCTTAGAACTTAAAAAAAATTATTTAACAATAAATTTTAGCGATTAAAAATTCGATTCGTTTCTTTTTTAAATTTTGTTTTGCATCAACGTTGAGAAAATTCGTTTGTAATAACTAAATTATAAAAAAAATTGTTTCTATAAATAAAATTTTTTAAATTCAAAAATATTGAAGCTAAACTTAAAAAAAAAAAGAAAATTTAAAGGCAATTAGAATCCAACAGCAAAAAATGCGTAAACTGCAAAAAATTCTCATGTGATTGTATTTTGAATAACACATGGTGTAGTTCTTTAATTTGAAATAGACCTTAAAATCATCGCATATATTTTGTAACAGAAAGTGTAAAAAACTGTAGAAGTATTTCATTTGAAATCACACAATTCTCGCTATTTTGCATCAAAAAGTGTTAAAACCAATGAAGAAGTTTTAAATATGAAGTATCTTAAAGTTGTATTTCTCGATACTTTACTAAAGAAACCTGTAACGAAGTCTTTATTTTAAAATGGCATTGCTCGATATTTTATAAATGAAATTGTAGCAACGCATAAAGAAGTTTTTCACTTTAAATATCTTAAAACTTATTTTTATTTAGTTTGCAATAGAGAATTTAGAAATCCATACATAAATCTTTATTTTAATTATCTTAAAATCGTATTTTTCGATACATTACAAAAGAAAAAGTAGAAACCTATAAACCAGTCTTTAATTTGAAATTATTTAAAGTCTTTTTTATCGGTACTTGGTAAACGAAATTTTGAAAAATTAGTAATAAGTCTTTAATCTGAAACATCTTAAAATCTTATTTTTCGCTGCATTGCAAAAGAAAAAGTAAAAATCCATAAACACGTCTTTATTTTAAAACTCTTAACGTTGAGTTTCTCTGTATTTTGCAAAAGAAAGTGTAGAAAGCCTTAAATCAGCATTTAATATGAATTGTTTAAAAATTGCATTGCAACTTTGTAATTTGAACGGATATCTTGCTACTGAAATTGCAGCACAATAAAGAAGTTTAGCAGGTCCTTTATTTCAAACATTTTAAATCTTATTTCTCTATATTTTGCAATAGAAAATGTAGAAATCCATAAACAAGTCTCCAGCTGGAAATATTTCTAAATTGTATTGCTTGTTGTTTTTGACTTTCAAAATTTTTCTAGGCGAGCAGTTTTAAACTTTCTTTTATATAGCATTCTACAAGAAATTTCTCTACAAACAAGCACAACATACCGAATGCTTTTTCATAAATTTTAAATCCGTTTCAAAAAATAATTTATCTAAAATTGATAAATGCTCTTAAATTTAACAAAGTTTTATTATAGGTAAAATCTTTGTTTTGAATTGCGCTAAGAGTCTATCTTAACAATTAATAGTTCTTCTTTGGTTTATATTTATCGTTTTTATATTTGAATAACAATAGTAGTCCAACATTATTATTATCCATAATTTTAAACTTTATGAAATGCAATTAGTTAATAGAACAATAAACAAAAATAATTAATTGATAAAACATTTCTTTCAAAAAGTTCAACTGATTTTTGGCGAACAAAATATAATTTTCAACAGTATAAACAAAAGAAAGTCAAAAATATTGTCATAAAGACTCAAAAATATTCGGCTATTTTCAACGAATAAATTTGAACTCCTTCTTTTGTTTTTGTCAAAAACATACTCCCTCAAGCAGGATTAATTTTATTCGAAATGTTCAAAGTTTCCAGTCAAAACTTTGATAAAATAACAAATAACTTTTAGAAATAAAATAAAAGGACATTTTCCAGAAACTCGTCCAAGAGCTTTTCAAGTGAATTTAATTCGTACAGTTCCAAGACTTATCTAAGGCTAAATATTTATAGTATCAAAAATAATATATTTTTTAAGTGTTTAATCACCTGTTTTTTAGAAATGGAATTAAATTTTTTTGTACAATTTTATTTCGAGACTTTAGGGAAATTTGAAGAAAATTGATTTTGAAATTGATCTTTTATGAACTGAAATATAAACATTACACATTTTTTAACATTAATTTTACAATTAGGTAGTAAAAATATTTTTTCAAAAATTTAATTCAGGAAGGACCATCTTCTAAGCAAAAAATAAGCACTAATTTATTAACAAAGGCGATATAGTGTGGTGGTTGTGTAAAAGTATTCAAAATAAAGTTAAATAGCTTGGAAGACTATAACGATAAGCCACATTTTAATATTATAATGACACGCCTCAAGCTTTTTGACTATAAACATTAATGATTTATTTTAGAATGAAGAGTAATTTTAGAATGAAAATTCCCACGGTATAAAACAATAGATTGATGCAACAGATAATAATGATTGATACTGACCTCCGCAGATTGCCCGATGTACCGACATGGTTTGTGGATCCAAATGGATGTTATATCTCATGTCACATTTCATTTTCGGTATCTAATTAGGATTCACCTGTTAACAAATATTATCTCTCTTAGTATTGTTTGAACAGTAATGCAAAGAAATCGATAGAAACATATATAATAGAGTAGCTAAATTCTCAAATTTTCATAAGATTTTCTAATATCTTCAAAATTTTCCGTTCAATCAAAGTTAAGAAAACCATTGTTTATAAAATTTAAATACAATAATATCGAAGTTTTTATTTCGACAGCATTTTATAACACTGATGTTGTATATCCACCAATAATTATCGTGATATTAGAATTTTTTTTATAATTACCTTATCGTTAACAATACCCCAATATTATTGTATTCAATAATCGTCGTTGCGATAAAAGTGGTAATATTATCGTTGTTGATAATTATTTTGTGCTTGAAATTTGATATTTATGACATGAAATTTTATTCGTGATATATTGTGAGAATGACTAACGGATCATTAAATTATCATCATCATCATTGGAGCAACAGACCAGGATAGGCCCAGGCCTTCTCGACGATTCTCTTCTGTCCTGACCTGTTCTCAGCAAAGGTTCTACAGCCCTTATCTACAGAATCGGACCATGTGATATTATCGTTGTTGATAATTATATTATACTTGGTATTTATCGCATGAAATTTTATTCATGCTGCATTGTAAAAAATATCTACTATAATATCTTTATTGCAAAATAAATCAATGCTTTGCGATATATCACCGATACATCATCATCACGATAAATTACATTACTTAGCATTTTCGTACGGATTTTATAGATTTAGCATGCTCATTATAGAATAAAGAACTTAAAAATATTTCCAAACACAGAACTTTAGAATTGACTACTATATGTTGCTTAAATCTATTTTAAAAATAGTATCACAGTTTATGTATAAAGCTAGACTAAAAAGCTTTATATATTCTAGTCTAGCTTTATGAACGGTGGTTCTAAAAATAGTATCACAGTTCATATACGAGTATTAAGGGTGGTTCTAGAAATAGTATCACAGTTCATATATAAAAGGTGACTCTAAAAATAGTATCACTGTTCATGTATAAAGCTAGACTAAAGTAGAATAGTATCCAATAAACAAGTTCAGATTTCGAAGCAACCTGAAAAGAACAACAAAAATAGTTCCCTGGAGATGGCGATCATTGGTCTGCTACCCCAAATTATACAAATTGAAGATACTTATTTTTGTATGCTGCCCTTCTTAATAATATTCGTTTTCCACTGCCCACCATATTTACACTCGTCATTCAGGTATCTGCTTGGCAGATTTGTTGACCACTTTTTCACGAGAAAAATATTAGATGGACCAACGTTGCTCCCACAGTAAGGACAGTTAGTACAGAGAATGAAGGAACATCCATGCCTTGTCCGGGATTCGAACCCAGTACCTTTCTGATGCAAGGGCAGGTTTCAGAAAATTTTCGTTATTTGCTTAAAGTAAGTTATGATGTTTTAATGCTTTTCAGTATTTGTAGAGTTTATACTTATCGATCTAGCAAGGTTTTCATCGGTTTAAATTAGTTAACTTTTGAATGTTTGGAAAATATCTACTTATTCGGTCGTTGTAATATCGTTGTAAAACTAATATCGTTGTATCGTAGTTGTAATATCGTTGTAAAACTAATATCGTTGTATCGTAGTTGTAATATCGTTGTAAAACTAAAAAGAAATAGCTTTAAACTTTAATCATGAGTAAGTGGCAAATTTTCTTAAAAAATTATTTTTTTCAATTTCCATAATCATTTCGTGATCGCGTGGTTTGAAATACTTTATCAAGTAGTTATTTTGGTTATTAAAAAAAATAATGTTGATTTAGTCCAATAAGTATTGAAACTTGTTTTAAACAAATTCTTCGCTTTATTAATGAATAAATCGATTCACCAAAGAAGGAAAATAAATCATCAAGGTTAATTGCTAATATATTTCAAATGATTACCTTTTGAATACTCTTTTTGTTATAAATTAAATATGATTGTTTCTAAATTCACTTTTATTATGGAAATTTATATAATTTTGTTTATTTTCGATATAATATATTCAGACGTGAAATGTAATATATTCAGATAGAAAGATCTGCTTTTTATTATTTCAAGATTCATAAATAAGTATTTATAATACATTATTCAATCGCCAATACCAAGAAATGTGCGACAATTTTAAAAATCAATTCAAACAGAGCGGAAAGAAATAGAACTGTATACATTGCTGTGTTGTGATCAGAAAACCTAGTTATTTTCACAAATTTTCAAAATTAGTTACTAAGTTCATCAATAGATGACCCCAGAACTGAGAAAGCTGTCAAACAAAAAAAGCTATTGACAAAAGTGGCAAGCACTCGTCCTAAGTTGTAATTTTAAATGAAAATTCTATTTTATGGTGTTAGTTAAAAAAAGAACCATCTGTCGAGGCACTTTTATAACTAATTTTTAAAAATTTGCTAAAAAATTAAATTTATGATAATGTTTTTGAAACAGAACAGAGCTAACTGTACGTTTCTTTCTATTTTTATTTAATTGAATCTTTATATTATTGATCATTTTTTAATACAAGCTATGCTCAAAATCTAGAAGAAAAGGGTAAAAAAAGACTCGTTTTTTCAATTTCTGCCAGCAAAATAAATAAAAAAAGTCACACTCTTAATAACTTCTGAAACTGTCGGGATTTCACGAACAATTAAAAAGATGAAATTTGAGTAAACTGATTAAATAGTGCATACTATAAAATAATTTCTGAAATCAAATTCCAAAAAGTTCTTTTTTTTTTTTTTAAATAAAAATACTTACAACACAAGCCGGGGTGGGTGATTCCAATAGTTTGGTTAGAAAACCAGTCGTATAAGTTCGAAGATCATATTTTTCTTATTTGCTCCTTATTATTAGATACTAAAAGTAATTTCTTACACTAAAATATCTTTGCAATCCTTATATAACTCGTTTGACACAAAGATTTCTTACCTAATTCATACAATTATATATATTCTTACAATTTATGTTATTCAAACTAATATTACTTGTAGAACTTGTAATTTTTTACAAATCTTTTAAAAAAATGCAGTTTTTATTTGCCGAAATTGAAATCGGAAAGAAATCAATTGAATAGCTTCAGAATTACTTTTCCGATTGTCTTAATTTATAAATATCTTCAGAATGTAAATAAATTTATTAATAACAATCCCGGTAACTAGCTAGTCTGTAGTATTTCGAGATTTTAAATAAGTAGAAGTATTTCAAGTATAAGTAGAAGTATTTCGAGATTTTAAATCGGGCAGTATAAAATCAAGACTATATGTAAGCAAAATAAACTACTAAAATCTACTCAAGTGTGTGTGAATTTAATTTTTGCGTTTTACACATGTTCGTATGGTATCGTGGCGACTGAAAATTTTTAGTACAACATATGCTAACATTTAAGAGAAATGTGCTAATTATCTCAATGGTATATTTGACGAATAATAAAACAAATGAGCAATTTTGTCAAACTGTGCACTACCTAAGCCTTAAATGCGTGTACATAAATATTTTCGCTCGTATACATATACTAACCATTTGTTCAGTTAAATTTACTTTCAGTTTTGTATTTTACATTAAATCTGTGGTTATAAGAGCTACAATTCTGAAAACCAGAATTTCCTGTAAACCGTTACTGTATGAACGGAGAAATTATCAAATTAATGGTTTAAATATCGTGTATTTTGGTTTTATTAACCAGAATTATGTTGTTTTTTTTTTAATGCAGAAATGTCTTTACCATATATTAAGGTACTTTTAACAGAATATTTTTTTCCGTATACAATTTATAATTATGAGTATTATTTTGATTTAACAAGTTTTTAGTTTTTTTATACATAATGTAGAAATTTTATTTTTCTTAAAATAATTTTACGTAGAAAAAGTTTTTATTACAAACTTTGCTTGCGTTGTCAAAAGGCATATTTATCACAATTCGCTGGAATACATAAATTGTTTTTGTCAAAAATTATTGACATAAATTTTTTTTT
Organism: Parasteatoda tepidariorum; assembly: GCF_982258835.1. Classification (NCBI taxonomy): domain Eukaryota; kingdom Metazoa; phylum Arthropoda; class Arachnida; order Araneae; family Theridiidae; genus Parasteatoda; species Parasteatoda tepidariorum. The sequence goes on from NC_141762.1 coordinate 1,023,912, forward strand.
TATTAATAATTACGTAGACGTAAGTTGTAGACAAAGTTAGTCTTTGCCTATATAGTTTGTTTTATACAAAGTTTATTTTTTTTTTATCAGAATTTGCTTACGTAAACAAAAAATCAATTAGAAATCTCTTACATAGAGAAACTTTTATCAAAATTTTCCTACGTAGTAAAAAAAACTATTTAAAGCTTTGCTTACGTGAACATATGCTTTTTTTCCCAAAACTTATTTAGGAAAGCAAAATAAATTTTTATTAAAACATTCTCACGAAGAAAAAAGTTAATTAGTAAAGACAAAAGCCATAATTTGCTTCCATTAATTTTTTTTTAAAGTTGTCTTCCACTATTTTAAATATTGAAACAGAATCTGCAAGTATTCTCTAACAATTCTGTTACATTAGTTTTCATTAAAAGCTTTATTGCAGTGTCGAAAAGTGTATAGAATTGCTCTTATTAGTTTAATATTCGTCTATTCTAATGTGTCCAAAAGAATATTGTGCATAACACGGAAATGATTAATAGCTTTTAATATTTAGTACAACATAATAGATAAAATTTGCTACTGATAAAAAGTTTTTTTTATGGCAATGTGAATAGTTTGAGATAATAATGATTAATAGTACAGACAATTCACACGGGGTTGAGTTCATGAATGAAGAATTTTCTATAATAGAACAGACAATGAGAACTTTTATGAATATCTTCGAAACTATTTTATAACATTTAATATTTTATTCTTAATATTAATTTTAATATGGATTTTCGTGGGACAATTAGTAGAATAAACTCTACTAAAATTGCATGTGATGATATTTAGTTTAAAGATAAATAAGAATGTTAATAAATAAAATTGCGATAAAAGTTGCTGGTACGATGTTGATTAGATTTAGTAATCGAAATCTGCTGATCTCAATCAATTGCTATAACATACTGATGTGAATCCTTGCTTTGAATCAACTTATATACTTATTCAAATCACTTTTGAAGATGGAATTGAAAGGAATCAAAAAACTAATTCGTATGAATCACATTGTTATCTCTATGCAACTTAAAAAAATCTTCTATAAAGTCTAGTTAGTTTTCATTCATTAAGTATGGTAGAAAAAATATAATATCATTGTTTAGCTGCTTTTTTTTAAGAAATAATGATATTGCTTTTTTTAAAAATATAATATATATATATATATATATATATATATATATATATATATATATATATATATATATATATATATATATATATATATATATATATATATATATATATATATATATATATATATATATATATATATATATATATATATAGAGAGAGAGAGAGAGAGAGAGAGAGAGCCGACTAGGTGGCTGAGTGGTTAGCGTGCCTACCTGCGGAGCCGATGGTTGCGGGTGTGTGTAATACAAAAATTATAAATACTTTTGTATTAATAACAACATTAAAACTCTTTCGTTATCATAAAATGTATTTGGTAAAGAATAAGTGTAGAAATTCTATTTTGGGACTTCAAGGATGAAAACATACCATTGAATTATAATTAGATTTATATTTCAAAAGAGGAGTTACTTTTAGAATCTTGACTCTCTTTCACTTCCATATTAGGAAGCATTAAATGATTATCGATTATGCGTGGAGTTACAAGGTATATACGATTTGAGCCTGTTTACATCATTCTCTGTTAGTATTCAATGTGGGAACGATTGTTTTCGCTTGTCTCTTGCTGAATAACGTGTTCCATAAAAGATTTGCCAGAACCATCCAGAGTTTGATCCACACCCCTTCCCTTGTGGAGTGGGGATGTGAACTGTTATAACCACCAGCCTACCTTTAAATAAACCTTTTGATAACGTATTATGGCTTATGACTGAATTATTCAAGCTGAATAAAACAATGATATCAGGGATGTAACCCTGTTATTATATATATATAAATATATATATATATATATATATATATATATATATATATATATATATATATATATATATATATATATATATATATATATATATATATATATATATATATATATATATATATATATATATATATATATATATATATATATATATATATAGTAAAATACGAAGAGAGAAGAAAATTTTTCCGATTTGCATTAAACTGAGAAAAAATGTTTAAAAATGTGAATCGAATTGATACTAAGATCGAGAACCTTAAATAGTAATATATAAATAAAAACAAACTAATAAATAAAAAAATAATAAAATTAAATATCAAAAGAGATAAATACTTAAAGAATGAACTGATAATTGAATAAAATTGAAGCTAAGCACTTGAGTTGGGATCTGAAAATTTAAATTGAGTAAATAGATAAACAAATGTTAATTTAAATGAAGTAAAATGGTAAATGGTATTATTTTTATCTAAACAATTTTACTTTTCATTTAAAAAACAGTTCTGAGCATACTCAAGACAAAGAATAAGAAAAAAAAACACAATTTTAAGGTCAGCTTAACATTTATCTTTTGTTGTGTTGCAAATTTTAAAAACGAAAAGAAAAATAAAGGGATGAGTAAAAGTAGATATTAAATACCTCTTTTTTCCCCCTTAACTGTTCTTCGAGGAAACAATTGAAGAATACATTTTTCATTTTATTTTCTTAATATTGAATTCCGCCTTTTCTGTGTAATTTGGAAAAAAGGTTTTGTGTTTCATGACGAACTTTCGTTATTTTTGAAAGAAATTTTTTTTTTTTTTTTTTTTACAAACATATAAACAAACAAGTTGTAAGGCCAACTGATTGAATAAATATTAATTTTTATCAATGCGAGTCGTTAAGTCAATAGTGATTGAAAGTTTTTGTGTAGTTGAAAGAAGTGATGGTAAACTTTTTTTATTTTATATTTCATTTTATAAACGGTGTTTAACTGCAGACCAGTGCTTGAGTTTAGTGTTTAACTCAGTAGTCTTGTAATTTTAAAACCAACCCAGAAAGCAAGGGATCAGGAATTTTATCAAACAAGACTTTCAGTAGGATTTTTGATGCAACAAGCTGGCATTTGCGTTACATGAAGAGAGAAACCACGAAAACCTTCCATGGTTATCCAGATGGCAAAAGAGCTTACAACCCTATGATCCGTCTACCACTGAGGATATTTTCAATCAGCACTGTGATCAGTGCTAGCCAGAAACAGAATTCGTACCAACCAGCAAACGCTGGGATTGGAACCTGGAGTACATTATTGGAAGGCGAACTCTCTGTGGCCTGTTTTTAAAATCGTGATGTATTGACAGAAAATAGTGATGACATATTTTAATTGTGTGATGACAGTGTTTAATTTCGTGACGACTTATTTTACATGATATATTTTAATTAACGCTCGCCCGTGAATGATGACACATTTTTTTTCTCAATATTTTTGACCCCCTTCCTCCCGTTTGTCACTAAGTGTCACACCTTGTCTCTCTACATTACTTAACCTTTTGTTTACGGCATGTTGAAGCTTGTCATTCTGGTTCACTTCTGGTACTAGCAGTGAGAGAAAAAGATGAAACATAAAAAAGCTGTTCAGAAACAAAGCATTATGTTTTCGATCATTTCACCACGTTTATATTAACTTGCCTTCGCGTATGTCTGTTCGGGTGGAATTGTGTAATCGATATCAAACTAACTTCCTGACTAGCTACAGACTTCAAATTTTGCACATAGTTCAGAATTGGATGACATTGCATGAAAATGAAGAGAAAGAAGACATACACAGTAAAATAAAATTAAAGGAAAATTAATATTTTCGCGATTGTCTTTTGTTGTTGATTCGATTATTTCTAATGAGTGCCACATATTAGTTGAAAAGTTTTGTGTATAGTGAGTGAAAAAATTGAGATTTTGAAAGTACAAAAAAAAAAATCAAAATAAAAAATAATATTTTTAAAAACCACGTTTTTGTAGTGGAGAATAATAATTAAAAAATAAAAATTTGAAATACAGTACATATGCACATTTTCTTACTCATACACATGCACAGCCACCTACACATCCACGTATACATGCACATACACAAACACATTCCACATACACATCCACATTCAGATACAATTACAGATATACATACACATATTCTCATGAGCACACATACACACACTAATATAACATTACTGTTATGTATTTTATGCGCCCCACGTTTTTTGTTTTTCAAATTTTTATTTTTTAATTATTATTCTCCACTACAAAGACGTGGTTTTTAAAAATATTATTATTTATTTTTATTTTTTCATATTCAGTTTTTAGACTGAATGAAATTCGTGTGCAAAACAACACTATTGTGTATTTATTTCGAAGGGAAAAAAATATGTAAACTAGTGATATAAAAATATTAAATCGGCTTGTAGTGTGAAGGAATATCGGCTAGCTCAAATTAATTGTAAATTAGGACAAAAGTGACTAAAAGTACACTTAATAAAGAATTTTAATTAATAACCACAGATACAAACATAAATTACATTTTAACAAAAAGTAAAAAGAATTAAAATTTAAGAAAACTCGGGGAAAGGGGAAAAGTCATGTTTAGGGTTTCATATCCGAACTTGAACTGAATCTCGGTGGTGGGGACATAGGTGGCACCACAGGGTATTGCTTTGTTACAGGCTGAGTTTAAATGTTTGAATTTTAAACAAAATGTGTGATGTCACACTTGCACCCTTGAATCCTCCCCCCCCCCCCAATCATGAAGGTGTCGGCTGATCGGCACTCACCTGGCAAGTCGGAGGTCCTGAGTTTGAACCTCCAAGTTCTCCCGATTTTTAGCAAGATTTTAAAAGTATGTAAATATGCATATAAGTTTTTTTTAAAGATTTTAGCTATTATTTATAGAACGTTCTACAAGTTTCTAGAAAATTGTCTTCCGTCATTTCCGTTTCCTGATTTCACTGTTCATACGTTTCAAGAGGAAACGGCAGTTATCATGTTCTGTGTATTCTAGATGTTTGTTAATAAATCTATTCTACTTGCCGGCGTAAATTCTATTCTTTCTACGCGACACTATCTTTTATAGATGGACCCTTATTTAAATTATTTTTACTTAGAACAATGTCCTCGTAATATTAATACAGAAAGACATTTTTTTAAACAATTTCTTAGTAACTTTTATTAATAATTAAGAGTTTACACTCCCGCTCGCTATCTCACAAATTCTCCTGAGTGTCTCACAAATATCTTCCTTTCTTGAAAACTGTTGTATTAAAATAAAATGCATATCTTCAAAATTTTCTTTTTGCAGTAAGAAAAAGGTTCCATTGTTTTAATTTCCAATTCTATTGTAATTCATTCATAATATAGTCAAAAATTTATCTTCTTCAATCTAATTGATTTTCCGAATACGATAAAAATGCGTTAAATAATGTATCGCCAAAGAGATCGTTTATAACATTTGCGCACACAATTTATTCTTAATATTGTTTTAGTAATACTAATATAATTATTTTGTGTTCATTGTTTTAATTGCAGGTTGATTTTATCACACAGTTTTACTTAAAAGTTATTATAGAAATTAATATTGCATTTCAACCGCTTAATAATTGTAAAATACATTTTTCTTCTTCATAAAATTTGCACAATTTAGTACCACATCAGGAGATTACTTTAGAATATAATAAAAAAACAACACTTCTGGTTTTAAACCTTTCATTTTGTACAATAATCAAAATTAAAAACGTTATTAGGACAGATAAGGCATAGAGAATGAAAAATAGCTAAATATTTCTGATTAATAAAAGAAAGAAAATTTGAATAAAGTACAAATGAAAGTACAGAAACGGACATACTATAGCCTCGGTTGTATGAACAAGAACTTTCCTTACTGTCTGAACACCAAATGATAGAAGATAAGTAAGGGTACGAAAAAAGTGCAAAATGGTTTAACCAATTGGGACAGAGGAACAAACTTGAACAAGATAATAAAAAAGAGGAGATATGAAACGTGTGAGTAGAGTAAATACTGTTTATTATCAATTTGTTTATAAATTAAAATTAAAGACCCTAAATTTCTCAAGTCTTAAAGACCTAAAGTATATATTAAATTTTACAAACTTTAAAGATCCTATTACTAAGATTAATAGCCGGAACAGTTATTAAATTTCCTGTCAATATTGTTTTGTATATTGAACAAACTACCCTTTAACTTCGACTTAAAGAACACGAAATATATGTTCGACCTCAGGATATTATCTGACATTCGACATAGGTGGAGAATCAAATCACACATTCTTTTTCTTCAGCTAAATTTATTCAATACTGCTCTTCATCTACTGACTGAGCTCGATTTTTGGGAGTCATTTCCCATTTTGAAAAATTCTAATTACTTAGTTAATGATCTCAGTTTCTTTTACGGAAGCCTAGGTTTCCATAAAACACCATTTGGGAAAAGATCTGATATCGAATGCAGCGTAAACCTAGAATTCGGAAATAAACGGATCCGTAAATAAATGGATTTTTTGTCAGATTCTTCTATTGACCTTCACAATCGTTTTTCGAAATTCTTTCCGTCATTTTTCATGAAAGGAACTATACTTTTAAAAGGATCTTAAAACGTAGTATAGATTGTGAAAAATGATACAAAATAAATTGTATATGAGATAATAAAATTTCAACGGAAAAAACTTACATTATAAAACAGAAGCAAATTGATTTTAAAGTATAATATGGGGGTCTGATTACAGAAAATCAAATCAATGGACTAGTATGGGAATAAAAGGAAATGTTTTTCAAATAAAGGAAAATAAAGTAATGTTTCAAAAATGTAACAAAAAATGTTTTAGTAAAAACTTCAATGTAGTTCATATTTAGACGTTAAAAAGCCTATCTATACAAATGAGTGAACAGAAAAGTTTTATTAGTGCAGAATAATTCGCCAAAAACGTGTTGGAATTCGTTTTTGAAATATTACACTTTAAATCAAATAGAAAATCAATTTAATACCGTGTGTTAAATAATATCTTACTTTTCGAATTCAGTATTTTAAACTATAATTTAGCTGCATTTTAAAGCAGCAGTCAGTTTGCTTCAATTAGTCTTAAATAAAAGGATTCTAATTAAATGGTAATCAATAATATCTGCACTAATCTAAATTAGTGATTAACTCGAAGAAGAATTTTAAAACAAAGCTTTCTAATTTATGGGTTTGATGCTTTAAATTAAAATGTAGCTAATCGTTTTGAAAGTCCGTTTTCTTTAATTTGTTATTAAATAAAATGAAAATAAATAATATTAATTCCACTCCGAGTTACTGATTAACTCGAAGAAGAATTTTAAAACAATGCTTTCTGATTTGAGGGTTTGATGCTTTAAATCAAAATGTAGCCGCGTTCTAAAAATTTAGTTAGTTTTCTTAATTTGAAACGAAATAAAACAATACTAATGTAATGATAATAATAATGACAATAAATATTACCTAATCGAAATCAATGATTAACCAGAATTTTAAAGCGAAACTCAATTATTTGAGAATTTGATGCTTTGAATTAAAATGTAACGTTTCAACAATTAAGTGAGTTTTCTTAATTGTAAATAAATAAATTGATACAAAAAATGATAAAATATCGACTAGCAGAATTTTGACCTACTCGAAGTTAATGAATAACTTAAAGATTCGTAAAACAAAGCATTCTCTTTTTGAGACTGACGCTATTATTTCAATCAAAATTTAGTCGAATGTAATTAAACTAATACTTCACCGAAATTAAAGAACAATTATTCTCGTAATTTACTGAATGGATTTTGAAGTATATTTAATTTTGCTTATTCAAAACAAATCTCTCCCATATTCATAAATGATAACTTGAATTGTGTGAAAATTTTGATTAAATCTTGAAATTCTCATTTCCGCTTATTTTATGCCAACAAATTCAACACGGGCTTGTCAGGCAGTCACAACTAACTGACGTGTGTCAATATTTTCCATATTTGAAATATCTGACAAGTGCTTTCAAGAGAGATTAAATGCTTGGTAATGTATTATTTAGTTCTGGTACCATTTTGGATCTAGTTATATTTAAATGAGCTCCGAATTCGGCATTCGTTTTTAATTTAAAAAACCGATTAGTTTCCTGATCCGTTTAATTAGGTTTTTAAATATATATCTAGGCAGCAGGAAGGATTTAAATTCGAATAAGAATGATTTAATATTTTACCGAAATATTCTTATATTTCTATAGGCTTTTTCTGCATATTGACATTTTAAAGTTGTTTTGTAGATAAAATGGTTTTTCTTTTTTCATCCTGATCATAAACGGATTAAAACCGTCAGTTTAAATTCTAGTATTTGCTATGCAGTTTTGCTTACCGTACGATAATTCTACCTTTTTTTAATAAAAATAATCATTTTACGATTATTCTCTATACTTGCTCTTATTTTTCATAAATTAGTTTTTGAGCATCGTATAAAAACTGCGATTCGATTTTATTGTCAAAATGATACACCACCTGATTATTATATTTTTCTATATAGCCTTTTTTGATGATTTAAGTGTCCAAAAATTTTTATACGGTTAGGCCACCATAGTTTTAAATGTTTTTACATTTAAATATAGGAAGATTTCACAAATTTACGTTATATTCCGTACGCTCCCATACGTAAGATTTAAAGCAACTGGCATGTGTGCTTGCGTTTTTCTTTAGATCCTATGTATCTTTACGTTTTGTTGGCGTGGTTTTACAAAATTACAAGGACGCTGTTCAAAGCTGTTAAATGTTATTTTCAATTTTAAACTACCTTCGAATTAACAACATGGACATGTTACTTATAAATCAAGAAGACCAACAGAAAATAAAGATGGAGGGTTCGTTTTTACAAAATGTTAAAATGTATTGTATGATTTTGCCACAATGGGTTGATTTTATAATATTTTTTTTAATATTAGTTTTAGTTTAAAACTATGGTTGTTTGAGTACTATGTGCTAGTACAATTGATTTCACTAGGTCTTTAAGACACTAAATATTTTGCCGTTATCTAAAATTATAGCATAGATTTATTTTAATTGTACAATTTAGTTGAAAGAAATTTAACTTCCATAATATCTACGTCTACTGTAAATGTTTGTTTTGATTTTGTGGTCGAAATTAAGGTCTTATTTTCATTCACGTCAATTTATCTTTTTTCACGGGTGCATTTCACCGCACTTGAAGTGCACATACGCACAGTTGCATCAAATTTTACGTAAGAAAGCGTCATGAAAAAGTGCAAAATCTCCCTATTATTTCAATAAGTAAGAGTTTTAAAATAAAAAGAGTTTAAGATTTTTCATTCTACTAGAACTGCGGTAGCTAAGGGGACAAGGTTTCTCGCCTCCCAATGAGACAAACCAGGTTCGAATTGTAGCTTCCACTGGTAATACAAAGGCTGCTCACGACTCGCACCGACCACAATGCTCACATAGTTATTTTATAGACTTTTTGTTGAAGTCGAAGTTATACTATTTGAAAAGAAAAATCTTTTTGTATCGTATTACTCACTTGAATTTCTTGTTCAATTTTGCTGAACTATGTTTTAAAACATAGTCAATCAGCTCGAATAAAATAGGCTTATAGTTGTTACAACATATGAGAGGACCTCTATAAGAATGCTACTCTGTTAAATAATAAGTTGCTTTTTTAGCTCATACCCTAACAGAAGAATCGGTTCAATTCCTAATACGGTGCAATCTTCATAACTGTCCGTTCCACTTGGAGCCATACAATTATGTAATCAAGTGTAGTAAGTACGATAATATTGTTTAAGCTCTACCCAAATTTCCAACAATGTATGTTCTATGAACAATGCGAACAACAAAAAGAAAACTAATCACCTTGAATAACTTTTGATGTAATGATTAGATTTTCCTGTTCTAGGGACTCAAACTTAATGGTTTGAGGGAGTGACCTCAAATATGCTACCTCATTAGTTGCAGACGATATGTTGAGATCAAGCACACATTTCTCTGAATAATCATATCTTTTTTAGGACGGACCCCCGAAATTTAGGGTCTCAATAGGTGAGTGGTCAATAGTTTGGACCCCTTAGTGTTAATTTCACTCTTTGCGTATTTCGCCATATATATAATCAACATATTTGATTTGATTGAAACATTTTTGCATAGCATTCTTTTATCCAGAGATAATTGCATGCAAAAAATAGCTTTTAGTAAATATATATTTTTATTTTATTTTTTAATATAATATTCGAAAAATGCTTGAATTATGCAGATTTTTATATAATTTGAAAGTATGTAATTTTACATGGCAAATACAAAATTAGAGCGAAATCGGATGAATATTTCCTGAGAAATCAAATTTTAAATATATGACTTTTTAAAATTAGATTTCTTATAAGCCGATTTCGCTTAAAATTTGTATTTTGTTATGTAAAATTGAATAGTTTAAAAAGACGTAATAAATTGTATTCTTTACGATTCGAAATTTTTTTTGTCTATTATTCAATAAAATAATAAAAAATAATAAACACTCGCTAAAATTTATTTTTTGCGTGGAATTATTTTTGGACAGACGAATTTTATAATTATGTACAAAATTTTTTAAATTCGCTTAATTAAGTTCTTGAGATATAACGGAATAATGCGCAAAAAGTAAAATTAACATAAAAGGTCCAAATTTTGGATCTCTCTCCTGACCAAACTATGGGGAGTATATTTTAAGATTGCGGCTAGTATTTTGGGATCAGAAATACGGTATCCGTCTGAAAACAAGTATGTTTATTTAAAGAAAGTACGTTTTTGTGACTGATTCCATAACTTAAAACATAATATAATCTGCCATATCTCAAGAACTAATTAATAAGCATATTTGAGGTCATCGCCTCGAAAGATTAAGAACGAGTCCTAGAAAGTGAAGATTCGATCATTAGATCAAAAGTTTTTTTTCTTGGCCCGTTGCACAACTATTTCACGCACATTCGTGCATCTATGGCATGTGCAATGACACTCTATACATAATATGTTCATAAAAATATATTTTAAATCTATATTTTAATTTCTAAAAAATTTATTGAACTTTTTTTTTATTTCCTTAAATTTGTATTTTATTTATTTGTTCAACATAACTATTGAAAATGAAATTTAACATATTCCTAACATGATACAAGATATCCTAAATATTACTTTTTCCTGCTCTATCATTTTTTTTCCATTTAATTTCTTATACCGAAAGAGTAAGTCTGTAAGAAATTCAATATCTTCCCTAACAAGCGAGTTTTCTTCGATGAAAAAAAAAATAGTTCCCCAAAAAACAATGTCTGACATAAAAACAACTTCTCGTCTCTGAGAATTAATTAATCGATTTGTTTTTTCCGTCTTAAGAAAGGGAAAAAAATAGGATTAAATCTTTCGTACAAAACGATGAACAAGATTCAACTGAACTTCGGTTACAATATCTTACACTTTTTTTCTCTAGTTTATATAGTTTTTCTTGCAATTTGAAGATAGAAATCAATTAAAGCATAAAATAAATAGAACTTTTTGAAAAAAGAAATACTTTTGCGTTCGGAACCTCATTTTGTATTTCAATAGTTAAAACCTATTGGGTACAAATTTAAACTTAATCGTAATTTTTCAATATAAGACGCGTTTCTTTTTCATTGGTGATTAACTCTTTTAAGGGTCACATTTTTAAATTTTATAAGATTTCTTTTAGTAATCTAATTAAAATAAATATTAGAAAATTTCACCAAATTTTCTCCTGTAGTCTAAACTAATTTTTTCGTTAAGTTGTTCTGTTTTTTTTTTTAACACAAAAATATTAACTAACCGAACTTATATGTCTTGTTTCGTTTTTTTGAAAACAGTTTTAAAAAATAATTTAATAGGCTTAGAAAATGCAGCTTTTATTTTGCTGTGGTTTTAAATATTAGGTTTTCGAGGTCTATTCGTCACTTTTCTTTCGAGGTTCAGATTAGGTAATTCCGTTTTAATAAATAGTTAAATTGATAAACATTGTTCGTAATTGTCACTCTTTTTAGTGGCATTTCTAAGAACAGTTACCAAACATAGACGATTTAGTTTTTTTAGTTGCATTTTTAAATTTTTATTCCTCGACTATTCAGAACATTTATTTTAAATTTTTCATTTTGTTATTCTTTTTAAACATATTTTTAAATTGAAAAAAAAAATCGACATAATAATCTATTGTCTTTCTTTTTGGGGATAGTTCTAAAAAATAAGTTTACGGGCACTGATAAAATAGGGTTATGTGGGGGAAAATGGATACAATGGATAAAGTTGTTATATTTTAAAAAATCATCTATTTTCTCCTTTTAATTTATAATATATATATATATATATATATATATATATATATATATATATATATATATATATATATATATATATATATATATATATATATATATATTATAGTTGTAATTTATAATTATTTGATAATTTATTAAATAATTTTAGAGGAATTTACTGTGATTGGGGCAAGCATTTTTATTTTAGTTTTAGAGACTGATAAAAAATTTGAATTTTACAAACTATCATTTTATGATCAACTAATAAAGTATGTTCGCCCGCTGGCTGAGTGGTAGAGAGCTTCGTGCTCCCGCGCCACAGGTCCTGGGTTCGATCCTCGGGCCGGGCAAGGTTGACTCAGCCTTTCATCCCTTCAGTGGGTCGATGAATGAGTACCAAGCATGCTTGGGAATTAAACACTGGGGATTCCGCGTTCGGCTGACCACCTAACCCAGTGTTTCCCAAAGTGTGGTACGCGTACCCCCAGGGGTACGGGAGCAGTTTAGCTGGGGTACGCGTTCTTATGCGAAATATCTTGCAACATACGAAAATTTCAAAATTTTTTATTTAAGGACAAAACTAGCCATGAAAATTTGCGATTACGTATTTTTCTATTGGCTATTTTTCGCAGAGTTAACAGTTAATAATTAGTGGTGTCAACAGCCAGTTGTGATTTTTAACTTTTGTGCAATTTTTTGTAGTAAAAAATACATAAATTTTTTTTATTAGGGGGACACAGTGTTACGAAAAATTTAGAAAGGGTACACAAAATTCATAAGTTTGGGAAACACTGACCTAACCGGAACATCTGCTCCTGCTCCCCAGAGCCGAAGGTCAAGAAAACTGAGATGGGCACAGTAGGCCTTGGCCCTCTATGGGCTGTCGTGCCACTGAGTTCAGTTTAGTTTTAGTTTAATAAAGTATTATTTTAAGCTGTTGATGAATTTTCTTCTATCATTATAGTTCTTTATAGTATTTATAACGCTGAAAACAAAATTTCTTTAAAATTCTATCCTTTAAAGAGAAGAATGATGAGGGGGAGTACCAGACATAATATACAATTAAAAAATTGCCAAAATAGCATGATGGTACAACTTAATGAGCATCTTTAAAGATATAGATGAGTTTCATACAAGTTTCTGCGTTCACATGGCAGTTTTTCTTATAAAACAAAACAATTTCCTTATAACTAAATTTAATAAAAATACATCTGTGCTAAAAAAAACAAAAACGCTTTAAATTGGCTGTATAGATATTAATTTTTACACTCTCATTTATAAAACAAAAGCAGTTAAAGTTTTTAATGAAATTGTGTCGAATTCAGCAAAGTATATCCGAAGTGAAACCTATTTTTGATACCCATAAACATTAATTCTTTAATTTAATAATGCGAAAAAAAAGTTATTTTTTAGCAGTTACGTATGTTTTTTGCGCATGTTTTTTAATGAAATATATACTAATTTCAGAACTATACCCACTTTACCCCACTCTGAGGTAATGTAGGTAAATCATCAAATAAAACATTTTCTTTTGAATGCATTACTGTAAGAAAACAATAAAACAAAATAGATAAGTTGTGCCTCATATTTAATCTATATGAAATCCAATGTAGATAAAATGCATCGAAATTTTTTTTAAAAATGAATTTAATAGTTTGGTTTTGGACCCTTCTATACAAAATTGCTTGATTTTAATTCCACTTTCCCCTACCTGACGCTATCTGTTTTGTCGTAGTTTTCAATTTGTCATTTGTATTTTCATTTTACATATGTATATGTTGTAATTTTGTAAACAAAGGTTAGATAAGAAAAAAATCGATAAAACAAGTTAAAGAACATTAAAATCCTATAATGCTGGGAAAAAGGCATGGGTATGTAAAAAATTCCTCTTAAAAAATAAAAGTTTTTTGAATATGCTTTTTTTAAAATAAGTTTAGATATTCTTTTGCTTTACATTTTGAAAAAATACTAACTTTTACTTAATTAAATTTATTCATTTGAATTAATTGCAAAATGTTAATTAAAATTATTTCATTAAAAAAAGCAAAATAAACAATTTATTTTTAAGATTAGTTTTAGGCTAAATTTAGTAGTTAATATTATTTTTTAATTGTATTTAGAATTTTTTTTTCAAAAAATATTTTTTAAGTATAATAACGTGCCATTTTTAACAGCGGAACTTCTAAACTTTAAATAAAAAAAATCATAATAATAAATAACAGATTTTGCATTTTTTTCATATGATTTTGTTGCACTTCATGAAAAGAAAAATGGGTTAAAAATAACCAAAACAAACATATTCAAAAAATACAGCGTATAATATATTTTGAAAATACAGTGTAAAATATTTAATCCAACATAATTCACCACAAACTCCAATGTTCGAAATCTTGACATTTAATGAAGTATACAACGAAAATAAATTCTACAAAATGTCCAAATTGCATATCATTTATTTCAGACTATAAATCGCAACAAAGATTAATATCTGGCAACACATTTTCAACTAGAAAATAAAATTTACATATCAATAAATTAATGATGAAGAAGCGGATACAATAGCTATGCTTACAGTTAACTGACATAAATAAACCACTTATTCACATTTACCCTTCTACCCGATAAGGAATTCACGTTTCCTTTTAAACACGGCAAAGAGGAAAGTTGAGTTGAGAGGTTTTATAGCCCACTGCTCTTAGCGCTCGCGACGCAAGCGAATTTCGTAAACTTCCGGTTGGTTGGATTAATGAAGGCAGAGAAAATCTCTCGTTGTCTATGGAAATGGATAAAGAAATAACATGGGCTTTGTACTGAAAACTTAACAATCCTTTACTTAGTTTCTTGTTTTATTTAAAGAGCTTAGTCGGAGAGCATGTTAACCCTTAAACATACACCCAAAACTCTCATTTAAAGCCCCCTTCAAAATCTAATTGTTAAGTTTAGAAGTTAGCTTATTCAAAAGAAATGAAAAGTAATTTGACAATTATAAAGATGCATATTTGGAAGCAAATATTTTCGGTGAGATGTTTTGAAACTACAATATGAATTAAATGTTTAAGGAAGCAGCTATATAAAAAAATGGTAACCTTTTTAAAATTATTTAAATGAGAATTATCTACAAATGTCAGATTAACGAAAAAAATTATGTCAAACTTAAATTGAAACTATTAAATAAGTCTAAAAAATCTGCAAAATAAATAATATAATTATGTTAAAAAATAAGAATATCTTAAAAATATGCGATTATTGAGAAATGTTTTGATGCTTCAGCCATAGTCACAAAATCACTATAATGTATAAATGTATATAAATGAAAAGTGAGAAAAAATACAGTGGTGGTAGATGCACCACCTTACAGGTGCATCGTAGGTTACGTATCACTGATTAAGCAGTTAGTATAGAAGCATTTAAAGTAAATGTAAATTCATACGAAAATGGATGCGTTCAGATAACACAACAAGGTTCTGTGGTATGACTTTTCGGCGGAAAAGTGAGCGAAAAGCTAACATTTATCGTCAAATTGTAACTGTTTATGTCAAGCACTGTCTATGTCTAAAAGTTGTAAACAAATAAAAATAAAAAGTATTCGTAAAAGGCGACATCAGTATGCAGTCAGCCAAGATCAAGATGAGCAAACACTGTGATTTTAAATGAATTATTCGCGTAAGAATCGTATTATTACGCGTTGTTCTTTTCTAGAAGCATCCAATCGATTATAAGCAATCTGCGGTACACTCTTCTTTTATACCCTTAACGGTTTTTTCCAAACTTTTTCAAATTTAAAAAAAAAACCCATAAAAAAACATATTTTTAGTGCCTTACACTTGAGAAAGCACTATAATTCTAAACTATGTTTAACATCTTACAGTAAAGAATTATCTTAGCTCTAGAACAGAAAAATAAGTTATATTCTTTAAAATATTAAACTTTTTAAAAATCGCCAATTTAGCGAGATATTTCTAGATGAAAATTATCACAAATAATTCTCAGTTTTTAAAATTATTATGAGTCCAGATACTAATGCAGAATAGGAGTAACTTGTTAAATTAGATCAAAAACGCATTTTATTTTCACGAAACTGAAAATTTCCTTCACATTGACGTTTTGCGCCATTTTTATAATCAGACAAAGGTTGCAGGCTAAATATAGGCTAAACTGTCATGATAAACTGTTGCAAACTCACAGCAGTTTTGAAAATAGCATATAGGAAGGCTGCTTAAATCGTATAGCTTTTTGCATTTAAATTTTTATTGCATAATTACATTTGAAAATACAGTTTTTCGCCTACTTATGAAAGAAACTACACCTACTTACAAAAAAGTTTATAATTAATAAAGATATATATATATATATATATATATATATATATATATATATATATATATATATATATATATATAAAAGTTCAAAATGAAGAATAAAACAAAGAAAAATTATAGACAAATGAAAAAAAGGGGGGGGGGAAATAATAAGTAAAAAAAATAACAAACAAAATTT
The DNA here is from genome assembly GCF_982258835.1 of Parasteatoda tepidariorum. NCBI lineage: Eukaryota > Metazoa > Arthropoda > Arachnida > Araneae > Theridiidae > Parasteatoda > Parasteatoda tepidariorum. The sequence goes on from NC_141762.1 coordinate 1,040,637, forward strand.
GGGATGAAATTTTATTTAAAAAACCGGAAAAAGAAAATATATAATCATTTCATCAGCCCACACGATTATATCCGTAAAACAGAGTGCCTTCTGATATTGTATCAATAAAGCCAAACAAAATATATTAATACAATAGTGTGAGGAGCACTCAAAATTTTTTTTTATAAAAATTACAACAAATAAAATAGAACACAAAAAGCAAAAATAAATAAAAATAACATGTAAAAACAGAAAATAAAATAAAATAAAAAGAAAAAACAGTATAAAATGGACTATAAAGCGAGTAGCGAAATTAGATCAACTTACATGGAAAAAAAATTTTCAAGAATGATTTAAAAATGTTTTCGCAGAAAGATTGCCAGATTACAAAATATGAAAACAAAAGCGCAAATTGAGTGTAACAAGAGGGTTTTAAAGTGTCGTTCTTACTGCACTGCTGAAGTGATTTGTTATTCTGTGCATTGATTTGTTAGTTACCAAGGATGGGCCCGAAATGGATGTGCGCAAGGTAATATTATACTGGATAATTTTAAAAATTGACCATAAATAGTTTTAGAAAATAGATGTTTATTTAAGAAAAATATAAAATAGAAAAGAGAAACATAAATTGCCTTTTTCGCAAATAATTTTATCCACGGATTTGCATGAAATGGATAAGCACATGGAAAAATTAACAAAGAAAAAAATTTTAGTAGGCAATTTTAGCCACGGATTTGCCCGAAATGGATTTGCACGTGAAAAAATTGTATAAATTAATAAAGAAATTTTTAGCAAACAGTTTTACCCACGGATTCGCCCGAAATGGATTTGCACATGGAAAAATTATAAAAATTAACAAAAAAATGTTTAGTAAATATATCCACAAAAATATACGATTAATTCAATGATTTTATATAAAATTTTATTACATTAGTTGGGTATCCATTGCTTTTTATCAAATTTTGAAAGAGTTTATGGATTTTTTTTTGCATAAATAAATATTACTACATATTCTTTTAATTCTGTTCATTTCATTAAAAGTGGTATTTAAATAGATGCTCCTAGAAGCATTAGAATTCCAAGTAATTAATTTATTAATATTAAAATTAAAATCATTTCTTTTATCGTATAAATCAACAAAGCAGATATTTTCTTCTTTTATAATTATCCAAATTCAAAAAATTGAAATTAATATTATCATCATGATTACGAAGTAAGATTAATTCCTCAGGGTATATATCACTCAATAAAATAGTAAAATCTTGAAAATTAAAGATAATTAAATCATCAATATATCTAAAAACAAATTTAATATATAGAGTATAATTTTTTTCATAATAATGCAAAAATAAGTTAGCTAAGAGAGATGAATAATTAGATCCTTGTGGTATTCCATTAATTTGAAGAAAAATATCCCTTCCATTGTAAAGATAATTACTAAAAAGACAAAATTTAATCAGAATTTCCCAATAATCAAAATCGCAACAAAGGATATTTTTAAAATCATAGTAATAATTCATGTTATTTTTACTTATTTTTACTTTTTGTGTTCTATTTTATTTGTTGTAATTTTTATAAAAATTTTTTTTGAGTGCTCCTCACACTATTGTATTAATATATTTTGTTTTGGCTTTATTGATACAATATCAGAAAGCACTCAGTTTTACGGATATAATCGTGTGGGCTGATGAAATGATTATATCTTTTCTTTTTCCGGTTTTTTAAATAAAATTTCATCCCTTTTTTTTTTTTTTTTTTTTTTTTTTTTAAACTGTTGTTTGTTATTTTTTTTACTTATTATTCCCCCCCCTTTTTTCTTTCTTTTTCATTTGTCTATAATTTTTCTTTGTTTTATTCTTCATTTTGAACTTATCTAATGGGTTCTGTTTACTTGCAGCTTAAGCGCAATAAATGAAACTTATTGTTTTTCTTAACTTTCTTCGTGTTTTCTTATATTTATTTATTTATTATATATATATATATATATATATATATATATATATATATATATATATATATATATATATATATATATATATATATATATATATATATATATATATATATATATATATATATATATATATATATATATACTGGTGTGCAAAACTTAAGCAACAAGTGGTTTTTCGGCCACAGCTCCCCAACAATTATGAGAGAGCCATGAAATTGCAGTATAATATGCACGTAATTCAGTAGAAAGATTATTTGTATGGAAATTTTAGAAATAAAACGTCGTAAGTGAAGTAAGTGTACGTAAACCGTGTAGGTCGGCGCGCGCAGGTCAAAGATGTGATAAAAGGATGAAGAGCACCGTAGTTAAAGACATTCGCTGCAAGTGCAAGTGATTTGTTTTGTGAAACATGTCTTCAAGAAATCATTTAGTCGACTTTACTCGAGGAAGAATGATTGGGAAGCTTGAGGAGGGGCGTAGTGTGACCAGTGTCGCCGAAGATTTCGGGATCAACAAAAGCGTTGTTTCTCGTGCTTGGAATGCCTTTGAAACTGCTGGCACAGCTGTTCGGAAGGTTGGTGGTGGCCGTCCAAGGAAAACAACACCAAGAGATGACCGTTACATTGTCCTCCAGGCGAAAAGAAACCGTTTTCAGTCAGCGAGCGCCATATCTCAGCAACTGTGCACAGCCTCAGGACGACAAGTATCAAGATTTACAGTGGCCAGACGCCTCCACAGAGGTGGCTTATTTGTTAGACGTCCTGAACGCTGCATACCTTTAAAAGTTAGCCATCGGCGGCACCGTTTAGAGTGGTGCAGAGAACACGAAACCTGGACACCTCATCAATGGAGTTGCGTCCTCTTCACAGATGAGAGTCGTTTTAGTGCTACAAGCGATTCTCAGCGTCAGTTGGTCTGGAGAGAGGTTGGAGCTCGATTTTATCCCAATAACATCGCGGAAAGAGTTCGTTACGGTGGTCCTGGAGTTGTCGTTTGGGGTGGCATTATGTTGAGCGAGCGGACTGAGCCTCAGATCTTCGACCGAGGTTCTGTAACTGGAGACCGCTACTGCAATGAGGTAATCCTACCCCATGTGCGTCTGTTCTGAGGGGCCATTGGACCAGACTTCATTTTTATGGATGACAATGCCCGGTCACACCGTACTGCTAATGTTCAAGAGCTACTGGAAAGTGAAGATATCACACGAATGGATTGACCAGCTTACTCTCCAGATCTAAATCCCATAGAGCATGTGTGGGATGCATTAGGGAGACGTCTTGCGACACGACAGTATCCTCCTGGTAACACCCATCAGCTGAAAGATGCGTTAAAGGAGGAATGGGGACGTTTACCCCAAGAACTCCTGGATAATCTGGTGCTTAGCATGGAGAGACGATGCCAAGCAACAATTACAGTAAGGGGAGGGCATATTCCATACTAGGGAACATCTGCCAGTTGTACTTACGCTTCTTCAGGCAATCATGTGTAACGCCACTATATGTCAAATAAAGCCTTTTTTTTTTGTTCCATACCCTACTTTAAGCTTTATATTCCTTTCTGCGCCATTATTCTTTTACCATCGTTTAAGTACAAAATAATGTACATCATATTCAAATTTCATGTCAATCGGATGATTTCTTGTAGAGTTATGACAAAAAACGCACTTGTTGCTTAAGTTTTGCACACCAGTGTATATATCTTTTTTATGTACTTAATTTCTCAGAAGAAATAAAAGAGGATTAAACACTTCACGAAATTGCTAGTGTTTGATAATTTCCTAGCATTTCTCAGTTTAAATATTCGCTGCCTAGAAGGTCGTAAAAAGTTGAATTAAATGAATAAATTCGAACAAAATATGTTTTAGAGTTACAAACTGGCTCATGTACATGACACATGATTAAATCTTTCGAAATAATTCTTCATGTTTAATGTAAGCTAATTTTTTTTTATTCAAAACCATTTTGAACATAGGTGTAAATTAATGTCTGGAGTAAATATCGGTTCCTTAAAGTAGAGAGGTGACTACATTTCGAAAATAGTTTGTATTCACTACGTTTAAAAAATAAAAATTAGATGTAGTAAACTACAACTAATAATGTACAAAAAAAATGTAGTTTTTCCGACTACAGGGTGGAGCCCACTTTTATAATTTATTCTTGTTGAATGTCACAAAGGTGAACATTGTAGCTAACGTAAAATCTTCGTTATGGAATATATTAAATTCATAAAACGTGTTCCAGTTCTAAATTTTAATATCTTCTGTAATAGTAGTTAATTCAGTTCAACCAGTTTCAGATGAGTAAAAAACTATTTTGTTGTTTTCCCATTTACAGCGTCTTGTACGCAGAGTAGAGACTTCTGATCGTAATGTGTGTTATTATGAGCAATGGTTCAACCTGTCATTTCAGTTTTATGCTTATTTCGTTTTAAGTTTAAATGTGATATCTGTGAAGCACTTTCTGTGTAAAAGAAAGATTTATTCTTACTGTTTTATCTGCGGATGGTTTAATAAATCGAGTGCTATTAATAACCTAATGACTTTCCAGAGTTGAGATACAGAATTAAAGAAGTTTTAGCAATCATTACTCGAGACTTGTTCTTTGAAATGAGGGAAAAATTGGATTTTGGATGCGTGTAGTGAAAACCAGAAGTTCCCAATTTTTTTTCGGGTTTAGAAACCTAGAGGATCCGTGTTTCTGGGTCGAACACAAGGACTTAATAAATTTTTAATAAAAACATCTAATGATTGAAATTACATTAATTATTTTGAAAATATTTCATGAATGAATAAAAAATTAAATTTTTTCATAGTATCGTTTTATCAATACTTTTCTGTCAGACAATTAGATTGACAGGTCTAGAGCGGCATAGAGTTTTCTGATTTGATTTTAGTGTATGGATAAGCTGAATGTACGTGAACTTGGTTTTGCAAAGGTGGGCCGAAATAAGCATTGGGAATGGTTATTAGAGAGACATATTTTTTCATTGTTGAATTTGGTTATTTTTATTTGGTGTAAACTAATAGTGCACGAATTGAACCTTTGTAAAATGAGCTAGCTTAGCTTACCTTTAAACCTGAGATATTCTTTTCTGAACACCTTGTATTTTAATTACATCTTTCTGCAAGCTATAGTTTGCTATTACCTAAATTAACTTACTATTTAGTATTCGGTATTAATTCATTAGAGGAGGCTGTCAAAATTTTTTCTATAACTGATGCAATTGTGGTAATACTGGTAATGTGTTTATAGATAATAAGTGATGTGGTAATATGTGCCTAATATAGATGCATAAAATAGGTGCTGTGTTCATAGATTTCGTACGGCATTTAGCGAATAAGTACCTGATTTTCTTGGCCAAAATCATTCTATGAACATTAAAAAAAGGAACATAGTAAACGAACGAAAATAAAAGTATCATATTTTTTCGTCTGCAATATCACACGCGACTTTTTTCAAAAGCAAAATTGTATTTTTTTGCAACGAAGAAGTTTTAATTTTATTAGAGGGTGATTTCTCAATAGGGAAGGGATTTTAATAACCCATACCCTACCACTTTTTTCCAAAGGCAGTCATTACGGTTTTTATATCTTCGATCACCTATAATTAAAGTAAATTTCTTCTCGGTACTTGGATACATTTTCAGATAAGGAATGTTGCGTCATTAGTAAACATTTTAAAATTTGCGAAGAAAAAAAGCCACATTAAATTTAGGTCGCAACAAGTATATATATTTTTTATTTCATTTAGGAACCTATTTTAACTACCCAATATCTTTGAGGAGAAAAAAAAGCAAAAACAATCTCAACAAAATGAAGAAGAAATATCAATTTCAATTAAACCTCGCCAAGATATCAAAAGCCAATTTAAACGAGCGATGAACATCTAATTGCATTTTCACTACCTTAACTATTTCTATTGGGACTGACTCTTTTTCTTCCTTTTTTTTTTAAATGAAATTATTGCAGCTCTGGGATTTTTCCATCCATTTCACCCAAAATTGAATTTTTCCTTCGCCCGTACCTAATTGGAAGAAAACGTGATGGCACTCAAATTTCCTCCCACTTCTGTTTTTTTTTCCTGCAACCTTCCATTCTTTCTCTTCGGAGAAATTCGTTATGGGAGATCTCATATTTCTCGATTCAGCGGTCTTTTTGTGGAAATAGGTATTAATGGGCTGAAAAACTGTGGATTTAATTTTTTTCTTATCGCCATTTTTTTTTCCTCCCAAGTCTCCAAGAAGGTAAAGCACATTTTTTTTTGTCGTAAAATTTCGCAAACGATTTTTTTTTTTTTTCATTTTTATTTTTGAATAGCAAACTACTTTTTGGAAAAAGTTAGCTAGAAATATATACTAAAAATACTGTAAAACTATTGTTCTTTTCTTCTAAAGAAAGGGAAGCTTTCTTTCTTTTTTTAACTGTGCTGCAGCGAAGATTTATAAGGACGTTATTTATGAAAAAAAAGAGGAATAAAAAGTAGTATATTTTTATTTTGAGCTGGGATTCGAAAAACTAATTCTCTATGATTCTATTTTATTACCTTAAATCCATTTTTATTATATACGATTATAATTTTTTCTATTTTTGTAGAAGATACTAAGTTTAATCTGTTTCAATCTGAAGTATTTTTTCGTTAAAAAGTTCTACTAAAAAAACTTGAATGAATTTTTTTGGTTAGTTTTAATCTTTTGAAATTAATTTATTTATTAATCAGTTTCGAAACGCGACAACATTGAGTCATGAAAATTGAATAAATTTTTTTGTTAGTTTTAGTCTTTTAAAATTAATTTATTTATTAATCAGTTTCGAAACGCCAGAACATTGGGGCGTGATTAGTTTTTTGTTATTAAATAAACAAATATTATAAAAACTTAAGTGTTCTTAAATTAGAAAATTGATTTTAGAAAATGAGAAAGTTTTGAATTCGTTTTGAAATAGTATTTATAATATCTAATAATTTTTTTACTTACATAAAAATTGGTTCGCATTTACTTTTCTAAATTAGAGAAAAACTGAACAAGAAAAAGGCTTCGTTATTATTATTTCTAAGCCATGGCTGAAATAACCGCCAAATATATGTGCCGGTATGCTAAGTTTAAAAATGGAACGCTACTCATTCTGGTCGTTCAGTTGAGTTCGATGAAGAATGATTGAAAAAACTTCTGTACAAAAATTTGCGCGGAACTACAAGAAAAGTGGCACAGAGAATAAAATGTTCCCACATTTTAAACTTATAAAAAATTGCAAATAAACAATGGAACTTATTTGCCAATCTCATATTCAATAAATGAAATTTATATAATTTGATATTGCTTATTTCACCCTCAATAATTTAGCTAAGTTACAATTATAAAACAGCGAAGAAAGAAGAGCTGAAAAAGAAGCAAAAGACAGACACATTTTTCACTCTTAAAAATGTTTTAATTTATGACTTTGGTGTCTGCTTTTTGTCCTGTCGTATTTGCTATAATTTTATTCTTTTAACTTGGGTTTTTGTTCGCTTCTTGCCTATTTCATCCCCTATAAATGCTAACAACTTCAAAAGCTCAACATTTGTACTAAAACGTAAAATATATAACTCCTTGTAATCAAATTCACACGCACTATTTTTCATGACCGTGTTTACGTTGCCGCTTTTAAGCTTTTTTACGCGGATTGTTAAATGTAAACAGATAAAATGGCGCACGAGTAACGTTTTTTTATTTTTTTATTCCTTTCATTTCTTCGCCTCAGATTTGTAATAGTAAAACCGTGCACTGGCGCAGAATCTTATATGTCATATCTCATATTTATTATTTATAGAAAAATTCTGAATGATGCCTTCTGGCGTAGAATTTGAATTATTCAAGCCACACGTTATAAATTCAATTTTATGTAAATCAGATTTGTTCTTTCGGTTTCACGTCTCGCTCTTTTTTTAAGATTGGTAACATTAAAATGTGCTTTTTGTCTCACTAAAATATGTTTGTATTGCATGTAAAACACATGATTTTGACCTTTGCAACGCTAAGATTTGTAACTCCCTTCTAAAATGGGAATTGATTTTGATATATTAAGTAAATTATGGCATAAAATTTACCTGCGATTTTTTTAAAAAAATATTTTGTCTGAATTTTATTTAATTCAAAAAGAAATTGTGGTTAAACTTAAATTGTTTTAATTGTTTACCATATTTTAGCCTGATAAAAATAATATTTAAAATTTTATTTTGTTTTTTCTACGAGCAAATCATATGCTTTAAATTGATTATTAAAGGAAGAATTAGAGTTTTATTTGATTTTTAAAACATTAAGAGTTAAGAAAGAGAGCTAAGTGTAAAAATAAAACTCGCATTTTAATTTCTCAAAATTTCATTTTTTTTATTCATGCAGTTGAAATAATATGCTAATCTCAAATTTAGTTTTTTCAATATTTATTTGGATTTTAATTATAAAGCAAACTACTTTTTATTTTTAAATATGTTGAAAGTTGGTAACATTAACAAGATTAACAGTATCAAGACGAGAACAAAATATACTGAAAATTACAAAATAAAACAATAACAAGATTAAGATTGATAACATTAACAAGATTATTAATGAAATGTATTCAATTCGAAATAGTTTTGACTAAAACTAAAAGCGCTAAATATTTTTCAATAGTTGATTACATATATTGTAGTTCTACAAAAATGCCTATTATTTTTTTAATTCGAAATACATATTAAATCCGAAAATATTTTGTTAATTTCAGGTCTAAATTAAGATGTTTTTTTATATGAAAAAAAGGAATTTAATTTTGAAAAAAATTTATTTTTATCGAATTATTACAAAATTACTACTACAATTCACTAGTATATAAGACATGTTAACTCTGGAGGGGTACCTTTTCATAGATGAAAGTTAACATTGTCGATAACTATTCGCCCCACATTGGCATGGGTGAAAGCCCTTATATAGCAAGACGGAAAAGAGAAAAACCTGGTACATAAAATATTTCATTCCAGCATTTTTTTCGAAAAAAATGAAATATCTGTAACTATCAAGATTTCTTTTATAATTCTGGCATACATATAAAACTGCTTCTTTTCCAAGATAAAGTAGATATTGTTGAAAAATTTAAAAAAAGAATAAGTAAACTCCTCCCCAAAACTAGCTATAACTGAAATGGTTCTACTACCAGCCTTTCCTCTTTTCCGTCTCGCTTTCACCCCTGCACATTGGTGACCTTCGGACGTGATGTGAATACGCATACGTTGGCGGAAACTCCCACTTCGATATGAACACGCCTATCCTAACAGTAACGCCCACTTCGATCTGAACACGCCTACTACGATGGATGGTCCACATTGAACAGATGACTGCGACATTATCCACATCCTCGCACTGTTGCTACTCAGTCTCAATCACACACAACGTCGACTAGTATTCAATCGACTGTTAATGGCAATATAGGAGCACCCATGACCTTGAACTTAATAAAGCTCTCACAATCAGCACGCCAAAAGTACGGTGATTTTAATACAGCTCTCCCGGCTTCTCACAAAAAAAAAACAATGAATCAACTATTGGTATCCGTTCATCGAATTCTATCACAGGTACAATTCTGTTGGGGGAGAACTGTAGCGTATCAACACTACAAATCCAATTCACTGGTATTTAAGACACTCGATTCTATGGAGGGGCTACCTTTTCATAGATATGAAGGTTGTCGATAACTACTCGCCCCACAACTGAATTGAATTCGTAAGATCTAATTAAAAAATAAATTTTCAAAGCTTAGTCTTCATTAAAAAAGAAACGGTTTTTAAATTTTTACCTTTTACAAAACTGGAAATATTTTAATGTTGGGTAATATTACTTTTGGAGAAACATAAATGTTCGTCAAATATTAAATAATTAAAATGAAATAAACGCTTATACTTGAACACCCCATTAAGTCGTATATCAAAGAAGAATCAAGATTGCATAGAATTTCATTGAAATCGATGAAATAGCATTTAAACAATTGTTGCAATAGTTCCAAATTCATAACGTGCAATCGTCAAATAATGCAAATAGCTTTTTTAAATTTGAACGCATAAAGACCAACGCATCATTTATTATATTAAATAAAAGAGAGCTGTTTATAAAGTGGTTTAATGAGTCTTTTCTTGAGGTTAAAATTTCTTAATTAAACTTTTTTTTCCAAATATTTTTATCTGAAACGAGTATTTTGGAAGTATCTTCTTGAAGAAATAGGGTTATTGTTTGGCGGTTCTATTCAAACTTCACGCATTACATATAGTTTTTCTTTTACTAGCTTTAGAAACATGATTTTTAATTAAAACTCTCTAATGAACATTTCACAAGTCAGAACTTTGATGTACGGTAGATAATTTGAATAAAATCTAATTTAGCGATGGAATATTGAATACATTTAAGAAATAGAGGAGAAAATGGCCTCATAAAATGATCTGATTAAATTTAGTGATGAACATATTAAAAATAGGTAGTAAGCTATTTGAATTTCTAATTATATTTAAGAATCGTTAACTTCTTAAGTAAACGACTAAGTTATAAAACCCATATTTATCTTTTTGAACTTTATATAATGTAAAATTAACTTTGTAATTTAAAGTAAGTACCCTGGATATGAGTCATTTTGTTAGTAAATATAAATGCATATTTAAAGACTTTTACTGCATAATTAAACTATAATTTTGTTTGAAAAACCACCATTTCGTCAACAAAGAGCTAGGTACAACGTTTATCAATTAAAGATTAATTTACTTTTTTACTGGATTACGGAAATACTCTCTTACATTTTGGTGATTTCCAAACTAAAGTTTTAATGACTTATGGGTGAAAAAATTTTTTTTTATTAATAAATAATTGCCCTTTCAAGCAACGAAAACTTATATAATAAATAAAATAAAGATTCGATTTAAGTTAATTTAAATTTGCTAATAAAAGATGTTAAGAATTTTGAATTATACTTAAAAAGTGATAGATTTTATATATTTTTTAAACAGATCTTTATTTTGTGTAACTTAAAATTTTCGAAAGAACAGAAAATTTACTTCATTATTAAAAGTAAGTAGTTTTAACATATCATTTTATGAGTGAATGCACTACCATAATAAAATCGAAACCCCACCCCCACATTGAAAATCATCGAGGTAATTTTTTTTATCCTTAACATTATTATGGCTTGTTTCCTAGATTCATACAGTTGTTATTTAACAGTCAATTACAAACTATGCCCTCATTGTTGTGTTGTTGATTTTAAATTCCAGGCACGTGTGACAGAAAGTTTCCTTTTAGACACTTATGATTTTTTGTTTTTATATTTTCCTACTTAAATACTATAAACAGTACGATAAAATATTATTTTATTTAGATTTATTGAATGTTTACTTCCGATTATATTCTCTTAAACGGAATGAATTCAATAATACTCAACTAAACATCAAGGAGTACACTACACTGTAAAAATTCTGGATCAAATTACGGTAAAAGTAACGAAACCTTGAGTTCAAGATCCGTAAAATCCATTTTACCTTAAATTCATTTTCACCATAAAATACTATACCGTAATTTTTACAGTAATACTTTTTAATTACAATGATTCTGTGGTTTTACCGTAAAAAATTACGTTAATCTGAAAAAATTACGATATATCGGATTACTCACTCCTTAAAATTTTGCAGTCAATAGTATTGGGATACTGATTGCTGATACATTTTTTCCGGAATTTAGTCCGGAATTTTTTACAGTGTAGGCCTATTTTAACTTTAGATAACAAAGGGATTTCATATTACTTATACAGATTTTCATGAGTGTAATTTCTTTATTCATTGAACAACTAAATAATATTTTAAAATTTTTGTTTCAGTTTATTCTTCAAAATGTGTATTGAACCTTTTAATCAAATTCTAAATTTAAGTTTAAAAGAATTTCAAGAATACTCAACTTTTAAAATTTGAAAGCTAGTTTCAACAGAACACATTTCCATCGATAAAATATTTAAATTAATCAATTATATTTACTTTCTAGTAAGTAAATATGGAGTATTTGCCTACTAGATTCTCAGTAGGTAAATATGGAGTAAATAGAATCCCTTTTTAGTTTAAAAGATGATCCTTAAGACTAAACGTGCTTTATACGCGAGTTATTTAGTTTTAATTAATTATATGAAATGAATTAATTAATTATACGAAGAATTTGTCTATCAACCAAATTTACCTTTGTAATGGAAATGAAAAACAAACAAAATAGTTGATTTATAGTAAGGTATAAGTTTTACTAAAGTTTTATTCAATTTCAAAAACGTTATTACGTTTGATACAAAGTATTTTGTAGAGATTAGTGCACGATGGTTATTTAATAAACTTATATATTCATGAATTATGAATTTTATTTGACTAAGACTGGATGTGAATTAATATCTATAATCGGATATTTACATGCTCATCTCAATGAAATGATCCAAAAATTAGATACTGCCAGGTAATATTTTAAAATTCGTCATCAGACTTAAATTCTACTTTTTGCATTCTCAAAATATAGAAAATATGACCTCAATAATTCAGTGAATGTTGGTCTTCGTAAAGTATTTTTTGCTTGTTTCTTCATATCTTGGAAATCGAATTTGAATTTTTTTGCATACAATTATAAAACTAGTTTATTCAAAAATAGTTCCATGCAAAAGAAAAATTGCTTACTTTTTCATTATTTTTTTCTTCTTGATGCAGAAAATATTTTAAATAGTAAGTTATACTAATCTTAAACTACCGTAATTTTTTTTATGATTAAATCTAAAATTGGAGTAGATTCGGTAGCTTCATTCCACAATACTACAAGTGAAAATTCCCTTGGAAATAGGATGAAGCTTCTCAACTGTAGACGATGGGTAAACGAAGCCTGTTTTAATGCAGGGATCAAAGTTATATGTGTGTTTTACTCTTAATTATTATCATGTAACTTAATGTGCGATAAATTTTACGCATATTCTTTACCTTCCATGATTTTAAATCTCCTGTATGTTTCCAAGAACAGGAGGGTCATAATATTGATTTGTTTCTTTAAGTAAATATATCTGCTGGAGAAATGTATTATGTAAACTTTTATATATATATATATATATATATATATATATATATATATATATATATATATATATATATATATATATATATATATATATATATATATATATATATATATATATATATATATATATATATATATATATATATATATATATATATATATATATATATATGTATACAAATTTTCAAAATTAGTTACTAAGTTCATCAAGAGATGACGCCAGAACTGAGAAAGCTGTCAAACACAAAAGGCTATTGACAAAAGTGGCAAGCACTCGTCCTAAGTTGTAATTTTAAATGAAAATTCTGTTTTATGGTGTTAGTTAAAAAAAGAACCATCTGTCGAGGCTCTTTTATAACAAATTTTTAAAAATTTGCTAAAAAATTAAATTTATAATGTTTTTGAAACAGAACAGAGCTAACTGCACGTTTCTTTCTTTTTTTATTTAATTGAATCTTTATATTATTGATCATTTTTGAATACAAGGTATGCTCAAAATCTGGAAGAAAAGGGTTAAAAAGGACTCGTTTTTCAATTTCTGCGAGCAAAATAAATAAAAAAAAGTCACACTCTTAATAACTTCTGAAACTGTCGGGATTTCACGAACAATTAAAAAGGTGAACTTTGAGTAAACTGATTAATTAGTGCATACTATAAAATAATTTCTGAAATCAAATTCCAAAAAGTTCTTCTTTTTTTTTCAAATAAAAATACTTACAACACAAGTCGGGGTGGGTGATTCCAATAGTTTGGTTAGAAAACCAGTCGTATAAGTTCGAAGATCATATTTTTCTTATTTGCTCCTTATTATTAGATACTAAAAGTAATTTCTTACCCTAAAATATCGTTGCAATCCTTATAAAACTCGTTTGACACAAAGATTTCTTACCTAATTCTTACAATTATATATATTCTTACAATTTATGTTATTCAAACTAATATTAATTGTAGAACTTGTAATTTTTTACAAATCTTTTTAAAAAATGCAGTTTTTATTTGCCGAAATTGAAATCGGAAAGAAATCAATTGAATAGTTTCAGAATTACTTTTCCGATTGTCTTAATTTATAAATATCTTCAGAATGTAAATAAATTTATTAATAACAATCCGGTAACTAGCTAGTCTGCTTTTTGAAATAAGTAGAAGTATTTCGAGATTTTAAATCGGGCAGTATAAAATCAAGGCTATATGTAAGCAAAATAAACTACTAAAATCTACTTAAGTGTGTGTGAATTTAATTTTTGCCTTTTACACATGTTCGTATGGTATCGTGGTGACTAAAAATTTTTAGTACAACATATGCTAACATTAAAGAGAAATGTGCTAATTATCTCAATGGTATATTTGACGAATAATAAAACAAGTGAGCAATTTTGTCAAACTGTGCACTTACCTAAGCCCTAAATGTGTGTACATAAATATTTTCCTCGTATACATATACTAACCATTTGTTCAGTTAAATTTATTTTCAGTTTTGTATTTTACCTTAAATCTGTGGTTATAAGAGCTACAATTTTGAAAACCAGATATTCCTGTAAACCGTTACTGTATGAACGGAGAAATTATCAAATTAATGGTTTAAATATCGTGTATTTTGGTTTTATTAACCAGAATTATTATTATTATTTTTTAAGCAGAAATGTCTTTACCATATATTAAGGTACTTTTAACAGAATTTTTTTTTCCGTATACAATTTATAATTATGAGTATTATTTTGATTTAACAAGTTTTTAGTTATTTTATACATAATGTCGAAATTTTATTTTTCTTAAAATAATTTTACGTAGAAAAAGTTTTTATTACAAACTTTGCTTGCGTTGTCAAAAGGCATATTTATCACAATTCGCTGGAATACATAAATTGTTTTCGTCAAAATTTTTTTTTAATTAATTTTAATTAATTTTTTTTAATTAATAATTACATAGACGTAAGTTGTAGACAAAATTAGTCTTTACCTATATAGTTTGTTTCATACAAAGTTTTTATATAAACTTTTTATAGAAAGTTTTTATACAAAGTTTATTTTTTTTATTATCAGAATTTGCTTACGTAAACAAAAAATCAATTAGAAATCTCTTACATAGAGAAACTTTTATCAAAATTTTCCTTCGTAGTAAAAAAAAACTATTTAAAACTTTGCTTACGTGAACATATGTTTTTTTTCCCCAAAACTTATTTACGAAAGCAAAATAAATTTTTATTAAAGCATTCTCACGAAGAAAAATGTTAATTAGTAAAGACAAAAGCCATAATTTGCTTCCATTAATTTTTTTTTAAAGTTTTGTCTTCCACTATTTTAAATATTAAAACAGAATCTGCAAGTATTCTCTAACAATTCTGTTACATTAGTTTTCATTAAAAGCTTTATTGCAGTGTCGAAAAGTGTATAGAATTGCTCTTATTAATTTAATATTCGTCTATTCTAATGTGTCCAAAAGAATATTGTGCATGACACGGAAATGATTAATAGCTTTTAATATTTAGTACAACATAATAGATAAAATTTGCTACTGATAAAAAGTTTTTTTTATGGCAATGTGAATAGTTTGAGATAATAATGATTAATAATACAGACAATTCACACGGGGTTGAGTTCATGAATGAAGAATTTTCTATAATAGACCAGACAATGAGAACTTTTATGAATATTTTCGAAACTATTTTATAACATTTAATATTTTATTCTTAATATTAATTTTAATGTGGGTTTTAGTGGGACAATAAGTAGAATAAACTCTACTAAAATTGCATGTGATGATATTTAGTTTAAAGATAAATAAGATTGTTAATAAATAAAATTGCGATAAAAGTTGCTGGTACGATGTTGATTAGATTTAGTAATCGAAATCTGCTGATCTCAATCAATTGCTATAACATACTGATGTGAATCCTTGCTTTGAATCAATTTATATACTTATTCAAATCACTTTTGAAGATGGAATTGAAAGGAATCAAAAAACTAATTCGTATGAATCACATTGTTATCTCTATGCAACTTAAAAAAAACTTCTATAAAGTCTAGTTAGTTTTCATTCATTAAGTATGGTAGAAAAAATATAAAATCATTGTTTAGCTGCTTTTTTTTAAAAAATGTATGTATATATGTATATATATAATGGAATGTATATATATATTAAAAAAAAGTATATATATATATATATATATATATATATATATATATATATATATATATATATATATATATATATATATATATATATATATATATATATATATATATATATATATATATTATCATATAGAGAAATTATAGACTTATGAAAAAGGTAGGGAAAATAATAATTAGAAAAATAACGAACAACTAATTAAAAAAAAAAAGGATAAAATTTTATTTAAAAAAACCGTTATTTAAAAAACATCCTTGTAAAATTTCCCGTTCATGTAAGTACATCTGATTTCGCTACTCCCTTTATAGTTTATGTTTTATACTGTATTTTTAAATTTTTTTAAATTTTATTTTCTGTTTTTACGTGTTATTTTTTCTTATTGTGTTCTTTTTTATTTTTTCTAATTTTCGTAAAAAAAATTTTTTTTAGTGCTCTTCACACTATTGCATTAATATATTTTGCTTTGGCTATATTTATACAATATCAGAAAGCACTCAATTTTGCTAATATAATCGTGTGGGCTGATGAAAAGATTATATCTTTTTTCCCCGTTTTTTTTAAATAAAATTTCGTCATCTTTTTTTTTTTTTTAATTAGTTGTTTGTTATTTTTTTAATTATTATTTCCCCCCTTTTTCATATGTCTATAATTTTTCTTTGTTTTATCTTCATTTTTAACTTATCTAATGAGTTCTGTTTGCTTGCGCAATAAATGAAATTTATTGTTTTTCTCAACTTTCTTCGTGTTTTCTTGTATTTATTTGTTTTATTATATATATATATATATATAATACAAAAATTATAAATACTTTTGTATTAATAAAGAATTAAAACTCTTTCGGTTTCATAAAATGTCTTTGTTAAAGTTAAAGAGTAAGCATAGAGATATTCTATTTGATGAATTCAAGGCTGAAAACATACCATTGAATTATAATTAGATTTATATTTCGAAGGAGGAGTTATTTTTAGAATCTTGTCCCTCTTGCACTTCCATATTAGGAAACATTAAATAATTTTCCATAATGCGTTGAGTTACAAAGGTATGTACGACTGGAACCTAATTACATCATTCTCTGTAGTATTTAATGCGGGACCGATGGTTTTCGCATGTCTCTTGCTGATTAACGTGTTCCAATAAACATCTGCCGGAACCATCCAGAGTTTCGTCCACATCCCCTCCCTTGTTGTGTGGGGATGTGAACTGTTATAACCACCAGCCTAACCTTAAATAAACATTTTTATAACGTATTATGGCTTGTGACTGCATTAAAGATGAATACAACAATGATAACAGTGATGTAGCCCTGTTATTATATGTAGCCCTGTTAACAGTGGTGTAGCCCTGTTATTTTTTTTTAATAAAAAATATAATAATTAGGATTAGGGTATGATTAAAGCCTTAAAATTTATGAAAAATTTTCATAATTACTGTTTGATTGAATGATTAATAATCCTCGTAACCAAACTTCATTATCTAGTTTAATTCTAGTAAAGATAATTATAGCTATGAAAAGGAGAAAAAAATTAGATGATTATATGCAATATTTGCATAATTTTTTTTATCTTCCAGATATTATTCTTTTAACGAGCTTTTAATTAAAAAAAACCTTAAAGAGTTAAGCATAATTTAAAACTGAAAATTGCTTACCTCGTTCAATTATCTTTACCAAAATAGTTCTACTTTTAAAACAGCTTCCTATCATTTACGAAAACTTTCCATAGAAAAAATAAGAATGAAATAAGACATTTAAAAAGAGAAAATTTCTAGTATACTGCTTTTATAACTACTGTGTTAAAAAGGAATTAAAATTTTGTTTTACTAACAATACATAATTTTTTTTTGTTGAAAACTACAGATGTTTTATTTCCCTCCTAATTTAACTTCTAACCTAACTTATATTTTTTCGATAAATTAAATCAAAGCTTGGTTTTGACTATGTCGTTACCAAGCCAGTAGCTAATTCTTTTATATAGAAATTATTTCCATAGCTTGCTCTGTTCTGTTAGTAAAATAGTTCTTGTTAGGAAAAATGAGTAAAATGTTGTTGCAAATAACAAAACTAATTATAAATAAGCAATAAATGGAATATTATATGAATAGAAAGTATGTAAAATACATGTTATAAATAGCAATAAAGTAAATAAAACAAATCTTCTCTCTCAATATTAAATTACGAGTACAAATATGTTCCTACATGTATTCGCTAATACAGTAAAACCTCGTTAAGTCGTCACTCAAGGGACCGAACATTTTCGGCGACTTAAGCGGAGTGACGACTTAAATGGAGTTAGAAATTTCTTTAAAAAAACTAAAATAACATTGAAATTTTTTAATAGACTGCAATAGGATTCGTTGAGAAAAATTAGATTTTTAGAATGTAATGCACATGCAAATAAATGTGTAGAAAAGGAATACAAATACTTTTGTATAGTTACCACTTTTTATTTCTGAGCATTAAAATAGCTTAACATAGTGGATTGATGCAGGAATTGTTGATTGCTGTTAACCTTCTTTTCCAATATCATCAGCGCCTTGAATTCTTCCTCTGTTGTGCTTTCAATTGATGTTAAATATCGTCTAACTTTCTCTAAGGCTTCTAATGTTTCAGTCTTGCTGGGCGGAATTCCACACGAATTCTCATCATCACTATCCTCGCTGGAACTGTGTTGTTTTTCATCTAAAAATTCTGAAGTTAAATCTTTTACAGTCGCTTGTGAACAAATAGCGATGTCATTGTCAATATCGACAAATGCATTTACGTCATTGACACTGCAACCTTTCTCATTAACAACTTGCAGCAAATTTTCTAAGGGCTCGGGGTCGACTTCTTCACAGAGGATATCTTCGGATTCTGCATTGGCTACAAATCCCGCGTGTCTGAAGCAATTAAAAACAGTTTGCGTAGAAACTGAGCTCCAACTTCTATGCACATAATTGATCGCGTCTAAAACGGAAACTCCAAACTTTTCATTTTTATCCAATGCTTTTATCAGGTCTTTTACTAGCATTTTTTTGTACTTTCTTTTGAAGTCCCGAATTATCCCTTGATCTAATGGCTGAAGAAGTGCAGTAACATTTGGAGGAAGGAAAACGATTTCAATAGCTTTTAAGCTTTCGGGTTGACTATGGGCTGTGCAATTATCGACAATAAGGGCAACTTTTCTCTTTTGGCGCGAAAACTGGGAATCCAATTTACGGATATGCCGTTCCCAAATCATTGTAGTCATCCATGCATTTGAATTTGCTTCATATTCAACTGGCAGAGATTTAACGTTTTTGAAACAACGTGGCCTTTTGCTCTTGCCTATCACTAGTGGTTTAAGCTTTTCATTTCCATTCATATTCGCTCCCAGCAAAAGTGTTAGACGTTGCTTGCTGGCTTTTCCAGTGGTGCATTTTTCACCCTTAAACGATAGAGTTTTATCAGGCAAAAGACGATAAAATAAGCCCGTTTCATCTAGATTAAAAACATTCGAGGCATCAAACCTGGATAAAATGTCCTTGAGAACACTATTCCTCCAATTTTCTATAGCATCACCATCAACAGCTGCGGCTTCCCCACAAATCGTTTTAAAAGAAAGACAATTTCTGTCTTTGAAACGCTCCAGCCAACCATTGCTGCAATGGAAATCTTCTATGTTCAACTCCTTAGCAATTTCAAACGCTTTTTCTTTAAGAATGACGGAAGAAATAGGCACATTTTGCGATCTTGCATGCTTTAACCATCGAACTAAAATCTCCTCGATCTCGTCAAACATTGATTTCCTCATTCTCTTTCTATTGTCTTTGCAGTCTGCTTCTTCAATGGTTTGCTTTGATGATAGTAAATCACTTAAAGTAGTTCTCGGAATATTGTGTTCTATGGCAAAAGCTGTTTTCGAAACATTTGACTTTTCAAAAAGTGCAATTAAGTCCTTTTTTTCTTTGAGAGATAACGAGGTAAGTTTTCGTTTTCCCGGCATTTTGAAACGTATTCAAATCACAATTTTGTAAGAAAATAAAATGGCCCTTATAGCGGAGCTTACTCGCTATGAAATGAAGTCCCACTGAAGTACGTACAATAAAGAAAAACGTCTACACTCGACTGAGTCGGAGCAAGAAGTGAGAACTTTGAACGATTGGCATGCAAAATTCCAAGAATCCAAATCCCCTAAAAAGAAAGGAATGCTCACAGCTGTAGAGCGAACTTCGTGGGTGGTCCGAAATTCCCGGAGATACTTAAAGTGAAAGGGGCGGGTCTGAAAAGATAACAGATAGGTTTGCCATTAAAAAAGATAGGTTTGCCATTTTTTTGGGGTGACGAATTATCCGGAGTAGAGTTAAATTCGATGACGGGTAAAAGAGGGTTATTTTACATTATTGTCTATGAGGCTTAGTCGGGACCACAGGAAAACGACGACTTAAGCGGAGTGACGACTTATCAGGGTGACGACTTAATGAGGTTTTACTGTACTTATAAAACGAAAGCATTGATTTTCGTTAAGTTATTCTTTTCTTGGTATCTGCATTTTGCTACGATTTTTCTCATTTAACAGCATTCCACATCAGGTATTGAAATAGGATTAAATTTCATTTATAAATCAATTTTGCAATTTGTAAGAAATTTTATACAGTATTTTTTTTATTGGTGAAATAATGTATTTTTAATTACTTTCGTGATTGTAAAAATCCATCTTGAGAAGTATTGTTAATAATTGATTTCTTCTCACTGTTAGAAATTTTTTTATTTATTTTTTTATAGTCTAGACGAAATTGATGAAAAGCTATTAATATCTTTTCCGTATGAAGATCCCAGGCATGTATGGGTAATTTTTTTTATTCAGATATGGTTATTTTATAACTGTACCTTTAGGTCACAGTCTAGTTTTTCGATTATTCTCATTTCATTATTATTTTGAATTCTTAAGGATTGAAATCTGCTCATTATTAACGTTTAGGAAACACGTTTCTTAGGACAATCATTTTCTTCTTTCAAGTTTAGGAAAAGTCAGTTAGAATTTGTCAAAGTGGGCATAAAAAATTCATTTTTGAAGATCGAAAATCCGATATTTATCGAAAGAAATGCAAGTTTATTCTATCTAATTTCTTATTAGTATCTAATTTCCTATTAGTATCTAATTTCTTATTAGTATCTAATTTCTTATTAGTATCTAATTTCTTAAATTTAAGTATCGTCTGAACAAAATAACTAGCAATAAATATACCCACAAACCACAAGAGAAAAAAATTCTTGTGAAATTATCGTTCTGTATGGTAATGAAATTTTTGGTAAAAAAAAAACAAGCATAATTCTGGTTAATAAGATCCAAAATATATGGTATTTAAATCATTCGGTTGGTAATTTTTCTGTTCATATGGTAACAGTTTACCGGAAAGTATCATTTTCAAAATTATAGTTCTTATTACTACACATTTAGTAAGAATAAAAAATGAAAAATAAATTTTACCGAATAAATAGTTTTTATAAAATATTATAAAGTATCATGATAAAATTACCAAATTTTATCACATTTACCAATTTTTATCACATATTTTTAAACCATATTTAATTCTTACTTTCACCGAAATCATTACCAAAGCACTTCGGTAAAAATTAGCGAGCTTTTTGGTGTTCCCATAGAGCTAGAGACTGGTAAATTTTTCCATATTCTGATAGTTTTGACCATAATTTTTTTTTCTCAGTGCACTATTGTTCATAAAATCTGAATAATAGATTAAAAAATAGTAAGGTGTTTAGAATTTTATTTTGTACGTTAGTTTCGTAATTTCTAATTTTGCATGTTTTGCAATAAATTATAAGTGGATTATTTTTAAAAATAAACGAAACTTTGAATACCTTTCAATGTAAAGACTGTAGGGTAACATCTTTTGGGTTGAAAACTCCTTAAATTGTGTGACTTTATTTCAAGTTTAAACCGACTCGAGCGTTCATGTACACTTTAAAGCGAATATTTAAATAATAATTCTACATCATTTACACCATTGATGAATCCCTCTGAAAAGGTCAATTTCGGAACGTGGCAGACGACAGCATGTCGATAAATCTATAAAAAATAAATTTTTAAAAAAATAACTAAAACTGATAAAATTATCCTCTTTTTTGAATAAGAAACCTATTTTTGAATTTTTTTATAGAAATGAAAACGAAAAAATATGCAATTATTATTTTTATGAAGCATTCTTAGATTTTCTTGAAAGTTTTCTTTTGTGCTACTTAAATCACACAACAATTTTTTCTCTTTGGTTTTTTTTTCTTTCAAAAATGTATGTATAATTGAGAAAGGAAAATGTTTCATATAAGTTAACATAACTTTATAATACAAACATATTGATTGCTCTACTAGGTGTTTCATATTTTCGAGATAAAAAATAATTGTAAGCGATTTGTTTCATTTTGTTAAAAAAAATACAATTTTTAATAGGACACTTAATAATATTATGGGATTGTATAAACCAGCGGTTCCCAAATTTTTTTCCAGCTATGGAACCCTAAATGTTCCACCTTGTTTTCTAAGAATCCTGACTGTATTAATTTAACGTACGAAGACAATTGTGAATGTATTAACCAATAAGAGACTAATAAATAAATAATACCAAAAATCTTAAGCAGTAAAATATATCCCGATTAACTTCATATGTTTCAAAAATATACAAATTGGAAATAACAGTAGACATGTTTCAAGCGTCCCAAAACAGGTGTCCGTTTTCAAGGCTTGCCAGACGTGAGTGAGAGGAAACAAAAGTGATTTGAAATATAAAACGTAAAGTTATCAACAAAAAATGATGGGGGGAAACAAAACTACGACAACCACGGTAGCTGAGAAAGAAATAGATGAAAAACAGAACTAGTAAAACAACGGTGCAAATCAGGATAAAATGCATTTCCACGTGCTGTGTAGAGGTGTCACGTGCTTTTATTCGTATGAATGCTGATTCCCCTGTTAACGACAACGTTAAGTTTTGCAACTTTACGTTTTATATTTCATATCACGTTTGTTTCATCTCATTCACTTCTGGCAAGTCCTCGGCACCTGTTTTTGAGCCCTTTAAAAGTGTCGACTGTTATTTTCAATTTATTTATTTTTGAAGCGAATAAAGTTTTCAATCGGCCAATGAAAGACTACTTTATTTTGAAAACATATGGTTTTCGTTGAAATGAAAGCTAAAAAGAACTGCTATAAATGTTGAAAATGGTTTTTCGGAAACATATTTCTTTATTAGACTATTTAGTTATAATTATTATTTTTTATTCGAAAAAGGCAATGGGAAATACTAATGCAATTTTTTTTATAAATGTATGTTTTATTCATAACTTATTCGATACGTTGAAATTAGAAAAATTATCTAGATTATTTTTAAAAAATATTACCATTTCTTTTATATTTCGTAACCTACTTTCATTATTTTTTTTCTATTTCATACTTAAATAATTTCATAAATGCAACCTAAATATTATGAAAATAATGAATTATTGATTAGATTTAATATAATCACAGGTTTCGAAATTATTTTTTTTTTAAAATTACGATTTAAAAAAGTCTTAACTCTCGAAATCCCTTTTTCAGGATTGCGCTAGGGACCAATTAGAAATCAATGGTACATGCCATAGGTATATACCTTAATAACTTGAGTTTATATTTGTTGTAACACATATTAAACTTTCCTAAAAAGATTTAACTTAAAATTGGTTGAGTACTACGGAAGTAAGATGAATCAATTCCTTTTTCATGAGATCAAATTCCATAGAGTTTTAGTGTCTGTCTTCACGGCAATGAAAGTAATAGATAGGAAAAACGACTTCTATAGGGGCTCTTAGAATATGTTGGGAATGAAAACTAAAAAGCAAAAATTTTGTTTTAAATAGAAAATTGTTCTGAATGAATAATCATGTATTTTTCTTTTTACCGCTAAAGTTTACTTGTTTTTAAAAGCAACAAAAAATAAATAAACAAATAATAATCTTTTTATAAATTGTTTTTTAGACTTTGAAATCCTAACCCATGTAGCATGATACTTAAATTAAACGTAAATTTTATTGGTAAAGTCAATACGCTTTATACGTACGTAATATTGATGGAATGATATAACCATTGAGATATTTGGTATATTTTACGTAATATTAATGAAATAGATTTTACCAACTGCCCTTCGGTAAGTTTGCTTTCGTATATTTTACGAAAGATTGACGTAAGATTATTTACTATTTAGATTTAGTAGAAATGATTCTGTGTATTTTGCGTGTTACTGACAAAGCAAATTTACCAATTTCGATAAATTTCGGTTTGAATTTATTGACACAAATTCTCTGCTTTTTTTATAACCATGTTTTTCTGTAATTTGACTTTACAACTTACGTAGATTCTGATGTACTGTTGACGTAAATAATATGTAGAAAATAACGTACTCATTCTTACGTAGTAAAAAGTGGTTGGTAAAATATTCGTAAAATAAACTAATTTATTTACGTGAAATTTTATGTAAATTTTACGTTTTTTGAATAATCATTTTTTGCTGTAATTCGCCGTTTCAGTTTTACGTAAATTTAGCAAATGCTTAGTAAAATTTAAAGGAGAAATATGTTTGACGTAAAAGTGATGGTTCTCTACTACTTGGGAAATGACCTTTTGTCGGCATCCGAGACTTAATGAATACATTTCATTATCAATTGTAAAAGAAATTAATTAAAGAAGAATTGAAGTGGCATCTGTTCTAATTTAATTTTAGTGAATGTATAAACCGAAAATGAATGAGCTGAATGTATGGTTTCCGTTTAAAATAAAAATGAAACTGGACCAAAGTAAAAGTTTAGAATGGACTTTAGTGAAACATACAGATATTTCTTCGTAGTTGAATTATATTATTTTCATTCGATGTGAAATACTGATGCGATTTTTCATATTCTTTTCGTAATTCATTCATTATAGTGCTGGTAGAAAAAATATAATATTTTGTTTTGAATTTTCTTTTTTCACAAGAATTTAAATGGAATAATTTCAAGAAAAAATTATTATTATTATTTTTGCTTTGTTTCCAAATCGCTTAAATTAACTTCTATATAATTTATAATAGAAATAAGGTTTCAAAGTTTAAGGTTTCAAAATTGAAAACAAAATGCAAGTGTCCAAAAGGATGTTTAGTTAAACTTTTTTGACACATTATATTTAAGTTACCTATTTTAATTTTCCAACATCAATGTTTTGCTCTGAATATGAAATTCTTGTTAAAAATAAATTTACAAAACTAAATTTGTTTTTTTTTCCCCAGAAATTTGTAAAACCAAATTGTTAATTTCTTTTTTTTAATTTCATGATGACAAATTAAAGTTTTTTCAACACTTTATTTGTTGTAGATAAGATTCATAAAGTTAAATTTACTTTTTCCTTTAATTTTTCAAAATTTTACGCACAGGATATTAATTTTGTTAACATTTTCTCGAAGACAAATCATTTCAATTAGAATAAAATTGTTATACCATTAACGTATAAATATCCTATTCCAAATTTCGAGCAATTATTTTTGATGCTTATTTTTGATACATCATTTTCAAATTTTGAAGTTTAATTGCATTAAACCAAGTTTAACACGAGTGAAAAACTCATTCTTGTATCGTAACTTATTTAAAATAAAAAAATACTTTTGTATAATTTAAAACAAAAGTTAAAGTATGTATAACAATAAATGAAAGGGTGTGTGTGTCTGTCTGTGTGTGTCTTTCATAACACCAGACACATTTGGTCTGTACTTGAGTCTTGTAATTTTGTATAAGGGGAAACTGTAGACCACGATCTAAAAATAGATAATAGATAAAACTTTCAATTAGTCAATTCGGTAAGGACGTTTAAAAAATGATACGTAACACTGATAAATCAGTGTTTTCGAAATGGTATTCGGTGGAACCCTGGGGTTCCGTTAGAGGCTCACAGGGGTTCCATTTAAGTTAGTTTTTAAATTACAACTTTAAATTTTTTTTAATCACAGTAATGATTAAACTTGTCATTTTATTTATATCTAAACAGCAAACCATCACTTATTTAATATTTTAGTTAGTTTTATGAAATTTAAACAATTATTTATTAAAATAACAATGTAAAGGAATTATCAATTTTAAAAAAAAAATATTTCTTCCAATAACAATATATCGAATAAATTATGAGAAAGCTATGCATTTATAAAACGTTACATTTTTATTTCTTATCGAACTTTAAAATTCAATATAAAATGATCAATTCCTAGAATAAAGAATTATGTTTCTATATTAATCATTCTCAATGTTTATAACGATTCTTTTTCGAAAACTATAATTCATCGTACTTTTATTCGTTTTTACACCAAATTCAGAACTAATCTAAATGTTACTCCTGAGCTGTTTGTCTTTATTTTAAGTCTATTATTGGTAATTTCGTTCTTTACCTTAAATGTGATCAAAATAATTATTACTTATTTTGGTTAGTATTTTATCGGCTATTCATTTTATTTATTAATTTGATGTTCTGCCAAAAGAAACTCAATCATGTAGGGTTCCTTAATTGTAAAGAATTGGGAAATACTGAATTAAACTATAGAATATTCTATTTTTTTCTCTCCATAGATTTAAAAGATAGCTTCATTCATATTTGGTAGCACTCAAAAACGGGTTCATAGCACGTTCTTCAATAATTATTTTTTATTCATTATCTAAGTTAAGCAAAATGAACATGAAATGACGTCCCTTAATAAAGAATACACTATTTAAAATCACTTAATTATTTTCTTTATAAACTAAACTCAGGGACGTGACAGCCCATAGAGGGCCAAAGCCTACTGTGCCCATCTCAGTTTTCTTAACCTTTGGCTTCTAGGATAAGGATAACCTTTGGGTTTCATGTAAGAGCAGATGTTCCGGTTGGGTCAAAGCAGAACCCCGAGTATTTAGTTCCCAAGCATGCTTGGTACTCATTTTATCGACTCACTGAAGGGATGAAAGGCTAAGTCAACCTTGCCCGGACCGAAGATCGAACCAAGGACCTGTGCAACTATTTTTTTTATAGCGACAATTTAAAAACGCCCTTTTTAAACCTAATCATGTGTATAAACGTATCTGATGTTTTTTAAGCTTACGCTCACAGCTCGGTATTTCTTACACTGCTTTTTTTTTCTATTCTTAAGTGCGTTAAAATTGTTGCCATATCCAGGCAAAAAAAGAAAAAAAAAAGAAAAAAGAAAGAAAAAAAAATAATGAATATAGAAAATGAAAATTAATACAAAGTTTGACCATCCCAAAACATCGAAATGCTTTTAAATGCATTTCATTATTCGAAAGGTAATATTGTATTTTCAATTTCAAAATTCCTAATTTATAAAATAAATTCTGTTTACTATAATTGTTTCAGGGAAAATATCCCCTATTTTTTTTCCATCCTCAAAACATACGAGACAGTGCACTTCCGTTAGGAGGCAATAAGGATCCTAAGGAGGCAACTTTGAACCGAAAGACTACCGCTGCACGCTTGTTGTTTCGTTATCTTTTTCACAGGCCCTCCTAAAGTTATTTCTCCTTAGATAAATTTGATCAAGCGTATTTTTTAATGAATGGATAAATTAATAGTTTTTTTTCACTCTTTAACATTACCTTAAATGTTTCGGTCGTAAAATTAAAAAATACTGAATACAGATGCTCTTAAAATCTTCTTTTTCTTCCCTTACTGCCTAATGGGTGCATAATTATGACTATTATAGAAGTTAAATAACAACAATTTAAAAACGAACAAATTCTTAAACAACTCCCACATTGTTTTATCTTTCACCAGCTCAATGTCTGTCTTAAATAAAGAGTGCATTTAAAAAAAAAAAATCTTCTTTAATATTTATCAGCGTAATTGCGGCGTTTAAAGTTTATAGTTGTTTTAAAACGAACCCCACATCCTTCTTCACGTTGTTCATCATCACCACGTCAAGAAAGAAAAAAAGATAAAAAAGAGCTTTTTTGTTCCCTGCCCAAATGAGAGTTTCTCTCTCATCTTTTTTTTACTGACACACTAAAGAGCAGAGACGGTCCTGTCCCGAGTAGAATTTGAGATATATTAGACAGTGGGACATTTAATCGTCGGGGAACATTCACAAATTGTAAACTTATTAATTCCAGGGCACTAGACAAAACTGGACTAAATAGAAGAAACTTAAAAAAAAAAAAAAAAAAAAAAGACTGTAGGAGAATTTTATGAACAACTTAAACTTCAGCTTAAATTATGACAGCTTCAGAATTGCATCAAAAAGATGCATTTTTAATGCACTTTGGAAATTTGTGGGAAATAAATGCTTATGATTTTTCTATTCTCATTTGAGAATTATGAAAAATTTAAGAATAATGAAGTAAAAAATTTAGATTTCTTTTCTGCTGAATTCTATTATTTTACCCATTTATTAAAATTGATTTTCACATAGTTTTTAAAATCCAATATTTTTAATGCGATATTTTTTATTACAACAACTGAATCTCAAAATGAAAATAAGCATTTAGCGAACCCTTTATAAAGTCCGATTCGAGTCATTTCGCCATCAATCTCTTTTTCGCTAGTTATGGCTACGTATTTCACATTTTTTTAATTATTTTTTGTTTTAATTTGATGATGATATACAAAATGCGAGAATGTTACCCATAATATTAGAATTAAAAAATATTACATATTCAATTTAAAAAAATTATTTTGTTTTATCCAAAAAGGTTTTTTTTTTTTTTTTTTTTGAAGTCGATGTTTTAGTTACTTTAAATAAGTAACTTGTGTATTGGTTATTATCAAAAGTATCTAGCAGAAAGATCTTAGTAATGGAGAGATATGTCGCAGAAAGCACGAAAAAATTCTGCCGCAGGGCTGCAGGCATTTCGTCAAAAAAAAAAAAATGCTATTTCTTCCAAGATTCTAGAAGAAACTAGAAGAAACATTGGCAGGAGAACGCTCTATCCATGAGGTGGTTATTGAGATATGAGCAGCTCATCTGCTGTTTAACATTGTTGAAAAAAATAGCGTAAGAAAAATAGAAGTTTAGCGTATAAATAATTTATGACTGCCTTTATTTTTCTTGAAAATCTCAACGAATTTATGCCGAAGCTTTCATTTATTTCTTAAATTAAATACGCTTTTCTAAGCACACGTTCGCAAAATCGTAGCAGACAAAAAGTAGAAGATCAATAATCTTACTTAGAGTAAGTATAATAATTTCCTCACTTGAGTAGAAGAAACAGCAGACGTAAACAAATATATGAACCCTTATTCCTTAAGTAAACAGTGTTCTGAGCCACCATCTTGGAATGACGCCATCAACTGTTTACCTGGGGAATGTCCCTGACATTCTCTTTGCCCAACCACTCGTCTTCGAAAATCTTTTTGACGTTAAAAGATGTTCTTTTATTGAAAAATCTCATTCAGATGATTTTCTGCGAAATGCAAGAATCGTCAAGTTGCATTTTCTTTTTTTAAGCTTTGATTAATGTTTGTGTTGTTATTTTTCATATTCGTTACTTCGTTTTGGTAAGCGGAATTGAAAGAAAGTAACAGTTTTCAGAAAAAAAAGTTTTTTCTTTCTTTTATTTATGATCAAATTTAAGAATGGAGTGTTAAGATGATGACATTTTCCTTGAAATATTATTATTCAAATGAAATATTTTATAGTTAGAAAAACAGTTTTTTTATTATTAAAAAAGTGGTTGGACATTTGTGCTTAAACGAAGTGGATATTTTCTATTACGAGTACCCTATTCAGTTCAAAAAATAGCAATGATGTCGTATCAATAAAAAGATATTTTCATTGTTTTTTTTAAAAGAAAGGTTTTTTCTTTCTTTTATTCATGATCAAATTTAAGAATGAAGTGTTAAGATGATGACATTTTCCTTGAAATATTATTATTCCAAATGAAATATTTTATAGTTAGAAAAACAGTTTTTTCATTATTAAAAAAGTGGTTGGACATTTGTGCTTAAACGAAGTGGATATTTTCTATTATGAGTACCCTATTCAGTTCAAAAAATAGCAATGATGTCGCATCAATAAAAAAGATATTTTCATTTGTTATAATAGACATAAAGATCTTAATTTCGACAAAAATACCTCTCATGAAAGAATAAGGTTACTAGTCGTTATCTTTTTAAAAATAAAAAAAAAGATGTTCTCAAAATGGTTGTCTGATGGGTTAAAACGATTCAGATCAGGTGTAGGAATTAGGACTCGATTTTTGAACCTTATTTTTCCAATTTAACTAGTTTATAAAATGTTATACTTTTCAATATTTTAGTTAGCATAAAATGTATTAACATCCACAAAAATATCTCGTTTAAAAACTAGCGTTTTGCATACTATTCGTGACATTATCTTTTTGTTATGTTATGTTACTGATAATGTTTGTGATAATATCCTATTCAGCCGTTACAGCTATTAATGTTCGCGTGTTATCGTTTGTGATTACAACATTGTCGTATTCGAAACACCTATTATCGTTAACCTATGTCAATCAGAATCTAGCGTTGTTTTTACAGGTTAGCGAATTTGGTTTCATGATCTCTATGACCGATAAATACCCTGATTTTATTCGAAACACACTTAAAATTACATTTTTTCCCTTCTTTAGTTTTACCTAAAACATGCAAAGTACAAATCATTGTAAGGAAATGGCAGAGTTTTTTTAAAAAAAAATTAGATGTCACAAGAAAAGATATTACTTTAGTTTTACTTAACAACATTACTTTATAACAATCGACGAAAAACCTTTAAAAAAACCTTTCTTTTGAGAAGCACTTTAAGAGCGAACGCTATTGTACAAACAGTTAAAATAAGTATCCTGGATTTATAGATTACGCAAATTGAAAACTTGCTTACAAGAAATAAACACAAGGCATAATCTTTATTTTTTATATTGTGAACTTTGAACCTATAAATTTACCCAGCTCCTTAATTAATCAGGAAGCGAATCAACATATTTAATTAGAATTAATTTATTGGAATTAGAATCTCATTCGCTTCAGTTTCGAATTTTTTTTTTTTTTTTGATAGTGCTAGAAATGCAAAACAAAAGTTAATTGCACCACGAAATGTATGTTAACTAATTATCATTTACATGTGATATTATCTGTTAATGGATTAATAGCCCGCACGACATATTTAAATGTATTTTAGACTAAACATTTAGTTATAGAACTTATGTTTCGTTATACAAATACTGTTAGGCACACATAAAAATTTAGATAGAATGGAATATGTTATTAGTGGCAAGAGAAGCTTAGCCACAAGTTATTGTTATGACAGCAGAGATTTATCATAATATGGATAGAAGAAATTGTTTTTTTTTTATTTCTTTGCCTTTTTATTTTCTTTCCTTTAAATAAATATATTAAGAAAAAAAAACTATACAAGGTGATTGAAATTTTTTAGATGAGGCTTTCACTGATTAGATAGTTAAAAAAAAAGAATGAAACAAAAAACAGACATGGCAATTTTTTTTGAACAACCTGATGAAAATGTGAAGCCTACTTTTTCCAAAATACCTAATTGTCCATAAATGGTGTTAAAGAAGTATTACTAAATATTCTTTTTGTTATCTTATAGTCATTGAAAGAGTTCTTACATTTTTTACAGTCTTAAATGGATCTTTCAGAAATGGGCCCCCACAATTTAATCACGTTGTATTCATAAAGTTGACCAATTACATAAAACAGAATAAACTCATATCAATGCAACAACAACAACATTACAATGTGACACAGTTAGATGAGTCAATGCCTTTAAACTCTACTACGTTAAATTTTATGTATTTCCCTTTAATACAATTTTATCAAACTGAACGTACTATTATATTTCGGCTTGAAGAACGTGAAAGATGTGTCCGAAATTAGGACATGAACCGATCTTTCATAGCACTACAAGGTTAGAATTCTAATCACAAGTTTGAGTTTCCTTCTGCTAAAATCATTCAACACTGCTCTATATCTATCGAATTTGATTTCCGGGAATTATTCTTTATTTTCAAAAGGAATTAATAAATAAGTCAATAATCCCACAGTGATCACAATACCCTCAGTTTTCAACCTTTTGCCATTCGCCTAAATTTATAACATCACTTTCGTGACCGTGCCTTGCACCTAGTTTTCTAAACTGTGACCGTGAGCCTTCCTAAGCCAAATGTCCGGATAGACGCACACATTTGATTTGTGTTGCTGTACGAGTACCGTAAACCGGGGCGAGTCTACCCATTTTTTCAGTTTGTCAACTTTCAAGTGGTCAAACTTTTCTAAACATTAAAGAAAAAAGGCTTTTAATGGGTGTTTCGGAATCGCTATTTATCCCTCTTTAAAGGTGTGAAATCGATTTTAGAAAATATTTACAGTTACGCTGTTACTGTATATTTTTATAGAACTGCTGACAAATCTCTCGTATGGGGCGAGTCTACCCATTCTACTAAAATGAATGTTAACATTGTAAATAATCAAATTTTACTATTAAATTGTTATTTTAGTTACTATATAGGATATTTATGAAGTGAAATTCATAACTTTATTATATATTCCATTTTTTTATTCATAAAATAACACAAATTGAGTATTTGATCGATTATCACATTTTGATCACAGTTTAGTTTTTATAATCATTAACATTGTAAAATAACATTTTTTTCTGATTATTGTTGATAAAAATAAATTAAAATTAATATTGTTATTGTTTGGCTTTTATCCTTTGGATAGCTTTTTCCATCTCAGGTGGCATTTTTTTGTAACATTTAAATCCATTTGTTTTGCGAATATAATTTCGAACCATCTGTAATAATAAATAATAATTTATTTAACTTGCATTAAATAAAAAAGTTAATTTTGTAATATAAAAATTGAAAAAATAGGTAAAATAAACATATTTTATATTTACATTTATATTTAACCTATAAATTTTCTTATTAATGATAAATTTATCAATGCAGAATTAAAATAATATACTCAAATTCATTTAAAATGACTTAATTTTAATATAAACAAAGTTCTAAATTATATTATTACGCTTTATTAAAACTAAATGGGTAGAATGTGTAGACTCGCCCCGAATGGGTAGACTCGCCCCACGAATTCTGGCTTTTTGTTTACAACAGCAAAACTTACATTCTTTTTGTTTTTTTTTCATATAAAATTAATGTAATCTTAGTCTTAGATAAGTTTATCACTTAACCAAAGTGAAAATAGTAATAATAATAATATACTTACGGAGCACCAACAAAAAGTTTGCTGATTTTCAATACAAATCTCTCAAAAGACGTTTGAACAGGTCGGTTTAAAAGACACCAAATAAATAAAAACGGATCAAACTACTACAGCGCCATCTTCCTTAGAGTCCGAACACCTCCGTCGGTAAAATTTTTTTTATTTGCAATTTAAAATAGTGAAAATTAAATAAAACTAAAATGGGTAGACTCGCCCCGGTTTACAGTAGGTGACTATTTTTCTTCAAGATCTATTTTCCTTCTCTGCATGCTCAAGCGATAAAGTTTATTCTCTGATATTTGATTACTCATGTGTTACTAAATCTTACATTTATGCAGGTTTAGTCATTCGAATATATTAGCCAATTTTTTATTATTAACATAACATACCACCATTTCTCCTGACACCTATCTCCCTTTCTTTTACTATCTTGTTCTCCTTTTTAACTAAACCATTTTGTTTTGCCTCTTTCCTATCATTTAGTGTTTAGACCGAGGAAGATTCTTGTTCATACAGAACCGAGTATATTTGTTACTGAACCTTCATTTGTGCTAGATTGACTTTTTATTTTATTCCTCTTGATATTTCTATTATATCGCATTTTTTATTTAAAGATATAAGA
Organism: Parasteatoda tepidariorum; assembly: GCF_982258835.1. Taxonomy (NCBI): domain Eukaryota; kingdom Metazoa; phylum Arthropoda; class Arachnida; order Araneae; family Theridiidae; genus Parasteatoda; species Parasteatoda tepidariorum. The sequence continues at coordinate 1,074,604 of NC_141762.1, forward strand.
TTTCCATTTAATTTTAAAGACTTTAAAAAATAAATAAACATTATGTAATAATCTACACAAAATAATGTTTTAGAAATAAAGCAAAATCACAAAACGTAAGTCATTTAATTGCAAATCTATTTCTCCGACTATTTTTTCGAAATATTTTAATATTTTTCATTTTTTTTAACTTTGATTTAAAGCAAAAATTAGATTTCTGCTTAATTTATTATTTTGTTTATTTTAGATTAAAAAAATAATTATATAAATAAATTTAATAAAAGAAAAATTGTAATTCCTTTATAAAAATCAGAAGAAAAGTAATATTAATTTATATTATTTATAAGCTAGCTTTGAGTGATTCTGTCTTTTACTAGGATTTTAGATGCAGTTAAACAAAAATCTAGTTTTATATGTTCTAATTTAGTATCTAGTAATAGATAAATCTAGTTATATATATATATATATATATATATATATATATATATATATATATATATATATATATATATATATATATATATATATATATATATATATATATATATATATATATATATATATATATATATATATATATATAATAAATAAATAAATAAATACAAGAAAACACGAAGAAAGTTAAGAAAAACAATAAGTTTCATTTATTGAGCTTAAGCTGCAAGTAAACAGAGCCCGTAGATAAGTTCAAAATGAAGAATAAAACAAAGAAAAATTATAGACATATGAAAAAAAAGGGGGGGGGAATAATAAGTAAAAAATAACAAACAAACAACAGTTTAAAAAAAAAGGGATGACATTTTATTTAAAAAACCGGAAAAAAAGATATAATCTTTTCATTAGCCCACACGATTATATCCGTAAAACAGAGTGCCCTCTGATATTGTATCAATAAAGCCAAAGCAAAATATATTAATACAATAGTGTAAGGAGCACTCAAAAATTTTTTTAATAAAAATTACAACAATTAAAATAGAACACAAAATGTAAAAATAAATAAAAATAAAATGTAAAAACAAATAATAAAATAATAAGAAAAAACAGTTTAAAAATGGACTATAAAGCGAGTAGCCAAATCAGATCAACTTACATGGACGGAAATTTTTCAAGAATGATTTAAAAAGGTTTTCGCAGAAAGATTGCTATATATATATATATATATATATATATATATATATATATATATATATATATATATATATATATATATATATATATATATATATATATATATATATATATATATATATATATATATATATATATATATATATATATATATATATATATATATATATATATAAGTAATTTTGTTTCAAAGAAACTATATTACCACTGAGTGAAAAATAAATAAATTTTTCTGAGAAAAACGCCTCATACAAAATTAATGGGAGAGATTTTAGACTAAAAAAAAATTCTACTTTGCATAATTTATTTCCTTATTTAATCTCTTTCTCTATATGATTCTTAACGTCTTGGTAAAAGATATATAGTGACTTTTTAACTTTCTTTAGTTTGCGAACGAAAAAAAAAATTAACTGAGTTAAGGGGAAGGCAAAAACTTGACTGTGATGCAGTGTGTAACTCCCTGCATTCGAGATTACGAAGTTGAGATGAATTGACCTTAAAATAAACGTGTTTGAAGAATATAGCATTTGTTCTTGAAAAAGAGTGAGAGCGAAATGAGGTGAATTTTAAGAAGTTGGAGGAGACAATGTTTCGGATCGCCGTTAAAGTTGGCTGAAAGAAAAATGCGAATAAATTATTTTTTAATTTGTTTAATTAAATTACTAAATTAATTTCATTTTTGCGTACTTAATTAGGTTATATATATATTCTTTAAATAGAACATTTTATGTGTTCCATATAGTTTTAATTGAATTTTAGCACTGATACCACACAGGTTTGCAAAATTTGAAAACAATGCATAGACTGATTGATGCATTGATATTGTTTAGTGACCTAAGTTCAAATATGGTATCGATTTTCTTTCAGCCATATTTTTTTGTCGTATGCCTGTTTAGGCAGTGGGGGTACGATTGTTCCTGTTTTTCAGTGGCGCCACCTATTGCCAGGAATTCGACTTCTACCACGCCATTCACACAACCCGTTTATAGGGCGGGTCACATTCACTCACAAAGGAGAAAGGACATAGAACACACACAGAGAGAAAGAAACATCCATGCCTTTCCCGGGATTTGAACCCAGGACCTTTCTGATGCAAGGACAGTTCCCTGCCCCCTACACAGGCCGGTCGCCTTCAGCCATATCAAAAACAGAATATCTTAATACAATTGAATGCATATAATTGTCTTTTTTTTTAATAAAATGGAATATTTCAAATACTATTGTTTGTTTTATATTATAGTTTCAATTGAATCGTTGCAGTGATACGACAGGCGATTAAAATTTATATATTGTTTGGTTAGTTATATCAAATATGGTATCCTATTTTTCTGTCATATTAGGCTTTTTAATTCTTGGGCTAGAGTTTGTGGAGAAAAAAAAAGCCTTTTCACATATTCTGGAGTGGGAAAAAAATTAAACCTATTACAGACAATTTAGGTATTGTTTCTAATGCGATAATATGTCGCACTGAATGACATTAAACTCTAGTTAATGGGAGTAATAGTTTAGTTATTAAGGTGTTATGCACTAAATATACAGTTTGTATTTATGTTAAAGTAAAAATTCGAAATCTGACAAACTTTAAGTTAAGCCATTTTGATAAATCTGACGTTTTATCGGTTAAACCTAGAACTTACTAGACATACAGTAGCAGATAATATTAAATAATAAATATAAGTATTTACGCATTGGACGTTGCTATTTAGGCAAAGTGGGTAGAATTGCTTTCGATGTTTTTAGTTTAATCGAATGAGACAAAATCAAATTCGTTGGGACTTATAGTTTAAAAGTTATAGGAGTTTTTATGTATCAAAGGCATAATTTTCTACTTCAATATATTGACCTGTCGGTGGCTGGGTGGCGCAGTTGGTTTTTCGTCGGCCTTCTGAACCCAAGTCTGCGGGTTCGATCCCCGGCCCAGACACCTATTTTTTCGGGATGCAGAAAGTCCTCAGCGGCCATGTCGTATGATTATGCGGCATGTAAAAGATCCCTGGAGTGCCTTATTGGCTCTTGGCATTTCCGGCAAAATTTAGTTCCTAGTGCACTTTAGCATCCAAATGGAGTCTCGGTTCTGCCATCTAGTGAGGCAGAAACTAGACGTCCAAATTAACATGACCAATGGTATCTCACCCATTGTGGTGGTCCTGAAAGAGTGGATACCACTTCTGGAGAACGCACTAGGTCTGCTCATCGGCAAGACCGATTGTGCAGCTCATTGTAAATAAAAAAAAATATTGACTTGTCTGACATTGATAGAAGAAAGAGACATAGTATCTTGTATTTTTTTTAAATCATAAATCCTGTTAAAAAGATAAACCCATTAATAGAATTATTAGTTTCGAAGCTTATAAATCAAAAGTAAAAATTTTCACATAAAAACCCATATTTCTTTTAAACTGTTTGGTTTATCGACAAAATTTTGATTTTATTGAATTTAGCATAAAGAAGTGCAAAAAGAAACAATATTGTACGTATCTAGAGAGCAGTCTCAAATGCGTCAAAATATCTAAGGTAGTACAAAGAGTGCAAAATTTTAATTTTTTATACATAAAACACTAATAACTTCCTAAATGTTAGTCTGATCAATTCAACTTTTTTTTATTTATTTAGGGTAGCAAAATACTTTCTAAATTCTGTCTCATTTATTTATAAAGGAATGTTTTAGTTTCTTCTCTCGAATAAGAGTCATTTTGAACTAAAAGTTGTACAAAAAAAATCACATGTTATTGCTTAAAAATCTTTTTTTTTAAAAATTTATTCGCATCACTTAAAAGCCTAAATACCAATAGTTTTAGTCAGGAGTGAAGGTTTATGGCATTAAATGTTTATCCCTTTCTGTAGATCAGTGACTACAATAATCATTTGAAGAAATGGTACATAATAGACTTTTTAAATTATTTTTCCTGAAATCAGCATGATAAAATCTATATGAATTAACAATAGGTTTCTGATAACTTTTTTTGGTCACAAGTACGGTAGCAGGAACCCACCACAACTGCAGATTATTACAGCATCTGCAAAGTATTTTTCATCTTAGTTTCATTTTACTTTTAAAAACAAGCAAACAAATGGAGGGAAACTGCTAAGACTCCCATTTAAAGCATATCTAAAAACTAAAAAGCTAAATTGAGAGAATATCGAAAAATAAAGGATTTTATTTCTGCTATTTGATTACTGGCTTAACTGTACAAGGATTTATTTCAATTCTTGTAGTATCAATCAAATTCAACTAATTCAGTTTGTATAGTATAGTTCCTATAGTTTAGTACACTATATAACAAAACAAAAAAAAAATCGACGCACGAAGAAGCAATCATCCGATTGCTTTGAAATTTCGTATGCATGAATGTTTTGAACAGATATGCAAATGATTAAAATTAGGTGTCCAATGAACGAATAGTTTGATTTCTGGCGCATCGGAACTGCGCATCCAGGAGACGAAATAAGGAGCAGTTCTTCAACGGTTGTTAAAACTTTCTGTTTGATTGCGATTCAGATTAGCTTTCAACAACTTAAAAAATGCCTCGCTGCAGGATTCGCGCTCATTACGAGCAACTTTCAGAGTTTGACAGAGGTCGTATCATTGGATTGAAAGAAGCCGGTTGGACAAATCGGAGAATCGCTCTTCATTTGAGTCGAAGCGATGCGGCGATTTGAAGGCAAGGATGGGTGGAAAATGGCAGAGTTCAGCGTCAGGATGGTAGCGGTCGACCTAGGGCTACTACAGAGCGTGAGGACAGAGTGATTGTCCGAGCAGCTGTCACAGCGCCTTCTTCATCTCTATCAACCATCAGACGTTCAACCCAAACACCAGTGTCCACCATGACCATTCACAGGCGGTTGAGAGGGCGAAATCTACGCTCGCGGCGACCGTTACGCCACCTGCCACTCACGCCTGAACACTGCCGAGCCAGATTACAGTGATGCATGGCTCGATCAGGCTCGAATGATGCCCACTGGGGACGTATAGTCTTTAGCGACGAATCTCGCTTCCAACTGTGTCCTGACTAGGACTGGGCTATAAATCGATATATCGTGACATATCGATTTAACGCCTGTATCGGCAGGCCGATACAGCGACTTTCGTTCCAGGCGGGTCATCAGAAATCTGATTTAAGCCGTCGAGTAAAGAAGACGAACGATATAGCGATATACGATATAGCGATACAAGACACGCAAGGATCTCTTACGTTCCGATTCCAACTCGCGCTGGGGAAGACGATGTTCGTATCGTTATATTGAAACGGCCTTGATTGATGAGCGGTAGAATCAGAATCAGTTTTGAGAACATGTTTTGTGATCTCGCATGTTCGTTTCCGTAGGTGCCCATAAAGAATTAAATTAAAAAGTAGTAAAATTTGTTAGGCTATTTTTTACTTTATTTTAATTTATTAAAAACTTTTTGGATAAAATAATAATTTAATGGGTTTTTATTACTGACTTTAAATTTATAAATCTTTAGTTGTTTTCATTTTTATAAATAAAATTATAACAAAACTTATTTTTCTCCTTTGGATTTGGACATAAGTCAATCAACTTTGTTTATTCAAAAAAATTAGTAATGTTTGCGATTGCGACTTCTTTTTTTAAAATCATTTAGCACTTCGTTTTATTAAAGAGTATAATCGTGTTTTTTAATTTTCTTTCAATGTTGTCAGTTGAATATATTATCAAATATCATAATTCTTTGTTTTTATTTTTAAGAAATTAAACCTTACTTTGTTTTTTCGTTCAGAATTCGGTAATTATTCAATTTAACTTTACTATTTATGTAAAATAATGATGATAAAAAATAGTGTTGTTTTAAAAGTGTTTTTTATTGTTTGTTTAATTTATTTAGCACTTTGTTTTAAGCATACAAATAATTTTTAACGAACTTATTTTTTAAATTTTCTTTCCATATTGTTAGGTAAATATATTGATAAACTTCAATTTTATTTATTTTTTTATTATTTATTTTTAAACGAAGAAATCTTTTGTTATTTGCACGATCATTTTTAGAAAATATAACATTAATATCTTTCTTAAGCAAAACATATACATCAAATTCATAAATTGATTTCAATCAATCTGAGTATGAAGTTTTGATAGAAATCCGACTTTCTGCGCCCTACAAGTAAATGAATTTTAAAAATACTATATCGTGATACATCGCTATATCGCGATGCAAAACTGACGATGCATCACGATATAAAATTTCTTATATCGCCCAGTCCTAGTCCTGACGATCATCGAAGACGTGTTTGAAGACGCACAGGGCAGAGATCCTGCCTTCACTATTGCACGCCACACCGGCCCTCAACAAGGCATTATGGTCTGGGGTGCCATTTCCTTTGGCAACCGGACCCCTTTGGTCGTCATTAGAGGTACACTTACTGCACAGCGGTACATCGACGACATCCTAAGACCTGTTTTGCTACCGTTCCTTTTGCAGCGCCCTGGGTTGGTTTTTCAGCAGGACAATGCCAGACCACATACGGCACGCGTTGCTATGAACTGTCTGCAAGCTTGTCAAACTCTTCCTTGGCTTGCCAGATCACCAGATCTCTCTCCCATCGAGCATGTCTGGGATATGATGGGAAGGCGATTGCATCTGGCACGGAATGTTGATGACCTCGTTCGACAATTGGATCGAATTTGGCAGGAAATACCGCAAGAGACCATTCGGGAGCTTTATCGGTCTATGCCACGCCGTGTGGCAGCTTGTATCCAGGCTAGAGGCGGGTCAACACCTTATTGAACTTGTTACTGTAACTCTGCAATAAATTATTCAATTGTTCTGAAATTTTAATCATTTACTATTCTGTACATTGTCTTCCTGTCCACCAATTTTCGTTTTAATCGAACAACTCCTTCTTGGTGCGTCGAATTTTTTGTTATAGAGTGTATTTCATTAAATTCAACTTCAATTGAAACTACATGAAGGATTTGCGTAAAATTTTTAAAGAGCTTATATTTGCTATGCGTAAGTTAGATTAAGTTAAATTTTAACTATAAAATAGATTGACTGAGTTGATTTCGCAGATAAATTTGTATTTATGAAATGACTGCTACAGATTCACTCCGTAACTCCCACTGCTCCCAGGGTGCTTTTTGTAAAAGTTCGCAATTTATTTATTTTTACTATGCACATAAAACTACACATTTTCAAAGTAGCTAAATAAATTGTGTATTTTAATTTTCATTTCTTGGAAGCTATTGAGTTATTATTTATTTATTTTTTTTTGTATAAAATTTGCATTTATAATCCCGAAATTGCAACTTAAGAAAAAGTAAAAAAACTTGTAGAGTGTTAAAATTTAAATAAAAAATCATTAATAAATTTTTTTTTTAAATTTATAAAGCAAAAGTATTTAGTTTCTTACGATAAATTAGTAATGGAAGGCCGTGATAGCCTGGTCGGTAGGGCGCTGGGCCCACGTCCAAGAGTTCGTGGGTTCGATCCCAACAGGCCGAAGACTCCCCGTGTAGTAAATGGTGACTGATGCACGTTAAATCTGTCGAGTAGCAAAGTCCTCCATGTTCCCATAACAAATCAATACCTCTGGGAGTACTGATCCAGGAGTTTCCGTTTCTTCTGGATTGGTTCAAAATTACAATGTTACGGAGTTAAACATTAGTAGTCGTAAACCCAAAAATTCGGTCGTCTGTTCAAAGACGGATATAGAATAAAATAAAATTAGTGATGGAAAATAGTTAAAAACAGCAATGCTAATAATAATTGGCGATCGAATTTTGTACTATTTCTTGTGGCCTCACCACTTAGACAATATTTTATCAGACTGAGAACGTACGTATAATATTTCGTGCCCGAAAATAAACAAATAAAAATCTATTTTTATCCTGAAAACTGCTGGGACCCTGTTTTTTCCAATTGCGACGACATGACTATTTATTATAATTCCAACACTTTTCATAATAAAAATGATTTAATAGACAAGAAACAATCTATTTTTGCCTTGGCGATATTGTTTACGACATGATTTAATCATGTAATGGACGTCATTTAAAAAAGTTTCTTTGGTATTGGAAAATAGCTTTTTGATTATTAAAAATTATTATGAGGTGTTTTTTTAACTATAGAATTTGTTAAATTGTGTAAAACTTCGCTATTTCTCATAACTAGGAAAGGATTTTATGCCGAAACCAGTGAATTACTTAAAATAACACTTGAAATAAATAATGACGTTAAACAATCTATTAAAGCAAGATGGATATTTATTACCCATGAAATTGATAGAACACAATCAATTTTTTCTTGTCTTTTGAAGGGGAAATAAATTGTGATGTTTCATAAAATTTACTATTGCCCATTACTAGATAATTTCACAAAAAATTTATGGCTTTGTTTTTGAAATATGAAGTGAATATCTTTCATAATTTTCCATATTTATCCTATTTCCTTTTTCTTCTATTTTCAACAGAAAAGGAAATTTTCTACAAATACTGTTGCGAAATTTGTGTTGATTTTGAATGAAATGATAATTTTATTTTCCTTTCTCATTTTTATATCTTGTTTTTAATGTACTAGGTGTGTGTTGTAGTGGGTTACTGCTCTCGAAATTCATGATACAGTGCTGTAACTTCAATTTTAAACTTCAGTTTCAATTTTTTACTATTAACAAGTTATTGGTAATAACAGGGCGTGGAATTTCAGTTCTTAAAAGTACAAGCCAAACTAAAATTTTCGCTTACCTTATTTTCACGACAAATATATATCATTTTTAAAATGTTGACAGATGTATAAAAAAAGGTTTGGAGGCCGAAACATTAAAAGAATGTTGAAACTAAAAAAATTAAAACACAATTGTTCTAAAATAATAATAATAGGGTAGTTCCCGTAACGTTTCAATATCGTTAAAATAAGACAAAAATGTCAGAACATTTGAAATACCATCAAACTTTGTAGCTGACAGACTGTTATTCTCGAGCCAAATTTTGTTACTCGCTAGTCTCTAACGCTAAACATTGGGTCGCCATTGCTGAGCAGGCGAGTGGAAATTTTACGCTCCAGGTTGTAAATACTGTCATGTTGAGTCAGGTGTTGATGATGATGATGATTGACGGACATTTTTGAAGCTCTTTGCAGTATTTCGCTTATAGCTCGCTTATTGTTGAATGAGAGTTAGGATGAAGTTTACAGGATAGGTTAGGATGAATTGCACAAATGATAGCAGTCTGAAGTATTCATCAGTGATGAGAAAGATAGAGCCCAAGATGTCTTCGGAGTGTGGAGAGCTGTTGATCCAAAAGTGGGCACATGAGTATGATGTGATCTATATCGGCCGGCACACCGCATCTACATTTATTTTCTGGGGCGAGGCCAAAACGGGATAGCTTAGCTTTTGTTGGGTATGTTCTGGTTCGAATTGGTGAAAAGGTTACGTCTTGATGTCTGAGAATGTTAAAATTAAGTGTACTACTAAGTATAAAATAAAATATCACACAGCTAAGGAAATACTTGGCTACTATTTAGTTAAAAGGACATGAACATATAACAACTGCACACAGCAGAGAGAAGATTGTATAACAGCACTTAGTTAGTTGGTATTGCCAACTAGAGAAACTAAAACCTTTAAAACGATTAAGATTACTCTTTTTCTTTTGATTTTATCACAATACTTCCCCTAAATCAAAAAATGAATAAGCTCTCACTATAAAAAATAAGGAAAAATTAGGTACATGAGTCTAACATTCCTATCAATTTCTTAAGATATTCAAATTTAATTTTAGGCAGAGCCTTAGTAAATTAGTCAGCAGCTTGTGAATCACTACTGCAGTGAGACACACCTAGTTTATTGTTCTCATAAAGTTCTCTTATGAGCTTGTTTCGCACATCAATATGCTTTGTTCGGTTATGGAGAACATTATTCTTAATTAATTTAATCGCACTTTGGTTATCTACATTAAGTATAGGCAATTTGTTAACGGAGCACAATTCATGCATCAAATTTGAAATCCACACAGCTTTTTTTTCTGCTTGACTGGCAGCCACAAACTCTGCCTTTGTTGTCGATAAGGCTATACACTTTTGACGCTGGCTCTTCCACCCAATAGCACCACCAGCAACAATGAAAATCATTCCTGAAGTAGACTTTCTACTAAGGGGATCACCAGCATAGTCTGAGTCGCTAAAGCACTGGATATTACATTTTAAATCAACTTTAAACATTATTCCACACTTTGGAGAACCATTAAGGTATTTAAAGGTTCTTTTCACTAAATTCCAGTGTTGTTGTTTTGGTTTTTCCAGTACTTGTGACAGGACGCCTACTACATAGGCGATATCAGGTCTTGTGACCATAGCCCAAAACATTAAGCTTCCTATAGCTTCACGGTAAGGCACATTATCAGGAAGACATGGTGAATCTTCATTTGTAATGAAGCCTTTTTCTATTGGTACACTAACTGGATTGGATTCTAACATATTAAAGAGATTCAGAATTTTCCTGGTGTATGAAAACGTTACCATCATGAAGATATTCAACTTGCATACCCAAATAATGAGTAGCAGCTTCAACAGTTACACAAAATTCTGCTTTAAGTTTGTTAAGAAACTCATTATCTATCTCTTCCTCTTTGGTGGCTATGATATCATCATCAACATAGACAATTAAAATAAGTGTTTTACTTTCATTATAAAACAAACAAGGATCTGCAGAAGATTGTTGCAAACCACAGCTTTCAACAAATTTTTTGAAACGCTCATTCCAACACCTTGAGGCTTGTTTAAGCCCATAAATACTTTTGAGCAACTTGCAAACTTTGTTAGTTCCATCATTAAACCCATCTGAATGACTCATATAGATCTCTTCTGTTAATTCTCCATAAAGAAATGCAGTCTTTACATCAAACTGTGAAAGTCTCAGTCTCTTACTCGAAGCAACTCTTAAAACTGTTCTTATTGTTTCCCATCGAACAACAGGACTAAACGTTTCTGAAAAATCAACACCATATTTTTGGCTGAATCCTTTAGTTACTAAACGAGCCTTGAAACGTTGTACAGACCCATCTGCATTCATCTTTACTTTAAAAACTCACCTACTACCAATGGCTTTTCTTTCATGTGGCAGATCGACAAGTTCCCAAGTCTTGTTCTTCAAAAGGGAATTCATTTCTTCTTCCACAGCACATCGCCATTTTTCAGAATTCTCAGAAGACATAGCTTCTTTATAAGTTTCTGGCTCTGCTAGTTCAGCTAAAAGAACAAAATCTTTTAACTTAGAAGGCTTTTTCAATTTATTTCTATCTCTCAGACAAGTACCTGCTGTCTCTGCAAACATTTGCAGAGACAGCAGGTGCTCGGACTCTCAGTTCCAAAGCATATAGGCCATTAGCTGTGCAGACGCCCTTTAACCGCACATTTCCATTTCGAATAAAAACTCATTCAGTTCTTGTTGCTTTAAACTCAAAACCCTTGGCTATAGTTTTTCCAATAGAAAAAAGATTTTTGCAAATATCAGGAACATACCACTTAGAAGCTAAATGATTTCGTTCCCAATTACCACAGATTTTCATTTCAACATTAATAGTACCTTCACCATAGGCAAATATGGCATCATTGTTCCCAATGTACACTTTCTTTGGTACATCAAACTGTTTATAGTCCACAAAATAATCTTTATATTTTGTCATATGAGCAGTAGCTCCACTATCTGCCAACCAAACTTCATTGCTTGTATTACTTTCCCCATAGCACATGAAGGCATCACCATCAACTTTTTTACTTTTATTTCTGTAGCAATCTTTTGCAAAATGTCCAACTTTTCTACAAACATAGCATTTTCTTTCAAATTTCTTTACAGATTTCTTTTTTTGAAACCACTAAGGCTGTCGAAGAACTTGTCTGTTTGGCGGGTAACCTCATCCCTATTAGGCGTAACCTTTCAGTTAGTTTATTGACATTCCATTCTTCAATGGAAACTGACTCCCAAACACTCTTAAACTCGTAAGTATTCCTGCGGAAGTGTTGATAGAATTCTGCTCATTAATAACAAATCAGGCAAAATAGTTTTGGCAACTCGATTTAACTCATCATTAAGCTCTGTAAAATTTCTTTGCAGTTTAGCAATGTGAAATTTCTTTGCAGTTTAGCAATGTGGGTTGCAATGTCCTCATCCATATCTTTTTCACATACTGCAAAAAAACTTTCCATTAACCTATCAAGTCTTTGACCTGAACTCTGTTCATAAACAGATAACAGTTTCTCCCACGTAGCATTAGAACTGTCACATGTAGAAGTTAATTCTACATTGCTATCATCCAACTAAAATTAACTGCGCCAAAGCATCATCTTTGGAAAAACTTCTTACTTGCTTTTCATATGCAGTTCTTTCCTCACTTGTGGCACTTTCACTTAGAGTTTCAGTTAATTTCCTACTTCCATATACGATGTCCAACTCTTCATTATGACGTAATAACAATTCAATTTGTCGTTTCCACTTAGACCAGTTCACTGAACCTTTTAATTTTTCTATATGAGTTTTAAACTCGATAATCAAAACTCAACAAAATACAGTCAATGCTTATCACTAAGTTAGGCCTAAGACCGATATCAGTTCACAAAGAATAGCTTATACTATACTAACAGATTAATCGCTGGGGCCCATAACCTGTTAATATTAAGTGTACTACTAAGTATAAAATAAAATATCACACAGCTAAAGAAATACTTGGTTGCTATTTAATTAAAAGGACATGAACATATAACAACTGCACACAGCAGAGAGAAGATTGTATAACAGCACTTAGTTAGTTGGTATTGCCAACTAGAGAAACTAAAACCTTTAAAACGATTAAGATTACTCTTTCTCTTTTGATTTTATCACAATAGAGAAAGTCGGCGTTCTTTCATTATATGGGTCCTATTTGGAAAGTCTGAATAGTATTTACTATTCTCAAAGGTTGATTGTCTAGTCTGTAGATACTGTTGTTTAATTGCGAGGTTTGTGTCTTCTGGAGTAAATTTGTTACAGATTTTAGGTTTGGCTATCTGGTTTGCAATTTCGTTTCCAAGAATCCCGGAATGGTTAGAAACCCATGCTAGTTCTACTGATTGGCTGGAAGTTAAGAGCGTTTTCAAAGAAGATAGATTCCTTATGATGAAGCAGTAGCAGGGGGTGTCAGGACAGAGAGTGAGTGGGTTGGAAGTTTGTCTTCGAACCACCAGTATGATGGCGATACCCTCCGAGTCAGGGGTTATTTTATACAGTTTATTTAGCAAAACTCTAACATCTGTCACATCTAAATAATATAACTTTAGTATAGGGTGTCTGCCAAGCTATTTATTTTATTGTTATTGTATTTAACAGTATGCATACATGTTTTTTTTTAATCTTCGAAAGTATAATTTCATTTTATACTGGGTGCTAAGCAGATGACCCAAGTTTGAGTTTACGACTATCATGATTCAACTTCGTAGCTCTGTAATTCTGAACCCACCTTAAGACATCAGGGAGGACTTTTTGATGGTACTAACCGGTATTTGCGTTACATGGAGAGGAAAAACTTTTTCCGCGTTTAACCTGATAGGAAGAAGACTCTAACCCCATGATTACGTCTACCACTCAACATATTTTGCGCCAGCATTGTGGTCCACGTGATGTGGGAGCAGAAGTCATATCGACTAGTCATCGCAGGTATTCGAACCTGGGTTTTCTCATTTGGATTAGAGCTTTCTATACTCTGAGCCACCAAAAATCTCTAGGGTGTAATTAATTGTTACCTTTTTGCAAAATCAATTTAAATTTCTTCTTTTAACAAAACTAAATGACGCGAATTTTGGAAAATCTGTATGATAGGCCTCATTTTTCAAATTGCCAAATTAACCTAATTTTCCATATCGCAAGAAAAACAAATACTAAAAATGACCTAGCTGTAGTTTTATTTCCTTAGAAATGATTTCGTTCACGACCATTGATTTATCCCTTAAAGTGGTACAAAAGAAATAAATACCTTCGAGATTTTCATCCCATTGTTTGGGAAGCACTTTTTGAACCAGAACTGAACCAGTAATGCGTTCTTAGTAGTCCCTGTTTCGTTGATTGTGTTTAGTGAGTGGGAAAAGTTTTTATCGTTTTTTTTTCTTCCTTTCCCTAATCGATGCCTTAAAGAAAAGCAATCAAAGGCACCCATTTTAGGAATGTGATTTTGTTTCTATTTCTCAAACTGCACAAAAAGGAAAGAAAACAAAAAGATGGAAATCTCATCTAGCTAGAATCGGTTACTAAAAACGATCACAACTTGCGCCATTTTTTTCTCTCTCATATTTTAGAACGATTTCTTGATATATGTTGGCAGCACTGCCGTGTAGTTTGCCTCTGCTCTCTCTTTAAAGGTCCCAGTTGGTATTACTTAGCTTTCCTTATGGGCACCCATAAGATGTGATTTCTAAGGCAATATTCCTCTACCGTAGATTTTTTCTCCTTATTTGGTGTAAATAAACTCTGTTTTTCTTGATACTACTGCTGCAGGAAATGTTGGAGGAAAAACAAATCTGATTTTGCCCTCTTGAAAGACATTACGTGCTGACACAAGTATTTGTCCCGCTACAATATAATCACTACGATAACAGCATTGGATTTTTTTCTCATTTCTTTTCCAATTGCTTGCTTAGTTTTCTATGAATTTCGAAAAAAGATGTAGGAGTCAGAAGAGATGGAAATTTATATGTACCGAATTCGATGATAAAAGAAATTCAAAATGAATAAAGAGAGTAAAATAAGAACAGTAAACGAAATATTTAAATTTAACGCTTAATAAAATTAATTAAACAATTTATTCTTTTATTAACAAATCTTTTCTAAATGAATTAATGGTTTACTAAGAAAAAATTGGGCCATTTTTAAAACGATTTCTTGATATATATATGGAATTCGATGAAATTCGAATGTCTAAAGAAAGTAAAATAAATACAGTAAACGAAATATTTCAAAATAACAACACTTAATAAAATTGATTAAGCAATTTATTTTTTTATTAACATATCTTTTCTAAATAAACAAATGACTGGTTTACTAAAAAAAAAACAAATAAATAAATAAACAAATAAATAAATAAACTTAAGTCATTTTTAAAACTATTTCTTGATATATATGTTCTTGATATATCAATGGAATGTGACGATAAATGAAATTCAAAATTTCTAAAGAAAGTAAAATAAGTACAATAAACAAAATATTTAAATATAACAAGACTTAATAAAATTAATTAAAAAATTCATTTTATTAACAAATCTTTTCTAAAGAAAAAAAAAGAGTTTACTATGAAAAAAAAAAACATGCGCCATTTTTAAAACAATATTTATTGATATGTATGTTTGCTGTATTGCTGTGCTGTTAACTTTAGTTCCCTCCGAAAAGGTTCCAGTTGGCATTATTGGGCACATGATTACAAAGGCAATATTTCTGTATCGTAAATCTGGTTTAAATGAAGTTTGTATTTGTAATTGCTGCTGAAAATAAATCTGATTTTGCCATATTGAAAGACATTACGTTCTAAAAGTAGTACCTATTTATTCCATACCAATGTCATATTAGTACCGGATTTTTTTTCTCCCTTTCTTTCCCCTAATTTTTTGTTTAAATATCTATCAATTTAAAAATGATATGGAATCAGAAGTGATGATAATTTATAGTACCAGAAATAAAAAGGTATTTAAAAAAAAAAGGTCGAACGTATGAAATATTTACAGAGATGTCAACACGCCAATATAATTAAAAAAAACAGGAAATTACTACAAAGTAAAGTTTGCAAATATTTGACTATTTTTACTTGCTTTTAAAAAGGTATAGTATGGCTTAGTGCCATTAAGTGATGAATTATATAAGCCTACGAATTATTTAGAAATAGTGGTGGATAAAAATCTACTAAATTAAATTTATTAAACCAAGAATCACAATTGATAAACTACCACTTTAAAATATATATTTGCTGCCCGGAGCAAGTTGGCATCTGTATAGAAGAGCATTAAATGAAATTAGTAAAAAAAAATTGATTACTGATGTACATTATGCATAGATATAAAATTTTTAATTAGTATAAAATTCGTAACAGTAATTTGACATTTAGAGTTTATCTTTAGAATTGAGTAACTTTGAGAAAGAAAGTTCTAAATAATAATTTATTTAGTGAAAAATTAAGATTTCTCTGGAAAAGATGTTGTTTTAGTTTTATTTAATTGTATTAATTTGTGGTACCAATTGACAACATTGATTTACTTTGCCAAGTCATTAAATTTCAGGATGTTAAGTTTATTTGATGTTTCAGAAAAGGCAACAATCAATCTATGAGTAACTTTATAATTGTCGTTCAAGTCGCAAATTAAACCGCCAACTGAACAAGCAGTCTGAATGAGTGCGAGATATTTATGGGTTTCTTCAACTACACGTTTGCGGACAAGAAAGGAAGCAATCTTTTTTAACTATAGTCAATGTATAAACGTTAAACCTAAAATGAAGTTTCCTCTACTCATCTTTTTCATTAAAAAGATTAGTGAAAAAAGGTACCAAGCAGAGTTTTCTTAACAAAAAGAAGAAAAAAAAAGGAAAAAAAAAAGACGTGGAGGTGTTAGGGTTAACACGCATGTCAGCTAAGTGTAAAGAATAATTTTTGGACCGAATCATTTGAAAGCTTTAGTAAAAAAACGTGTTTCGCAAGCAGTTAACCTAACGCTGGTATTCGAAATTCATTTAATTTGGACTACCATCCATTCGTATTAGAATGGACTTTAAAACGGGAATACTTTTTATTATAAAGCGAATGATATATTTTAAATTAGAACAATTAATCACTAACAGAAATGTATATTTTTTCGAATCCTTCAACTGCTGACCTGGATTTCTGAAAAATATTCCATATTCTAAAAATATGCTTACAAATAGTTAATAAAATTGTATCAAATGCTCTGATTTTGTTTTTAATCCTATATTTACTTATAAATTTAGTTCGAAAATATTAAGTAATTGGTTTATTACGTACTTGATTTATATATTAAGTAAATGATTTATATGTTTACAGATGGCACCGTACGTCATTAGTTTCACGCTTTTACGATATTTTAAACTTTTTAAGATATTTCAGAAATATAGATTTGCAGTTTATAAGTTTTATCTCTATTCCTCAGAAATTTTTGTATTAATGAAAGGGAGGACTGGATTGATATCAGAACGACTGAAATTTTTGAATATTAAACACATAGTTTTATTTCTACTTCGTGAGTTTTTTTTATTTTGTTACTTTTTTCTTTTTGCATTTTTGCACGTAACTAGAGATGCTTATTATTTTAAAAATATGCTAAAAATTAAACTTTTGCGAAATTAAACAAGTAAAAAAAAAAAAAAAACTTTTAATAAAGATCTTCGAAAATATTTTTGTAATTCAAATTTTTGCTTGGAATTTTAGTTTTATAAAAATAATCACAAAATGCAGTTCATTTGTAAAAATTGAGTTCTTTAACTCTGTAAAAAAAGAAAAGAATAAGAAAACTAAATTGAAACTTTCTCCTACGAACAAAAATCAAGATCAACTACAAAAGAAGAGTTAATGTATTCTTAATGGAGTGTGGCTTTCAATGGAATCTCCATAATCATTAGAAGATGAGCAAAATAAGAATATATTTTACTAGTTTTTTGACCAGTAAATTCTTTTTTTCTTAGAAGAAAGAAAATTCTGTTCGTAAGCAGTTTTTTTTTCTTCAGAACTGAGGCAAACGGGTGTGTTCGCATTCAGTTTAGATAGTAGAAAATTTTATATTAATTGAAGAAGAAGAGAAGAGAAATTCAATATTAATTGAATATGATATTAACCTCCATTAAATGTAAAGAATGTGATTTCTTAAAGCAATTTAGAAGTATTGTATTGTATGGAAAAAAAGAAATGCATTTTTATTTATGTATTCCTTTAAGTCGGAGCAATTTTTTTTTTTTGTAAAGGATAGTTGGTTTCAATTAACAATAGAAAATGTTTGATTCAGCTGTTGTATTTCAATGCTTGTTCCATCTATTCTAAATAAATAGCAAAATCGTAAGTTAACTAAATAAACTGAAAATTTTTTAGGTGGTTTAAAGTGAGCTGCAGGTCTCTATGAAGCGAAAAAAATAAATAAAAACTGAAAGTTAAGAATATCAATAAAAGTGTTCTGTACTTGTGTTTAGAATCACTTGTACGCCCAGTTGCTAACTATATTGTATAAATTAAAGAAAAAGAGCTTTTATCAGAGTCATTGTGAACATACATTTTTGTTTTTCAACTTGCTTTATTTTTGGAAGAAAACCATTTATGCTTCGTAATACACTATCTAGTATTTGGACACCTATGTAAATGACTATATCCGCGGTCCTGAGATACGTCACGCCCTTCGCCGCTATATATCGTGTAGGGAACAACATCGGCATTAGTCCTATGCAAGTTGCCTCCTGCACTATTTTGGATGACAATATGCTTCCTACGTTGTTGTAATTTTACGGGGTGGACCCCTGTTACTTCCAGGACGACCATACCAGCTGTCATGTTGCGAGAGTCACCAAGGCTTGGTATGGTGCCAATGGGGTTAATCGAATGGACTGACCTGAACCCTATCGAGAACCTCTGGGATGAGTTGGATCGCCGAATTAAGGGGTGTACTACCCGTCCAAAATCGGTGAAGGAACTTACATGTCTTCTCCAAGCAGATTGGAAGCAAATACCACTAGCCGTCACACAAGGACTCGTGGAAAGTGTGCCCCGGAGGGTTGACGCTGTAATTGCCTCTGGTGGAGGCTCTACCAACTATTGATTATAAATAAAGTTTGTTTTTCTTTTCAATCACACGTCTCCAAATACTTATTAGTAGATAGTGTACAACCTGTCATTTATTTTTTAATTACTAGCAACTTATCACTTCAACTTTATAAAGAATACCATTAATCAGTAGCCTTCATAATACATTCTTCAGCATAGCATACCATTTGTTTTTCAATTTTCAGCTAGTTATTATTTCAATTTTACATAGGAAACCATCAATAAGTAAGCTTTAGCTTAAACTAAAGGAGTAGAGGGCTCGCCTTTTAATAAGGTGAACCGGGTTCGAATCCCAGCCATAGCTAATCCATACGAATTCAGCATCCGGTTTGCACCGACCACAGTGCTGACGTGAAATATCCTCAGTGGTCGACGGATCATAGGTTAAAGTCCATTTGCCGTCAGGTTAACCGTGGGAGGTTCTCGTGGTCTTCCTCTCCGTGTAACGCAAATGTGGGTTAGTTCCATCAAAAAGTATTACCAATACTCGATTCAGGAGTTCCCTTGTCTTCTGGATTGAGTTCAAAATGACGAGGCTATGGAGTTGAACATTAGTAGTTGTAAACCCAAAAATCGGGTCAATTGTTCAACGACGTTATAAAATCTATACATAATAATAAAAGCGGCTGTGTGTGTGTCTGTCTGTCTGTAATCACAATATATCGCCCCAGAAGCCTCGCCCAGGCACGAAACTCGGCACATAATTGTGTTTTGACATAATGAAGAAGTATTTTTTTTCTTTTTCAAAAATTTGGATTAGTTATTTAGTTATCAGTCATTTTGTAAGTCTATGCTTTTCGTCTGCTTTTTCGTCTTCAAAGAGCTATATTCAAAAAACTATTAAAAAATGCATATACTTTTCCCCACTCTTATAAATGTATGCTAATGCGAACCTTACAATTGAAATATTAATTTTCGACAACTTAAACCAATAATATACGAAGGAATTAATAATTTAATTGTAAAGTTCGCATTAGTTTACATTTATTAAAGTGGAGAAAAGTTTAACTTTTGTATTAAAAATGTGGCAACATATTCGATACGTAAATAGAACGCGTCGCTTTGATATATTTGTCGCTGTTCATAATTGTTATAATAAGTTTTTCTTCTTCTTTCCACGCTCAATTTTTTTCTTAAGCGAAGACGATAATTTTTGTAGCGATATTGTAGTACTTTGTACAACTAAAAATTCTTTTCATAACACTTTAAAATTATTTACTTTATTTTCTTTATATATACAGAGAACAGTCGGCAAAGAATTCGATTAGGTTGAAAAACATTTCGCTAAAAAGGAACGAATTCCAAAAGAAAAAATAAACAACTTAAAGAATAAAAATGCTGATGCCAGCCAATTTTTTGAAAGTTAACTTAGAAATAACAAACCAAACGATGTTAAATAACAAACCAAACGATGTTAACAAAATGACGTAGAAAGCGCAACTAGATCAAAATTATACAAGCACAACTAGATCAAATTATAATACCTGAGTGCTTGACGTAGCAGATATAGAAATAGAATTTGATACCATAAAAAATTATATAGAAATAAAAATTGATACCATAAAAAATTTATTCGTTTTCGTGTTCTTTTCATGTATTTGGCATTTTAGTTTTTTTTTTCTTAAGCGTTGTAGCTATATAATTTCAAACATCCTAAAGAGCTATAACACATCTGCAGCAGAACTGGATATGAAGACAAAATTGCAGGACAGGAACACTTTAATTGTCCACTAATCTTCAGATTTCCTGCTATGTTTTAAAAAACTTTATTTGTGAAAACCTTCAGCTTGGCGGACAGCTGGTCGCCTTAGGCGGCTAGTATAAAATAAAATAAGAAGGCTACGATATACATTCTTTAATATAAGCATACTCTATATTTTTCAATTTTCAGCATCTTATTACATCAATAAATGCCAACTTTTAGTTTTTCTTTACTTATAATTTCTTCACTTTTAACTTATAATTTCATTTTTTTCGGAGGAAAAATTAGTTTGCAAGCTCTTCTGAATTATCGATACATTTGCATCCATTTGAAAAATATTCATTTAATTTTTACAGTAAAATTTCAGTGTGCTCTATTTATGGTAATTTTTTTTAAAACATAATTAAAGTATTTCTTACTCAAAGTCTATTTCAAAATTTCTTGTGCTCCATAAAAATAATTAGTCACGTCATATTTAATCTTTATGTTATCCACCTTAAAAAATGTATAGTTAGCAAAAAACAAAGTTATCAAAGATGATTGAAAATAAAATGGCTCAAAAAACTAAAATTTTTATTAATACTAATAAGGTTTGAAGGTCCAAGAGGATCAATGAGAAAAGAGGATAAAACGAAACACTAACGTTTCTGATTATTATTTACTTTCATAAATTTAAAAAATCAGCATTGTAGAATCGGGGTTCCGTTAGAAAAATTTCGATGTTTATATTCGGGTAACCCGGAACATAAAGCCACTACTGATAAAAAGGCATTCAATATTTTTTATGCCATTTTAAAACCATTTCCATTGTCGAGATATTATAAATATAAATGCGCTTGTTTGTGAAGTATATTTTCCGAGTTTGAACTTTAGAAATGACAGTCTTTCACGCCTATTATTTCACTTTATGCTTCCTAATTGACGAAGTTCGTATTCTCAATGGGTGAAGTCCCGCAGTGGACTGATCATCGAAGTCAAGCATCACTGGCTACGGCCAGTGTGCGGATGGGTGATCACTTGGATCATTCTGCATAGGGACCGAGGGTGTGCAGTATTGGTCCTTGTTAAACTGTTCTACCATAAAGTGTTCGACTTCGCGTGCAGGTCGTCGGGCTTAACGAGCGGGGGTGCAATCCCCTCTGCAGAGGACCAAAATTGTGATGGCATGTCTTCGGATCATTCTCCGGGATGTTTCCCAGACCGTCGCCAGGCATTTGTCTGCAAACAGTTTATTCAAGAACGAAACGGATATGAATTTTGAGCACCCGTTTTTTTTACAGCTTATATCCTTCGCTTGTACCATCATTTTAGAAAGACGGTCGTACCTGCAAGTGACAGTATCTTGATCCTGATCGGTTGTTGAAACGTGGCATTTGTTTACTTTAGCAACTGTTCTTTCCATTCTATTTCGAGTAAGACAAGCCCTTCAAGTATCAATCCTCTTAAGTGACACATTTTATATTCTTTCACAAAGAATCATTCTCAAATAGATCAACTCTTTCACTCTATATTTACACAAACGTCATGGGTCACATGTGTGGGTATGGGAGGGCTTCTTCTTGAAGTGCAAGTACCCAATTACGTGATGACACAATTCTCTTTTAATATATTTATCATATAGAAACGAACCATTCCGACACCAGCAGCCTCCGATTACGCAGACGTTATTTCAATTTGGAACGTTTTACGTCAAGTTTTTAATGGTACTAAGTACAGGTTGAAATTCGTTGTAATTTTGAGTAATGTCTCGCAGAGGGTTGACTTTTAGTATACGCTTTCTGTTCCGATATTTTTTTAAAAAATTTTATTTGAGATTTTTAAATATGTCTTCCGAGAGAACTGTGCTCTGGATTTTTGTTTACATTTGGAAAGATTGAATGCTTATTGGTTTATGTCAGGGTTAAAAGAAAACCGGATTTTATCGGAGTTTTGATGAAAAACCTTTTTTTTTCCCGATAATAATTTACGTTACGTTTTTATTTTTGAGTATTTATAATAATATAGTAGGATTTACCTATGACATAAAAGTTTAATATTTGATAACTTGTTTTGTTACAATCTGGTCATTTTTTGGGAAGTTTTAAGTTGCTATGCTTTGCTATTATAAGTTGCTATTATTTTTATACTTTCACTACCAACAGATAGTTACATAAAAAATTAAAACTACTAAATGAATGTTTTATTGCATTAACATAGTTTTAGTTCGATTGGAATAAGATTTAATCATAGCATTTTTTTTCTCGGTTTGAATTGCTAGTTGTTATAAAATTTTATATTTTTAAATTCCCTATTCAGCTTTTGGTTACTATAAAAGTGTTTTTCACCAGATCGTTTAGTAATATCTTGTAAAGTTAATTTTTATTAACCCTCTCAAAGAAATCAAATTTTTTTATACCTAAATAGTTAGTAACTACATAATTTTAAAAAATAAACTTAAAAATACTGTATAGTGTATTTTAAATGATTTAGAGCTTTTATTAGCTGAAACAACATTTTAAAGTATTCTGAGTGCAAACGCTTAACTGCTTATGCTGATTCATTGTTTTAATTGCATATTTAGGCTTGAAGTGACTTTATATAAAGCTTATTATGAAAATAAATATAAATAAGTATTACACAGTAAATGGGAAATAATTACAAAATGGTCAAATAACATACGGTTTTTCTACATACTTTTCATGAAATGTTGAGCAATAAGTTAATATTAGAGGACCCATTTATAATAGAAGAATACCACATTGAATTTTAAGCCTATAAGTTGGAATAATAATAAAAGTCGCATCACAAAAAGAGTAAAGAATAATATTAAGAAAGAATGATAAATAATACAAGTAAATGCCTTTAAATAATGAATAAATAAATAATTTATAGGTTAAAAATGTTTGTATATTTTTTGATAAACTTCAGTTGATGTTAATTAAAGAAATCTCGATCTTGATATTTTGTGGGAGGTAGGAATGTGGCAACAACATTGAGAAATGTTTTAGACAATTTCATTTATGTTAGATTGGGATACTGAACATTTTGAACGTTTGTTGCATCAATGAATTGCCAATATATGAAACATCAATTTTCTTAAGTATAATAACCTTAGTATGGTATAAAATTTCTAAAAAAAAAAATTCATTGCAACGAATTTAAATAGTATTAAACTTTAATGAAAAAGTATAAAAGAAAATAAATAAAGATACTGAACAATTTATGTAGCCTGGAGATTAGTAGGACCTGTATATACGTAGGATTGGATTCAATTTAGACTGTTTTTCGAAAGCTCGTCCTATGAAATGATATTTTTTTTTGTTGCGAATAATACGCTATTTTCATAACTGCTGTGAGTTTTCAATAGTTTATCATGACTGTTAGATTTAGATTAAGTTTAGCCTATCTAAAGCCAGCGCTGTCTAAGGACCGGGATAGCCTGGTCGGTAGGGCGCTGGGCCCATGTCCGAGAGTTCGTGGGTTCGAACCCCGCGGGCCGAAGACTCCCCGAGTAGTAAAGTGACTGATGCACGTTAAATATGTCGAGTCGCAAAAGTCCTCCATGATCCCATAACAAATCAATACCTCTGGGGGTACTGGATTGGAGATGGATCGTTCTCTGATTCAGGTCAAAATTACGATCTGTGGATGAATGAATGGGTCCGCTCTATAAAAGGATGAGACGTATGGTAAGGCAGAAGTCGAATTCTTGGCCATAGATGGCGCCACTGAAAAACAAGAAACGCACGCTCTGCCTTAAATTTGCTCGGTTTCACCAAGCAGGCTTGCCCGTGTGGCAAGTGGCATTAGAAACAAAAATAACAGCGCTGTCTATGATTATTCTGAAAATGGCACACAACGTCAATAAGGAGTAAAACAATAGTGTTTTATGTCTAATTTTTTTAATATTTTAAAGTGTACCCTGATGCTGCCGTTTCAAGGGGGTCATGAAAACTTGCAAAAACTGAGATTAAGGCAGAGTAAGGTTAAGGTAATATTTCATACAGTTTACTGATATTTAAAAATTAAAATCTAAATATCCTTACTGCACAACTAAAAACCTATATATTTTAATGGCAAACTTTAGTTTCTGTGGATGAAAAGCAACATTGAAGACAAACACTCACCTACTCGTTATCGATTACAAACAATTAGTAACAATAATTTACATCTAGGTGGAAAAATGTTGCCAAATTAAAAAAAAAATATTTTAATAGCCTTTAAAATATTTAAGTTATTTGTCCGTACTGAAGCCAAGATATTTCTTCACCGGATTCAGATGGTTTGAAATTATAGGTTTGTTGCAAGGCATTTAAATAGCGATTTTTTTTTCCGCTTACCGGAAGAGCTTCGAAAAACCATGGGGAAGCGTCTGACTTTCGTGGGTTAATGAAGTTGTCATTTCATGTAAAAAGATCTTATTATTATATTGTAATACATTCCGTCTTTGCACACAGAGCGGGGTGTCAGTCAGATACGTTCCCTCTCAACGACGGCGGTCATTTTTAAGACATCCCTTCCTTAACAAAAACACTGACCTTTCATTTCCAAACATCATTTCAGACAAAATTTGCGTGATGTGTGGTCGCTATTTATATATTAACGTTTGTGGATCATGAGGCAGCCTTCTATAATTTTCATTTAATGTCGCGACCATCCATCATAAATCGGAATAAAATGCCATTAAACTGAGATGTTAAACTTCCCCACCCCCCCTACAATTATTCCTCCCGAAAGTAAAATGAGCAATTTAAGTGACTTCTTGGGATATAAATCAGGCCATTTAAGCAGTTTTATGCTCCCATTCTCGAGTTTCGAGTAGAATAAAAAATGTTCGAAAAAAAAGGAAGAAAAAAAGTTCGAAAGAAGTGTTCTTTTTAGTTTTGGGAATGGTGAAAAGGAAAAAGAAGCACGTAGTATCGGACTATCAAACATAAAAATGATATTTCCAGACCAGAGGCATATCGTTAAAAGGAACGAGCACGTAAAATTTCCATCAAGGCTTATTCTATCAGTTGGAAGAACCTCACCGTCGCTTATAAAAGAACATAATCCGGGGGAAATGGTGGGGGGGCACAAAGATGTGTTTTACAACGACTTTCCTCACAGTCGTTTCTGGAAACGACTTATTTTGAATGTCCAGCTGATTAAAGGTTGTTTATTATGCCGTAACAATTACTACTTTGGTGGTTTTATATCAATAATTTATTGAAAAATGCCCTCCAGTTCATTCATTCTTATTGTGAGAAAGTTTTTTATTGCGAGGCTCCCAACAATATTTCAAGCCAAAAAAGGGTTAAAAAGGAACCTTTGTTTAAAAAAGGAGACCCAATATTTTCGAATAATTTATTTTTAATGTAAAAAGTGGTCCTTGCTCACGTATGTGCTTTGTATATCATAATTTAAATCGCTAAAATTTAATTGTTTCTCTCTAGTAAAAAATAAGCTTTTAGCTGAATTCAAACAAGAACAGAAAGACAAACAAGAGAGAAAAGACTCGAAGGGATCGAAACTAAAAATTTCTCTTGATTAGCTTACATTAACACTACCATTGAGCAGAGCTGGATTAAGCGTACGCGGGGCCCCTAGGCCATTCAAAATTCTGGGGCCCTTAGATTAAATTCTTTTTTTTTTGAATATATTTTTTATTTATTCAAATGCAAAAGTATTTATATATATCTTTTCATTTAAGAAAGCATATTTAAAATAAAAATAAATAATAATAAATTAAATTTTAATAAGTAATAAATAAATATTATTAACATTGTATAAAAACAATTATCGTATTTTATTAATATATATTTGAAATTGATTTTTTTTAAAACATCATTATTTTTCTTAATTTTTTAAAAGTTATTTTCAAAAAATTCATTTTGAAGGGGCCCCTAATCATTGGGGGCTCCCAGACTATGACCTAATGGCACTGAGTCTTTTAATTAAAATAATGTATATTTTTTTAAAATGACGCCAACTGTTCGGAATTTGTTATTTGCAAAAAAGCTGTTTATTTTTTTAGTGTAAGATTTTTTAAAAAACAAACTTTAAGAATTCGTAACCCCACAACTAATTAGAGATTTAAAATAACAGACCCACATCTTTAATCCAGTCAGTAACTTCTAAAAAGCAACTTTTAACTACACCGAAGCTAATTTGAAATTTAAATTAAGTGACAGATTGTTCTCCTCTTCCGACATGCGAGTACTTGGCTGAAATAATTAATAATTCTCCTGATTATAATTTTTGTTAAACAGAATTACGCGACTAAAACAAAGTAAATAAAAAAACGTCATAAAATTTTGACCAATAAATGACTCAAAAATAAATCGCAATGTTTCTTGAAACATTTTTCAAAAATTGCGAATATTTGACTTTTTCCCCAGCTAAATAGTTTTCGCTCTTTGTGAATGAGAAATTTTTTGAATCTGCGATGACATACGAGACTATAATAACTTTTACTATTATTATTTTTCATTTATTTTTATTAATCTATAATAATAAAGTAAAGAGTTTCTCTGCGTGTGTCTGTCTGTCTCTTATAATTCCAGAACAGTTTGTTTTGAAATTTGAACAGCGGCTGCAAGGGATACCCCCCCCCCCAATATTCTTTCAAAATTTTCAATTATTTCGTTCGATACAGCCGTATGCAAATTTAAATTTTTTCTTTGGCTACAATAGCAGAATGAGACTGTTTGCTAGCTTATATATCTTATTAAAGAAAAAAGGAGTTTTTTTTACCCGTTTTTTAATTCTTAATAATTTTTTATTCATTATGTCAGATAAATTCAATGATCGGTATGAACGGGAAAGCAATGGCAGATTACATCACCAAAAAATTTTTTTTCCAAAAGTTATTTGAAACTACATATTTATTTTGTTCATAGATATGTTTTCAAAACGTGGATATGTAAAACTATATAGTTTAAAATCAACGGTATTTGAAATAAAAGAATAATAAGATACGCATTGAAAAGCAAAATTAATGGAGAAATAATACTAATTCATGCAAACGAAACGCTAATGATGCTTGATTAAATTTGTTATTGGGTAATAGTTAGTTAAAAAAAATGTCCATGTTCTAGAACAAAATTAGAGAAAAGGTACTTTTTTTTATTTTGGGGGAATTGTGAAAAAAAAACTCCCAACAATTATAGACGTTAATAATGCATAATTAATTTTGGTAATAAATACATATTGAAGTAAAAAAAAAAGGCAACTATGGATTCTATGAAACAAAATTAATAGATAAATGGTACTCAATCGTTTGAGAAAAACGTAAACAATTGCCATATCATTTATAAACGCTATTTCTACTTGATTTATTTTGGTAATAATTACTAATTGTAATTAAAAATAAGCTATGTTAAAAGCAATGTTAAGTAATTGAATTCCTCGCCTTTTCCCCCGGAATTAGGTTATTCGGGTCAAATCAGACTCAACGCCCGCGACCATTTCCCTCAGGTGAAGAAGCACAGGCCCGCATCAGCACATGTTGGCTGAGGTACCCGGCGCCCCCCCCCTGCTTCCCGTGGCATTTATTAAAATTTTAAAAGGGGAAAAAGAATAAAAAGCAACGTACAGGGAAAAATGGTACTAATCCGATTAAAAGAAATATAAAAGAATCGTCAAGCTGTTATTGACGCCAATGATGCTTAATTCATTTTGGTAATAGTTATCAATTGAAATTTAAAAAAAAAGCTATATACTCTAAGTACCATAAATTAATAGAAAAACAGCACTCATTTGTTTAGCAGAAATGTAAAAAAAAAATTATTATTGATGTTTATGCTGCAAAATTAATTTTGGTAATAGGCACTACTGGTATTATAGTAATTGCTGTGGCTTTAATCGGTATCGATTATAGGTACAATGTATTATGTTGTTCTATTTGATACCTGTTAAAACTGCATCAATACTGGAACACTTTAATGTAGATACTTTTAAAAAAACGTTTTTTACGGTTTAGTACCGGAAAAAGTACCGTTAAGTATGGAAGAAAATCGTGTGATTATGATAAATTTTGACTATCACAAGTTCTTCATGCGGTAGCTTCATGCCAAATTATACTGAATAGAGTTAATATTCATTTTCATGGGATGAACTACTAAAAATATGTTTTTCTTAATCTATTAACCCAAAGACACCGAAAAAAATAAAATATAGTTACAAATATAAAAATATTTTAGCTATATTGATTGTGTTGGTAGTACTTTATATTTCACCCCGTACGAAGAACGCGTATTCAGCTAGAGAGAGAGAAATCGTTTGTAGACTGTTACGAATTTCTGCCTGACCAAGAGAAGGCGCTACAATAATTCTGTAATCACTTATGTGGCAGGCAATGGATTGAACTAAATGGCGAGCCGCTTTTCGTATCATATTGTTTTATTGTTTATTAAATTTGTTCGCCACCGAATCATTCTGCAACACAGACAGAATTAAGAAAAGTGATGATTTGGACAAATAGAACTTGTTTACAACGGAAAGAGGGAAATTTTCCAACTAGAGAGGCGCTTTTCAAAAGGACGGTTTAAAAATCAACGGATTTTTTTAAAAATTAACCTACGACTTATACGTAACCGAGTAAAAGTTGAGCGTAAATCACGAGCTACAAAAATAACATCTTTATACTTAAAAAAAAGTCTAAACATTTCTTCATCTAAAGTCTAAACATTCTTTTCAGAAGGATTCGAAAGGAATACTATGAATTTGTCTAAATATAGCAGCGACATACAAAGGAAAAACCTTGCGTTCGATGTATTCGAAGTTTTCGCAATTCCTTTTTAAATACAATTCGTATCGATTTATTATGTGCGCTGGGTTCTATTTCTGAATACAACTCGAACAGAATAATCTTTCCGGGCCAGATTTTCGAATCCGATATCGACTTCTCCAATATTTCTTTTCTAAGAACGCGGAGCATATAATCGATAACATCCCCTCCACCCCTCATATTTCATTCTAAAATGTGTTTCTTGATTACTTTGTAGTATCGTTTTGACTAGTCACGGAAATTCCTTGAAGGCTATTTGACTAGAATTCCATGTAGAATTCGGCCAATCGAATCTTTAAATTCATTTCGATGAATTAAATTAAAGCTTTTTTCATCCTAGAATTAACATTAAATTACACAGACGAGAAAAAAAAAACTAATCCAAATGTATTCTTTGGAAAGCGAAAGGCTTCCAATTGCTTTTACTGTATTAACAAAAACTCTAGCACGTTCTCCAAAGAAGTTTAGTATGTATGTTACCGTCAGTGTGTGAATTCCGCCCTCCCATAGAATGTCTAGATTTTGAATAGAATACCGAAAATAGATTGGTTAAGTATGAAATGTTTAATATTTATACATTGCTTAGGCATTATGAGACGCCCGGTGGCTGAGCGGTAGCGCTTCGCGCTGTCGTGCCACAGGTCCTTGGTTCGATCCTTGGGCCGGGCAAGGCCGACTCAGCCTTTCATCCCTTCAGTGGGTCGATAAAATGAGTACCAAGCATGCTTGGGAACTAACACTGGGGGTTCCGCGTTCGGCTGACCACCTGACCGGAACATATGCTCCTGCACCCCAGAGCCCAAGGTCAAGAAAACTGAGATGGGCACAGTCGGCCTTGGCCCTCTTAATGGGCTGTCGCGCCACTGAGTTAGTTTTAGTTTAGGCATTATGAAGAATGTCTAGTTTTGAATAGAATACCGAAAATAGATCGGCAAAGTATGAAAAGTTTGATATTTATACATTGCTTAGCCATTCTGTAGAATGTCTAGTTATTGAATAGAATACCGAAAATAGATCGCCAAAGTATGAAATGTTTAATATTTATACATTAGCTTAGCCATTCTGTAGAATGTCTAGTTATTAAATAGAATACCGAAAATAGATTGGTTAAGCATGAAATGTTTAATATTTATACATTGCTTAGGTATTATGAAGAATGTTTAGTTTTGAATAGAATACCGAAAATAGATCGGCAAAGTATTAAATGTTTAATATTTATACATTGTTTAGCCATTCTGTAGAATGTCTAGTTATTGAATAGAATACCGAAAATAGATTGGTTAAGTATGAAATGTTTAATATTTATACATTGCTTAGCCATTCTGTAGAATGTCTAGTTATTGAATAGAATACCGAAAATAGATCGGCAAAGTATGAAATGTTTAATATTTATACATTGCTCAGGCATTCTGTAGAATGACTAATGACAAATTGGCTAAATATGAAACAATTCATATTTTACCCATTGCGAGGCCATTCTATGTAATATATGTATAAGTCCTTCTATAGAATATTTAGACCTTGTATATTATGATTGGGACAAGTGTATAATAATTCTCATTTCATCAATATTTTATTTTTATCAATCAGCTTAGTCATTTATCAAATGCTTTTAAACATTAAAATTCATTTAAAACCTAAAGAATTCTGAACTATTAATTTAACAAAAAAATATTTCCTTCTTGTAACGAAATAGATTTATCGAGAAAGATATAAAGAAAGGGAAAAAGTAATGTTTTTTTTTATCACTTATAAATTAACTGCAATATTCACAGAATAAAAGTCAAAAAAATAATAATAAATATTTTACTGAGAATTGCCATGCTGAAATACGCATAACATATTTCCTAAGATTTAAGAACTAAATTATGACATTATTTAATCCTTTTTCAATAAATAAAAATCCTTAATATTATCGGTAATCTTTTTTATACCACAACCATGAATTAAGTGCAGGAAAAGAAATCATTTTTTTTTTGTGTAGATTTTCTCTACATCTGCTTAACACATTTACATAGAATTACCGGGTGGCTAGATTTTTTTAAAAAAAAAATTCGTTATTATTTCTGATTCTTTCTTTACCACCAACACATTTGAATGCGTAAGGCTAAGAAAAAGAGCCTTGGCATTAAATTTAATCAATTAATAGTCAATACATAACTTTCCTTGGCGAAAACTATTCTTAAGTATACATGACAACACTCGCATTTTTTATATCTTGGAGGTTTCATGTGGGGCCAGCAGCCACACCCTCTAACCCATTTTCAAAATTTATTCTAAATGTAAAATGCGGCATAATTTCTATAAACATTCTTTTTTTTTATTATTTATCATAATTTGATTTTTTATTTATGCAGTTATTAATATATACTAATTTAATTTATAATGGAATAAAAAGAACAATTATCGATCAACATATTCAACTAATAGCAAATCTTCTTACTTCACTGAATATCATCAACTAATTTCATCACAAGCAATCTAAATGTTTTCACTAAGGAAATTTTATGGGATTTAAAATAAAGCAAAGCTCAAAATAAGATTCACCATTAAGTTGTGAATATATTTTTAACTTTACAGCATTTCAATGAATTATAAGAAGTTTTATAAATGTTAAATTTTAAATATTTTTTAAGTACTTTTTTAGTTACAAACAAAGTTGAAACCCATTAATTTTGAAATAGTTAAAAGCCCTCCACATTTATTCGAATTTCGCGCGT
This sequence comes from Parasteatoda tepidariorum, assembly GCF_982258835.1. Lineage (NCBI taxonomy): Eukaryota > Metazoa > Arthropoda > Arachnida > Araneae > Theridiidae > Parasteatoda > Parasteatoda tepidariorum. The sequence goes on from NC_141762.1 coordinate 1,106,663, forward strand.
TGTAATAATATTGTATTAAAATATTGGTTGTTAGGAACCTTATGGAAATAGTAGCAACAACTGCTAAAAAAAAGTCATCGAAAAATAAATTCGATTAATAATGAATTCGTCACCACAAGTAAACCGCGTCAAATGCTGGCGGGCCGCATATGTCCTGTGGGTTAAGCATCGCTACGTCTGAGTAATTTTCCAGAGGCTATACTTTTTTTTATAAAGGAAAGAGAAATAATACAATTTATTTTGAAAACTTAAACTTTTATTTTTTTAAACACGCTCTGGTAATAAAAATTTGCAGAAACTGTGACACTAATACGTCGTCCCCTGGGAATCTTATTTATGTCATAAACTCCAGGCCTAAGTGAAAAGATAGCCTTATAAAATTTTTATTTTTGTTCCACGCGTTTAGAGGATGCCGCTTATTGGCTCATTCCACCTTATTCCTGTTTTTTTTATCCCCTGAAGCTTCCCTCTAACCAGAAAATCTTCGAACTCACCCCTTTAAGAACAAATGCTGCAGCAATTTCGTCTCCGGATACTAGTGAAGACTGGACGGCGAACAAAAAGAAATAATAAAAAAAGGGAGTCCTAAATCGAAGAAGACTCGCTTTTATCTAACACGGTTACAGTTAAGGAGGAAAGGGTGTTGGGCGCGAAAATAAATTCTCGATGCATCTCCCTAGGCAACGGGAAAAGTGGTTCCCGAAGGTCACGTGTCTTCTCCCAAAGATGACGGATGGGAAGGTGATCAATGAAATGAATACTCTTTTTAGAAATTTTGCTTCTCGTTTTTTTATTATGCCTATCGTTCTGTGAATTCAACCCCTGGGGCCGTCTATTTATTTTCGATTAGTGGCCCGTTTTATTGCCGGTGATGAATTTTCTGTCGTTAGCTCTTTATTTGCCTTTTTCTCTGGAACTTGTATTTATAGGGTCCTGGTATTAATGGATTTCTTTCTTGTTCTTTCAAGGTTGGAGTTTTTTATTTGACTAGTATTCAAATAGATGTCTTAGAATTTTGTCGATAAATATCTTAGGGTTAACTGATATGAGGGTAGCCGGGTTGAAAAAAGTTACCTTGTCTATTAAAACTTCAAGATTTCACATGGTGCAATCCCGAATGGTTTGATTGAAGATCAACAATCAACTTCTCTTATATTTTCCCGTAACGAGTTTACTACGCCCCTTGTTCGCAAAATAGTCTGAATCAGTCAACACCGGAAAAATTCTAAAAATGTCGTCTGCTATTTTTTAATCTATCTGGTTGTACTGCACTTAGTTATGGCTCAAGCTAGTCTTGCATCAAGCTGGTGAAAATAAAATTGCCATTTTTGAGAGAAAGTTTTGAGGGCCATCCTTGGTGGGATAAAAATAAATAATTCCTGGAGAAAACGATATAATACTGAACTGTAAACTGTATAAAATCTACAGAGAGCCAGATATTGTGAAATTCATAAAAATAAATCGAATGAACTGGGCAGCTTCAGAAGGAATGATGACTCAAATTTAAAGAAAATCCTATTACACAAACCCCTAACGAACAGGAAAAGAGGTAGACCCAGGCTGAGATGGCTGGATTTAGTTGAGACTGATTTCCTTACTCTAAAGGAGAAAAACTGGCGAACAAGTGTCAAAAGTAGAGATAAGTGGATTCGAATTCAAAGGAAGGCACTGGCCCACCCTGGGCTGTCTAGCCAGATATGATGATGATGAGCCTTTGTTTTAAATTATATTTACAGTGCTTCAAAATGCAATTTAAGAATTTTCCATATTAATCGGATCAACCAAGACTTTGGACATGAAAATAAATATAGGCTGTCATAGATGTTACCATTCAAAAAACAAAAAGCATTTATTTAAAATAATGCTAAAAAACAGCATTTAACTGAACCATTTTAATTAAAAAGCCTCAGCACTGGGGCGAAAACACGTCAATGGAAAGTACAGTTTTTTTTCTTTAAATGTTTTGCATATTGTTCTGTGAATCCAACTTTTAGAGCCGTCTATTTATTCTTACTGACCTTTTTCTATTGCTGTCGGTGAATGTTCTGTCTTGATGATTTTACTTGCCTTACTCTCTGGAGCTTGAATTCATAGCGTCCTGGTATTAATGGATTTCTTTTGGAGTAAGATTTTTGTTTTGGTGAGACGGAAGATGAGAGGATAAGGCTGGATTTTTTTCTCTGGTTAGTATTCAAATAGAACTTTGTGTACTAGGTCTGCATATACATATCTTAGAACTAACTGTTAGTTATGAAAGTTGTTGAGGCGAAAGAAAATGCACTTTGTGATACTTCATATTAAACGTTCATAGGATGCTATAAAATTTGATTTAAAAATTGCCCATGTTTTTCAGGTCAAAATAGACTCTGAGCAGTTAAATTGGCATAATTTGACATAATTATCGTTTGAAAATCAGTAGGTTTTTAATGTTTATTGCAGAAAGCTCTTTGACGAAAAAGAACTAGATGTAGTGTTAACGGGGAAGAATGTAAAGAGACAGGCTAAATTGCATTTCCCCCCCTCTATTTTCGTGTTTTTTACCTTTCAAATATACAGCAATGTATTTTAAAAACGTAAAATAAAACTGAAAGATGATTAAAATGCAAAAGTTATAGATATTACTTTTTTTTGAAATTAAAAAATATTATTGATATTATGACGCATAAATTTTTAAAGGAATAATAAATTGAAGAATTATGCAATTTTCACTTAATTTAAAAAAAAAATTTTTTTTATGTAATAATAAAGAACACTGTACACATACTATAATAAGATGTTTTCTGATCAAAGAAATTAAACACTTTAAATTTTGAAACAGAATAATTTTCGCAAACTAAGAAATTATTTATTTATTTAAAAAATACGCCTCACACAAAGAAGATTTGTAAACATTGATTGAAAACTCAATAAATGATATAATAGAACAATGACAAATGAGAAAAAAAAAACTCAAAAGCAATCTATGCCTTTTTAAAAGTTATTAAAGTATATCCAGACACCTTAGTGAGAAACCATCATACTGATGCCATCTACGAAATTTAAAAATAACAAACTAGAGTCATAAGAAATCAGCATGTACACCAGAATTCGCGTGAGATAAAAGATGCAATTTATCAAACTTGCACTTACACCTAAATAGCGTCTCATTCCAGTGTTAATGAGAACAATTTGCTGATTATCATACATTTAAAATTTAGATTGTAATATTTGCCATTCAACGAACATAGTGAAATTCAACACACCAAATCCAGACTTGCTACAAGATATAACTCCTCAGCTGCAGTCGATAGCTTTGATCTTTTGGAATTACCAACATTTTCATTACCTCTGGAGTCATTTTATTCAAACACATGAATTATCCTAATTCCCTCTTCCTCAAAACCCAGAGCAGTCTTTCTTAAGTACTGATTTCATTAATAATTAATATCTCTCACTGTCTTATTCTCGCTGCTGCAGAAATTAAAATGAAATATCCATTTCTGGTGTTTCAGAAGTAAAACTCGTACTTTCGGTCTAAAGAGAGGGAAATGCAACAACGACCGGTTCGAGAACAAATTAGATTTTGGTCGCCAAAATTCCGTCTGAAATAGCACCTCGCCGTGCGAGAGTAATTGCATTATATTTGGCGAGGATTGAAACCTTAGCGCATTTGAAGGAAATTGAAGCCATGTAATGGGAAGTGATGGATAGATCTAAGGTTGAATTGATTTAAGCTGGTAGAAAAGAAAATAGTGAGATGATTTTAAGTCACTTAATTAAATTTTTATCACTTTCACTTGTTTGTTTATGAACATACTTTTGCACCGACGTTTGTTTTGACACCGTGATGTATTAGAAGTTTTGGGACAGGACTTTATTTTTTTAAAAACACAGATCTCGATTGAGATCATATATTTTGTTGATTTTTATTGCAAGTGATAAGAAATGTCACTGAAAAGTTTCTAGAATATTTCGCAGAAATATCTTGGATTCTTTCATTGCTTAATCTACTGAGAGCATAACATTCGATACAATTTCGTTACGTAAATCACATTTTAAGATTTTTTTTTTCTGTTTGAATGCTTTTGCAAAGCGACTGTCTACGTAAATATGTAATTGGATTCATCTTAGTCGGAGTACAATGAAATTCCTTAAGAAAGGTAAAAAAAAAAATTAAAAAAAAAAAAAAAAAAAACACATCAAGTAACTTTTCAGAGAGGAAAATAAATATCTTATAATCTGAGTCTAGTGGATTAGATGTTAGACACCGTATGGTTAATTAAATATTTCGCTGGAAGGCTTTAAAAGAGTTTGGATTTTTTATCTTTGCTTTTCATAGTTTAATAAATAAAGTAAAACAAATAGATAATTTTCAACATTATTTTAATAGAGATTTTTTGCAGTATTATATATCATCCGACAAGTTCCAGTGCATAAGTTTTGAAGTAACTGTGCATGCTCGTTACCTGTTTTATTATTTTTTTTAAACATTGCTAGTCCGCACTTCAGGTACGCATGCGCAGTTACATTAGAACATACGTATTGGGAACATGCAGAATGATGCGTAGAACCGTAAACTTGGTTGCGGAAACTGGGTGAACTTGAAAATTTGTTGAATGGAATTTTCAAAATCAATTTAGTATTCTTCTAATTCGTAAATTTTTATACTATAATAATGAATACAATAACTTAGCGAGCTTGACTTACCCTACAAATTTATGTCGCGAATCGTTAATTTTGTATGTAAATTTTTCGTTATGCTAAAAGTATTAATAAAACAGTTTTTATAAATTATATGCATAGTGAGATACATATTCTGTTCTTTTCAATAAAAACAACAATGTACTTAATCAGTTTAAGAGTTTTTTATTGTTTCAATTTGGAAGTTTTAACTGAGTTAACAAATTTCTTGCACCCACAAGTTTTTATAGGGAGGGAGGAATGCAAAGAGATATTTTTGCAACTTAACATTGTTAACGATCTATAATATTTTTTTAAATTCTGATTACAATGTTTTTTTTTAAATTTATGATATAAGAATAATATCGTACCTACTTTCTTGAAATAAAAGCAAAATAATATAGGTTTAAGAAAAACGTAATGAAAAATTTGCAAAGAACATTTTTTACGTCTAAAATAAGTATATATTGTTATATGTCTAATAATGACTATGTAATTGTATTAAACTAATGTAACTTTATTAGTTTTATGTAAGTTTTAATACATTTTTCTTTCAATTCTTCGAAATATACAGCGAAACGAAAACAACTTTGTAACTTCAATGACCTAACATATTATGTTAAAATTTCAGAAATTTCTGAGCAATATAGATAAATAAGAGATCGTAGATTAATTAAAAACGATTTCACAAAATATCGTACATTCACTTAAAAAACTTCACAAACGATAGTGGAATTGAATTTATTAAATCATTAATCTTCATAGTATTAAATATTCTTTTTTACAATATGCCACTAAAATATTTTTATTGTTTTTTTGTTGATTATAGATTTATTAAAAATGTTTCCAAAAAGATGGTGGATTCGCTAAAAATATTACAAAAAAGATATTAGATTGGCAGAAAAAGGTTTCACAGAAGATAATAAATGCACTAAAAATAATGTAACAAAAGATTGACTAAAAAATGGTTTCACAAAAGATAAAGTGGAATTCGGTACTCTAAAGCATTAATCTTAGTATTAATATTACTTTTTATACCATGTTACTGAAAAGTATTTTAATTATTTTTTGTTGAAAATCAACGAAACCTAGTAATACTGATATTATTTACAAGTATAGTCTATTTCAAGGCGTTGATGCATTATATTATTCAAGATAAAATAAAACAAACTATTATTTGAGTCTGATTAATTATAATAATCAAATTTCAACTTGTGTTAAGTGAAATTTATTGTATTATGTGAAACTACTAAAACTCAAAGTGGAGGTGAGTAACAGCTGTTCTATAACAATTTATGTTCTTTTTACTACTGTTATTGTTGAAACGTAGTTTTTTTAAAGTAAAGTATCAGTAAAATTAAATTCATAGTAGTTTAAGTTGCATTGAATGCAAGTATTTATTAGAAATCAATATATTAAGCTAATAATCTAGATAAAATATATCATTAACAGCGAAAATGAAAAGTACGTAAGATAATTTAATCTTAATTATTTTACATTCCATAGTAGAGTTCAAAAATTAGAATCCCGAGAAAAATGGTGCAGTTCCGAGATTTTAAATTAGCTGTTAGAAAATAGTAAAGTGAATGAACTTTAATTGCCGGTTATATATTAATTGTAGTTCAATGAGTCCTTTATTTATCAAAATTTCCAGTAAATGCCTCAGCTTCGTTAAATATTAAGATCGAAGTGAGTGGTAAGCTAGAGAGGTTTCGACGTAATAAATGAGCTTTCAGATGCTGGGTCTGAAGTTCTTCTAAGTTCTTCTCTTTCCTTCATTAATTTTGCAAATTCTGTAGTTAAGAATTTTGTTCGAGTGAGTTTGAATCAGTTGAATAATTTTATCGACCTGTTTGGATTCGTTGTATGGGTGTGCGATTGATGATGATTTCATTGTTTAAATCACAGTGAGCCAGCATCCAAGGTTCCGTGGCCAAAATTAGTATTTTGATAAAATCTGTTTTAAAATTTGGGGGTTTTATTTAGGGGTTTTTATGTGCAAGTAAATTGAATTCATAGCTGAAATTTTGAAATACACTAAAAATGCAGAAAAAAAAACAGGATTACGGCTGAAATATGGTGATCAAAAATAAAAAAAAATAATATAATACGTTTAAATAATTAAATATACCAATGAAAATATAATAATTTTCGTACTTTTATATAAGCATCACTGGCTGCATCATTTTATATAAGCATCACTTAAAAATGCGTAATACATTTTTCCTTCTAGCAGATTAAAAACTATAAATAAATTAAAAAATATATTTTTAAGTGGATATCTAACATAGTGGCGAGAAATCTATATATTTATTTTAGATTCGATTTATAAATAATTCATAAATTTTTTTTCATGTTTGTTAATTCATTTATTATTATTTTGGCACTATCGAATTTCGAATTACTTTCAAATTTTAAAAATATTAATTATTTCATGTTTAAGAAATTATTAAAGGGAGATAACATTTTTAGAATACCTATCGTTTTTATAATTACCGATGTGTTTTTGTTAACTTCTCGAAAATGTTTTATAAAAAGGTTAACATTATTCTTTAATTAAGATTGAGTTAATTGTAATTATAAAAAAAATGAATTAAATCAATTCTGGTGTAACACATCCTTTTAATTATATCAAATGAAGTAAATCTGTTATATCAAAAAACAAAGTCTTTTAAATATAGTTTATGCGTTTTATAAAACATAAACACAGTGTGTTTATAAAGTGATCTTAACAATAAAGTATTTTTAACTTCCTAAGAAATGAATGAGTTATTTTTGCAACAATTCATTCATCTCATACTTATAAGTTTACTTCCAGCTAAATAACATGAGCTTACAGAATAACGCAAGTTACATGAATAGAGTTTTTTCATACATTCAGTTAAAAAAAATATTTTTGAAGAACTAAACATTTTCATTTAATTCATAAAATAAATAGAACGAGTAACTTTTTTTTTATTAAATTCTGCAATACATTTGAAAAAAGGAAATTTTACCAAAAAAGTACCCGTCTAAGCATTTACAGTTGGACTTCTATTTAACGAACTTCCATTTTGCGAATTTTTTCTAGGAACCAAGAACATTTTGGAAATTTCTTCGTAAAATAATTTCCAAATAGCAAAGTGAATTTTCTATTTAACGAAATTTTCTTTGAGATCCACTTTCCCTATTTCCCAAAATATTTCAGAACATTTCAAACTTGTTAACGCATTTTATAGAGGAAATGACCTTGAATTAATTTTCGAAGCTCCCTTAACTTTTAGAGAAAGCAGTAAAATCCCTTTTTGTCTGCATTTCAAACGAAAAACTCAGACAAAATTAACGGATTTTATCAGTAATAATTAAATTTAAGAATGCATGTGGTAATGTAAAATTACTTTGCAGTAATAATTTTATACAGTAAATAAATACAGTCATAATTTAATACATAAATTTAGCTTTTTTTAGTTGAAAATGTATGTAGCATGATAGTGTAACACTGGATAATGTTTTGCTCTATTCTTGCTTCCTATGCAGATTTCTTTTATGGCTAAGATTTATAAAATAAATGGTAGATACTAGTTTACGAGATAAAGTTGTACCAATTTGCTATTTTAATTATGTCCAGTGTTTATGAATTTAAAACCTGTTTTGTGTTTAAGTATATCAAAAGGTGATTTTCTATTTAACGAATTTTCCTTATATCGAACTTATTATCGGGATTTAGCAACTTCGTTAAATAGAGGTCCAGCTGTAATTTATTTTATTTTATTTATTATGGGTTGTCGACGAGAATTTAAATGTATATTGAATTGCGGTTTAGATTAATTTAATTTCGTTCTTTATGTGCCACCATGTGTAGTATAGGTTCCGCTTTTACGCAGCCCAGCCACCATCGGTCTGACCCTACTAGCCACACAAAAACATGCATTTTTTTTACGCCTATTGATGGTTCATTGAAACTGTAGAGAAATTTTTTTTATATCAAAACAGGTAAAAATAACCGAATAATTCATAACTACAGTTAAATGTCTCAGCATTTAACTGTAACTATTCGGAATTGAAAATCGGCAATTTTATTCCCAACAAACTGTCCAATAGCTTTTAAAATAAAAATTTTCTTCTCCCTCTTTTTAACTAGAAGGAAAATAAATCAAAACAGAGAATGTCAATTTATTTTTTCTAATTTTTTTCATCTGAGGTTTTCGGTTTTTTCAAAATAATAATTACCTTTCAAACGATATTTATTTTTTATTTCGGTTGTTTAGTACGTTGATGTGAACAATTTTAACTTTGCCTTAATGAGTAACGTAAATGAATTGTTAAAATTGTCTTCTCTTTTTAAATTTAAATTGTTTGATGTGTGTTTTGTAAAACCCAGAGAGTTTCTTTTGAATGATTTGCTTAACATTTTTTTTTATGTACTCTTGTTAGGCAGTGCCATTAAATCAAAGTCACAATTAATGATTTAGTATGTCAGAACGGACTTTTTTTCTGCATATTTGAGAAATTTTTGCTTCAGATGTTATTTGTTCTGTTAATTAATTAGTGATGGGGACTCATTATTGAGTTTTTCTTAAGCAATATTTGAAAAGAATTTATTTTTAGATATCGTATATCAAAGTTATGCAGGGTATCCGGGAGAAACTTTTGCTTATTCGTCAACTAATAAAAATCAGCTATGCATTTTTTTTCCTTCAGTTTTTCTTAAACAATATTTGAAAAGGATTTATTTTTAGATATCTTATATCAAAATTATGCAAGGCATCCGAGTGAAAATTTTGCTTATTCATCAACTAATCAAAATCAGCTATGCATTTTTTCTCTTCAGTTTTCCTCAAAATTTATTTAAAAGGAATTTATTTTTAGATATCTTATATCAAAAATATGCAGGGTATCCGAGAGAAACTTTTGCTTACTCATCAATTAATCAAAATCAGCTATGCATTTTTTCTCTTCAGTTTTTCTAAAACAATATTTGAAAAGAATTTATTTTTAGATATCTTATATCAAAATTATGCAGGGTATCCGAGAGAAACTTTTGCTTACTCATCAACTTATCAAAATCAGCTGGGAATTTTTTCTCTTCAGTTTTTCTTAAACAATATTTGAAAACAATTTAATTTTAGATGTCTTACATCAAAATTATGCAGGGTATCCGAGAGGAACGTTTGCTTATTCGTCAACTAATCAAAATCAGCTAGGCTTATTTTATATCCATTCGTAGGTTTATACAAATCTTTCTTATATGAATATCTATATTATACCACTAAACATGTATTGAGTATTTTAAAACAGTTTAGTTCTGTTTCTGTGAGCACACACACCACTCAATCATGGCGAAGCACTTTAGCTCGGGTTTTCGAGGCTCTATATCTTTTAAAAGTCAGCGTAGGAATGTTATGTAAATTTGATCTCAGTCAGACGACGTGGATAGCTCCTGGGCTGGTACCCCCTTTTCACAACTTCCACACCACAACCAATGAGAGGCCGCGATAGATTTAACTTTTTCCTTGCTGCGTATACAAACGATTAATGTGTCGACTACGAGGATCGAACACACTATCGCCTGTGTGAGTGACACCTTTACCGAATGCGCTATAGGAACACAGCGTGCGAGACAAACTTGATAGATTTGTAAACAATTAGAATTATTGTCTGACGGTTTCTAAACGTAAACCAAAATCTGGGATAAATAATTCATAAACGTACTAAATACATCTGAGCTTGGCGTGAGCTTCCTCAATAACTGCCTTTTGAATTTAACTGCACCCTTTAAAATGTACAATATGCATTCCGAATTCGGTATTAATATAGTATTTATTCGCACTATTTTTGGAGTTTGCCAACTCCCTATCCGAATAAGTATTACATTGCACCAATGCAAGAACTGCAAAATATTGGGTGCAATGGAATATGCAGAAAAGTTCCATTTAATCTTTTGATACGCAAATTTAGGAATTTTTATACCTCTGAATAGTTAATTCATTAATAAAAGTATCTTTTAAAACAAATTTTAGAAACTCTATGAGAGTTAATATTTTAATCATTAGTGCAAAATTATAAAGTTTTTTTTCCATAGTATTTTGCGAACCCAGAGTTGCCACAAAAAAAATTAACAGAATAGTTGCTTTCAGTAGCCTAAAACATGAAAATAGTAGCCAAAAACTAGGAAAATAGTTGCCTAAATAAGAACAAAAATTCAGCAGAAATATGACTAAATTTTGTGATGACTTAATTCTCATATACCATGATCCATTCAGTCAAGTTGGTGGCAAATATGATAATTGTTATGTAAACGTAAATGTTTTATATATATATATATATATATATATATATATAAAGAGAGAGAGAGAGAGTGGGATATATATGTGATTACTCAAATTTGAAATTCACGCATCGTAATAGCCTATTAAAAAAAGTTTCTAACTCGTGCGGGATTTTGTAGAAATTATCATTGAAAAGGTGACCGAGAAATAAAATAGACTTACAATAGAGTAGTCTGTGCAGATTGAATAAATTAAAAAGTGAAGACTCAAATTTGCAAAATTTTTTATTTTTTAACGAAAAAAAAAGTTCAGTGTGTTGTTGTTGTTGTAGTTCATTTACGTCGCACTAGAGCTGCTCAATGGGCTATTGGCGACGGTCTGGGAAACATCCCTGAGGATGATCCGAAGACATGCCATCACAATTTTGATCCTCTGCAGAGGGGATGGCACCCCTGCTTCGGTAGCCCGACGACCTGCACGCGAAGTCGAGCACTTTACGGTAGAACAGTTTAACGAGGACCAATACCGCACACCCTCGGTCCCTACGCAGACTGATCTAAGTGGTCACCCACCCGCACCCTGACCGCAGCCAGTGATGCTTGACTTCGGTGATCTGCTGGGAACCGTGTCTTAACGATCAGTCCACTGCGGGACTCAGTGTGTTCAGAAACTATCTTGTTGGGTGTAGATTTTTCACCCAATTAATGCTTAAAAAAATGGCTAGGAGTACAGAAAAGTCTCCTAATAGGCTCCTTTTCCTGAAAATATTTGCTTTTTCAGTCTTTTCAGGCAAAAAAAGTTGCCATAGTCGCCTGCCTCATGGCAAAAATAGTTGCAAATAGTTGCATTTTAGTCGCCTGTGGCAACCCTACAAATCATACACATATCTACATCGAGACGAGACATTTCATTCATTTTTAATTCTGTCGTAAGTTTCTTATCTCTTTTTTTTTTAATAAAAATTCATAAGAAACAGTAAGTTTCTTATTAAACTTTTAAAAATTCATAAAATTCAACTGCAGAATGATATAAAATAAGGAAAAAGCTGTGGACATTATATAAATATCGTATTTTTATCATTTAAAAATGATTGATTGTTAGAAGGGAATTTAATAGGGCGTGTTGTAATTGTATCACTTATTCTACGAGATCAGTCAGAATTCAACAATTTTTAAAACAAAATAATTGCTTTTGTCGGTGTGAATAATTTTTCAAGATGACAGGGAACTTATTTTGATGCTTCTTGTTTTGAGTCTAGATTCTGCTTGAATATTTCAGCAGAATGTCTAGTAAGTAGGTTGTTTAAAGTGTCTTATGTGACAGGTATGATATGCAAAGTATAAAATATTGCTTTTAAAGAATTTAATATATATCTTTAGCGCGAGTCGTTTCTGCTTTCCTTGTAAATTACTTAAAAACGAAATCGTGTACAACTTTTTACCTTACTTTTAATAAAATAAAATAAAAATAAAAATTTAAGTGTGTTTAACACATTGAAGTTTTTTGTTTAAAATAGTAAGTGATAGAAACTAAAAATTATGAGCTTGAACGCTTCCTTCTAACTGTGTAGACAGTAGAGGTTTCAACAGTTTTTCAAGAAAAAAAAAAAGAGACCGAAATAGTGAAAAATGGGACCAAAAATGAACCTAATGTTTTATTTCCAATGAATGAATTATTATGAATTATTTTCAATCATTATTTATATATATATATATATATATATATATATATATATATATATATATATATATATATATGGGCGAATCTCAGGAATCATTAACCTATATGTCTTCAAACTTTTCTTATAAATATATAACATAATAAGCGAAAATTAATTCTAATAAAATTACAGGAATAACTATGCATTACTAACTTTAAGATACGTACAGTTTTGATCGCGAGTAACTTGCTTTTGGCTTACATTTCTTATTTCAATTCTACATTTGACAACTTTTCACGAGTATCGCTTAGAGTGTTTAACATACTTTTTATTTTTTTAAATATGTATTCTGTTTAAAAAAAACTGAAAATCATTAAAAAGAAAATTTAGTAGCTTAGCTGTACTATCATACTTTCTTGAATGATATTTTTCGTGAATATTGACGTTTGCAAACACTTAAAGTTTGTCGTCAAATTTTGGCACGTCAAACCGTAACCAGCGAAAATTGAAAAAAAAAAGGTACACGACCCAATTCTGCGAGATTTATGTTAGTGATATTCCAAAAGCTTACTTAAAGTAGAACAAACTTGTATCATTATTATAGATAAATATTTTTGTTTGCAGTAATTATAAATTAATCGAATTTATCACAAACTGTCATTCGGTGAGGTAACAGTAGCGATGTCAAGACCGTAACAAGACGCAGATCTAAAAAGTAAATGTTAAAATCAATCGAAAAATCTCTCGTTTGTCATTTCCTAATTTATTTTCTGCTTTGTGTGCATCGAATCGCGTTGCATCTGAGTAAAGTTTTCGATCTATTTCCTAGGTTCTCCAGACCGTAACCCTGTCAAACCGTAACCTCAGGATTAATTAATTGAATTTAACTGATCAGAAATTAGTTTTTTCCCTATGTTTTACTAATTGAAGATATTTTTTGACTGAAAATAATTAAAGTAAGCCTTTTTATACATTTTATAACTATTTAACTTAATATTAAAATTTTTCAATTCGTTAATGATACTAATAATTTTTGATGAAAAATAAAGGGTAAATATGGAAAATTCAAAATTTTTTATTTTTTGTGCATACTTATAAAGGCATCAAAATTTTCGATGTTCACGATTATTTTTTGATATTTTATACATTTTCAAACAATTCTGGTTGTGTAAAAATAGTGTGCCTATTATTTTTTATTATCAAAAGTTCTAGAGATCTGCCCATATATATATATATATATATATATATATATATATATATATATATATATATATATATATATATATATATATATATATATATATATATATATATATATATATATATATATATATATATATACAGGGTGATTCTAGAAAGATGGGCAAAATTTTAGGAAGTAATAGTACACACCCAAGCAAACAATTTTTATCAAAGAATGCATGGTCGAAAACAAAATTCAAAACCGCTAGAGGGCGTCAAAGTTTATGTTCTCATATGAGGCAAAAACACACAAAGAATGATGAAGTTAAATTATAAAAGCAAAGTTAATGGCATGTGATTACAATAAGTGTTCAAAACAGTGGCCGGCAGCGGCTATGCACGCAGTACAACGGCGAAGAAAAGATAGGCGAACATTCTGAAACACACCAGGCATATCACGAACTTTCCCTGCAGTCGCCGAAAGCTTGGCGACAAGTAACGCAGCGCAGTAACTCGCAACAGGAATGGAGCTTTCACGTTTGCCTGAAACAACTTTCCAAATGCGCCAGCACCTTTGCGTTTTGTTTTCGACCATGCATTCTTTGATAAAAATTGTTTGCTAGGGTGTGTACGATTACTTCCTAAAATTTTGCCCATCTTTTTAGAATCACCCTGTATATATATATATATATATATATATATATATATATACACACTCTATAACAAAAAAATCGACACACCAAGAAGGAGTTGCCCGATTGAAACGAAAATTGGTGGATAGGGAAACAATGTACAGAATAGTAAATGATTGAAATTTCAGAACAATTGAATAATTTATTGCAGAGTTACAGTAACAAGTTCAATAAGGTGTTGACCCGCCTCTAGCCTGGATACAGGCTGCCACACGGCGTGGCATAGACCGATAAAGCTCCCGGATGGTCTCTTGCGGTATTTCTTGCAAAATTCGATCCAATTGTCGAACGAGGTCATCAACATTCCGTGCCAGATGCAATCGCTTTCCCATCGTATCCCAGACATGCTCGATGGGAGAGAGATCTGGTGATTTGGCAGGCCAAGGAAGAGTTTGACAAGCTTATAGACAGTTCGTAGCAACACATGCCGTATGTGGTCTGGCATTCTCCTGCTGAAAAACCAGCCCAGGGCACTGCAAAAGGAACGGTAGCAAAACAGGTCTTAAGATGTCGTCGACGTACCGCTGTGCAGTAAGTGTACCTCTAATGACGACCAAAGGGGGTCCGGCTGTCAAAGGAAATGGCGCCAAAGACCATAATGCCTTGTTGAGGGCCGGTGTGGCGTGCAATAGTGAAGGCAGGATCCCCCCTCTGCCCTGTGCGTCTCCAAACACGTCTTCGATGATCGTCAGGACACAGTTGGAAGCGGGATTCGTCGCTAAAGACTATACGTCCCAGTTGGCATTATTCCAGCCTGATCGAGCGTTGATTTTGCGCGTCTTAGTGTGTTCGTGGTGCGTCGATTTTATATATATATATATATATATATATATATATTGTTTACGTTCGTGTTTCAATTGGTTATGCAATGCGATAAAAACAAATTCAAATAGGAAGTATATAAAAAGATTTCCTGTATAAAAACCCATTGCGTGTATGTTTAAAGTTAAAAGTATTGCCTATAAACTCGTGCAAAACGTGGAATTATTAAAGCACGTCTAATAATTTGGTCTAATTATTATAATATACTAATGTAATACCTAATATAATTAATGTATCGTCTACTTTATTCAATCGTCGAATTTATATTACGTATCGTCTAATGCAACCAATTGATACTCTTACGTAAACAAGTGCAAACAGTAGCGTAAAATCAATAAAGCTGTCCTATAGTATCCACCTGATAATTAAGATTTTACATAGAATCTTATAGGGAGTCTAATAATTTGGAAAGGGACTGTATATATATATATGAAATAACGGTGGATTCACACCGATATTTTTTTGTTAATTACAAGTCAAAACGGCATGATTAATGAGTCCATGTTGTGCATAATCTTTTTTATTTAGTAGCGATGGTGAAAGCATACATCCCCTCCAAGCTGGAGAGGGGAAGACCCATATCCCGTCTAAACTGACGTATTAGGCATTATAAACAACAAAAAGCCACGCAAAAACATTGCTCCTGCGTTTTATAGGATGATTAAAAAGTGTGAAGAGGCCAGTCATTATTGCCTTTTTTGTATTCTTACGCCTCATCAAATTTATTTATTACTCATAGAAAATCGTTTAATCTTTCCTTATATGGAAGTGAAAGATCTTAAAATAACTTCTCTTTTGAAATATAAATCTAATTATTATTCATTGGCATGTTCTTAGCCTTGAAGTCCCAAAATAGAATTTCTACCCTTATCCTTTACCAAAGATATTTTATGAAAACGAATGAAGTTTTAATGCTTTTATTAATACAAAAGTATTTAATTTTTGTATTATATATATATATATATATATATATATATATATATATATATATATATATATATATATATATATATATATATATATATATATATATATATATATATATATATATATATATATATATATATATATATATAATTAATACTCTTAGCAAAACAAAAATGAGCTATTGATTTTTCTCTATTAACGAAGAGAAGCCGACGCTAAGATAAGCCTAACTGCTGTAACGTTAATACCCCCTCTTGTTAATAAGCAACAACCAGCTAGCGCTGAGGTTTATACGTCGGGTGGTTGTGTATCAACTGTTAATGAGATAACCAGGGATGAGAGTATCCCATTTGTTGATCTTACTATATTTTTTTCCGCAGTAGGAATTTCTTTTTTGAAAGTGGTAAGTGCGTATTTTTTTTTTTTTCATTACAGCATAATGTTATTAAAACGGTGCAGTGATATTTTTCATCTCACCTTACTATGGGTTTTGCAGTTTTTCAATAAAGAGAAACTAACAGCGAAAAATCCCGAAGACAAACCAAAGCATGAATATTTTAGTTAAAAATAAAAATAAAAACGTAGAAGGATTGTATTTAAAATTTTACAAGTACTTTTGACTCAAAAAAGCTTTCCCCCCCCCCAATAAACTATCTGTAAGTATTTCTATTTAAGAATATTTTTTTTTGTAGGAAGACTTAGCCTTTTTTACTGCAAAACACTTTCGCCCTTTTTTGGAAATTTTTTAGAAAGGAGGGGTGGTTAATTTATTCATTTATTAACCGATGTATTTAAAATTCAATAAAGAATTTTTAGTAAATACAATTACAAGAATAATTCATTTTGGAAATTACGATTTCATAATTTTCACTTTATGTCTGATTTTTTTGAACGTTTTGCATTTTGTCCATTTTTAGTTAATTTATTTTTATTTTTTACGAATATGTGAGTAATTAAAATTTCAGGCAAAATTTTTCATTAGTTCTTCGAATATTTTTATAAAATTTAGTATTATCCTAAAAAGAAAAAAAAAACTGCCATATAAGTATAATGAATTATAATCTTTACTCTTATTCTTCAACATTTTTTTAAATTCAATAATAATTTAATAAATGACTTGTTTGTCACTAAAATCTTTCACGGTAAAGATTAAGTAATGTATTGAACAGAACCTAATAGATTTTACCACGTCTACTTATGAATGATTTATTGCCAAACTAAAAGCTCCAGCCATTTTTTTATGATACAAAATACGCTCTATGACTGATAGATACGATCATTTTCTCATTTATTTTTGTATTTTTTTATATACTTAATGAGCGTTTTTTTAGATTTAATGAATTATGTATTTTGATGGTTTGTGGAAATAGAAAATAGTTATAGTTTCAAAAATAGTTCAAAAGAATACAAAAAAAATCGTTTTGTTTGCAAACATAAATATTCACATAAACCAATATAAAAACGTTTTATCTTTTGAAAACGTCAATCATATAAAACGATACTCATATGAAACGCTATGAAAACGTTCAATCGTTTGCAAACGTAAATAATAAGCAAAAAATTTATATCCAAAATAAAACGGAATTTTTTGAGGAAATGATATATACTATCATTTACTCATTTATTTTTATATTTTTTTTTATACGTAATGGGCGTTTTCTTAGATTTAATGAATCATGTGTTTTGATGGTTTATGGAATTAAAAAATATTAATAGTTGTGAAAATAGTCCAAAAGAATACAAACGAGAAATCGTTTCGTTTTCAAACGTAAATCATATAAAACGATATGAAAACGTTTCATCGTTTGGAAAAGTAAATAATAAACAAGAAATTGATATCCAAAATAAAACGGAATTTTTTTATTTAGCATAAGTTCCTATTTGATCACAGTACCTCAATAATTTACAAAAATCTTTTAAAGTGTATTACGATATTTTAAAATAATAATAAAGACAAAAAAATATCGAACACACGTGATCATTCACCCTTAAAAATTTCCACCCCATTAGACAAAACGACAAGACTTTGTTTTCGTCTTATCCAAATTATATATTGCGAAACATAATATCCCTAAAGAATGCTTACGTAATGAATTCGCAAAACGAAAACTTGCGATGGTAAAGGAATGTTCCAACAAATTGCGGTGGAAGGTTTCAAGGAGAGAGAGAAAAAAAAAGAAAAATTTCTTCGATGCCGTAAAAGACTTCATTAGATGATTATTAGATGACCCTCCAGGAAAGGCTTCGTAATGATGTCGGAAAAAAAAGGGGGTCGTCTACATTTGGAATCGATTCCCGATATTATTATATCCTTTTTTCTTCTCTTGTAGTCAATCCCCACTTCGGGCTATTTTCTCGTTGAAAAGATCTGTTTTGACTTCATAATTACCTTTTTTTTTCTAAATTTTAAAAGGGATTTTCGATTTGATTTCATTAATGAGGATTGGGCTTATTAATTGCTTTTCAATGCTTGAGAGATTTAATGAGGAGCATCACTCTAATTATTTTTAGAAAAGAATTGCATGCAAAAACGTTACGACAGTAATAAGATCAATTATTTTTTAGAATTTTTTTAAATTCTAAAAAATTTAAAAATATTATTTACAATTTTTTTAAGAAAAATTTATATCAGTGCATTAGTTTAATTTTATGATAAAAGCATCAAACCAGATCGGTAGATTAGTTTTTGAGTTTTAAAATTTTAAAATAGCTGTCATTTAAAATTTGATCTCTCGAGATCTGTCCGACCTATTTCATTTAAATTTTCTGTAGTATTATTTATAAGGGTGCAAAAATGTGCTTTCATTTTTGTGCGCACCTTAATGTGCTTCCATGATTCATTCGACGGCCATTAAATAAAGTAAATAATTATTACACGTTAATTTTTTTACGGAATTATCTTCGGATAAATGATCTTAATAATTGTGTAACAATTAACTTTTCGAGTTGCTTAAAAATTCTCGAAATATTGCAAAATAAAAAAAAATTAACATTAGGAGGTCCAAATTTTCAACCACTCTCCTGACCATAGTTTCTAGATTGCAGTTACCACCTATGTTTGTAGGATCCGTATCCGGCCGAAATAAGAAGAAGAGAAAGTACGTTTATGTTCATCTTGTTTCAATTTAATATATCGTCTGCTCCAATTCATTGGTATATTTAAAATGAAGCCCTCCTCGATCCATTAAGTGTGTATAAACTACACTCTCATTGGACCAAAATTCAGAGTATTAGTTTGAGCACTGTACTTACCTAAATAGGTTTGATAAATCGATATAAATAGCACTTATAAGTTGAGAGAATTCTTTGAGATCTGTTTTCTTAATCAAATATTCAAGGCGAAGAAATGATGTGGGTAGTAATTTTGAATAGAAAACTTAATGGTGTTTTTCTTATTATTTATTTTTGTTTAATCTACCGAAAATATATTTGAATAAAAGGCTTAAAAATTGTTTTAAATTAAATGATTTGAAACAAAGATATTTTTCGAAAATCTAATAATAAGCAAACGTATCATGATTACCTTTAAATTTTTTTTTTTCGATAATGTTTTGTTAGGCAATATACCGCCCTCTCTTTATCTGTACGATTCGGACAACCTTGTATTTTACAGGTTTCGAAAGAACACATATCAATCCTTTGACGATTGGTAACATTAAAGCTGTTTGCTTTGATTTTTTTTCTTTCCTACCCATGAACTCATTTTCAAACACCAAAAGAAATCGTTTGAGCTCCCACAATCACCCTTTTCTTGTCCAGTGGTCCATTGCTCTTTCAATTTCCACCAAATTGTCCTACTCCAACAAACAACCTGATTTTTCAGAAAACCATTTCCTAAAGAATCTCCAATAATTCGGAACCTAGAGTTTGCCGCCTCGTCTTATTCTTTACTAGAACAACCCCTAGGAGCTTTGCTGAAGTCCTTAGATCGTTCGAAAATCACTTAAAAGCTAGCTTATCGATCTATCGATTCGCTTTGATGAATTTTCTTAACCATTCCTTTTTTTCTTGTTTATTCTTTTTTCCTCCTTACCATTTCCATTGCTTTCAGTATCCAATACAGCTTTCATTTTTGACCACCTGCTCCAAAAAGAGAACATTAATTGCGGTATTGCTTATTGGTATGATTGATGAAGGTTTCTTTTATGGGCTCTATCTTTGATGATTTTTTTTATACAGTTGATTAAAAATCAATGACAAATACTTTAAAGCAATCTATTTTATAGCAGCGGCCCAAAATGGATGACCAAATCAATTTAGAATTCTTTCAAATTAAACTTCGTCAAAATAAAGATGGTTTTCGAAGATCGAATTGCAACTTAACGTATTAGACTGAATTTTATTTTATAATCGTATTGAACAGTCGACCCAATTCTGAGTTTACGTCTATCAGTGTTTCAACTCCGTATCCTTATAATTTTGAACCCAATCCAGAAGACAAGGGAACTCTTGGATCAAGCATTGGAACAACCTAGTTTTCATGGAGGATTTTTTGATGGAACTAACTCGCATTTGCGTTACGTGAAGTGTAAAACCACAAAAAACCCTCACAGTTAGCCTAACGGCAAGGGAATTCTAATCCATGATCCGTCTTCCACTAATGATGCCAGCACTGAAGTCGGTGCGGACAGAAATCATACCAGCCAGTCATTTCTATTGAGAGGCCTCATGCTCTATACCCTGAGCCACAGCGGCTCTATAAGACAGAATGGGATAATTGCAAGTGGCGTAGTGTGGGTATCTCGATCCTGATAGGTTGTTGAAACATGGCATTTGTTGACGTTAGCAACTGTTCTTTCCATTCTATTTCGAGTAAACAAAGCCCTTCAAGTACCAATTCTTTTAATTGATACATTCTACATTCTTTCATGGAGATTCCAATTCTACCACTATATATTTGCACAACGACAGGCACGGAGCCATATTAGAACATAAACAAACTTATTATGCATCGAAGTTGCCAGTTACACGAAACAAAAAATATATCACTTTTACAATGAAATACATAAACAAATAATAAATCTAATTTAAGTAAAAGAAGTATACAAGAAAGAATTATGCCGGGATAGCCTGGTCGGTAGGGCGCTGGGCCCATGTCCGTGAGTTCGTTGGTTCGAACCCCTCTAAGGGTACAGGATTGGAGATCGATCGTTCTCTGATTCAGGTCAAAATTACGATCTGTGGATGAATGAATGGATGTATGAATGGGTCCGCCTTATAAACGAGCGCGACGTATGGTGGTAGAAGTCGAATTCTTGGACATAGATGGCTCCACTGAAAAACAAGAAACGCACACTCTGCCTTAAATTTGCTCGGTTTCACCAAGCAGGCTTGCCTGTGCGGCAAGTGGCATTAGAAACAACAACAACAGAAAGAATTATATTTCAACACATTTGATGTGTTATACGGTTCTGTATTTAATTAACTTAGAGTTCATTAACATTTTAAGTTATATAGAGAAACTTAGCTAAACTTTAGTACTCCATATTGCTGATAAAGATCAGCTGGTTCTGACGTCATAGGTCACATGAGTGGGTATTGGTTGTCTTCTTCTTCTTGGACTGCAAGTACCCAATTGTTTCAGTGCAGTTTGCCAGAAACCCAAATAAATTATGGAATAACGCTCGCTCTATTCGCTCAAATTGGATTAGATGATTTTACATGCTTCGATAGATACTCCATCAGCCATTTTCTTAATCCGTTTCACGTCTGTGATCTTTTAAAATGACGGTTCATTTTTTAAGAAACAGAAAGAAATGGTAGAACAAGTGTTTTGTTTTTAGCATTTGAGACTAGTGTTGAAAGCAGCAAGTTTGAGACACCGAACAGCGGAGCTGGTGTAAAATAGATCTACAGGAAATTGAAAAGAATGTTTTTGAACAAGAATGAACACTAATATTTTACCATTTTACCAGTTTCAGTGATGAAATTATAGGCTTTGAAATGCACAAGTATTGATTAATAAACTTTTTTTTTTTTTTTACAGATTACAGTAAAAAAAATGTTCTATTATTTCAGCACGCTAAAAATGTTAGTCAAAATTTACGTACCTCCATCATTAAACTACGTCTTTTCTTTTTTGGAATTCTTCATATCCGGGGTGCAGTTATTGTAATCCAGGTTTGATCAATAAAGTAAAACAAAATCACGTATCGAAATATATCCTTTAGTCCAAAAGTGAAAACTAAAAGACAAAATGATAAAATTAGAGTGTTTTGCATGGTTGATGCTAGGAAACAAATTATAAGTAATAAAAATAATGCATTTATAATAAATTTAAAAAAAGATATTGTGTAATCACATTATTCCGATGGTATTCTGTAGTAACATCTTGAAAGAGTATCACAAATTATTTCGAGATAAAAATTCTAGTTTAAAATTATTTTATAAAAACTAAATAAGCATTTGTGCAACATCGTACTTTACTTTAGGGATGCAATAGAACAAAACACAACTCTTTATTTTTATTTTGCTTTTTGAAAAGTAGAAGAATTAGCGTTCACTCAGATTGTTGAAAAATAATTTAATAGTTTTGGATGTAGTGATCAGATTCTCCCTAATTAATCCTTCGACGCCACCGGTGTTCCTTTTATATGTATATTTTTCTGACCCTCTAATTACAAGCAAAAATATATTTTTTATTTCATTTTTTAATTATAAGCAAGCAATATAAAAAAAATTTGAAGTCAATTCCTACTTAGATCAACAAATAAAATTTTTATTTTAGTTACTTTTTATGAAATAATAAAAAATTTTTCTCCTATATAAAACTAAAATTAATTAATTAAATTTAATGAATGAATTAATATTTGAAAAAACTGTATTAACATCAAGTGTAGTTACAATTTAAAAAAAAATAACAAGTACAAGTTTATACAATTAATACAAGTTTAAAAAAATGTATTTGTACTTGAATGGATGAATGAAAAGTATTTTATGAAAATGTGAACAAGATGTATAGGGAGAGTGTAAACTAATAGTACAGTAATCTAATAGTACAGTCTAATAGTAACTAAAATAATTGGTTAGATTATCGGAATTATATTTGTACAAAAAAAGTAGTTTGAAATATTTTTCCGTTCATATTCAAAAATTTATCAATAATTAATAATGAACAGTAAAGAAATTTCAATGATAAATAACTGTTTCTTTTATATCTAAATAACTGTAAATAACTGCAAATTTTAAAAATTATTGTTTGGAAGTGAGCCCTGTTTGGAAGATTTTACCTTTGATGCAAAAAAAAAAGATCTTTGTTTCATGTTACATTTCATAACCATTAAATGCTATTTTTCACTTATTTTGACCGAAATTAATACAAAATAATGAAAATGAAGTCTGAAAAATATGTATAATAAAAATTTTAAGTTTAAGATGCAATATTAAAGATCTGAGGAGCCTGAAACAAATATTATTTTATGTAAAAATACATACTCTAATTTATTGGATGGTTTAAAAGGCACAATACTGTTCCTTACGCTGTTAAAATTAATTTCAATTCCAAAAACTACTAATAATGCTTAATATTCAATCTTCATATGGCCTAGCACGTTCTACGTACAAAACTAAAGTCAGATCTTTTTTTTTTCTTCGCAAAATGACATCCTAAACATACACTAAAAGTAACCCTTTTCACCACATTAAAATATCGATTAAGTTCAGTTCCAAAATATAATTTATAAATGTAAAACATAAATATAACCCTCTTAATAAATTAAATATAAAAAATATAAATTATAAATAATTATAATAAATAAATAAATATATATAAAATATACTCTTTATATCTAAATAAAATTTCCTCGCGTTTTAAAATAATTAATGTTTTTAACTTAGCTTTAGATATTGCAGGCAAATTTGAACCCAAAAATTATGTTACAGATGTTTTTAAGAATAAATTATTATGCATCTGCGCTTCGTTATACAAAAAAAAAAAAAAATCAAATCAGTTAAGATATCGAAGAGAATGTGAAGCACAAATATTGAATCATTTTAAAATAATTATTTCATTGTTTTGAATAAGTTCAAAAACAGCATAGCGGTTTTTCAACATCGAGATCCTATTTGCTAAAAGTTAAACTTCTCAATATGATTTCTCTTATTCTTTTGTTGTCAAGGCAACTAGAACGGGTTTCTTAAAGTCGAAATTTAACGTTATGTAGCGTTACCGATTAAACGCCCTTCTGGATCATTAGAGTTAAGTTATAACGAGTTAAGTTATAGAGTTAAGTTTTAGAGTTATATTATTTAGGTCATGAACAAGAATATATGCATCGGTTCAGCCTTGCTCAAAACTGCAATAAATTACATATTTTTTTGCTCAAATAACATACTGGCTTATATGTTTCCGTTAATCTACTAAAAGTCGATTTCCTATACCCAAGTAACACAGGGATATTGTAACAGCTTTAGTCTACATCGACCGACATTGTCAATATTGGCGAAAATCGACATTGTGTGTACGATATTGTACGATTCCCGTCGATTTCACATTAAAAGTCTGTTTGTAAAAATTTTCATTTTAAACTTTATTGTGTTCTTAAATCAAAATTAATCATTTAAAAGATAAAAAATGACGTCAAATTGTTATAATTCCAAAAAATAAATATAAAATATAAATTTAGAGATATCCGAAATGCTGAGAGATATCGATCGACGTTCCCCAACGTTTTTACAATATCGAGCAATAAATATTGTTTCGCGATATTGAATATACGTTATAAAAGGGGTCCATTTTTATGTAGTGCAATGTTTCGCTACGATATTGTACAATGTTCAAAGCTTAGTTTTTACGATATCATTTTTGTGAATTGTGCTAATTGGGTAGAGCTCCAGGCGTTCTTTTCTAAAGTATGAAATAAGAGAACTTTTATATACTTTGCTCAGCATATAAAGGTTTTTTTTTCTTCCCATTAATCATTCTGCAGAATATCCTGGTACTATGTGGAAATTTATTTTATCATACGATCATCGATCATCCTCGATCGATTTTAAACATTCGATTCGGTGTAAAAGAATTTTATAGTGCAATGACACACATATTCCTTACATTGTTATCCTCTTCATAAATGGAATAGTTTAAGCGATTTCTTCACTTTTTTACACGTTTCCTTTCTCCGTTATTCATGGTTTCGAAAACAAGTTGGGCTATACTGGCGTAGAGAAAGATTCGTCAGAACCATGGTAACGGAGAGTGTGCAAATAGAGTGACCTTGATGCCGGTTACTTTATTTGAAAACTGGTAGTCTATTTTTTAGACTAGTTTAATGAGAGTCTTTTCCTTAACATTTATTCCCAAAAATTGAATCAATATAATTATGATGCTTTTTTGTAGTTATCAGTAATTCATCAATAATATCTGTTTATCAATACAACTTTATGCAGGCAAAGAAAAAAAGCATTTGAAATATATCTGTATAAAATAACACGATTTTTACACGGCAATAAGAAGCAATCGAGACTTGATGAAATTTTCGCAAAGTGTGGTAACTAATCCCGTTTTTACTCTCGATTGCAATCCTAATCTGGACAATTCTGAAGCTTTCTAAATTAGTTAAGGGGCACTACTTTTCACCTCCTGTGCATGAATGTATATATCATTAATTAAAATTAGTTTAGATTTGAAAAATATACCTTCGATTTCCTCATCACTAAAGAATTTAATGTAAATTCATAAAAATGATTTCAAAAGAACTGTTCATTGCGACGCAATTCTTTTTATCAAAACTTATATAATTATAGCCCAGTTTACATATTTTGGTGCTGAAACTGAAACTGTGAATAAAAATTTAGAAGTTGGTAAAACTGCCTGAAATTTAAAAAGAAAAAATCCCAAGGGTAAATGTCAAATCAACATGCGAATTGAAAATTAACTTCCTTTCGAAAGGCGCTTTTCTTTTGAAAAGGTTTTCCAAAATGGAAACAGCCTTTTATGTTTGAAAAATCTTTCACAGCTCTTTTATATTTTAAATTCTTTAATTCGGAAAAACAAACATTGACTACCTGAATTGCGTAGGTGGTGTAAAATGCATTTTGATATCTTGGAAATATTTGTTTTTTCAACCTTTTTGATAACACGAGCGGTACTTTAATTCCCTTGGAATTATTTACCTACTATTTCAGGAACCTTATTATTTATTTATTTACTTATTTATTTAGTTTTTTTTTGCATATTGACTTGGCAATAAGTTTGTCTATAAATGCAAATAATTTTATTTTGTTTACAATTTTTATTAACTTATTTATTTCTACTTTGAATTTAAATTTTCTCCTTAAATGCTCGAATATAAGCGATTTTATTGACAAAGATTCTAAAAGCTGCAACTACGTAACACTCTGCTTATGAAACTGCTATTTTAGTTTGTTTAAAAAAAAAAATTTTTTTTATTAGTTTGAAGAAATGTGTTATTTTACTTTTCTTACACGTTAATTATTATATCTTTATTTTATTTTTACACAGAATGTCGTAAAAGACATTAGAAATAAAAGTATTTTAATAAAATACTTGTTTATCAAATAATTTAATTTTCTCACCTCTGAACCAGCTGCACAGTATTTATGAAAAATTTTATTCAGAATGCACAGCATTTAATAGAAGAAGCTTTAGAATTAAAAATACATATAGAATAAAATTCTTTAACAAAGAAAGTAAACTGAAATTTTTGAGTCACTAGAAATTACTAAACCTAATTATTAATTTTTAAAAAAAAATTAAGCTAAAAACTATTTCTGTTAACATGAATCAACAGTAAACAGTATCATCTAAACAGTATGATTTATCGTCGATACATCAAAAGTATTTCGTACAAAGAGAAGAAGAATGTCTCTTATTTCTCCTTCTTTCAACATTTTTATTTAAATTTTATTAAGAACGTTTTTTTCTTCTTAAGTCAAGAAATACAATTATGTGAAAAAGGTAAGATTAAGGTTCACGTTAAAGCATATACTCTCAGCTATATTCGCGATCGCAACGCTCGAGTACGCCCTCTATCGGGAGCCTGTAAATATCAGACATTAATTTATCACGTTTTCATTTAGTTTCATCAAAATCATCGGCCATGACGGACGCCATTTTCTTAGCAGCAAATAAAAATCAAAATTTCCCCTAAGGAACAGCTGAAGAACTTGAAAAAACTAACCAGAACATGCCAAACATTGAAGCAGAACACGCCAAGCATTTGAAGAACAATTTCTCAATAATTTTTACCTTTCTATTACCAACAACATAACTTACAATTTCATGATCACTTGCTGTTACAGATGTGCATATTACGGTAAAATAATTTTTTCTGTCTTCAATTCATTACAAATTAAAATGAAGTCAACATTTCTTTCGTCATTCCAATAAAGAAATGTGAATTCAGAACGTCAAGAACTGCAATAGTTATAGAATTCTTCTTTGTTATAGAACAGTATATATTTCTGTATCTATATAATTCGGAAAACAACAATAAAGAATCAACCAAATTACTTGAAATAGTGTCATTTGTGCTGATGATTAATAAATTTTTTATCGTTTTCTTGGAAAGTATTTCTTAGTTTTGAAAGAATAGATAATTTCAACTAGAATTCAGCTGTTCTGTTTTTAAGCTACATATTCAAATTCATATCGAGATCTTACAATTATAAAATTTTGATGTGGGGTATGTTATCTAAAAGTAATAAAGGGATAATCTATGCACACATTATTTGAAAATAAAACTTTCAAACGAAGAGCATTTCATTTGGAACTCTACGGATTTATAAAGAAGGTAAGTGTTATGATTTTTATAATAAAAAATTAGCTTGTAAAACTTTTTTTTCTTATTTGATGATAGTTCTCTACAGAATGGTTTCTTACGTCTGATTAAGAACTATAAGAATAATAAGAAAAGAAACTATATGAAAGTTTTTATCTCAATGTAAAGAATTCTTAAAATCGTTTTTTATCCTAAGATTTTTCGTCTTATAGTTTATAATTTTTTGATAAAAATTGTTGTCAAAATACTTTTTTTGAAAACATAAATGGTATAACATTATGTGTTTATGTATACTTCTTGCATATTCTAATGTTTCAAGTAATATGATTCAGAAAAGTATGAATAAAAATTCGGTACTTATGTATTAACGCCACAGCAGCTACAGATTTGGCTGTTTTTAAGTGCCGCCAATCTACACCTAAAATTTTTGTGACAAATCATAAAACGAAACACTTTATTTAAAATCAAAGTAGTTTATCGGATTTCGGTGGACAATGGGCAAAATATTTCGCTCCAGAAAAAATAAAATTGCATCTTGTTCTATTTTTGGCAAATCCCAAAGACGCATTTTCGTAGCACTAAAAAATGGTAACAAAAATCGAAGAACAAATCATTTTGGAATTCTTCTGATTTAAAAAGCAGGTAAGTGTTAATTTTTATAATATAAAAAATTTTACTTTTAAGTAGTTTTTTTCTTGATGATAGTTTTCTATAGATCTACGTCCGATTATGAATCAAAAAAGAAAAAACATGAAAGTTGTTTATTTTAATATAAGGAATTTTTAGAATTGTTTTTTTTTGTTTTGTATCGTAAGCATTCTTTATTTACGTTTTTCAGTTTCTAAATAATGATTTTTATTAAAACTTAGAATTTTTTGATAAAATTACTTGTCAAAAAACTTTATTTACAAAATTAAATTACATAAAATTATGAAGCTTATGTATACTTTTTGCTTTGTATACTTTTTTAATGTTTGAAGTAATATGATTCTTAAAACTATGGAATGTAAAGTTTAAATAGGCCTTTCAGGTTATATCATTAAATTAAGTAAAACTATTTCTCAGGCATTAGGTTTTAACCCTAATAAGAAGATACATATTTTTTTCTGTTTATTTACAAATATTTTTCAGATGTGTTTTGGATGTTCCTTCTTTAAAAAAAAACAGAGATACCATCTTGTTTTCGGTTGTATAAGAAAGGATATCAAACATATTTCTTTTTTAAATTTAATAAGCCACATTAAAGAAGGAACGTTACAATGCTACAAGCTACATTAAAGACGTCTCCAGAGTAACTGAATGACGGTTCATATAGAAATCGCAGGTATGCGTCTCATACAACAACGGCCCCTATAGTTCGTTGCGATCGCGAATTGATCTCTCATTTGCATTACGGAACAATACTCAATTGGGTATAATATAGCCTACGTCACAGGTTGTGTTGTTCTACTAAATTTAACCCATGAACGGCATTTTCTGCGAGCCTAACTTCAAGCCACAAATAAACAAACGAAGTGTTCGATTATTTAAATAGCTGCTCGCCAGATTTTATTGCATTATAAAGAAAAGTTATTGAAACTAAATACAACAAAAAAAGCAACAACAACTAAAACAAATAACAAGAACTACTAATAACAATAACTAAATAAACAACAACTAAATTCCATTCGTTTAGCATTGCGTCATATGTTGTTCCTACTAAATCGAAGTAGTTGTGTTTTTTTCATATTATACCCAATTAATTAAACGTGCTACCAATGAAACTCATATTTGGTTTAATAGAGCTATAAACTAGCTAACCATTGATATTATAAAATATATTCTAATACCACCGCATAAAAACGGATTCGATAAAAGACCCTTAGCGCATGCGTCGATGGAGAGATGAAATTATTTGGCATTAACGGTAGAATTGGTTGCAAGAGGGAATCAGGCAATTTCTATTTTCTATACGTTAAAAAATTAATGAAAAATCGTATAATTATTTGCCTTTCTTCTTTTGGATAATAAATGAAAGGCTCGCAGTATGTGTTTATCTCATTTCGAAGTTAATATAAAAAATTCATCATTAAAAGTTTAATAAAAAATTCATATTTAAAAATCAAATCAATCGAAAATCGGGCTTCGTAATTTGTTTACAAGTATATTTAGCTTCATGTTAAAAATCATGTCTACGGTTTATCCGTAATTCGGTATGCAGACGGACAGACACTTTATTTTATTGTATGTATTGATTATGTCCGTCTTCAAGATTTCGATAAATCATCTATTGCCGCATATTGTTGGAAGCTTAGGCATGCATTTAACTTCTATAACCCCCTAATTCTTTCCACTCATCTAGATACTCTGGAATATTTTTTTTAATATGAATGTAAGATACCCAAGTTAATGACAACAGTTCCGTATTATTCCAGATGGATCCTGATTTGATCTGATATTTCGGCGACCACGGTCATTTCTTTCTTCTTTTTTTTTCTTCTTCATCTTTATTATTTCACTCTGTGTCGTTGGCGACTATGTTTTCTTTTCTTTTTTCAAATCTGTTTTTTTCCCCATTCACGTTCATTATAAAGAGGTCTTTGAAAAGAGTATTTCAGGTCTTGATAATTAATACATGTCGTTAGTATTTGAAGTTCATGAGTTTTTCTAATTCAAGGGAATCTTAGTGAGTGAATGTATTTCTATGAATTATTGGTCAAAGTTATGGGTCACAGAATTATTGGTCAGAATATCCCCCTTTTTCTTCAACCCTAATTTAAACTCAGCTGCTAAAAGTTGCGTTCTGAAAATCTTAGAGATTTTGAATAGTGTTTACTTTATGTTAACCCTATAGTGCTATGCGGTTCCATGAATAGCGTTAGTGATCCATAAAGCTGTGCTCTTTATTAATATTTGAACTTTATAATAACATCCTGTTATTTCGCAATATACTGAACAGCAGTTGGTATCTCCTAAAAATTATAAATAGAAGGTATTTTTTGTGTGTTGACCAATTTTTTCGTCAAGTGTTTTCGATCAAAGGGTTACACAAACCCACGAAACTATTAAGTTTTAAAAAGCCAGTAAAAAACTGGGATAATAATTCCCTCAGATGACATTGAAAGCAACTAACTGAAAAAAAACTTGCATCTGACTAACTTCTGGTGGAAGAAACTTGTTTGAACGACCCTGGCCTGCTTTGGGCTGTAAAGCTAAGAAGAAGAGAAGATCCCTTTATAAAGTTTATCAAAAAATATTGCTTAACTTTCGTTTTTCAGTTTTAAACTACGCTGTAAAATTATAAAAAAAGGGCGTGTTTCGAATCAAGTAATCTTGTGGACAGTTTTACGGCCTATGAATGTCTTATTTGTGGAGTCTAGTAGATTTTGTATCTAGGACATACAAAACGTTATATACAAAAATATCCTATAACATAAGGAAAAAAATGGTAAAAATTAAAATGTATAATTTTTTAATTGTACTAATTAAAATAAAATAAAAGTTAATTAAATCTAAATAAATGAGTTTATTTTTTAAAATATATTTCAAAGCCTTAATAAGTTACAAATTTGTAACATTTTTATTATTATTTTTTATTTTTATCATTAGTTTTTTATCACTATTTAGAACTTGGGTATCATAAGTTTGAAATGCAATGTTATGCAAATCTTTACGAAAGAGCATACTACGGAGGTTTGTGTGGGTTTAAAGCATAGTGAAGAGCTTACTTGTCAGTAAATAAAATTGTGACGTTTTGTATTCGACGTTTTTGTTTCAGTTCTTAAAATGTCGAGGATCAAAAGAACGTATTCGAATGTTTCTTTTGCGAAAAATTTGCATATTCTAAAAACAATACTTCCGCACATATTCACCTTACATGTTATCTCTTCCTTTGTTTATTTGTTTTTTTTTTCGTTGAGAAATATTATTCATGTACCAAACATTATTCAAAGTAAGTAACGCCAGAGGGAACGAAATACGTTTAAAACGGGGGGCTTCACTCTTAAACTTATGGCACAGTTTTCGCGAAATTCCAAAGCGCAACATTAATCATTACAAGGAATTCTGGGTATCAGGCTTTTATATCGAAGCGTCTTACGAAGATTTAGTTCTTGAGTTATGAGCCTGACTCGCACCGCTTTTTAGTTGTTATTTTTCACACTTTTTTTTTATCGCAAAAGTGATATGTATTTTTTTTTCGCCAAAAAGGAAAGTGAAAAATGTACGTTACAAAGAAATTTCACAAATATTTTACTTTTACTGAAAATTTCGGAGCAAAAAAAGCGTAACATATTTTATTATAGTTTTTACGAAGTTTTATAAAGAAGGCTTAGTCAACAAAGCGCGTGGAGAGAAACTTAAAAATTATTCATGCAGCGCAGTTTTTATTGTGCGCAATGAACTTTTAAACAATTGCACGAGATCAAAACATTAGCATGAGATCATTCATTAGCATTATCGTATACATTAACCAATTATAAATTAGATTATTCGTAATCGTAGAGTGTGTATTCGGTAATAATTTGAAATACATACTAGATTGGATAATCCTAAATTAGATGATCATAAATTAGATAATCATTGAATAGAATAGAAAATCATAGATTACATTATTTGGTGATCATAGATTAAATGATTTGCTAATCATAAATTAGATAATGACAGATAATATCAAGATGAACACTGGGGAACAATTTTTCGTTGCATTTATACAAATACATGATCTTGCCTCATTCGGATGAGGGAAAACCTGAAATTGAACTTTTTTTAAATGACATTTTAAGTCTACTTTTTGTAGAAATTAAAAGCTGAGAAACGTTATATATAACAGAGGATCGCGTTAGTGTTGCGACAAACTTCTAGAGGAGTTAGGGCTCATTATGAGGATTAAAATTGCGTTAAAATTCTTGCCGTCATACGCGGCAAGGGGAACTTCCTTGTAATGGTCTGTTCAGAAACAGTTCATAGTGCTCCTAGCGGCGCATGACGATGTTTATATGAATGGGTACATATGTAGTTTTAATCCCTATAACGTGCCCTAACTCACTTAGTTCGTCGCAGCATTCATGCAACCCTGTTATACATTTAAAATTGTACATTTAAGACAAGAAATAGATTAAAAGTAATTTAAAAAATAAACTGTAGCTTAAAGAGATAAACCGATTGAAATCAGCGAGGTTAAAGTATCTAAGCAGGTCTGTTAAAAAAATCATGGATTACAGAAAACAAACAGAAAATTGTTCCCCAGTTTTATCCTCATTATATATCGTTATATAATCATAGAATCGATAATCATCAGTTATTCATAGATAAGAAAATCTAAGATTATACCGGGTTTCTCATAAACATTGAACACCTTCACATCTCTCGATCTGTGGGTTATAGAAACAGGATTCCAATTTAAGAAATAATATTATGAATAAATTACTTTTTTTATCTTTAAAAATAAAATATTTTTTCGTCTCTTGGAAACAAATGAGGTTCGGACCATTTTTTGTTGTTGTCATTTTATTATTATTAAAAATGTGCAGAAACTATTAGTTTTTAAGAGATATGGTAGTTTTTTTTTGCCGTATTTTGTATTTTTTAGCGATGATATAGAAATTTTGCGTTAGTAAAGGGATTAATAACAAGCATCAATAAAAAATACATCTCAAGTTTCTGAACTTAAATAAAAAAAAACGGCAAATTAAAGCGAATCTCATAATATTAAATAAAAAAACGTTATCCTTAGTGCATCAGATAATAGATCAAATTGTCCAACTAATAGAATCTATCTGCCGCTAGGGAAAGAGAGATTTTGGTTCTTACTTAACCAGGAAACTACAAAAAAAAAAAGACTTGTTGCTTGTATTCAACGAGTTTATTTCAACAAATTGGCTTCATTAAATATTCGGTTCTGATGCCTTTCACATAAAGCATAAGTTAAAGATAAGTTTTTCACAAACTAGAAAACGATTCTAAAAACAGGGTATACTAAAATAAAGAATCGTTTGTAAATTTATACTTGATTATAAGAGAAAAGCAAAGTCTCTTTTAAGATAAACTTTTTTTTTGCAAAAAATAATAAATAAGCAAATAAATAACTGCACTAGTCTGCTGTTAATATGAAAGCTTTTATTTAAAAAAATATATATATCACCTTCATATCAATATGCTTCGTTACAGCAATGAAGAACTCTTTGATTTACGCTTCGTTTAATGAAGTTCCATGTATTGGAGTCACGGAATTTCAGTAAAGATATCCAAATAGGTTGCCAACATTGAGACACTTTGTACGGTGCTTCATAGAAAGACTACGAGTTACTAGAACTTTCAACAGATAGTATAGCTCAGAAATCGAACAGATGATGAAGAACATTTTTTACTTCCTATCCCAAAATCCAAATTTTATATAGGACTCTTTTATGTTTGAAGGAACATTAAATATCACTGTCACATTTTTTAAATGTTTAATTGCATATTAAAAAATTCTAGCTACAAAAACTTTAATTGTGCACCTATGTGCAAGAGATATCAAATTGTTAAGATACAAAACTTAAAAGCATTTAAAATCCCTATAGATTTTTTACGAAACTTGTTCGCAAAAAATGACAACTAATATATTTTAGCTCGCGGGCCACCAAAAAAGGCTTCGCTGCCCGTGGGCAGCCAGTTGGTAACCACTGGTCTAAAATAAGCAACTCTCTTTATTTAGATACTAATTTATTCAACACGGTCTCTGGTTATTCTGGAGTTGCAGTTTTAAGCGTTTTTTCCTTTAGGCACACCCCCTTCACTCACCAACCCCGAAGGATGCTCGGCGACCAACTTTAGTTTTTTAATAATATGCAGATTGTAACATCAAAATTTAAGAATTTCCAATCAAAATATCCCAAAAAAAATTTTCTCGTTTGATACTATAAATTTAGATTCCGATTCTATTAGGGTAAAATTAAATGGTTACTATTGCAACTTAATTCACTAGTTTTTTTCTTACTTTTTTTAAAAATTCATGTTTAATTTTCGGAAACTATATCTGTCTAAGTATATTTAGAATACACCACAGGGCAAAAAGTTTATCATCAATATTGGTTTAGAATTAAATATTGTATTCCTTATTTTAATTTCATTGATTTTAATTTTTGCATTCCTTATTTTAATTTCAAGCGTTGTCTTATACATAACATTTATTTAAAAAGTAAAAATAACTTATTGCAAAAATGATAATAACAATGTTGCACACTCTATCGTTGAAGAAGAAAAAATATAAAAAGCTGTCTTCATTAATAGAGACAGAGAGAAGATCAATGGTGGTGAGGTCAATAAAGATATTAAACGCGTATTTACTAACTCTAAAATTGATATATATTAATTTAAATGTAATAAAATATATTTTCCAGATACTTTCTGCTAAGAAAATCCGCAGATGATATTATTTTACAGATACCGTAGAAATATAAGTACATTGTATTTTTTACACTAGTTTCATATATTTAAAAACGATTTTCGATGATTCGCGATCTCATAACATCTTTAGGTGTCAAAACTATGTTTCATTTTTATTGATATTAAAATGGAATATTCATAGTGTTTATTCACTGACGTCTATAAAACTGACCTCTGCAATTCATAAATATTCTTAATTGCTTGCATAATATTTGTAGTGGGAAAGTATTACGCCCTGACCTTGAAAAAAAGTGGTCCATAATGTCATTCTGTTGTGTTAGTACCGAGAATTTCTTTACCGTGCAGTGGGTTTAATTGGGAAAAACTGACCATCGAATCAGGGCTAAAGAGAAGAGAAGGGCTGGTTCACTCCTTTGAAGTAGCTTTCGCCGCGCCAATCCTCCGATTTTCTCTAGTGATGTCACTTTGGCTAAAAGCTCGCACTTTTACTTCAAGAACGGAGCGTTCGGCCTTACTGGCTCTAACTAATATTGGAGCATTTCTTTTTGCGACATATTCTAAGACATTTGTTATTTTCTATACTGACTTTCCTCAGTTTTTGAAGTGAATTTACAAGAATTTAAAACTATTATCGAAATGTCAGTTTGCGCGATTGCAACTTGAAAAAATTTTGATAGAAAAACAAAAGGAGAAAATATAATTTTCCGCGTGTTCCCTAAAGTAAATGAACAACTATGTAAAAAATGGATTCCGAAATGACACAGTTAATATAAAACAGCAATACGTTTATTCTGTCGTTAAGAACTTTTATAAAAATTCATTATCTAAATAGAAACCGCCTCGTTACTTCAAAAAGAAAGGCAGGTTAAAAAAATTAAAATATGGATATAGTCAAAGAAGCTTAAAATGTAAATAAAAAGCATAAATAAAATATATAGTATATAGTTGGAATTCTCCTAATTTCATAACATATTTTTTAATGTAGTTATTCTAAATATTTATGATTTAAAAATCGTATTCTCTTAAATTTAAATATCTATAAATTATATCATCGTAAATTTAAATATCTATAAACAATTGTAAAATTTCTAATGTCATTATGAGCCTAAATTATTATTTTGTTTCAGTGATTAGCGTTTAAGGTTGATGTTTCCTAATGATTAAGTATGAACAAATTGCTATTAACGGCACATTTTAAAATCAGGGATTTTAAATTTAACTCAACTTATTGTTATAAAAGAATATGTAGATAAAAAAGTGTCGCGATATATGCTTTCATTTTTCTTAATAATTAAAGTTAAAACTGAACTTTTTAAAATAAAGTATTTATAGTGTCATTTTTGCCAACTAGTAAAACATTTTTATAAGTTTAAAATGGTATTTTTTTTTTAATATAATGGCTAAGAAAGTTTTTTTGAACTATGTTTATGAACGGAAATAATGTGTTAATTACGTAAAGTTTGAAAGCTAATAACCAGAAAAAGTCTAACTTATTTTTGCAAAGAGAAAGATGCAAAGTTATCATAATATCTTTGCGTGCGATCTTCCGAGATCTGTGGACACAGTGACGTCATGAGGAGGGAAATCGTAGCTTCAGCTCTAAGAGCGGAGTGAACTAGCCCTTCTATTCTCTTTAGCCCTGCCATCGAATAGCCTGGAAAAAGTAATTTGTTTTGAATCGATGGCTAAAAAGGAAGAAAAAAAAAACCTCGAACTTTTGGTATAACAATAGAATAAATGCCCATATAAACCTTTTCGAAAAAAGTAATATTTTCTATTTTTTATTGCAAATCTTGTTTTTCAACTTTTTTTCCCCTTTGTATGTTAAAGTTCTCAAACGCAAAATTTTTTTAACGATGATGTGTAGATTCAATCTTAATATAAAAGGGCTATATATATAATATATATATATATATAATATATATATATATATATATATATATATATATATATATCCGTTGTTGAACAGCCGAACCAAATTTTTTGGTTTTACGACTGCGAATGTTCAACGCTGTAGCCTTGTAATTTTGAATCTAATCCAGGTAGTCAAGAAGATTCCTGGATCAAGTATAGGAGAAATTTGCCTTAATGGAAGACTTTTTGATAGAACTAACCCGCATTTGTGTTACATGGGGAGAAAAACCACGAAACCCTCCCATGGATAGTCTGACGACAAGAGGACTCTAACCCATGATCCGCTTACCACTGAGGATATTTTACGTCAGCACTGCGGTTGATGCGAGACGGGTGCGGAATTCGTGTCGACGAGACATCGATGGGATTCGAACCCGGTTCACCTCGTTGGAAGGCGATCGCTCTATCCCCTGAGCCACCGCTGCTCTTGTTTGGGTTTCGTGCTGTTGCTGCTACGTTAAAATCAATGTTATGCTATCTGGAATTGAGTTTTATGAATTATTTTTAGTTTCTGAATCACAACCGATACACGTTTTAGTGACAATCACAGTTATTATGACCACACTATTTTCGAAACGAAAGAGCTGCAGTAATTTCCGAGTAAATTTTAAACCAAAATTTGCTCTTTTATTCAAACTATTTTAAACCCACTGACTGACGATTTTGATCTTTTCATTTTTGCTGTTTTCAAATGCTCGCACTTTTTTATACAACTCTGGGTCCTATTAACTCCACACACCCTTCAATTAGAAAACTGCTATACTATTCTTTCTTTACTAATTCTGAATAGGTAGATCTTTCGTTCATTAAAAAAAAAACTAGTTTTTTTTAAAAAAAAATTTTATGCACATGATTGTTTCGAGGTAGTGTGCTGTTTCTTACGTGCAAAACCATTTGGAAGGATAAAATAAATTACGACTTTCTACATACTGACCGATTGGTGGCATTTATGTTTAAAGAATTAAAATAATATGTTTTTTTAATCAAAAATCTAGTTGTCCCTTATTATAATGACCATAAAGTAGAATATTTTAAAAGTAATTAAAAAAAACTAGCAAAACTAAAATAACTATAATGTCCGTAATGGATTTTTTAACAAAGTATAGAATTAAAATTTAGCAGCCCAATATGAAGCGTCATGATTCATGAACCCACGTGAAAATAACCTTATAAGATAATCAATATACGAACGTCTGCAGAAATACAGATCTATTATTTTAATATTATTCCTCGTTCAAATTTTTTTTTAATAAAAAGAAGTAGGGAGTTCGGTTATTCGATGAAAATGATCGTGATTGGAGTAGGTTCGATTTTCCTCGTAAAACTAATATCCTTCGCAAATAAAACCGAAGGGACTTAATTGCGATGTCGATATTGGAGAATGAAATGACTGCTCCGGTTTTCCCATTTCCTCTTTTTGAAAACCGGAAAATTGCTTTCGAATAGCGGTAAGTAATTTCTTTATTTTGCTCTTTTATTATTATTCTTTTTTTTCCCCGTCTAGGTCAGGAAAAATTCCCCCGACATATGTCTTTTTCACCCTTTCATTATTTTTTTCTGTTCTCGAATCTAGTGAATTCAATTTCTAGCAGTTTGATTGAAGCTGAATATTTGGAATAATGAAGCCATCATTGACATCCCTACAGACATAATCACAAAATTAATTTAAATGCGAAGGCAAGACATACAAAAGGTTTCGTACAATATTTTGTTTTTTCATTTGGTAGTTAAACACAGTATTTGTTTTTACCTCTGGATTATTTTTTGCTGGTCTTCATTCAAAAAAAGTGAAATCACAGGATAGGCAGAAACTCTGAGTTTGCATATTGAGATCAGGTCCGCCTGATCCAGGGACGGATTAAGCCATTCAAATTTTTGGGGCCCTTAGAATAAATTTTTTTCTCTTATATTTTTTATTCATTCAAATATAAAAGTATTTATATATCTTTTCATTTAAGAAAGCATATTTAAAATTAAAATAAATAATAATAAATTACATTTTACTTTATTTTATTAAATTAGAACTAAAAAGTAATCATAACATTTTGAAAAAATTTGAAAAATTATTGTTCCTCTTAATTTTTTAAAATTTATTTTCAAAAAATCCATTTTGGGGGGGCCCCTAATCATTGGGGGCCCCAGGCCATGACCTAGTCTGGCCTAATGGGTAATCCGGCCCTGGCCTGATCTTGGGTCACTCGAGTCAAAAAGGCTTGTTTCATACTGGGGGGGGGGGGGTCTGTGAAAGGGTCCTGAAGGGGTTAAAAATATCTTCAGTTATTAGTCATGTGAGCCCCAATTGCAAAATCAACACCGAGCATTTCCAAAAAACGTTTTGGGATGCTGGTTTTATGGCGTATGTTTTTCTTATTGCGGTAAAATTTTCTTACAGTACAGTAAATATCGGATTTAATATAACTCGCTAAAAAGTGAAATTTCTTCCTCGTGGTAATAAAACATTGTATGACCTTGCTTTTCTGGTTTGGGTAAGAGGGGGTGAAAGGGGAATAAATGGGGGAGAGAGAAATGTAAATATTGCTATCTTAACAAATGTTCCTGCTGCATTTGTTACAACTCTTCAAATGTATCCAGTTGGAGGCGATAGAACTAATAGCTAAGATGTTTTAATGATTTTATTTACAAAGACTTGCATTGTAGAGAATTAATTTATCGACTATGTCAACCTTTATCTATGAAAAGGTACCTCTTGATAGAATCAAGTTTACATGTCTTATATACTAGTCAATTGGTATTTAATATTTATAATGGTAGTTATTCCACAGCACCTCATTAAATCACCTGGCATTGCTATCTTAATAAAAAAAAAGTTATATTTTCACGTTGAATTGAATGAGACTCTCAGTTTCTTGGGATATTCATTTTAATAGGACTAATAGTTCAGAAGTTACAGGAG
Source organism: Parasteatoda tepidariorum (assembly GCF_982258835.1). Lineage (NCBI taxonomy): Eukaryota > Metazoa > Arthropoda > Arachnida > Araneae > Theridiidae > Parasteatoda > Parasteatoda tepidariorum. Next base: position 1,146,787 of record NC_141762.1, read on the forward strand.
CTTTTATGCTTAAAAAGTATTGTTTTTGATTTATTTACATTTATGACATACTGCTATCTGGTGGCTATCTCGAGTACCGAGGTAGTGAGTGCTTTTGTATTTTTTAGGCTAAATCGAAAAAATTCTAAGTTTGAGTCGAAAGGTTAAATAAATTAGAGGAAAATTGATAATTAAAGAGAATGAATGGTTTATGTCAATTTAAAAAAAAAAAGAATGACGATTGAATCACTATCTCTATAATTTCACGAATCGCTACGTTCTGACAAACCAATAAAGTGGAAAATAGGTTCTCGCAGAGAGTTATTACATAGTGAAAATGATTAGAGCGAAACGGGTCCTATCCGCCTTTATTTTTTCTAGAATCAGCTTTCATGGACATCCCCCCCCCCCCCTTGAATGATTTGCTATGATTTAGAGTAAAAGTTATATCAAAAGACTATTTGAATTATCTTTGTGATATAACTAAGTATTTAGTTTTAAAGATGGAATAATATTTGAAAAATAATGCTGTAATAATTTTTACAATCTACCATAATTTCAAAAATATGTTTCTGTATTTTATAGTGTTTGTTTATAATGTAATATTTGAGTTTTTATTTACTTTTAGGTAAGTGTTTCTCATTTAGAAGTTAATTGAAGTGTAGCTTATCATAGGGGTAAGCAAATTCATTTTATTATTGTTTTCTAGATTTAATTTAAAAGATAAAATAAATTCATCAATATTAAACTGCTTGAATGTGAGAAACTGAAAAAATTCATATTTTATTTTCGTGCTCAGAGGAATAACTCATCGCAGCTGAATAATTCGTGAACTTATCAGAACTTATAACTAACTAATCATAACTTCACAACTTTTTCATCATAATTTCGTTTGTTTTCTAGATTTAAATCAAAAATAGAATTTTTAGAAAATAATGTCTAATGACTAACTTTAAGTAAATCACAGAATTCCTAAATTTTATTTTCATCTCAAAATAACTTTTCAGAACTGAATATACTTATCAGATATCGAATAATCATAACTTTAAACAAGCTGACTTACATAATATTTTTTTTAAAGATTTGCATTGATAGATAGAATTTTTAATAATTTTAAACACATAACTTTGATATTTAACAACTTCAACGCAGGGCCCGACTTAGCCTAATTGGGGCTCAGGGCAGAAACTATTTTTAGGGTCCCCCTCTGCTTCACTACTTCAGTAATGAAGGACCGAACTTTATGGAAGTATTTAAATTTTTCGCCTCATTGTAGATATAAAACTAGAAATATGACTAGAACCTAAAGTAGCTATGAAGTCCTCCTGCCTCCAATGGTCAGACGAAGTATCGTTCTGCCCATTTTATTGATTTTCTGACAATTCTAAGTTCATCAAGTAGAATATGCAGTTTTCCGATTGTTAACTTAGTCACCTAGCTGCGAAAATTTCATATCCTTGCTGACATTAGAGCGGAATTCGATTAAATTTTCGGAGTGACGATGGATCACTTAAGCCAATCAAAAGCCTTACAATTCAATATACAGAAATCAAGCAACAGAGGTAAAGATGGAAAAACATTATTTCCTTCACATCTACTAGGGTCTGTGGCGTAACTACCACTACAAATATTAAATACCAAAATCACTAGTATATAAGACATGTTAACTTGATTCTAGGTTGAGGTACCTTTGGATAGATTAGAAGGTTGACATAGTCTGTAATATATAATCCCCACATTACAATGGTGACCAGCGGACGTGATAAGAACTTGCCAATATTGATCGATGATCCACATTAAACAGCTGATCAAAGAAGAAAAAAAAAGATCCGGTGAAGTAAATAAAGTCACCCGGGAATAAATAATATAGAAAAAAAAATGAGTGAAATGCTATAAAAAAATGAAGAAAAAAATACACTGGTGTGTAAAACTTAAGCAACAAGTGCGTTTTTCGTCATAACTCTACAAGAAATCATCCGATTGACATGAAATTTGAATATGATGTACATTATTTTGTACTTAAACGATGGTAAAAGAATAATGACGCAGAAATGAATATAAAGCTTAAAGTAGGGTATGGAACAAAAAAAAGGCTTTATTTGACATATAGTGGCGTTACACATGATTGCCCGAAGAAGCGTAAGTGCAACTGGCAGATGTTCCCTAGTATGGGATATGCCCTCCCCTTACTGTAATTGTTGCTTGGCATCGTCTCTCCATGCTAAGCACCAGATTATCCAGGAGTTCTTGGGGTAAACGTCTCCATTCCTCCTTTAACGCATCTTTCAGCTGATGGGTGTTACCAGGAGGATACTGTCGTGTCGCAAGACGTTTCCCTAATGCATCCCACACATGCTCTATGGGATTTAGATTTGGAGAGTAAGCTGGCCAATCCATTCGTGTGATATCTTCACTTTCCAGTAGCTCTTGAACATTAGCAGTACGATGTGGCCGGGCATTGTCATCCATAAAAATGAAGTCTGGTCCAATGGCCCCTCGGAACAGACGCACATGGGGTAGGATTACCTCATTGCAGTAGCGGTCTCGAGTTACAGAACCTCGGTCGAAGATCTGAAGCTCAGTCAGCCCGTTCAACATAATGCCACCCCAGACGACAACTCCAGGACCACCGTAACGATCTCTTTCCGCGATGTTATTGGGATGAAATCGAGTTCCAACCTCTCTCCAGATCAACTGACGTTGAGAATCGCTTGTAGCACTAAAACGACTCTCATCTGTGAAGAGGACGCGACTCCATTGATGAGGTGTCCAGGTTTCGTGTTCTCTACACCACTCTAAACGGTGCCGCCGATGGCTAACTTTTAAAGGTATACAGCGTTCAGGACGTCTAGCCACTGTAACTCTTGATACTTGTCGTCCTGTGGCTGTGCACAGTTGCTGAAATATGGCGATCGCTGAGTGAAAACGGTTTCTTTTCGCCTGGAGGACAATGTAACGGTCATCTCTTGGTGTTGTTTTCCTTGGACGGCCACCACCAACCTTCCGAACAGCTGTACCAGTAGTTTTAAAGACATTCCAAGCACGAGAAACAACACTTTTGTTGATCCCGAACTCTTCGGCAACACTGGTCACACTACGCCCCTCCTCAAGCTTCCCAATCATTCTTCCTCGAGTAAAGTCGTCTAAATGATTTCTTGAAGACATGTTTCACAAAACAAATCACTTGCACTTGCAGCGAATCTTCATCCTTTTATCACAGCTTTGACCTGCGCGCGCCGTCCCACAAGGTTTACGTACACTTATATTATAGGTTTACGTACACACCTACGACGTTTTATTTCTAAAATTTGCATACAAATAATCTTTCTACTGAATTACGTGCATATTATACTGCAATTTCATGGCTATCTTATACTTTGTTGGGGAGCTGTGGCCGAAAAACCACTTGTTGCTTAAGTTTTGCACACCAGTGTATAATGAGCAAATATTTTATAAATAAATAAACATCATGAATCAACTAGTGGTATTCATTCATCGAATTCTATCCCAGATAAAATTTTGGAAGGGGAGTAATGTGGCGTAACTACCAATATAAATGATAAATACCAATTCACTAGTATATAAAACATGTCAACTTGATTCTATCAAGAGGTACCTTTTGATAGATGAAGGTTGACATAGTCTATTATTAAGTCCCCACAGGGCCAAATAAAACTAAATTTTCGCAATTCCAATGGCTCAATAAGCTAATCAGAAGCCCATATTTTTGTAAACATATCGCATTTTGCGATTTGTAAAAATACAGGCTTTTCATTAGCCAAATTTGTCCATCTCAGTTGCGAAAATTTAACTGAATTCCACCCTGGAAAGCCATGGATTTGCGAAATATAGATTTTTTATGTTCATACGATAGATTAATGAAGAAGCTAAAATAAAACTGACGGATTTTATACTGTACTGATATTTTGTTTTAAAAAAATTTCATTAAAGTAACGTAAAATAAACTTTCTATTCAATGTGGGGGCCCGCGGCACCTGCCCGTATGCCCCTGCCTTAGTCAGGCTTTGCTTCAACGTAAGCTTATTGTAAGCCGACGGTAATTTAACACATTCGAATTTGTAACTTTTTGTTATTGTACTGATTACAGAACAACTTGTCAATTATACTTAGTTCGTTAACTTATTTGAGCTAAATAGTTCGCAAATTGATCAGATTTATAATTCGCTAACTCTATCAGAATATGAATAACAGAACTCGGAATTACAGAGTATGAAATATAAGATAAACGGGATCAGAATAGAAAATGGAATAACTTGTCAAGAAAACTTAATAATTTTATTTGTTTTCTAAATTAGCATTAAAAAATTCAAGTTTTTATATTTGGAATTCTTAAGGTCTACATTAAAATCAAATTCTTACATCAGATTTGTATATCGATTGTCTTATGAACATCAGATTCGTATCGATTATCTTATGGTACATCAGATTCGTATATCGATATATTAAAAGTAACACAAAATGTTGTTCTAAAGTCCATGTTTAATTTAGAATTTAAATGAAGAAAAAAGTATTTTTACTCAAGTGGGGAATTGGAGTATTAAATTTATGTAAAAGCATTAATAATATGAAAAATCGTTCTAAGGACAATGATTATTATAAAATTTCAATTGGATAAAATATATTTTTACTCAAATGATCTATGAGAATTGGGTAATTAAATCTAAACAAAAATATTTATAATATGCAATATTATTCTAAGAGGTTCGTAATTATCACGTGATTCAATTTTAGCAAAAATATTTTTACTCAAATGTTTGAGAGCTATAAATTGTCGAGAACAGAAAGATGTCTTTTGATGATCGCTCGACTTTACCCTAACAACTCTGAACTAACATTTTATTTATTTCAAATAGATTTAAATTCTGGATAGAACAATTTCGTTCCCAAAATTTAAAAAATCCATTTTATCTGTGTTTCCTGGTGATTCTTTATGTCGCCCTAACTTCATTTCTTTATGATCGTACTTTTGGCATTTGAAACGAAGCATATTTGATAAACATAAAAATGTTGGTCCTATAAAAGTTTTATGAACACATTTAATGGATGCTTCTCCCCGTTTATGTTGACTAAAAAAATATATTGAAAAATCTAAAATCATATCTTTCCACAGACACTCTTTCTAAACAAATAAGAATTCTTTTAGCCCATTTCTTTCTCCAGTAAAGCAGGATTATTTTGTATTTTAGCTTTTGCATTACTGAAAGTACCATCTTGGTAAAGTGAAAATGTTTTTACGTGAATGAATTGTCGCGCGTTTCGTTATTGCAATCATTTTTGCTCTGAAATTTGCATTTATGATTTTTCCGTTTCATGATTGGATTTAAGTCGCACTTAAATGAGTCGAATACTATTGGCTAATGTCTGTGATTCATCATAAGTGATAATGAATGGATCGTAGCATCCAGTCATTGTATCATACGTTCTTTTAACACAATTCTTTCCTAGAAAAACATTTTCTGGATTTTTATATTTAGACAATACCTTTTACTATACTTAAAACAACACCTCCTAGAAAGCCTTCGCAACGATTACCATAGACGAGACATCTTATTCTTTAGTAGTGTGACCTCTTAATGAATTTCCCCACTTGCCAGTTTAGTAGTCTAGACCTTGTGATATCTTTATGTTTCCCCACTGCTCAGTTTATGTTTGTTATGTCAGACAGCTAAATTTATTTGTGCAGAGGTCTTCTCTCTTCGAGGAATTGTTGCTCAAAGTGCCATCCTATAACACGAAAATTCTATTTCTTGAATGAAGTGTGGTGTTATTTAGTATGAACCCAATTTTACCCTGAATATTTGTTTAACGATTTTTTCAATTTAAATGTTTCTATCTTCAACAAAAGTAATTGGGTTTAATTATTTATGTCACACTAATATTATTAGAGTTTATTTAGCATTCATCATAAGGGATAATTCGGGGAACGTAGCAGCCAACTGGCACTTTTAGCAAAATCGTAGAAGATATTTTTAACACAATAATTTCACCCATTTTTTCCCTTAGAAAATCTGTTTCTGAATTATTACGTTTGTACAGTAGCTTTTGTGCGTAGAGAAGCATAAATACATTAAAGAATATAATGAAATTTAGCAAAAAGAACAAATTAAACGACAACTCGTAATTTTAATAATTCTTTACGTCAGTTGGACATTTTCTTTGTTAGTAAAACAATTTCTGAATTACATTCTCCAGTATGGAATCATTGCATTAAAATTAAATCTTGTAAAGTAAGATTTGTGGCTTGTGTTTTGTTAGTGTGATTATTTTTATGATCATTTTCACACTTACTGCTTTTTTTTAACGATATTCCTGTTTAGATATATTTAGCAAGATCGATTTAAATTTAATTTTTTATCTCTGAGAGGAAAATACCTCTATGATTATTAAACGTCAATTCAATGACATGCTGATTCAATCTTAGGGGTACATTTTGATAGATGAAGGTCGAAAGGTCCTTCACATTGGTGACCTACGGAAGTGATATGAACTCGCCTACTGCGATGGATGGTCCACATTGAACAGATAACTTGCTATTAGTGACTGCGTCCTCTTCGCACTGTTGCTTCTCTGTCTCACGTACACACATCGGGAATCTGCATACACTTGAATACTAATAGCAACACAGGGGAAACCTCACACACAACCTTGAACTTAATACACCTCTCACTACAAATGCTCAAAACTCAGTGAACTGAATACAGCTCTCACCACAAGCACTCAAAATCCGGTGAACTTAATACAGCTCTCTCGATCCTTCGCAAATACGGCAACAAGTGGTATCTGTTCATCGAATTCTACCCCGGATAGAAATCTTGTTTGGGAGTAATGTGGCGTCACTACTACTACTATTATTAAACATCAATTCACTGATGCATAAGACATGATTCAATTTAGGGAAACCTTTTGATAGATGAAGTTTGAGATTGTCGAAATATCCTTACCCCACTACAGCTGCACTAAGCTGAACTACAGCTGCACTAAGGGGGATAGGAAACGAATGGGTAAGCAAATGGATAATAATCTAAAATGAGAGTTCAGCATATTTTTGACTGTCATTAAAAGTTGGATTTTCTAATGCGATTGTAATTTATATTATGCTCGAAATGGTTACTTTAAAATCGTTCAAAATAAGACCACTAACCTCATTTGAAAACTACCCTATTATCACTGAACTATATTAACCTATAGTGTATGAAAAGGAAAATACATAATTTATGGTCAGAAGATGAGTACATAATATATAATATGAAGAATAATTGACGTACATCGTAAGAAAAATACCCTCATTGAGATAAGATACCCCACAAAGCATACCCACAAATACCTGAGTGAAACGTTCATATAATGATTTGAAAATGATCATTTATTGCAGGATGGAGGCCACCTCTAGCCCCAATGTAGTTTGCGATACGGTGGGGCAAACAAAAGTCCCTCATGATGTTCTGAGGCATTTCATTCCACAGTTGCTGTAAAAACACCTCTAAGGCGACTCCACTCGGTGGTTGTCCAATGTGCAGTCCCAGATAGACTGGTGACACATTTGGCGATAGAACAGGCCTGGGGAGGGTGGCTATGTGCCGTTCCTTGAGTATTGTCTCGTTGAAAAATGGCTCCTGATCCTGATCATGAGTCGAAACACTTGGGAGAAGGATATCACGAATTTAGTGCTGGGCAGTCGTGGGATAATAGGGTGATCGTAAGTCATGTATGTGATGGCTTCCACACTCGTATACGACGTACGTCATCGCTCTCCAAGTTTAATCTGAATTCATCACTGAAGACGACTTACAGTACAATCATTCAACACCATTTCAAATGAATGCTACGGAGTCAATCCTGCCCACGTTGCTCAACACACCCCTTCTACAACTGGTTATGTGATGCCCTCGCATACGAAGCACCCCTCATATTGATCGACGGCGTCTTTTTCAGCAAAGGAATGCTCGGACTCACACAGCAAGGGTGTCGCAGGAACGTTACATTTCCCACTTGGGACTGCAAGTAATGTCGGAGTTTTTACAGCGACTGTGCCGTAGGAAATTATAACGAACTTTTCAATGCCCGGCTTTATCGCATCCAGCATCAGCGTTGTATTTACTCGTGTAAAATTTAGTTTCATTCTGAAGACTGTTTCGAGGTGCGCTCTAATTTAATTGGAAAAATAAAGATAATACATCTCATTATCTATGAAGCACATCTGTTACTTTAAAGACTGAAAGAGACAACATTTGAAATTTAATATTTTCTTCAGATTTAGAAACAATAAATGTTCGATACATTTAAATAACCTAAGCATGCATCGTTACATCGTATCGTTTGCTTTCAGAAACAACTTTAAATATTTCAGGATGGAAACAGTCGTTAAATTATTTTCATCAAACAATTCCATTTTTTTAAAAAAAATTTATGATTAAACTTTTCTAAATTTAAATACCTAACATTATTGAAATGCACTACACTAGGGAATCGAATAGAAACAGTCGGCGATTTTCAGTGATTTGGCGACTTTCCAAGCGACCTCTCCAACGTCGTAAGCATTATGCAAATGAAGACACCAGTGAAATGTCAAAGTCGGATCGTATCCGCTCGAGTTATTTCCTCCCAGCTGTTCAATTACCCCCCCTCCCTCCCTCCCTACCCTCCTTTGAAAGTAAAGGATTAGATTCTTTAATTTCAGTGACTTTCTTTGGAGAGAAAAAAAATCGCCAAGTATTTAAAGGATTTTGCTTATCATTGCAATTGAATAAATTAAATCAGCTGGATTGAGGCGAGGTGGAAAATGAAGTGCAGTTATAACTTTTGTGACTCGTAAAATGTTAGCCAATTTTTTCGTTTTTATTTTGTAACGGATTGTGAAGATCATTCTTAGTAAAGGTGAGGAGTAAAATCCCGTCTTTTGTCGAGAAGGACGATTTCAATAGTTTTGATGAAAACGAATATGTGTGTCATAGTAATTGTGTTATTTAATTAAATTAGATTTAGAAAGAAAAAACTGAGCTATGAAAACTTATGATATGACTTTACTAATGATAAGATTTACAAAATGTTTAATAAATCTATTTCGGTTTTTATACCCATTTTGCCTGAATTGGATATCTGCTAATGGCGTCAGTGTAAGCAAATCGTGGCGTGTGTTGATTCGATCACTTCGCGTGATTTCGCTTACAGCTGTTCAATTAAATCTGATTTAGATCACATGGTTAGACATAATCACTTCACTTCTTCTAGAGTTGCGAGTACCCTATTGCAGTGTTCCCCAACCTTTTTATCACCGCGGACCTGTCAACGTTTGATAATTTTACCGCCACCCGCTGAGGGGGCGGAACGTTAGTTGTTTATATTTTAAATTATTTTGATTTATTAATTTTAATTTAATTGTATTTAAACATGCCTTCAAAATAAAATACAGTTACACCAAAAAATATATATATAGTGATTTAAAATTGTAGCTTAATTGAACGTTAAATGAATGAGTCACGATCGAGAGAGGAGACAAAGTTCTTCATTAGTTCCAACGTAAATTTCGCGTTGTGCTTTCGTGTTTTATTTATGACTAGCCACCTAAGGCGGCCAGCTGTCCGCCACTCTGAAGGCTTTTACAAATAAAGTTTTTTAAAACATAGCAGGAAATCTGAAGATTAGTGGACAATTAAAGTGTTCCTGTCCAGCAATTTTGTCTTCATATCCAGTTCTGCTGCAGATGTGTTATAGCTCTTGAGGATGTTTGAAATTATATAGCTACAACGCTTAAGAAAAAAAAAACTAAAATGCTAAATACATGAAAAGAACACGAAAACGAATAAATTTTTTATGGTATCAATTTCTATTTCTATATAATTTTTTATAGTATCAAATTCTATTTCTATATCTGTTACGTCAAGCACTCAGGTATTATAATTTGATCTAGTTGTGCTTGTATAATTTTGATCTAGTTGCGCTTTCTACGTCATTTTGTTAACATCGTTTGGTTTGTTATTTAACATCGTTTGGTTTGTTTATTTCTAAGTTAACTTTCAAAAAATTGGCTGGCATCAGCATTTTTATTCTTTAAGTTGTTTATTTTTTCTTTTGGAATTCGTTCCTTTTTAGCGAAATGTTTTTCAACCTAATCGAATTCTTTGCCGACTGTTCTCTGTATATATAAAGAAAATAAAGTAAATATTTTTAAAGTGTTGTGAAAAGAATTTTTAGTTGTACAAAGTACTACAATATCGCTATAAAAATTATCGTCTTCGCTTAAGAAAAAAAAATAGAGCGTGGAAAGAAGAAGAAAAACTTATTATAACAATTATGAACAGCGACAAATATATCAAAGCGAAGCGTTCTATTTACGTATCGAATATGTTGCCACATTTTTAATACAAAAGTTAAACTTTTCTCCACTTTAATAAATGTAAACTAATGCGAACTTTATAATTAAATTATTAATTCCTTCGTATATTATTGGTTTAAGTTGTCGAAAATTAATATTTCAATTGTGAGGTTCGCATTAGCATACATTTATAAGAGTGGGGAAAAGTATATGCATTTTTTAATAGTTTTTTGAATATGGCTCTTTGAAGACGAAAAAGCAGACGAAAAGCATAGACTTACAAAATGACTGATAACTAAATAACTAATCAAAATTTTTGAAAAAGAAAAAAAATACTTCTTCATTATGTCAAAACACAATTATGGGCCGAGTTTCGTGCCCGGGCGAGGCTTCTGGGGCGATATATTGTGATTACAGACACACACACACACACACACACACACACACACACACAGCCGCGTTTATTATTATGTATAGATATTTACAGTTATGATGATTGATTTTTTTTTAATTAAAACTAATTGAAAGAGAAAATAGTTGCGGCGGTTTTTTTTAAACATTTTAAAACATTAAAAAATTTATGTCACTACCTTCGGGGCCCCCTTTTTTTAGCAAATAAAATTTTAATGGAACACAAATATTTTTAATTTGGGGTATAAACCTAGGAATTTAAATTCTGTTTCAACCGGTTCGCGGGCCGGGGATTGGGGAACACTATTATAACACAAGTGACGTCATAATAGGAGAGTGATGTCGCTTAAGGGTTTCCAATTAAATCTGATTTGAATCGCATGGTTAGGCATCGTCACTTCATTTCTCGAGTAGCAAAGTACCCAATTGTGAAAAACTCAGCAGCTGTCGGAAGTTTTTGAATATTATTATTACGAACCTTGAATCGAAAGCACTGATTTCTAACGTTGCACTGGAATTAGTTAAGTAAAATGAATTTACTAAAATATGAATAAGTTTTCTTTAGTTTATTTTTGTTTTTTGTAACTGACTGAAGTTATTGCTTAAAACTTTTAACCCGTCTTCATTTTAAGTTTGATTTTCGAATAACAAGTTAAGATTGTTTATTTTTACGACATTTTTATTAACCTTGCTTTGGTTACTGTAAGATTGAAGTCTTGCAATTGATCCCTTTCCGACTAACTAGAGCACTTTGATCTCCACTGGAGCTTCGTGGCTGATGATGATACAAGTTTCAACCAATTTTATTCCTCTTAAAGCATTATTTATCTAACCATTCTATAGCTAAATTTATCTGTATTTAAATTTCGACCACTTTCAGTCCAGGTTGTGTGTTCGACTCGAGTTTTGTATTTGATGTCAATATAAAATCATATACGAAATTATGCAAACAAAACACAGCATCGCGCGCAACGTCATATCTATCATTTGCAGAACATAACTGATTGTAGGTGCCGCTGCCATCTATACCTAAAAATAGGAATTTTTTATGCTGTATACCCGGCAGCGTTGAAATGGTAGTAGTGAATTAAACCGGGCAAATGTATACCGGACCCTGGCACTTATCATTTAAGAAAACATCAGTGCAAGATATACCAGGAAGGGTCACATAATCTTCGAAACATCAGTGCAAGATATACCAGGAAGTGGCACATAATCTTAAAAACATCAGTGCAATATACACCAGGAAATGGCACTTAATCTTTTAAGAAAAATCATTGTAAGCTGTACCGGGCAAGTGAAAACCGAACTATGTTATTCAAACTTAATTAAGCGAGGAAGAAATTCAGTGCCGACCGGCCTGTGTAGGGGGCAGGCAACTGCCCTTGCATCAGAAAGGTCCTGGGTTCGAATCCCGGGCAAGGCATGGATGTTTCTTTCTCTCTCTCTCTCTCTGTGTTCTATGTCCTTTCTCCTCTGTGTGTGAATGTGACCCGCCCTATAAACGGGTTGTGGTTGTGTGAATGGCGTGGCAGAAGTCGAATTCTTGGCTATAGATGGCGCCACTAAAAACCGAACAATCGCACCCCCACTGCCTAAACAGGCGTACGACAAAAAAAAAAAGAAATTTAGTGACTCAAGAAAAAAAGAGTTCTTTATTACTAGCTGCTTTGTTAGGTTAGTGATGATTAGTTAGTTTTTTACTCTTGGTATGAACTTTCGATTGTATGATTTTTAAACTTTCGATTGTTTGCTTGATTGATAAATTTTCGATTGTATGATTGATGAACTTTCAATTGTTTGATTGATCGATGAACTGATGATTGGAAAAAAGAACAAATTTTTTTCCACATTTACACTTTAAACTTTAATTTAATTCTATTATTATTTTGTCAGTCATTAAATTAAAAATCAAAGGTTTCCTTTTTTCTCCTTGTTATATCAGCCCGGGCTTGACTGCGCACGCGTTATTGTGGAAGTGGGTGCGAATAGCCCAAAGGTTACTAACCACAACAACGGTGCAATTAGCCGCTGCTAAAATTTTTACCGCTGTCCGATTCGAACAAATGAACAAACACAGAATAAAATAAAAGAGTAAAACAAACATTGACGTTGCTGCGTTATTTTAACAGATCAAAAAAAAAAATTACTTAAGATTTTCAATGAACAAACGTCGTCATAGACTAATTCGAAAATTCAGCTTTTTATAAATCGCCAACGTCACCAATCCTAACGAATGACGTCAGCAGTTTCCAATTAGTTATAACATACGTATAATTTTTTTTATTTAGTTTTAAACACAATTATACTGATTTCCATACAAATAAATAGAGAATTGTTAGTACAGTGACTAAAAATCCGTCTCCTCTAAAAAAACGTTTGAATAAATTATTTGTATTTTCGTATTTAGTTGCTAACTATCTTCATTTTTAAAGAGCATAATTAGCTCTCGTGAAAACAGCTTTAAAGTTTGCATCTTGTGTCTAATTTCGCAATTTAAATTTTAACAATTAATTTAGATGCAAAATTAACCTTTAGTAATAACACAAATTAATTAGCATTTTTAAATTTTATTTTAAGCCTTTATGGTTGATTTTAAGTTCGTGAAAATCAAAACATCCTTCTACACAAAAAAACAAACATTTTGTGTTTGCTTACAAAATCATGGAATTTCCGAAATGAAGAATTGAATATTTTTAACCGACGCAATTTGACATCAAAATACTAACAAAATTACATTAAAAACTTCCACGTTATTTTGATGAGTTATTCGAATAATTTTTCTCTACTCAATTAGACTAAACATCATTATGGCAGGCAGATAATTTGCCGCTTTTATATTTTGTTTCGCTTTTGTACACCAGTGCCAAAACTCTTGTAATTTGAATGTTTGTTTTCCAAGGGCTGCATTTAGGTAATTGACGGTAAGTGCTATTTGGTAATTCCAAATGTGGGATTGTTTCTGTTTTTCATTGGAACGATTGATTTTCCTGTTGTCTCTCTCTCTGAACTAGAAGAAAACTTAATGATTCTATTTCATTTTGTTTTATTGTGTCTGGTGTTCGAAATAATTAATGACATTCAGACGGATCTACTTACTATAAAAAAATAAATGTGATAACATTGTTCGAAAATGTAAATAATTAATTTCGAGTGACACAGAGAGAATTTGAAATTATCTTTTTTGTACGGTTACCTTTCATTTTTTATTTAGTTTTTGTGTTGTTTTTCGAATGTTAGTTACCATGTTTAATTTGGCAGTTATTTATTTACATTTGTTCAAAGTGCAGAATAAAAAAGCGTTCTCCCTGAATATCTTTTGATCTAATGATGGGATTTTTATATATTAACTCCCTGAACAGCGATGGCTCTGGGAATAGAGCGTTCACCTTCCAATGAGGTGAACCGGGTTCGAATCCCAGAGATGGCTGGTGGATACGAATTCTGCATCCGGCTTGCACTGACCACAGTGCAAGCCGGATGCAGAACAATATAGAAGGAATATAGCCGGCAGCCGGATGCAGAACAGAATAGAACCGGATGCAAGCCGGATGCTAACGTGAAATATCCTCAGTGCTAGACGGTTCATGGGTTAGAGTCCTCTTGCCACCTGGCTAACCGTGGCAGGTTCTCGTGGTGTTTTCCTCCATGTAACGCAAATACTGGTTAGTTCCATCAAAAGGACCTCCACGAAGGCAAATTTCTCCCAATACTTGATCCAAAAGTTTCCTCGTCATCTGGGTTGGGTTCAAAATTAAAAGACTGCGGAGTTGAACATTAGTAGCATTAAACTCAAAATTTGGTCTGCTGTTCAACAACGGTTATAAAATAAAAAATATTAATTCCCTGTCTTAAAAAGTTTGAAAACCTAAACTTAAATACGTTAATTAAATTTGTGCAGGTGATTTTTTTAAAGTTATGCAGCAAACACAAAATCCTACCTTCTCTGGATAAACAAAGCGTTTTTTCCCAATGGATTTGTATTATTGACCCATAAAATATGGTATAAAGAAATAGGGGGCAGTGGATAAGTGCAATATGGAAATTATGGTCCCAATAATTTGGTTAGGAAAGAGGTAGAAAATTTGGACTAGTGGTAGAATCCAATTGAATCTTTAAATTTTTGCTTCTCAAGATTTATTCGGCCAATTTCCTTCAAGTTATGGATTTCGTCATTTAAAATAATGCATATTTTCAACTACACAAATATGTATCATCTTACAATACATTTTTTTTACCATTAGTAAATTAAAAAATAAATAAATAAAGTAATAAATAAGTATGAAATTGTTTTCTTTCTCGCAATTTTCTCTAGACAAACAGGTTTTATAATTGTTTGAAAAACTTCATGATCCGCTTTAATGGATGCTGGTGAAATACACAATAAATGAAATTAACATTTAAGACTACAAATTTTCGGCCATTCTCATTCCTAAACAGTTGGAACCACTTACTCCACTTTCCAGATAATTTCATATTTTATTGTGGGCTAGAATCCAAATTTGTCGAAAAGAAATTATATTCATCCAGAGAAAATACAATTTTGCATCTGATTTCGCAACTAATAATATCATCTGTACAAATCAAATAGCATATTAAAGGTTAGGCCTTCAAACCATTAAGATTGAGTGTGGAAATACGATCATTAATTTAAAAATTATTTAGGGAGTTAGCTTTTTGGTTTTCGCTCACTATACACTGTTAAAAACGTTATAATTTTCTTATAGCCATTAAATAGTTAAAATTCAATAACACGGATTCATTAATATTTCGAAATCACGCTACTTTTCGGAATGATTCAGTCAAATGTCAGATGGTTCATTTTGATATTATGTAATTACAACAGCTTGCAGTTTATAAACGGTTCTATATTATTCTTTAATCTTTCGGAATCACGATACTTTTCGGATTGATTCAGTCAAATTTCAGATGGTTCATTTTGATATTATGTAATTACAACAGCTTGCAGTATGTAAACGGTTCTATATTATTCTTTAATCTTTCGGAATCACGCTACTTTTCGGATTGATTCAGTCAAATTTCAGATGGTTCATTTTGATATTATGTAATTACAACAGCTTGCAGTATGTAAACGGTTCTATATTATTCTTTAATCTTTCGGAATCACGATACTTTTCGGATTGATTCAGTCAAATTTCAGATGGTTCATTTTGATATTATGTAATTACAACAGCTTGCAGTATGTAAACGGTTCTATATTATTCTTTAATCTTTCGGAATCACGCTACTTTTCGGATTGATTCAGTCAAATTTCAGATGGTTCATTTTGATATTATGTAATTACAACAGCTTGCAGTTTATAAACGGTTCTATATTATTCTTTAATCTTTCGGAATCACGCTATTTTTTGGAATGATTCAGTCAAATTTCATATGGTTCATTTTGATATTATGTAATGACAACAGCTTGCAGTATGCAAACGGTTCTATATTATTCTTTAATCTTTCGGAATCACGCTACTTTTCGGAATTATTCAGTCAAATTTCAGATGGTTCATATTGATATTATGTAATTACAACAGCTTGCAGTTTATAAACGGTTCTATATTATTCTTTAATCTTTCGGAATCACGCTATTTTTTGGATTGATTCAGTCAAATTTCAGATGGTTCATTTTGATATTATGTAATTACAACAGCTTGCAGCTTATAAACGGTTCTATATTATTCTTTAATCTTTCGGAATCACGCTACTTTTCGGAATTATTCAGTCAAATTTCAGATGGTTCATTTTGATATTATGTAATTACAACAGCTTGCAGTATGTAAACGGTTCTATATTATTCTTTAATCTTTCGGAATCACGCTATTTTTTGGAATGATTCTGTCACATGTTAGATGGTTCATTTTGATATTATGTAATTATAACAGCTTGCAGTTTATAAACGCTATATAAAGCAAAATATTGTTTAATAGACAAATTCATTGAGATCAAAAGCCATACTTATTTTCTCATTTGTTTTTGTATTTACTTTTTTAATTCAGTTTTTTGCAGTTATATTATTTTTCGCAAAAAGCTTTTTCCAAACATTGCCAAAGTTAAACATCAAGATTCATGATACGTATAGTAATATATGCAAGGAGCAATATTTAAAAACAAATATTAAAATAAAAATTTAAAGTATTAGAAATGTCATGCTTAAATATTATTTTTAATTTTTTTAATGTGTTATATTTTATAATTACTTCTAATAACTTAAAGAACATTATACATAATAAAACTTAAAGAACATTATATAGAATAAGCAAAAATTTATTTAACCATTGCAGACAATTTGTTGCCATAAACTCGATCTGTCCAAAACAGTTTTAAAAAAAATCTTAACATAAACTAAATGCCATTCTCCTTTCAAGACTTCAGAATGCTATACAACTTTCACGACCTATGGGAGTAGGCTTGAGGGCACTGATGCTCCACAAAAACGTCATTGTGATTAATGCAGAGAACGGAAAAGGCACTCGGAAAGTTGATGTTATCATACGCAACGAGCTGGTTGACAAATGAAAGAGGAGCTAGAGATAAGAGCCGTATAAATCCCTATAGGAAGGCGTTTTTTTCTCTCCGTTTTCCCGAGGCGCAATTCGGATTTTCTTTTATCAGTGAAAGTTCTCACTTATATTATCAGTCCGAAAAATGGCATGTAGGGCAAAGATCTTAAATTATGTCAAAAATCGGTTGTCTACCGTGAGGTTCATAGAATATATTAAAGTGACTAAACGATTCTTTAAATGCATTTATTTTCTCATCAATAAAATGCGACTTTGAAATTTTTTCAAATCTTAGCATATATATGTACTTTGATATAGCTTTCTAACACTAAAAATAATTTTATATGATTGTAAATTTTAAAAATATTTTTTTTAAATGAAATTATTTACGAGAATTTTTATGTTCAAAATATTTTTGCTTGACTGTTCTGTTGTAGGCGTCTCTTGCCCTCTCTGCCCACCCTTGTTGAATTTGAACTCTTAACAAAAATTGCTTGAAATTTATAACTTTTTAAATATCTTAAAAGCGATTCGTCTAATTGTATTTGTCATCGTGCATTTGGCAAAATTTCGTCTATTTTTATACATTTTTTTCCACCCAAATAAATTCACCCACTATATTTCCACTACAAAATGAAAATAGACAAAATATTTTCGACCTATTATTTTATAACAAATAAATAATTGAATAAAATCCAGCCTAATATGCAAGTTATACCTATGGTATCTTCTTCCCCAGACGGCACTGCATTCCGCTGAAAATGATGTCGATTTTCAAAAGCATTGTCTTATAGCTTTTTCTATTCAGTAATGTCATCTGTTGATGAGCTTTGGAACTAACTTTAAAACTTGAGAGTGAATTTCATTTCCTCCCATTTCTATTTTATTCCGTTTTTCGTTAACCTACTGAGATCAATCGTCCTATAATTTTATAACATTCTTTTTTGTTTTTATGTCTTCCCTAAGTGATTGTGTTTGTAAAAATACAATTGCATAAATCTTCGTTGGTCGTAGCTTTTAATGACAATATGAAAAATCGTAACTAAAGGTTAGAAGTTTGATTCAATTAATCTTTTGGATAGTTTTATGGTTTATGAATATTTTATTATTGAATCGATTGAATTTTGTTTCATGAAAAAAAAAATTTAAGAAATACACTGTAAAAGTATCCTACAATTTGTAACAAGTGCAAAAAAGTAACATTTATCACTTTTTTATGCAATAATGAAATAATTATTAAGTTTAATGAATTGATTTTTTTTTCAAAAAAAAATATTTACTTTAAAAGATTACTTTTTTTCTTCGAAGCTACATGCCAAAACTAAGAGGGCGCTGTAAATAATAAATAGTAGAGATAGGCTAAACCAGGGGTTTCCAACTGGCTGCCCGGGGTCCGCATACGGCCCGTGAAGCCTTTTTTTGTGGCCCGCGAACTAAAATATATCAGTTGTCATTTTTTTGCGGACAATTTTCGTAAAAAATCTATATGGGTTTAAAATACTTTTCTCGCTGATGAGAACCTAATTTCTTCGTTTCTGTGAAATTTAACATACCAACGGTGCAAAGAAATTTATTTTTCAGGTTTTGCACCCAAGAAAATATTTATTCAAATCCAAAAATAATTGTGTATGTTGCTCTTTTTTATTTCATTTTTTTTTTTGTATTTTGTGAATGTAACTTAGCATGTGCGTATCAGAAATTTTCTCGAAGAAATTCTTCGATTTAACTTTTTGAAACCACTCATTTTGGACGAAAATATTTCACACACATTTGTAATTTTAAATTTAAAATGTAAATATCTATTCTCTGGTGGTTGCAGCAGACAAACCTCAATTTTCTCATTAAAATATTTTGTGTGCTACTATGTAAGTTTAATATCTTAACATTTAGATATCTGTTGCACATTAATTGTTTAATACATAGGTGCACATTAAGTTATTGTAGCCCGAATTTTTATTATTTATTTAATATTTTTTTAAATATTATTAATAACAATTAAATATTTTTAAAAATCTACTTCTTATTTTAGTTTGTAATTCAATACTTTTGTTTTGTACAACTTGGTAAAACTCTGACAGTAATATTTAATGTTCCTTCAAACATAAAAGAGTCCTACAAAATTTTTTTAATTAAGTTGAGGCCCGCCATTTGATTTGTGTTTTTAATTGTGGCCCCCGGCCTCATGCAAGTTGGAAACCCCTGGGCTAAACGAATCATCAAAGTGATTTGAAGTAGAGACTAGTGGATGAACGCGGTTCCTACGCGTGCGTCCCGAATTTGTTTCCTGGCACATGCACCAAAAAAAATAGTGAGTTCAAATTCAATAATAATCTGAAGGTTCATCAAATAGTGTCGTGAGATTTCAATGGATTTTTAATCTTTCAAAACATTAACACATCGACGATATCAGTTCAACAAAAAACAATCATTTAATTACAATTATGAAATTACATGTTGACGCTTCCGTGTCTGCCTGCTCATTATTTGGGGTTTTTCTTATCACTACATTATTTCTAAGTAAGAAATCACATTTTCCGTCATTATTGGAAGCCCAGGTCTTGAGTTTGATTTTTAAAAATTATTTATTTAGACACTCTCTGTACATAAGCTTCCTTAAATCATGCACTCATTTATTTTATATAAACGTTAAAAGGAAACCTTCTTAAATATCACTCCAGGCAATTGTGAAAACGGAACCTGTGTTTTTAATGTTATGTTTGATCTAGCATTTTAGTGTGTATCCGATTACAGCCTTGGAATCCAATTATTTTTCCTTTTGTTCTTTCCCGCCTGCCAAAGCATAAAAAGAGTTTTTAGTATTTTCAATTACTTCTTCGTAGTTTTTGGAATAAGTAAAATTTTTTTGGTTTGATAGAATTTAAACTTTCAACTACTTTCTCGTTTATGTGGTAGCTCGTGAAGTAAGTGCGAACTTTATAGCCAAACATTTCGTCTAAATCCTCTCGAAATTTGTGAAGTAAGAGAGAGAGACCCAATCATATTTGTTTGACTCCATCTATCTTGAATGGATTGGGTTATTTTTAGATTCTCTATAGCAATCTCTTCAAAATTTCGTCTTCTTTTTAAGTGATTATTTTTTCGATCTTATTTAATTCAAAACTGATTGTTAAAATAGTTTTAAATTTTTTTTGTGTAGATTTTTTCTGATCGTTGGTAAAAGTGATAAATTTAATGGTGATTAAGTGATTTTCTTTATTGTATGATTTTTTGTCTTTATAAAGTTTAACAAATTTGATTTCAAGTTATTTTTCACATCTCTGCATAAAAATGATTCAAAAGTTCGAATGAAACGCTACTTTGTCTCAACCTTCTCGTGGAGAAGCTATTTCCAAAAAATGGCTAAATTACCAAAAATTCTGAAAACTTTAGCTTTTTAATGTCTACTATTCTAATCTCTCTCTCTCTCTCTCTCTCTCTCTCTCTCTCTCTCTATATATATATATATATATATATATATATATATATATATATATATATATATATATATATATATATATATATATATATATAGGTCATTCTCACAAAAACAGTCATTTTCATGTCCCCAGTATATTTTATGTTTGTTTTACAGCTTGAGAAAAAAAAATTCAGGGAAAGTGTCCTTCAGAATGCAAGTGAACAAAAGAATAAAAATAAAATTATCAATTTTTATTTTTTATTTATTTTGGGTAATTAAAATATACAATTCATTCCCTCACTTGTCCCCACTGCTGATTTAAAAAAAGAAAAAAATTGTTTCTGAAATAAATTTTTTTTTTTTTTACAAATTCGTGTTTTTTATTTCAGAATACTGAAATATAGAATTGAGAAAATCAATTTTAAATTTAATTTCAGATAAAAATATTAACACAGCACTATTTTAAACTTTGTCTCCAGTGTTTCGCATCATTCCCTCACAACAATGTTCTTATCACCTGCAATCTTCTTAGAATAAAAATATTTTAATAAAAACTTCAGAAGTTAACAACTGCCATCATAGAACAAAATTGCAGTATGTTTCCATCTTCAACTTAAAGAAGCTTTGCTGTGAAATAAATTTGAATGAATCAAACCAGGTAAAATTTTTTACATTTGTCATTCCCTCATGTCATTTTTTAGAGTAAAATAAAATACAACTTCATCGAAAAAGTGGATAATTATATGTTGCTTTCTTGTATGAATACAATTGTATGTGATTGACTTCAGAAATTAATTAGGCCCAACTGTTATTTTTAAATTTTATTGAATTCGTCATTCCCTCACTAGTGTATAAAGTGAGGGAATGAAGCTGAAGTGAGGGAATGATTCAAGATGAGTATATTATTAAATTTTTTTTTGTGCAATCGTGCCAGCCAATTTTATTTCCCAAACCTGTAAAAACTATTGAATATATAACACTAAATTATAATAAATATTAGATATACTTAGTATGTTATCATTTTCAAACTTTAGGTAGATGTAACTTAGATAAAAACATGTATTAAAATAAAATATCATTCCCTCATTAGTCGTGTCATTCCCTCACTTTTTAAATAGTGAAAATAATTAATTTACTTATTAATTAATTTGAAAAATAAATTAGAAAATTAATAAATTAATTTATTAGATTAATAAATTTATTTATTAAATTAATTAATTAATTTATTATATTAATTAATTAATTATTAATTATTATAAATTAATTATTTAAAAAATTAGTTAATTTAAATATTAAGTATAATTTATAGGATATATACTTTCTTTATAATGCCATTACATATTTCTATTAATATAAAAAGTTTCAGAGCTTTTTATTCACTTTACTTTTTTGGGATTTTATGAACTGAAAAATGACAGTTTTCGTGAGAATGACCCATATATATATATATATATATATATATATATATATATATATATATATATATATATATATATATATATATATATATATATATATATAAATATATATATATATATATATATAAATATATATAAAAGGGTAGCAGTCATGGTGAGTGTTGTTGAGCCACACAGATAGCAGTTGGAAGGCAAAAAATATTTTATTAGCTTCCCATAGTATATTCAAAACATATTCTTATCAAAGGCGGAGCTCAAATTCGCACTCCAAAAGAGTGTGCTTAAGTTTTTATCCTAGGCACTTCAGTAATGCAGCAAGAACTCACTTTAATTCAAAACTCCTCTAGTTACGCTTTTAGCTCAATTTGCGCTTTTGTTTTCATTTTTTGCAATCTGGCAACCTTCTTACGAATATATCTTAAATCATTCTTGAAAAATTTCCCGTTCATGTAAGTTCAATTGAATCCGCTACTCGCTTTATAGATTTCTTTTCATGTTTTATGTTGTTTTTTCTTTACATTTTGTTTTATGCTTTAAAGTGATATTTTTACTTATTGTATTCTATTTTACTTGTTGTAATTTTTTTGTAAAATTTTTTGAGTGCTCCTCACATTATTGTATTGATATATTTTGCTTTGGCTATATTGATGTAATATTAGAAAGCACTCTTTTTTGCGGATATAATCGTGTGAGCTGATAAAAAGATTATATCTTTTATTTTCCAGATTTTTTTTAAAAAAATTTTAAATTTTTTTTTCTTTTTCTTCGGTATTTTATTCTTCCGGGTTTTGTTATTTTTATTTTTATTATAATTTTTCTTTCTTTTCCTCCCTTTTTTTTCATTGTTCTGTAATAATTTTTCCCTTGTTTTCTCTACATTTTGAACTTAATATATATATATATATATATATATATATATATATATATATATATATATATATATATATATATATATATAACTATTAGATGTTACAGATGCTGAGTCACTTATACACTGATTCCTTTTCTTATATTCCTCAATTCAGTCACGCGCTCATTCATTTGGGTGCATAGATGATGTCTATGTGTATATTTAAGTCGGAATGGTGAGAAATTTAATATGCAAGCGTAATACGCTTAAGCCATACGTAAATGCTAAAGAAAGAGTTTAATAATTTTTGTTGAGCAAAAAAAAAAAGACTTTTAAAGAAAATAGTTTATTGAAAAAGAAACCCGGTTATTTGGCAGTTTTATGAGATTTGTGTGCCGGGATAGCCTGGTTGACAGGGCGCTGTACTCACGTTTGTGGCAAAGGGGGGTTTGTATCCAGCTGACCGAAGATTCTCCGTGTATGGTGACAGATGCGCATCAAATCTATCGGGTCACAAAGTCTTCCATATTCCTATAAATCAACACCTCTGAGGGGGTTCTGAATTGTAGATGAATCGTTCTATGATTCAGATCAAAATTACGATCTGTGGATGAATGAATGGATGTATGAATGGGTCCACTCTTTAAACGAGTGTAACGTATCGATGTGGCCGAAGTCGAATTCTTGGCCGTAGATAGCTCCACTGGAAAACAAAAATAATCGCACCCCCTCTGCCTTAATGGCCAACGACAACAACAACATAAGGTTTGTGGTCATTTCTGATAGCCCTATATGATGGACATCGATTTCCCATATGCGTTATGAGAGTGTGGACGAGTGTCTAAGGACTCTCTCTTTTCAATTCCGAATCAAAGCTTAGCCGTGAAGAAATTTCTTGATCAATCAGATAATTTTTAATCATGCTGGGAGACCTCCCCTGTTCTCTGACGCTTACCAACCCCGATAATTGAATAGCCGTTTCTTGGCATAAAACAGTTGAAATTATTCAACTAAAAATGTACGAAAAAGAATACTTGTGCTTCTACTTTCCACGTCCAAATATTTCCAACTATTCAGATCTATAAGTGAACATAAAACATTTTTCTAAATAATAATTTTTTGAAATAACATTTAAAATTGAAAGTATATTGTTTTCAACAAATTTGGTGAGTTAACAATTGTAATTTAATATTTTTGCTTACCAAACGAACAGATGTATTTTGAATACAATTTTTGCACTCATCACTTTGTGCGTTCATTTAATGAATCTCCTTAATCGTAATAATATGTTAATGTAATTTGCACCAAAATGAATAATTGTAAAAAGGTTAATAGCATCAGGCACCTATTTAAATAACTTTATCATAAAATGTAACGTTATTTTTTTTATTTTTTACATTATTTTTTATTATTATATTTACATTATTATTATATTTACATTATTATTATATTTTATTATTACACTATATTAATATTTGAAAAAAAAACAAAAACAATCCTCCTAAACTCTTAATTTATAAATCAAAAACGTAATAATAAAAGTACATGTAATTTTAACCTTTAAATTAGGGAAACAAAAATATCTATCTATCTTCTATATTATATAAAACGCTAATACGTACGTATGTATGTATGTATCAATAAAACTGATGATATTTCTTTTGTCGCGCTGGCAACAGTTTTCATTTTTAATTGATTGGATTCGGCGCGCAAGAGCACGTAGTGAGCAACCAGATAACAATAACCAGAGTGAGCATTATCAGGTTGTTCAATTCAGATTCATGCACTAAAAACATGACAATATTTAATTTAAACTCAATTAGGAATTAATTAATTAATGGAAGTGAGAATGCTTTAAAAGGCCGCTGTTGAATTGATATTTTTCTACTGGGAGCTACCTAAACGTCTAAAAACGTTTAAGTGTTTGTATTGAATGCATTGAATTTTTTTATATTTCAAGTTTATTTATGCATTGAAATTTCACGCTTTAAAATGCAGAATATTAGTGAAGCAAGATTTGATAATTTATTTTGCTAATATGTTTCTTATTTAGCTAATGTTTTGATTTTTTCACCATGTACAATCTAAATAGCTAATATACTTTTTTAAAAGCCAATAAGAACATTGGTAGAATTCTTCTACATAAGTACAATACTATGACTTTGATGATAAAATACTATGCCTTTCATGATAATATATTATGTCTTTGTGCTAGAACATTGTGTTCATTGGCGAGCGAGCGTAGCGAGCCATGGTTCACGGCGTGAACCACATAGGATTGCGTAGCAATTCTCGGGGGTAAGCGAGCGTTAGCGAGCAGGGGGCGGAGCTTCCTAGTTTTATATAAAACGCTAATACGTTTTAATTGATAAAGCTTCGGCACGCAAGAATACGTAGTGAGCATCATATGAATTCTCACCGAATTATCAAACAAATTCTCGCAAAATTATCTTCATCGAAGCCGATGCTTGACATCCGGCGTTCAGTACTATTTCATATTGTTTTATAACACATGGTTTTAGCCCTCTGATGGGAAAGACTTTAAAACAAAACTTACAACAGTTACTTTTCTCAACAACTGAAATTTAGAATAGTGTGATTAAGAAAAATATGTGAACTGTTTGCAATTTTAAATTAATATTGAAAGGCACAGGTTTAGAATTTTCTACAGTGAAAAGTTTTCGGAACTTCAGTGTTCAAAAAAGTATACAAAAGCTAGACGTTAAGAACGTATCCAATGAGCGAGCAAAGTGAGCATCGGATTGCGAAGCAATCCGAAATGAACTGCGAAGGCAGTTCCGGGGGTTGGCGAGCGCCAGCGAGTAGGGGGCGAAGCCTTCTAGTCTATATATATTGCTCTTACATGGCACCAAAAAAAAGCCTCATTACAACTCCCCGAATGGCAACGTTAGAAAATCGACCAATGTTTGCTGCTGAAAATGTCACATGGCAGATCTAGTTGAGGTGGCTCAACATATAGCGCTTTTAAAAAGGAAACAATAACCAGAGTGAGCATTATCAGGTTGTTCAATTCAGATTCATGCCCTAAAAACATGATAATATTTGATTTAAACTCAATTAGGAATTAATTAATTTACTTTGTTTTCTTCATATATACAGAGAACAGTCAGCAAAGAATTCTGTTAGGTTAAAAAAGCATTTCACTAAAAAAAGAACGAATTTTAAAAGAAATAAAAATAAACAACTTAAATAAAAATGCTGTTGCCAGCCATAGAATTTTTTGAAAGTTAACTTAGCAACATAAATCAAAATGACATAGAAGCGCAACTAGATCAAAATTATGATACCTGAGCGCTTGACGTAACAAATCCTTCAATTCTATGAGTGTTGTATCGCCAAATGCCCAGATTTACCAATTGTGTTTTTAAAGAAATTCTATAAAAAATTTTATATAAAAAAAAACTTCCATCCAGCTACTTCTACAACTGCTTCTTGAAGAACTTGGCTCATTGATTAAAAATATTGTTTTAATTTTACAGTACTAACTTTACTTCTACTTACATTATTGCTATGACCCTCTTCCATTATATTTTACAACTTCATGCTAAATTTGAGGATTTTAAGTTGTTTTGTGGTTGAATACTGACATTTAGAAATGGGCACTTAAAAAAAGTAATATTTAGAGGTTAAGAGTTGCCTCAGAAAAATTTGAATTGTTGACACTGAATTTAATAATGGAAACAATCGTTTTTGTGAAAAATTGCATTGTATTGCTGCCAGCGAGCAGGGAGCAGGGGGCGAAGCCTCCTAGTTTATAGAAAAACAATAACTTTATGACTTATATAAATTTTTTGCTGATGACAACCAAACCAATACGAAAATGAATGTGGGAAAACTGGATCTTACCATGTAATTTTCCAGTCAATAAAAATGTATTGACAACAATGTAAAACTGCGATACCATCATTAGATTTTTATATTTTAATCATAAACAACCTTTCAAATACTTTTATAAAATAAATATAACTAAATCAACTATCTCATAAGAAAGCTAGTATTTGTAATGATTTTTATGCAAAGTAAACATTATTTTTCGTACGTAAATGAAAACCTACTCTGATCTACTTCAACGCAAAAAGTGCGAAATTTCAAATTAAATCTCCGCTATCTTGATGGAGCACCATGTTTTCGGTGGGGGAAATTAAAAATGTTTTTTATTATATCCGCAAGCTTTCGCAAAAATTTCAAACTGCCGCGCACGTAATTTTTAAAGAAACTGGGTCGACCGTTTTCTCGAGTAAATTAAATGTTTTTATTCAAACACTACATTTTCCCTTTTTTTGGTATGCAAATGCTCTAAATTGTAGTTATCGCGTAATTTATTCTATAGTTTTGAACTAAAATCTTTTTTACTATTGTTGTTTTTATTTTGTTTAGAAGTTGTTGGAAATTCTAAAATATCTGAGGAAAATTTTAATAATACTTTGATATTTTTTACCTGGAATTAATTTTCTTCATTAGAGAAAGGCTTTGCTTAGTGATGAAGTAATTAAAATTACCATTTTTATTATAATTTAATAACGAAAGTGTTTCTAAAAAATATGTAATAAAGATTCGCAATAAATATTATTTTTTTGTTTTTAATATTAACACTATATTTTTATCATTATATTCCCAATATTATTAACATTTCTATTATCTCTTGGAACATTTATTTTTCATCTTTAGATTAGTGAAAATGTGTTAAAATCTTTCACAAAAATTGTTCACAAATATTTTTTTTGAATAAACCAAAATTTGGCAATTGCTCATTATGTTTGTTTACAACATGCATTGCTTATCGAATAGTTTCTTACGTATTTGCCATTATTATTTAATCGTGATTTTCATATAATATTTTTTAAAGCATTTATCGGTTATAAGGACTATGAAACCAAGTTTGCTAAATTGTAATCGTAATTATGAAAGTAATCGGGTGTCGATAATACACATAGGTTTATTAAACACACTAATATCGTGATTTTCAACAATCACAACGTATATTTAATATGATAATATCCTTGTTAACCATAAGGATTGAATTTGATAATATCCCGATCATTATCAATTACATAACCTATAAAAAAGATAATATTGTGAATATTATACGTAAGGATAAATATTAAAGTGTTCTTAAAAATTTCTTTTAACGGAAGTATTAACCAATGTATAACTAATATTTAATTGCTAATTTGGAAAAATATCGAGTTACGTTGTTTAATATCGATACTTTTGACAATATATCGTTTTTTATCGTATCGGTTTAGGGACAGTGTTGGTAGCGACTTTGAAAAGCAGCTGCCAACAACTATTAAGTACAACTATTGAAATGACTTTAATGAAAACATATTTCTTTCAAAAAAATATTATTTATATTAAAAAATAAAATTCTTGAAGATAACAATAATTGAAAAATATCGATTTTGAATTCATTTTCAATAGCTTAAAGTATTTCTCGTACATTTAGCTATCTCTTGACTACTTTTAGTAAAATTATAGAAATAAAAATACATTTCGAACCACGAAAATGAAAAGAAATAAAAAAACTTGAACATGTGATATATTTTAATCAAAATTAATCTCCAGCATATTCTAAAAATCTTTCTCGAATGTCTATTATCTTCAACTCATTAAAGGGAAACTGGATTTTATGTGTGTTCTTCTTCTTCGCGTACTTAATTATGATGGAGGAGTTCTTCTCTTCGTCGCTTTCTTCAGATCTTATCTTGTCTTGAAATGAGTAATTATGATTGAACAATATTTCACTGTGTGAAGAAATTTAGAGATCTGATAAATATATATCTGACACATAACTCACGGTTCATATCAATCTACTATTGTTTTCTGGAGTATTTTTTTTTTTAGTAAATGTTGAAATGTTTGGAGAAAGAATTATTGATCCTACTTTGTAAAAAATTCCGGTAAAAATTATTGACACCCGGACTTCCGGTACTGTTTGCCATAAAATCCAGTTTTACCGGGACATATTATGGAGCAAAAAGAAATACGCTATGCTGTACCTTTTTCATTATTATTGTAAAAATGGATTTTACGCACCCAAAGAGCCGGTGCTTTATAAAAATTCCTCTTCAAAATACGGTAAAAGTACCGGCACTCAGGGTTCTGATACTTTTTACCTAAAAATCCATTTTCCGGAAAATGTTATGGAACAATACCGTAATTTACCTAGGAGTAACTATTTTAAAATTTCCCTCTAATGAAATAAATATACCTTAAAAATTACGGTATAGTATTGTACGGTAAAAATGTTTTTTTACGGATAATGCATCTGAAGACCCTATATTTTATACCCTAATTTGATCCGGTTTTTTTACAGTGTAGTAGGATTGGATATTTTGGATAGTCAGAATCTTGGCCAAGGTCAGAATAATTGAAACTGGTTCGTTTGTCTGAGTCATCAACTTATATTTAATTCATAAATGCGAGTCATCATCTTGAAACAGATTCGAATAACTGATTCATAGCAATAATTTGTACATATAAAGTGTTTATTTAATATATTATCAAATATCATTTTTCGACACCTGCTTTGAAGAAAAATTGTTTCTATAATCAAGTGATTTAAAATAGTAAATATGCAAACATCTTATAATATTTAAGATTTAAACGTGTCATTAAAATAAATAACAAAGTTTGGACTCGCTGAACAGTACTTTCTTCTCCCATTATCAGAATTATTTATTATAGTTGAATCGGATGCTATTTGGATGATCGGAATAAATATATTGATTCGGTAACCCAAGTAATCAATTTGAAACAGATTTGAGTAATTTAATATAAATCAATCACGGATCAATTGATCTTAAAGCGTGAACATCGTTTCGTATTTAATAAAGTATTCATTTTTTTGGTAATACCTACTTATATGTTAATGGATTTAAGTGACAATTAATATTAAATATGCAAAATATTTTTTTTTAATATGATTGATTTAATTATGTCATAAGAACAGTTGCAATGTTTGGGCTTGCTAAACAGCTGGTGCCGTTCCATTATCAGAACTATTGATCATCGTAGAATTAAATGCTGTTTGGGTTATCGGAATAATTATTTTAAAACTGAATTGGTACTTCTAGTCATCATCTTGAAAAACATGTTCATTTAATTTGATTTAGATCAATTGATTTGCATAGCGTGATAATCGTGTCATCGTTTTGTACATAATATATAATCAGCTGGCCAGGTGGCCGATCGGTGAGCGCGCCTGACTGCGAAGCCAATGGCTGCGGGTTCGAATCCCGCTCTGGGCATGGATGTTTCTCTCTCTTGTGTTGTCCTCTGTTGTGTGTGATGTATGAATGTGGCCCACCCTATAAACGGGTTTGCGGCAGTGTGGCGTGGGCAATGTTCGACTCCGTTACTTTGGTTTACAGGTGCCCACTGGGTAACGCGAAATGAGTAACAACTCTGGCATCTTCCAAGGCGAAACGAATAAATTTCAGTGCCTGCCATTGAAAAAAAGAAAAAAAAAGAAAAATTGAGAAAATATGGAAAAAAATAAAAAATAATGACAAGAGAAGAAATGTTGTATTGATATATTTTCCTTTGGCTATATTAATACAATATTAGAAAGCACTGCTTTTGCGGATATAATCGTGTGAGCTGATGAAGAGATTATATCTTTTCTTAGTTTTGTTTTCCAAATTGTAATTAATTTTTTTTTAAGGTATTAAAAATTATGTTTTTTGAATACTTTTAAAAAATTATTGTTAATAATTTCTTCTCTTGTCATTATTTTTTATTTTTTTCCATATTTTCTCAATTTTTTAGCTTATATAATGAGTTCTATATACTTGCAGCTTATGCGCAGTTAGTAAAACTTATTAATTATTTTTGTTTTTCATTTTGTTTTTATTGTGCTATATATATATATATATATATATATATATATATATATATATATATATATATATATATATATATATATATATATATATATATATATATATATATATATATATATATATGTATATATATATATATAATCAAATTTAATTTTTTTACGTCTGTTTTGTGGTTTCTATATCTTAAAATGTGTAGTTTCTAGCGATTGAGAATCGGAAACGAGTAAATATTTTTAAAATAAATATTTTTCAAACAAGTTATAAAAATACGAAACAAAGTTTGAACTCTCTAAACAGCCGGTGTTGATTAATCCTAAAATTGGTTCTGATAACTTTTTTTTAAAATTAAAGATAAAATGAGAAAAAATTGTCATTTGAAATATATAAAAAGAAAAATATTCTAATTTAAACTAAGTTTTTTCAATTGCTTGATGGGGCTATTACTTTATAAAAGACTTTTAAAAATTACGGTTACTTTTCGGAATTGTTAAAAATATATAGCAATTTAACTTAAACGTTACTCTGAGAAACGTTTATCTCTTAGCGAGAAAGATAGTAAACAAAAAAAACAACAACAACATTATATACATCAAAAGGTCACGTGATTTGATTTCAATCCACAACAATAAAAACCAGTCATGTAACATAATATTTCAAAATCAGTTAGTAAAACCATATTTAATACCTATTTTTTTTATCCCTTTCTCCATGAAATCCATTTTTCTTTACTTGAAAGAATTTTAATTGCTTAATACAGATTAAGGAATAAAAAAACTACCATTTTCTCTTGGTATTTAATTAATAAAATACCATAACACGACGCCGAATGGCATAACTGGTCTTTTTATTTTCACCCGCAAATATATGGATTCCACTTATTTCAAGTTTCCAATTACTCCGAACTAATTGAAATATTTTTTTTCTCGTTCGGAGGTAATCATTTCAGATACTAAATATTTCCTATTAATTTCAAGAGTACTATTTTCACCGGTAGTTACAATTTCTCTTTCATCCAAAAGATTATGAAATGGAATCAAATGATTCGCGCTAATGGAAGCTGAACCCTCTTAGTTATGTTACTAATTATCAGAATCTGTTCATAGTTTTTTTTTTAAGTCGTTCCTTTCATCTTATGAAACGTAATGATATTTCTAATTACGTTCTAGTTCACTAGTAATTTTTTTTCTTCATGATATCCACTTTTATTAAATGCTCCCTATCGTCATTACAAAAATTATGAATGATCCATTTATAATTGCATTAAAGGTGGATTAATTTTCTAAGGTGAAATAGTTATAAGGGTGATTCTCACGAAAAATGACAATTCGGACCAAACAATTTCTTCAAATTTAAAGTCTTCAAAATGATCTAAATTTTTTTTATATATTTCTTTAGCTACACTTATTAATATCTTATAGACAGCAGTGTAGCTTATTGACATTTGCTCGAGAAAAAAAATAAAATAGAAATTCACTAAATCTTGAATGCTAGGACATATTACATTAGAAGTTTAAAAAACAGTTGTTTTAAGTTAATAGTAAGTAACTGAACCTAAGCCTTTATGTTAGATGGACCATAAATTGCTTAAATTAATTCTTTTTATCCACTGTAGAAAGAAACGAAAAATTTTTTGTTGCTGATGTGTACAGAATAAAATTTTGTAGAATAATCAATCATTAAATAAATAAATAACTTTGATTACATCCAACCATATTACAATCATACATAAACTTGGTATTAGGTTAATATTTGCTTTCCCTTTTTACAGTATTAGCAGTTAAAAAGAATTTCTGGTAACACTTCAATGTCCTGGCATTCATAGGCCAGGAAAATGACAACCAGGATAATGACAAATTCGCCATTTTATAGCATATAACTTTACTTTAATTTAATATTTTGGCCGTAGACGTTTATATTCTGCAGAAAACAACAGTATTTCTTAAAATAACTCATAAATCTATGTAGTTTTTGTTATTAATGATTTCAAGAAGCCAGGAAAATGACTGCATAAAAACCTACTCACCTTGAAAAATTTTTTGAAATAGATTTTGAGCCAGAAAATTGGTTCTTTATTCATGCAACGAGACATGTTCAGATAGGAGGGTATCTAATTAATCTATTAACTTAAGATATTGATTCCTGGCGCTATCTATTTTGGTTATAAATCACTAAATAAAAGTAGCCAGGAAAATGACAGATTTTCATGGGACAAACAAATTATTGACAGAAATTTTTTTTAAAACAAAGTTTTAGTAAACAATACCCTCCGCGTATATTCTAGAAGTGCTAACATAGGATAAGATAAAATAAAAAAAAGATTTTGAAAAATGTATGGGAAGTTATGAAGCTAGTTATTATCGGAAATATTGTTTGGGACATGCCAGGAAAATGACATTTTGATATTCAATAAAATTTTTTAGTATACGAAACAGTCAATGCTAGTGCAAAGTCATTTTAAAATGCTAACAGCAATGCTATTTATTAATTTTTTTAAAAAAAAAGTTCTTCTAGTATTATAGTATTAGATCTTGGAGCAAGGGACAGTGAATTGTTATGTTTCGTGAGAATCACCCATATATATTGTTATGGTTTACCGTAAATTATGGTTTTCAAAATTATAGCTTTTATTACCGTACAATTGGTAAAAAAAACATAACTGAAAAGAATATTGAAGCGAAATGGTCTTTATGTCGTACTCTTAGGTATCATGGTATAATTGTCAAATTTTACCTCCTTTACCAAATTTTATTACACGTTATAAAACCATATTTATTGTTTTTTTTACCAATATTAACTCCAGAGAGCATCGGTAAAAAATTACCGTTATTATTGGTGTTTCCATAGAGCCAGAAACAGGGAAAATTAATGCTAATTTCTAAAAGTTTAGATTAGAATTTTTCTCTCAGTCTATTAAAATAGCATGTTTGCAATGACCATGTTTACAATTTTCATTAAATTTTGGTTTACTCCAACAATGAATTTCTTTAGATAGTAGTTAACATTGGTTTTCTTAAATTTGAATCTTCAGCAACAACTGCTTTAGGTGTAGCATTTTGCATTTAAATATTTCCTCTCATTACTTTGTTATATATTTTAAATTTATAATATATTTTGTCGAATGATTTACCAAAAATGCCACAGACATGCGAATAAATTGTTTACGATTTTCATTAAATGTGGGGTTGCTCCAACACTGAATATCTTTAAAAAATATTTAAGATATTCATGCAGATTTTTCTTATACTTTAGCAACTTAAGGTGAATTTTGCCTCTAAATATTTCCTCTAATCGTATTACTTTGCTACACATTTTAAATGAATAGTGTATATTCTCGTATGATGTATTAAAAATTAAGATAGCATTTATATAAATACCATGCTTACGACCTTCATTAAAGCTTACTCTGTTCTAAATAAAAAAAAAAAAATTTTGGAAGGAAAAAAAATGTAAGTTTAAAAAAGTAAGCAATGCTATTTATTAATTTAATCACCCATAAATATTAAATCGAAATAAATTTTTTTAATAATATTTTATCTAAATAAATAGTCTAAAGAAACTGGAGCGGTAAGATATTACTCGATTGAAAACTTCATACGCTTCGAAAATTTACTGATTGGACAGAACTGTCGATATATTTCAGGCGCTCAAAAAATAGGCGCCTACTTTCAAGATTTGCCTGAAGTGAAGTAGAAGAAACTAAAGTGATTTGAAATAAAAGCGTAAAGTTGCCAACGGATATTGGAAAAATAAAGGTGAGGGAACAAAACTGAAATAAACCACAGATGCCGTGCTATGGAGAGATTAGCTCCTCTCGGTCATTGCGGATTTTTTTTCTTCTGTTTTTTCATCTTTTCTTCTCTCTCGGTTACTATGGTTTTTATGGTTTTGTTTCCTCACCTTTATTTTTTCAATTTTCGGTGGCAACTTTTCGTTTCTATCTCAAATCACTTTAGTTTCTTCTCATTCACTTCTGAAATCTTGAAAGTAGGCGCCTATTTTTTGAGCGCTTGAACGTGTCGACTGTTATTTCGATTTGTAATTTTTTTGAAGTGAATAAAGTTTTTAATCAAGTAATAACATCTTAATTATTTTAAAGTTTCTCTTCATAATATATTTTTAAAAAATTCTGCTGTTTTTATATTTTACACTCGCATTACTAGACCACTTATAATAAATACTTAAAGAATAATAATCGATAATATAGAATCAAATATACTCATGAACTATCATATATTGGGTTCTAATTGCTTTCTATATTATCTTTCATACATGAATTCCTGACTCATCACAATTTCAAGATTATGTTATAGAACTTAATATACTTAGACAATTTTTATTTTAGTAAGCAGGTTTTTAAAATATTGTGAAAAAAGAAGTTTCGTGCTGTTATTTTAGAAGATATTACCAATCACGCAAATCTTTATGATTCATTTTGGATTCAAACTTCTCTATTATTTTTATTTTTACTGTTAGTGCTAAAAATCCGAATTTTTGGCTGCTACCCATTTTTAAAAGTGTTTCCTCTATTTATTTAAATGATTGCAATTAAAAGAAAAATATTTTTTTGAATCGAATTTTGCTTTGTTGTTAAAATTATTAATTACTACTTACATTCTAACTCATCAGAATTAAATCTTTTTTTAAATATGAAAATAGTAGTTAAGTGCGTCGAGTTTAAGTCGTTTCAGGACGTGTTAATGTTGAAAAGCATATTTGATCGAATGCTGATATCTTTTCATAAGGAGCCAAAATATAGAAATTCGTACATTAGTATCTTCTTTAAATAAATAAACCACACAACTAAATTAAAAATATTTAAGTTTATTATTTATTAATAAAAATTTCATTTCTTTACATATATTTTTTGCAAACAAACTTTTGCAAAATATTTTTGTGAGCATTTTTAAACTTAATAAATGCAGCTTTTTAAATTGTATTATTAGTTTTGATTAACTCAAAGGTGTCTTGAACTTATAGAGATGACCATTAATTTGGAAAATTTTTCTTTAAACAAGATTGCAAACTATAGGGTATACTGACAAAAAAAAAACTTTTATATAACTTGAATAGAGATAATTAGCTTTTCTCCAACCAAATATACTTTACTAAATACTGTCTGAAGAGAAAAGTGTCCAAAAAAATTTGGTGCTTTGTTGCCACCATTTTTGGGTGTTGAGTTAAATTAAATTTATTTTTAAGTACAGAATGGCATACCTGCAAGTGACGTAGTGTGGGTATCTCGATCCTGATTGCTTATTGAAATGTGCCATTTGTTTACGTTAGCAACTGCTTTTTCTCTTCTATTTCGAGTAAGCCAAGCCTCTCAAACTTCTCTTCAGTGGCACATTCTAAATTCTTTCACAAAGATTCTTTCCCAAAGATTGCAATTCTTTCACTATATATTTAGACAGAGATTTAACACAAGGACGGGCAAGAAGCCATGTAGAACATAAACAAACTAAATATGCATCAATGTTGCCAGGTGCACAAAGCGAAACTATATCAAGGCTATCATAAAATACATAAACAACTAATAAATCTAAGTTAAGTGAAAGAAGATGACAGCTCTGTATTTAATTAACTTATCGTTAATTAACATTCTAACTTAAGTAGAGAAATTTAGCTCAAATTTAATGCGCCATTTTGCTGATAAAGATTAGCTGGGGCTGACGTCATAGGTCACATGTGAAGGAATGGGAGGACTTCTTCTTTTTCTTGAAGTGCAAGTACCCAACTGTAGTTATCGTGCAAAAAATTATATAAGTTGACAAAATAACATTTTTGCTAAAAATGTACCTGTTTTTTAAACGAAATATATTTGTAATCATTAAATTCATTCGAATGTGCATGATAATATGTGTTGTCAGTTAACAAATAAACGAAGAATAAATAAATGGACCATGAAAGTTAAAAAGTAAATAAAAAATGTGACTATATAAGCACGGCAAAAAATTTCGGTTTATCTCAACATCAAAGTGGGTGGCAAATATACATTCAAATATTTTTTCAGTGTAGCAGATAGCTTGATCGTAATAATAATCGGCATACCGTCAGATATTATTTTAAAAAGCATCGATATTTGAAATCATCGGACACTAACCTAACTAAAAATTTTATATCTATTATAAGAGAGAAAATAAATATTTCACAAATTGTTTTCAATCGATTTACAAAATGCTGAGAAGCGTATTCAAATCCGATAAAATAAATTTTTTTTTTGAAAATATTTTACGACATCTGCGCTGACACAGTGAGAAAAGAGGTGTGAACAAGATAATAAGAACATAATAAACTCCTAATCCCTCGAAGAAAGGAATGTTTATTCATAGAAAGTACGTTTCTGTGTCTGATTTCATAATTTAAAATGTCATGCGCACTCATGAATTAACTTATTTGAGGGCATCCCTTTAATCTATGAAAAGTTAGTACTAGCACGTGACGATTTGATTATCAAATCAAGATATATTCAGGATGTTTCAATTGTTTCTTGCACACTGTACACCGTTAAAAATTCTGAGCCACGTTGCACCAAAAATGGGTATTCATTTGCTGGCTGCGTAAAATGGAGCTCAATTTTTACCATACATTGCTGTTTTCACTAGTTCCAAATATCAGTTGAAAGTTGCACCAAAAGTTTTGAAGAGCTACTATTTTTATTCTTTCTTTTATAAAAGAAGAAGTTTGCACCATTATTAGGTGTTTTTAAAGTACCCAGATGCAGGCCAAGGTTGTTGTTTAACATAACAATACGATTTACAGTAAGAAAGTTATTTTATGACATATTTCTAGCAATTTTATTCCGCTAACCAAATTTAAAAAGGCAACATAAAGGAAATGAACATTAATAAGTGCAAATAAAACATTTACCTACCATTAACATTAAGAAAAATTATGGACATATGAAAAAAAAGAGGGAAAAAGAAAAAGAAAAAAAATAACAAACAACTGGGGAAAAAAAGGATAATTTTTTTTTTTTAAATCCGGAAAATAAAAGATTATATCTTTCATTTTCCGGATTTTTAAAGAAAAAAAATCATTTTTTTTCTTTTTCCAGTTGTTTTTTTTATTTTTTATTATTATTTTTCTTTTCCCAACTTTTTTCATATCTCTGTAATTTTCCTTTGTTTTTTCCTCATTTTGAACTTATCTAATGAGTTCTGTTTACTTGCAGCTTATGCGCAATAAATGAAACTTATTGCTTTTCTTAATTTTCTCCGTGTTTTTTGTATATATATATATATACTGAGACTGAGTTTTAAAGAAAACATGGTGTCGTTAGCAAACATTATTCAGTGTTTACAGTCACCGTCAAAGTTTTGTGTGCTTTACTAAATTTTGGTGCAGTTTGTTGCACCATTGAAGTAAGTCTCGATCCTACTTCACACTTTATGGTGTAACTAAAATAAAATGATCTTTCATTTTACGAAACTGTGGGATAATGAGAAACTTAGCACCAAACACTGGTTAAAAATTTACCTAGTCTTTTTACAGTGTATAAAATTAAACTCTTAACTAATTTAAATCAACTGCAATCTTTGCCTATTTACATGTATTAGTAAATTTTTATACTTAAATACTTTCAATGACATGTACTGCAAATGAATCTACATAACGTGCGCGCAAATTGAGCTTTGAATTATTTGAACCACAAGCGGCGTCAAACAAATATTATTCAACTTGGCAGATAACAAATTTAGACTCTTTGAAAACATAATCCTTATTTATATCCAAAAAAGAGACACAATTCTAACCTTTTGTGATCGTATACAGAAGGGCAGAAGAGTATTATTAGAAAGCCTTCTCCAGGTCGCAGCCATTACGGTGGCTTAAACGAAGATTCACCGGGAGCAATTTACCAGAACCTCGTAGCCACGGTAACGTCTACTTTAGCACACACACAAAAAAAAAAAAGTACTCCAACAAGAGAACAAATGAAACGTATCTTTGCGTCTTCAACTAGGGATTCGGTTAGAAAAACAAATGTCTAATGGTAGAAAATTTGTTCTGCTGAGATACGTAGGTGGGGAGTGAATGAAGATCGAAACAATAGGTTGACAACATTTATAATTTCCATTAAATATTCAACAAGGAGCAAATTTTTTGTTTAATTGTTTGCGGTATCTTAAATTAAAAATAAAAACAAAATAATGTTAGTATAATAGGTGAAATTTTACGCAAAATTAGAGATGCGTAGGTGGATTATAACGAAGATTGACAACAAACTGTTCAAAAATGACACTTTTTGTTAAATATTCAACGAGGGAAATAAATGGTTAGGTTTCAATTGTTTTAGACACCTACATTCAAAGTAAAATTGATAAAGGGGAACTTTCTGGCAAAATGAGAGATCTATAGGAGACAGATAGAAAAATTTGTTTACAATTTTAAATATTCACGAATCTCGAATCTGTCAATATATATAGACATTCAAAATTATAAAAGTAGAAAACAGTTTTATTTTTGTCAAACTTAAAACGAAAAAGGAAAGATGCACCACTTTTGAAAGAGGTGGGTGGAATTTTCGGTAGTGATGGAAGTTTATTGTGAAAAAGAGTATTTTAGTTTATTTTATTATTTTCTTCGTTTTGTTCCTGATGTCGAACAGTAAGTACGATTATCAGCAAGTACGAACCTCTAACTGATTAAACACTCCGATTAATAAAATGGATCGGCAATTGTATGAAGATGAAATCTACGATGAGGAAACGTTTGAAACTACTTATCCTCCGTCACATCGAGTTAAAATAGGAGCCCGATAGCTAATGGTTAAGTGGGCAAAATTAAGATGGATGATGACTGCTTAGAAACAATGTCGCTATGATTTCTCTTTAAAAAGCCCTGAAAGCGAATGCAATTTGCATTGTTATCATACATGTAGGACTAATAAAGACTTCAGTGCTCTAGCTAGTCGAAAAAATGACGAGATTTCAATTCCACGATTCCATCCGTACAGACATAAGTTAATAAAAATGTAATAAAAAGTACATTTTTATGTCAAATAAATATTTCAAGAGTATTGTTTGAAATCATTTATATTAAATAAGAGTAATCTCAATTATTAAATAAAAAATTATTGGGGTAGGTATATTTTTATACTAATCTTATTAAAAAGTCGCATAAATTTAAGTTCGATTTTTCCAAAACTGTTTCTTCCGAATTTTTTCCGCTATTATTAAATAAATTTCATTGTTATTAAAGAAGAAGAGTATATAAGAGTTTAAACACATTTATATACTCCTTTTCCACTTGAAATTATTTAATACATTCTATACATTTGTACAATAAGC
The DNA here is from genome assembly GCF_982258835.1 of Parasteatoda tepidariorum. Lineage (NCBI taxonomy): Eukaryota > Metazoa > Arthropoda > Arachnida > Araneae > Theridiidae > Parasteatoda > Parasteatoda tepidariorum. The sequence goes on from NC_141762.1 coordinate 1,186,856, forward strand.
AAAAAAGAAATCGGAGCAGCCTGAATAACTTTTGATCTAATGATGGAATTTTCACGTTCTAGAACTCCTTCTTCATGGTTCGAGGGGATGACCCCGAATATAGTAATTAATAAGTGCAGACGATATTTTAAATTACGAAATCAGACACAAAAACCTACTTTCTCTAAATAAACATACCTTTTTTTTCGTCAGATTCGGATTTCTGATCCCCAAAATATAGGGGGTCGCTACAATCTGGGAAATAATGTTCCAATAGTTTGGTCAGGAAAGCGGTGAAAAGTTTGGACGCCTTAAATTTAATTTAATTTTTTGCGCATTTCTTTATATCTCAAGAACGTTTTACGAGAATTGAAATTTTTTTGCATACAATTATAAAATTCGATATAAAATTCAAAGATACTTTCATGCAAAAAATAGCTTTTAGTAAATATTTATTATTTTATTTAATAATGGCAGAAAAATTTTGAATTGTAAGGTATACAATTTCTTACTACATTTTAAAGAATATAATTTTACAAAATTTGTGAGAAATCGATGGAATAGTTCCCGAGTGATTGAATTTTAAATATCTGACTTTTTTGAAATTCAATTTCTCAGGAACAACTTGTTTTGCTCAAACTTTGTATTTCGCCTTGTAAAATTACATTCTTTAAAATGATGTAAAAAATTGTATACCTTACAATTCAAAATTTTTTTTGACCATTATTAAATAAAGTAATTAAAAATATAACGAAAATTATTTTTGCAAGAAATTATCTTTGACTAACGAATTTTATAATTGTGTGCAAAAAATTTTCAATTCGCTTAAAAAATTCTCGAGATATGGCGAAATACGCAAGAAGTGAAATTAACATTAAAGGATAAAAAACTTGGAACTCTCTCCTGACCGAATTATTGGGTCCATATTTCTCAGACTGCTGCTACCCCCCCCCCTATAATTTGGGGATCGGAAATCCAAATCCGTCGAAAAAAAGGTATGTTTATTCGGAGTAAGTATGTTTTTGTTTCTGATTTCGTAACTTTAAGTATCGTCCGCACTAATTAATTATCATATTTGAGAATCATCACCTCGAATCATTAAGATTGAGTCCTAGAACGTGAAGATCCGATCATTAGATCAAAAGTTATTCAGGGTGGTCTGGTTTTTTTTTTGCGCACTGTACATTATTTTTCGTACATTCTATTGAAAAATGATTTTATTTAAAAATAATGTAAATGGAGTTATTGTTACAATAAGGCTGTGAACTTTGTACATAACTGTGCACTAAGATCAGTACTATGGTATAATATCATAAAAATAAACTTTATATTTTAGAAGTTTTTAAATGTGCAATTTAACAAGTTTCATTTATATTTGACGAGCTTTGTGGTTGGAATAATTTAGACAGATTTTAATTTTGTATACGTCATTATAAAAGAGGTTTTTATTTTTAAAAAATAAATATGTGGTTATAAATATGTGCATTAAGGTTATAAATTTAATGTATGCATTGTATAAATGGAAAATAATAATGACGTAACTATCGAATAGTTACGTAATAATGAAGATTATGTTTTGAAAGTGGCTAAATTTATCATTTAACAATTTGAATTCGATTTGTGGCGTAACTACCACTATAAATATAAAATAGCAAATCACTAGTATATAAGACATGTTAACTTAATTCTATCAAGAGGTACCTTTTGATAGATGAAGGTTGACCCTCAGACGTGATAAGAACTTGCCAATATTAATAGATAGTCCACAATAAACAGTTGATTTGCTTAAATAAATATACCTGCTCAAAGGAAGAAAAAAAAAATCCGGTGAAGTAAATAAAGTCTCCCGGTCAATATACAATATTGAAGAAAGAAAATAATGAGCGAAATGCTATAAACAAAAAATGAAGAAACATAATGAGCAAAATTATTATAAATAAATTAAAACAGCATGAATCTACTACTGGTATTCGTTCATCGAATTCTGTTACAGATAAAATTCTGGACGGGGTGTAATGTGGCGTAACTACCACTATAAATATAAAATACCAATTCCCCAGTATATAAGACATGTTAACTTAACTCGAACAAGAGATACCTTTTGATAGATAAAGGTTGACATAGTCGATAATTAAATCTCCACAGATTTTACAATGTTTTCGGAATTAAATTGTTTTCCCATTGAAAAGTTGTCCAAATTCTGAAGAAAGCGTTTCTTAGTGAGGAATAGATCAAGTGAGTAAGGATGAGGATGAAGAACCTACAATTCCTGTAATTTTGTTCAAAGTCATTTGTGCAGTGTGTGGTTTGGCAATGTCATGCAATGAGACAGGAAATGATCTAGGATAGGAAAGAACTTCAACTAGTTAGACGCTGAATATTTTTTGTGTGACAACTGAGCCAGATTTCATAGAATCATAAAGGATCACAGGTGCGTGAGCTAGAGAAGCCCCCCTCCCCCATCAACTTTTTTCAGAGGCATTTTGGTGATTCATCTTTTCTCAACTAATACCCAAGCCAACTAACACTATAGCCACATACATTATTAAAATATAATGCACTACGATGAAATTTATCGTCGGACTCATACTTCATAATAGTGCGAATTTCCGAACGTTTTCTTTTTAATAAATTTAATTTTTATTTTAAAAAAAAATGTTTTTACCATTTATAGAACTTACAATGATTTTATTAAGCAGGTGGGATATGTACCTTTTCAACAAAAGAAAAAAACGTAAAATATTAAGCCCATAATGTAAAATAATAAGCTGTTAAAATTAAAATATACAGTCTACAAATTTCTTTCTTTACGCTAACATTAACGCATAATATTTTCAGTTATGATAAAATTAATTTTTAAATGTTTTACCTTTTAAAATTTTTTTAAATATCTTACAGAAGGTTTTGTATAAAAATTCTACATATATCTTTTTTCCTTATCACGATTGTACAAAAAATTTAAAAGTAAAAAAAAATTTAAAATATAACCGGATATAAATAAAAGCTCATAATTTATGAGGAAATTGTAACGTTCATGCTGCGTTTTAAAACAATAATACTTTAGGATTGCATGCACGTTAAAGCATTTTTTTCCTTCTATTTCGTGATAATAATGTTGAAAATATTCGTCAAATATGCATTCATTTGCGTTTTTGATGCATTGAAAGTTTAACACGGAACTTTTATCATAATTGTTTAGAACCTGTTGCTATGGGGAACTGAAAATACTTATTTGCTAATGAAATGTTTTTAGAGCACTTCTTTTATAATACATTATGCGTTTTAGGTTATGACACCTTGCTTTATGTTTTTCAGCTTTTCTTGATGTAGTTACATAAGGAAATGTACTTACAGTAAATTTAAAAGAAAAAGACTATAAAATTGTTAAATGTTTCGCAGCTTGTTTATCCACTTATTATTAATTTGCGTATTAATAAAGACATTTAAGATCCAAAAAAATAAATAAATCTTTCTTTTTATTAAAAAAAGTGAATCTCTTGATAAAGCTATTGGGACCATTGCAACCCTTTGTACCATTGAAATTGGGAATTAGTATGTATCACTGCGGTGGTCACTATATGAAGCTTCCTAATTTTCAGAGTACAACTATGGTGGTTAGAGCCTCCTACTACAAAACCTAACGTCGTTGGTTCGAATCTTGTCGGTATCACTCATTTCTCCTTCTGCAACACTTAGAAACTATGTATTTTGTTTCAAAAATGAGTATATGATGTTTCAATTTTGAATGCATAGGGTTTTCAAATTCGACTATTAATTATATCATCATTATTTCGACGTATTTTTGCTCAATTTTGAGAAACCCTTTTTTACAAGTGTAGATAGCCAAAATCTTTGGATTCTGCAAATCGGTCATTTTAGTATCCGAAATTATATTCGAAACGAGTTATTCTGAGCTCATATAAATCAGGAATATCAGGACAAGAAGCTAATAATCAGGACAAATAAGAACAAAATATTTTTAGCAGGAATATCAAGACAATTAAAAACTTCCTGTCTCATGTTTTTTTTATACAATTTTCTGCTATATTTTAACCATAGTTTGCTACAGAGCTTGTTTCAAAACATGACATTTCATGTCTAAACTTCATCTGAATCACTTAAAATATGACGCGAAACAAAATAACTGCGACATCAAATTTTGTTAGCTCGTCTTTTCTATTAGAAATTGATACTTTCAAGATATATTTAGGCTGATAATTTATCGTGCGTTTTTCGACAAACTAAATGTCAACTTAATTTTGCCTCACAGGAATCATCGTCAAACTTTTTTTTCTTCTTCAAAGAAACGTCAGGGATATCGATTGTGTCAGTCTCAAGTTAAAAATTCATGTGGTGCCGAAAACTTTTTCACTTCTTTCAGACTTAAGGAAATTAATGAAAAGGTAGCGACACTCGCAACGCCTTATAAAGCTGTTTTATTTTGTAACTAAAAATGATTAATTTTTCTTCTATCGGTAGTTAAAATATGAAATTCTGCTTTGATCAAGAGGGTTCAGTTTAAGGGAAATTTGAGACAGTTAACGGATCTTTCCCAAATTTAGAATTTATTTGTGAAAATGGTTCCTTCACAAAATATTTTACTGTTAAAACAAACCCATTGGTTCATAATCTAGATTTTTTAACTTTACACATTTTTGCACAATTTATCGGGTTTACTACTCACACTATTGTTTTGATATATTTTGCTTTGACTATATTGATACAATATAAGAAAGCACTCTTTTTTGCGGGTAAAATCGTGTGAGCTGATGAAAAGATTAAATCTTTTATTTTCCGGGTTTTTTAAAAAAATTTTGTCCTTTTTTTCGGAATTTTTTTCCTCTCCGGTTTCTTGTTATTTTTATTTTATTTTTATTTTTTCCTATTTTTTTCATTTTTCTGTAATTTTTCTCCACTTTTTGAACTTATTTTATGAGTTCTATTTACTTGCAGCTTATGCGCAATAAATAAAACTTATTGTTTTTCTTAATTTTCTTCGTTATTTTTTGTATTATTATGCTATATATATATATATATATATATATATATATATATATATATATATATATATATATATATATATATATATATATATATATATATATATATATATATATATATACACGTTTATACGTTGGTATAATTCTTGAAACATATTACCTGCCGGATAATGTTATTTTTTTTAATAAATTATCACAATCTTTACTTTTTTACCTTTTTTTTCAATTTGTGAAGCATGTCTAGTGCTAAAACATCAGCTTTGAGGTAGAGATTTGTAACTGAATTGCCGAAATTTTCATATTTCCTGTTTAGTTTGGAATAGTTTAAATCACAGCTTGGGTGCACTGGAACAATGTAGTAAAGAATAAGACGATTGCAATTGAAAAATAAATTTTAAACAAGTTCTTTAGCAATTACATTGCATTGAAACTTTTCAAAAATGATCAACTATAAAACAATAGTAACTGTCTGCTTCACGTCTCAATCATAATCTTCTGCCAAAGTTTCAGTGTTGCTTATCCTTATTCCGTGTCTCCTCTGCAGAGGATCAAAATTGTGATGGCATGTCTTCGGATCATCCTCAGGGATGTTTCCCAGACCGTCGCCAATAGCCCATTTCGCAGCTCTAGTGCGATTTAAATGAACTACAACAACAACAACAACAACCTTATTCCGTGCTTCATGCATTTTTCTAGACTACAAACATAGTTGAAATGTGCTACTACGAAGCAATGGAACCTGTCTGCTTCAACTTTCAATTCAAATCTTCATCCAAAATCACAGCTCTGGAATCCTGATATTTTTTAACACATTAATTTACTTGCATTGATATTATAATTGAAACTGGTACTATCGATTTCCTACTAGATGTTTCAATGCATAAATTCAATTCTGTAACTCAGTTTCCAGAAATTGCTCTACTCTTTTAGTAGAAAGCAATTTAAAATAGGAAGGACGAGTAAAATTTAATTTAATGCTTGCTTTTCTTTATTCACTTTTAGAATAGCTTTCAAACGAAACGATTTTCGAAATTTTTAAAAGAATAAAAAGCTGTTTTCTTAAATTGAATTATTCTTAGTCGTGATGCTCAATGAAAGTGTAAAAGCAATGGCGAGCAGTTTTTATTCTCATTGGAAATATTCTAGCAAGAGTGACATGCATTTTAAAAAAAGCAACTATTTTGCACATTCCTTTGATATGTCTTATAAACAGCATTTATGGCGCAGTTTTATTGATTTAAAGGAGCTGACAGCAAAGCGCTCTTACTGAAATTGCTCGTAATGCAAATGTTTTTTATTTCCATCGGAAAATGTGACTAGCTAAAAAGAGAACATTTGAAAAATTTCGAAATAATAGCATTTAAGCAATAAAAATAAGAGTTTTTAGCGCTTTGTGATTTTTTTTAAAGGATGAACATCAAATTTGAGAATTCTTCTTTGATATGAATTCATGGTGTCATTTGTATAATGAATAGAAAAAAAAGTAAAGTACAAAATTATAACTATAAAAGTACTGTAGATACTAATATTTTTTTGCGATGTGCAAATTTGTTCACAAAAAATAACAGTTAAAATCAAACTATAAAAATAAATTATACAGAATTTATTTTCAAAATTAGAAAAAATAGTTATGATCGGAATTTATACTTAATTAAATAATTTCGATATTTGATTTTTGAATGCATAATTATTTTTTGTCATATTTTTAATTTTGTCATTATTAATGCCTTCTTATGGAATTTCATATTTTTCTCTACGTTTATCACTTTATCAACATTAAACTCCATTTTTGTTCTTTTATTTTTTTATACCAAATTATTTCTTCTCTTTTCAATGGTACAGTAAAAGTAAAGTCTAAAAATAAAAAGATAAAGAGCAAGTTTTTTTATCAAGTCTGACGCTTCTTAAATGCTGTGTTTCACTCGCCAAGTATGCAAGGCGGAAAAATATATTCATAAAAATTTTACCAAGGTGCAAAACTATATTACTATGCAATATAATGCCACAAATGAATTAAAGAATGATTTAAATTTATTTAATATGTTGATATCTATAGGGGCTTTACAATTCAAAAATCTTGCAATTTCTATAGGTGCTTTTCACCTTCAGTCCATCTATAACAGCAGATAATACAAAGCCCTTAACTTCTTTAGTTAATCGAAAACTATACCGATTTTTTTTTCAGTATGAATAATATATTATCTTAATTAAGCTATACTAAAAGCCTTCAAACTAAAACTCTTTTTACTTAATAATTATCGTAGAACTGATCATATTGTGCGAGAAACAAATCTAAGTTTTATTAGTTAGTAGATTTAGCTTTTAGTCTAAAAATTTGAAACTTGAAATTTTCGTCATTTTCGGAGAATTTTAAATCCTTTATTATTGCTATTCATTTATCTCTATGGTTTTTATTTGTCAAATCTTTTCTTTGTTGCTTGTGTTATTTCATCTTCATCAGCATTGGCACGACAGCCCTTTGTGAGCCTGGGCCTTCCTCAGAATCAGGACTCGAAAAAACTCAGAAATTTTACCCGTCCCCGAGGACGGCTTGTCCAGCAATGTACCCGTCCTCCTTTGAAACTAACCCATCGCTTCTAAATAAATAAAAATATAATTTTCTCTTATTTATTACTGAAATTTATATAAATTGCACAATGAATTAGTAGTTACAAGGATTTCAAATACTAGGATAGCATTATGCGGTAATAAAAGACATACTAGGTTATTAATAGTAAAACCTAGTATTTCTTTAATGAAATAATTTATTTCTTTAATGAAATAATTTAAATAACAAAGGTCAAGTTATCTGTCAATTATCATGTCAATTTATCCCATGGCACTGCGTTTTTTAAATGAATCAAATACGACGTTTGCCAGTTCCACAATCAAGCCAATGATTTACAGAGGTTTCTGCACAGAAATCTGAGAGAGGTTTTCCATTTAGGTAGATGCGGTTGATGCTTCTTGTTTAAGACCAATACGTAATGTGTTTTTTTTGTAAGTTCATTGCTGAAAAGCCTCTTTCAACCGCTGCAGTACTCCCAGACAGAGAAAACATCAATTCCGCCATGCCCAGTATGTTGCTGTATTTCGAGATTAGAAGGTCATTTTAGAAGTGAGGAGCTAGAAGTCATTTTAGAAGAAGGTCATTTTAGAAGTGAGCAGCTAGGCCCATGTCCTAGAGATCGTGGGTTCGAACCCCGCCGGCCGAAGACTCCCCGTGTAGTAAAGTGACTGATGCATGTTAAATCTGTCGAGTCACAAAAGTCCTCTATGTTCCCATACCAAATCCATACCTCTAGGGGTACTGGATTGGAGATTGATAATTCTCTGATTCAGATCAAAATTACGATCTGTGGATGAATGAATGGATGTATGAATGGGTCCACCCTATAAACGGGTGCGACGTATGGTGTGGCAGAAGTCGAATTCTTGGCCATAGATGGCGCCACTGGGAAACAATAACAATCGCACCCCCTCTGCCTAAACAGGCATACGTCAGCAGCAACGGGTGGGCATTGGAAAAAAATCCTCAAATTCACTATTCATTTTGGATTAATTAATTCGAAAAGAAATTTCCACAATTCTACTTTTGTAAACGAAAATATAAAGTCACCATAGAAAGTGAGCAATAACGCGAGCTAAATAAATAACATTTTTAGAGGCCCTCTAACATAGGGTGCTCCTCAGATTGTTTTCATTGATTAAATTGATTATCTTACATAAATTTTGGCCCATATTGAACTGTAATATCGTTCATATTTTCTGCGACCTTAATAGGGTGCTAAGTTTATTCCTGTTATTGCATTGCTTAAATTTGATTATACGATACTGTAGTTCAATTTCACTCCTTATTAAGATTACACGTTATTATGGTTCAAGCTACAGATATTATGGTCGTACGTTGTAGCATATTTTCCCCACAGTGTATGTTAACTCCCAAAGCTATTTTCATTGCTTTTGCGTATTTAAAAATCTGATAATTATATAAAAAAAAGAAGATATGTTATGGAACATATAAAGGGAATGTTTGATTTTTGACGTTAAAAAATGGCTTGACGTGATAAGCGTCTAAACTTATTAAAACTTTAAAGAACTAAATGTAATAGTAATGAAACCATTTTGTATATGAATTTCTTATAGTTTTTTTAAGATCGTAAATTGATATTTTAATTCGTAAATTGATTTATTGATTAAGTTTAAACAACATATATTGTATTGAAGACAATGAATAGACAGTAATTATGTTTAGATTATTATATTATTGATATTATATTAATGATTATATTAATATAATATCTATAATATAACAAATGAATGTTATTATATCAACACTATAGCAGCCTTTGGCAACCAGCTTGATCAATTTTCAAAACTATCTTATACAACATATAAACTTTAATGGTAGTCAAGCTGAATGCGCGGCACAACTGTATTTAAATATTCTAATTTTTCAACATTAATACCTAAATTAGTTCTAAAGAATATATTTACCGTCTAGTACCCGCGGCATTGCCAGCGCGGAAGTACTTTGATTTCAGTTAAAACTATTTTCAAGAGATATCCGTGTCAATGTTCTTCCCTATTGCATTTTAGTAATAATTTAAAATCTGTACGGCAGCCACGCAAACCACTGTAAGCATGAGTTTGGAACATTTTAGAATGCGTAGGTAGCATTAAAATTATTTCCATCTTTGTCATGAGACAAGGAAATTAAATACACACCTCTCGAGCCATAAAATGAGTATCGTATGCTATTTCTTGAACGATGCAATGGTCCGTCCCCAATAATTGGTATGGCTGTAAGCAGCACTGTAGCAACGTTTCTGTTGACATATAACTAACTATTTTACACTATTTAAATATTGACTTTAGACCACTAAACAAAATGACTAATAATTATAGTGTTGCCAATGCATAGAGTAATACCCTAGTTTATAGTGCTTATAAGAGAAATATGGGAAACGAGCAACAGTGGCTCATGGGATAGAAGAGATGTCCCAGGTTCGAATCCCAGTGATGGCTATTCGATAAGAGTTTCCCTCACTGCCGAGCTAAGCGTGGGAGATTTTCCTTTCATTGTAACGGATTAATTCCACCAAAAAAGTTCTCCAGGAAGGCTAGTGTGTCCTAATGCTTAATCCATGATTCATCTCGTTTTCTGGATTTGATTCAAAATTACTAAGTTATGAATCTGAACAGTTACAGTAGTCATTCCAAAATTGGGTGATGTGCTCTCTACACCGGTTATAAAATGAAAATGTAAACTCAATTAAATCGAAAACATAGTGTAATTATTATTTTATTTTTAATGTTATTAAAATTGAATTGCTTTGCTTTGTGCTAGTTGAATAACTTATATCCATATTTAAAATTTCATATTACCTTGTCTTTTAATATGAGTGAATGCGGGAATAATTAATTGTAAAAATGCTTCAAGTTCTTTCTTTAATCTTAGAGCTTGTTCTTTAAAGCAACTTTAAAACGGTAGAACTTGAAGCATATTTTTTATTGTAGTAGTGTACAGTTAAAATATAGATATGAAATTAAAATAAAAGTTTTCTCGAGCATTTTCTAGGTAACATGTTTAACGCATGAAAATTGTAGGAAAAAACTACACTGCTTGACAATTGCTAAGGAACAACTAATTTATGCAAAGTAGCGTTCTTGACAGCCGACCCATAACAATAAAGTCTAGTGTAGAGGCCGTGTTAGTACCGTATATAAAAGGCAGTGCACACATCTCTTCATTCATTCGAAAATTTATAATGTTAGGCATTTGGCCAAAATATCACCATAGGCTATTGAACTTATTTCTGTGAAATTCAGTGTGGTGCAATAATTAAGTGCAAAATGTTATCAATATTTCATTTGAATTTTTACGATTGCGAAGGAGAAGTCAGACGACTGAAAACAGGTCACCACTGTGTTCGCAGTAATGGGAGTGTTGCCATAAAAAAAAAGATCGCTGAAGGTGGGAAATGCTAAGCATGCCAGTGGTCGTTGTAGGAGAACCACACCTCAAAAGGAACGATATATGTATCCCCAGTAGCGAAAAGGAACAGAAATGTCACCCATAGGCAGATAACTGCAGACCTTGCAACCATTACCGGTATACATGTTTCTGATAGAGCCACCTCACGGTGGTAAAATCAACTTGGTTTGCATGCAAGGAAATCTTTTCGATGCATACCGTTTTAACCATACCATTGTCGAGAAAGATTACATTGGTGTAAGGAACGCATTGGTTGGAGTAACCAGCAGTTGTCCAGAGTAATGGTCCCTTACGAATTCGCTCTGACAAGTGATTCTGGATATCAGTTAGTGAGAGAGAGTTTTCCACCAGAGTTTACACGTTGGGCACAACAATAGGTTCATGGACGTGATCGGTATGGCCCAAGTGTGTCAGTATGGGCAGGTATCATGCACAATGGCTGTATTCTCCTTCACATCTTTAAGCGTTGCATCGTAGCGGTGTTGCAGTGAGATCATTCTGGATTATGTTTGTCCTTTTAGAGGTGTGATAGGTCCAGACTTTCTGTTTATAGACCACAATGCGAGGACACGCAGATGCACTGAGATATCGGCCACAGTGGAAAGTAAAGATATTGACTCATATACCATGCTCTGTGTACTCCTCGGACCTAAATCCGATAGAGTATTCCTAGGATGCCCTTAGCAGACGTGTTTCACAAAGAGCACGCCCTTTCCAAACAGTGCAAAAGTTGAAAGCAGCCTTGAGAGAGGAGTGGGACAATGTTCCCTAAAAACTCTCGATAGTTAAGTGGGCAGCACGAATAACAGATGCAACATGTTCACTGGTGTCCGAGGTAATCTTACTGAAGTACTTATTTTTCTTTCATTCTGGCGAGAAGACCCATTTTTCATGTCTGTTTGGAAATCGTTCAATAAGCATCGTTTTAGTTTTAATTTTCCTGTTTTTTCGATATGCCGATGTCTGAACTATTTTGCAGAATAATAAATGCGCTTTGTCTCCACTAAATATGTACGTTGTCTCATTTAATCAATCAACTTTTATTATTTATCATTCCGAAAAATGTAACTGTTCCTTAGCGATTGTCAAACAGTGTAATATTTTATATTTGTACTTAAACACTACCTGCCATTCTCTATTTAAAATAAGAATAATAACATTTTTACCATACATAAATGCATTTTAAGGGGGTTTTGACAGTTTTTGCTCAGACTTTTGACGTTACGGTTTTATCTTTGAAATAAAACCGTAGAAAACTGATCCATCTCCAAAATTTCCCAACCCCTGGTTATAGATGGGTTAGAAAAAGATCAGTGTTATTGTAGTATCATAGTATTACATTATATGGTAGTATTATTATTTTTTAATTGTATTCTCTTCTAGTGCCGATCACTTCATTATGATTTGACAATTACTCTATAATAATTGCCAGTTACTCTTTAGGATTCAGAAATATGCAATTAAAACAATATTCAAACGATAAAGCAATTAAACAATATTCAATTTCATGAATAAAAGACAATTTATTATGTATTTCACATAATAAATATGAAATACAAGGCCTAAGTTTAGATTACGGAGTTATAAATATTCATTAAAAGAAATGTATACCCTACTAGGACCAAATTACTAATAATATCTGTCAATTACCCTATTAGTAATTGTCATTTACCCTACATTTTATAATTAAACAATCTTTCATTTTTATCAATGAAAAGGTTATAATGTGAAACATAAGCCCAAGAGATCATAAACTAAATTTCAAACAATCTATTGTTGTCCTTTGAATGACAGAGTTATTATTTTCTCCGATACAAAGTTCTTAAAAATATTTTCCTCACGTTCAACACTTTATCCCTTTTGAAATCAATACTTGTTCTTTATTTTATTTAAAATCTATCCTTTCTAAGAACGAAAATACCGCAGACAGGATTTATGACATTATGAAATAAATATCGATACGTCCTTCATAGAAGTCTTTTATTCATTTCAAATGGGTTAAAATATATTTAATGTGAAAAGAATAAAATCAAACATATTATAAATACGTTATTTTCCTAAATATCAAATAAAATTTAAGACTGTTGTCTTCTAATGTTAAAAGGATGGAAGACTCGACTTTTGCGTCTAAATATTACAATATAGGAAAATTCAATTTTTGTAGTATCTTTAAAAAATATGCTGTTATAAACTATTCATAGGCTGTTGATTTTTAACGTTAAAATACCAAAAATGTAATTTTTTTTTAATTCTTTAAAAGAAAGCTGTTCTAATAAGGAAATTCTTTAAAAAAGAGTTAAATACACGCAGATTTTTAACATTTTTATATTCAAAAGCAACGACTTTAAGTGTAATATTTTATATTCGAGTCATTCTTAAAATCGTATTCATGTGAATAACCAATTTAAGTAAATAATATGTTACGAATGATTGCTTTTCGGCGGAGCCAATCCGTCGCCAATCAAAATAATTTTTGTTAAGTTGTTCTCGATACACTCATGCCCGAAGGAGCACTTCTTGAAAACTCCTATTTCTTATATTTTGTTGTTTTGTTTTCAGTCTAATTATTATTTTTTCATTGTTAAGTTTGTTAATAAATATAGAAGCACATATTGTTTTCTTACTGACCAGGGCATCAAATGGTAGAGATATAAGCATATCCGAAACGCGAAATATATTTTCTATCATAGTAAGCATTATTTTCGTTTAATGCATGGAGAAAAAAAGTCTGGTAAAATTACCGTACCGTGTGTTAATGACATTTCTGAAAAAAAAAATCCTTATTCTGGTTAAAAAAAAAGCCAAAATAAATGTGCGACATTTAAACCATTCATTTCGTAATTTTCTTTTATATATGGGTGATTCTCACGAAACATGACAATTCGGACCAAAAAAGTTCTTCAAATTTAAAGTCTTCAAAATAATATAAAATTTTTTTTGTATACTTCTTTAGCTACACTTATTAATATCTTATAGACAGCAGTGTAGTTTATTGACATTTGCTCGAGGAAAAAAAAGTAAAATAGAAATTCTCCAAATCTTGAATGCCAGGAAAATGACATATTACCTTAGAAGTTTAAAAAACAGTCATTTTAAGTTAATGGTAAGTAACTCAACTTAAGCCTTTATGTTAGATGGACCACAAATTGCTTAAATTAATTCTTTTTATCCACTGTAGAAAGAAACGAAAAAATTTTTGTTGCTGATATGTACAGAATAAAATGGTGCATAATAATCAATCATTAAATAAATAAACAGCTTTGATTACATCCAAGCATATTACAATCATTCATAGACTTGGTATTAAGTTAATATTTGTTTTCCCTCTTTATAATATTATCATTTAAAAAGAATTTCTGGTAACACTTCAATGTCCTGGCATTCATAGGCCAGGTTAATGACAAATTCGCCATTTTATAGCATATAACTTTACTTTAATTTAATATTTTGGCCGAAGACGTTTATATTCTGCAGAAAACAACAGTATTTCTTAAAATAACTCAGATAAATCTATGTAGTTTTTGTTATTAATGATTTCAAGAAGCCAGGAAAATGACAGCATAAAAACCTACTCACCTTAAATAATTTTTGGAAATAGATTTTGAGCCAGAAAATTGGTTCTTTATTCATGCAACAAGACATGTTCAGATAGGAGGGTATCTAATTAATCTATTAACTTAAGATATTGATTCCTGGCGCTATCTATTTTGATTATAAATCACTAAATAAAAGTAGCCAGGAAAATGACAGATTTTCATGGGACAAACAAATTATTGACAGAAAATATTAGTTTAAACGAAGTTTTAGTAAACAATACCCTCTGCGTATATTCTAGAAATGCTAACATAGGATAAGATAAAAAAAATAGATTTTTAAAAATGTATGGGAAGTTTTGAAGCTAGTTATTATCGGAAATATTGTTTGGGACATGCCAGGAAAATGACATTTTGATATTCAATTAAATTTTTTAAGTATACGAAACAGTCAATGCTAGTGCGAAGTCATTTTAAAATGCTAACAGCAATGCTATTTATTAATTTTTTAAAAAAAAAAAGTTCTTCTAGTATTATAGTCTTAGATCTTGGAGCAAGGGACAGTGAATTGTTATGTTTCGTGTGAATCGCCCATATATATTGTTATGGTTTACCGTAAATTATGGTTTTCAAAATTATAGCTTTTATTACCGTACAATTGGTAAAAAAAACATAACTGAAAAGAATATTGAACCGAAATGGTCTTTGTGTCGTACTCTTAGGTATCATGGTATAATTGTCAAATTTTACCTCCTTTACCAAATTTTATTACACGTTATAAAACCATATTTATTGTTATTTTTACCAATATTAACTCCAGAGAGCATCGGTAAAAAATTACCGTTATTATTGGTGTTTCCATAGAGCCAGAAACAGGGTAAATTAATGCTAATTTCTAAAAGTTTAGATTAGAATTTTTCTCTCAGTGTATTAAAATAGCATATTTGCAATGACCATGTTTACAATTTTCATTAAATTTTGGTTTACTCCAACAATGAACTTCTTTAGATAGTAGTTAACATTGGTTTTCTTAAATTTGAATCTTCAGCAACAACTGCTTTAGGTGTAGCATTTTGCATTTAAATATTTCCTCTCATTACTTTGTTATATATTTTAATTTTATAATATATTTTGTCGAATGATTTACCAAAAATGCCACAGACATGCGAATAAATTGTTTACGATTTTCATTAAATGTGGGGTTGCTCCAACACTGAATATCTTTAAAAAATATTTAAGATATTCATGCAGATTTTTCTTATACTTTAGCAACTTAAGGTGAATTTTGCCTCTAAATATTTCCTCTAATCGTATTACTTTGCTACACATTTTAAATGAATAGTGTATATTCTCGTATGATGTATTAAAAATTAAGATAGCATTTATATAAATACCATGCTTACGACCTTCATTAAAGCTTACTCTGTTCTAAATAAAAAAAAATAATTTTGGAAGGAAAAAAAATGTAAGTTTAAAAAAGAAACTGTTAACATTCAAATCTTTCACTTCTCGTCTTTGCATGTACCTTAAATAAACATCCTTTCGTATAATGAGATCCAGAACTTTTGTTAAGAGGGAAAAAAAAAGTACCTAAGGACAGCAGAACGAGTTTCCCTTTTAACGAAAATAAAGGAGATATAGAGGTATCATATGCATTTAAATGTCCTCAAGAAACATCCCTCTAAAGAAGGGGGACAAAAGAATTCAGTTAGTTCGGTTAAAATTTTCTCACCATTAAAATGCTTTTATGAGAGCCGTTTTTATAGAAGTGCGTGTTAAAAGAAATGTTTCTTTTATGACAACATAAAAGTTTTTTTTTTTTGTATAACCGGGAGTTCTTTTTTTTTTTAAAAAAGTTTACGACAAATTGTCTAACATAATTTATATTAAATTATTTTAAAATCAATTTTTTTTACATTCAACAATGATCTTCTTTTAAAAACACCTTGCTTAATCAGGTTTTGGTTTTTATCGAGATAAAAAAAATGATGGATGCTTAACACGTAGGGCGCCGCGTCAGCCATCGGTGGCTGACACTGAAATTACATTTAGGCCGCGTCAACCACCGGTGGCTGACACTGAC
Organism: Parasteatoda tepidariorum; assembly: GCF_982258835.1. Lineage (NCBI taxonomy): Eukaryota > Metazoa > Arthropoda > Arachnida > Araneae > Theridiidae > Parasteatoda > Parasteatoda tepidariorum. The sequence goes on from NC_141762.1 coordinate 1,203,449, forward strand.
CTTTCACATAGGCCGCGAAAAACAGCTGACTGACAGCGTATAACATGATATAGAACTATAAAATTTACACTCTTTTATGGAATTGCAGATAAATTTAGTCAAAATTTACTTAATTATTGTGATTCTTGGTTTAATAAATTCAATTGAGTAGATTTTTATCCACCACTATTTTTAAACAATTCGTAGGCATATATAATTCACCACTTTTCAGATATGTCATGCTAAGCCTTTTATAAACTAGCAAAATCTGTCTATATTTGCAAATTTAGTTTGTAGTTATTTACCGTGTGGCCAGACGAGCAAGCCATGTAAAATTAGCCTGGCATTCAACGTGTTAAGAGAAAGAATTATAAATGTCACAAAATAGCTTCCTAAAAATATTTAAATTGACTCATTTTCAAAAAAAAAAAAAATCTTATTATATTTTCAGTAATACATAGAATTTTCTTTTAATTGTGGTTTTTATATCTCTTTTAAGTGAAAAATTTTCTACTTACTATATATTTCTCATGCATTTTAGTTCAAGTATCGCCAACCACTTAAGCGTAAAAGAAACCTGTTATATTATATGTTTGGTGAAGAAAAAAAAACCTGAATAACCGATTTTCGAGTACTAAGACTCAACCTTAATAGTTTGAGTTGAGATAAACATGCTAAATTATTTGGTCAGACGATATTATAAATTGCAAAATCAAGAGCAAAAATGCCTTTTCTCTGTGTAAATTACCTTTTGACAGATTTGGACTATTAACCCGGAAAATATTGGAAGTAGCAGGAATCTGGAAAATAGTGTCCCAATAATTTCGGTTGAAATGTTGAGCCCCTTAATGTTAATACTTCTTTTTATTTATTTCGCTATATCTCGAAAACTTTTTAAGCAAATCTAAAATTTTTTACGCACAATTATAAATATCAAAAAAGTTTCCTTCATTATTGCCACAAAATAATGCAAATAAAAAATTGTTTTTAATGATTTTTTAATTTTTTTACTGATTTATTTGGTAATAGTCAAAAAACTTTAGAAGTGTACAAATTTTTTAATACAAAATTTTGAAGTGTACAAAATTTTGAAGTATGCAAAATTTTACATCATTTTAATTTAATGAATGTAATTTTAAATGCCAAATAACAAAGTTTGAATGGAATCGGTCGAATAACACTTGAGAAATAATATTTTAACTATACGACTTTTTAAACTTAAGACTTTTATTGTATTTGCTAATTAATTAGCATACCGTCATGTGGGGCTACTTTGTGCAGGATTTCGCAGTTTTTGAACTTTGACATGTAAAAAAACTATGTTAATTCAAACTTTAGTAAAATTTATCGATATTATATTCATAACTGGACTCAGACGAGTGAATTTGATCAATATTGGCATTATTTGTATGTAATATTTACAAATAATAAGTCAAAACATACCTTGCACAAAGTAGCCCCCAAATGGGTCTACTTTGTGCAGCGATAGGAATTCAGTTTAATAATCATGTTTTTAGTAAAATATTGATATAAAATTGTTAAAAAAGTTAATTGTTGACATTTTTAATAACAAAAACATCAAGATATGTAAAGATATTATTTTGAAAATAATTTTCAGCTTTAAAAAACCATTTTTATAAAGAATTTTTTTCTTAAAAAGAATGTTTATTTCAAAACATTTGAGTTTAAGCAAAAGGAAACCATATACATTTTTGAACATTGAATCATGCTTGAATAACATGCTTGAATGAACATGACAGAACTTGCTCTTAAGTTTCTGTCAAAATCACCCGATGTCCTATAAAATATATTTTTATGTGTTAAATCGTTTGATTAATTCATTAGAAAAATCTTTGTAGAAGAAAAATAATAGTTTATCAGCACGTTTCATGTGTTTCTCGTGAATTTTATTAGAGATAGTATTTCTGTGGATTTTGTACTTCCGAGAAGCTTCTGCAATCGACATGCCACCAGCAACTGCTTGAAAACATTGTTGCAGATTTTCTAAAGAGTAATCACTGTAGTTTCTCGTTCCAGGTATTTTTTTTAATAACGTCTGAAAATTTTTCTGTCGAAAAAAAAAGCGAATGAAACTTTGCACCAAGTAGCCCCACGGTGCATTTTTTTTTCATTTTCCGTTTATTTGTTATTAATTTTCAAATTTTTTTAACGCTAACATGATATAATTGTTTATTAATATATAAATAAAAAATTTTGCACTTATGACAATTGTTTATCAACGTCTTTGCATTTCACAGCTAAAGTTTCCACGCACACTTTTCGACGTCCGACGTTCTCGGAAAGTTGTTGACATTGGATAAACAAAACACACTCTGAGATTGTTTTAAAATTCGAAAAAATGTTTGCAGTAATAGAGGAGACTTCTATCTTCAAATTCCACCCATTTTTAACGTGAAAAAAACATAATACTGAATAGTAGCACTTGAAAAGTGCCAAATTCGAATTTGCACAAAGTAGCCCCCGCTGCACAAAGTAGCCCCACATGACGGTATATATAAGGATGGGCTTTTGAACCATTTAAATTGAATCAACTTTCTTAGCAAATGGAAATCCAACCATTTGATTAAAAGCTATTCAGAGTGAACAGTTTTTTTTTCATTTTTGTTTTTATTATTACTGCTCAATGTTCGAGAAAATTATAATATCGCAAGAAATGACAAGAGAGCTTGCAAAAGAATATAAATTAATAAAATCAACTAGCAATTCAGGATTATATGCTGTTTTGTACAAATGATTAATACTAAAATGAGCAAAAGAGTACCCCGTGCATATGAGGCAGTACTGCAAATGAATTTTAAAATAAAATACGTTTATTTCTATTAAAAAAAGATATTCTTTATTGTGTACTTTTTTGATGTTATTTTATATGTAAAATTATATTATAAAAAAATATAGCACTACGGGAATAAAATTATAAGAACAACTTTAAAAATTTTGTAGATTAAAATTTATTCCAAGAAATCTCTTTTGACTAATTTAATTGCGCTGAAAAAATTCCAGATAAAATTCCGGTAAAAAACACCGGCACTCAGGGTGTCGATACATTTTACGATTAATCCATTTTTATCGGAGCATATTATGGAACAAAAAAATCTAATATACCGTAACTTTCACTGTAATAATTACAGGAAATCACTGAATCACTCTTATTAAATAAGTATTGCTATTAAAATTGCGGCATAATATTTCATGGTAAAAATGAATTTTATAGATGATGCACCCAAAGTGATCCGGAAAATTAATTTATACCGTAATTTGATCCGAAATTTGCAATAAGATTTTGAAAAAATAATCAAACATAATTTTTTATGAAACTGAATGAGTGCATTTAAGAGCACGAAAAATTGACCAGTGGGAAAAAATCCAGTTATGTCCTAAAGTAAAGATAATTTTTGTTTACATCATTGCAAATAAATGTGTAAAATAAATGTGTATTCTGTAAATTAAAAGTGCGTTTTGGTATCAAGAACTAGAAAAGTCTTTATTTAATTCCGCAATATGCCAGTTAATTCCCTTATGCATCGAATTAACCTTTTATATTTTTATAACTGAGCAGTGTTTTAGGAACAAGATAATAAAGTGCATCATCATTTTAGCTAAAGGAAGATTAAAGTAATATCATAAGGATTTATGCTATAACGATGACGAAAAATGTTCCTAAAATTAGATGGTTCTCAAACATTTTTAGTCCGTTAGAAATATTTTTTCCTTTCCACACTTATGTTGTTCCCTCGTGAAAACAGTTCTTTTAAAGTAAAGATATATTTAAATAAAAAGGTTTATGTTTTGGAAGGAAGTAAAATTTTATCCTGAAAGAAGTAGGAAGTTTTGTTTAGTAGCTTGCATTGAATATCTTTTACACATTGTATAAAAATTCATTTAAATTTTTCTTTACCTTTTAACATTCAGTCCTGTTAGTTTATCTATTCTAGGTAACAAAAAAAAGTTTTTATTTGGGATTTTGAAATCTAAGCAATTTTAATGCATTAAATCGATGTTTAGTATCTGTAGTTTAGGAGATGTTTGGATTTTAACGAAAATTATAGTATTCGATTTTCCTTAAACGATAAGATTTCAATCCCATAATATATGAGTTCAAAATACGAAAATTCTGTCTACATAAAAAGCTTTCTCTAACATATTTTGAATTACAGAATAGTACCTGTTTAAGAATTATTCCAAACTTTTGGTAAAAAGGCCGCTTTTGTAAATTTTTGAAAGATCTTTTCTTAATTAAGTGAGAGTTTAGAAAATACGATCCCGATTTTGTGAACAGTGGTGTTTTCAGACACTTTTGGGAGGTCCGTTTTTGTAAAATTTTGGAATAATCTACTCAGAATTTTATGTATATTTATAAATAAGGATCTGCTTTAATCGAAAAATATAAAACAAAAAGCACCATATTCCTCAAAGGTGCCCATTTTTGTGATGAAATATTTTGTAAAGGGTCCATTTTAGTGACAAAAATTTTGTATAGAGTCCCTTAACATCTAAGTATTATATTTATAATATAGCAGAAATTGCAACGTTGCAGGAAGATGGGAAAACAGTTTTTAAGCATATACAAGGTAGATAAATAAATTCTTGCCATTTTATTTTAATGGCAGGAAATATATAATTTTTTTTTAAAAAATAATAGTCTGGTAGAAAGTGTTACTAGTCTTCAGAGTAACCTCTATCCAACTGGGCTCTCGGTGGCTTTGGAAACAAAGAAGTTCGGTATTGTTTGGCAAGAGTTTTCTTCATTTGCAAAGGATTTTACACAAAGACGATTGTCTGGGGAGTGTAAGAAGTGGTAATTTGATAATGCAAGGTCAGGTGAGTCAGGAGGATGGCACAAAGTCTTTCAACTAAGTCGTTGTATGCTCGCCAAAAGCGAAACATACGGTCGAGCGTCGTCATGCAAAAAGAGTACACTTTTCGATTCCAGTGCTGACTCCTTCTGTTGCAATGCCTGCTGCCCACATTCCAAATGCTGGGAGTTCAGTGACCGTTTGATTCGATGGTAGCAGCTTATAGTAAACCACAGTCAACCAGAGACAAAGCCTGATCTTTGCAGGGGTGCATAGGTGGTCCAGCGCTGTGAGGGATAGTATACGGAGGGGACAAACTCTATTTGGAACGTTTGGGAATATCATACAGGACCTATTTTTCGTCCCTGGTAAGTACTCGATTGAATATGGATGCGATGACTTGGTGAGAAAGCAATGACGTGCAGGCTGCAAAGCGTTGTTTCTTGTGGGTTTCATCAGTGTATGCGGAATTCACTTGCTTAGCCTGTACGTCTTACTTAAGTGGTACCGATGAAGTCTAATTGCTCCATCTAAAACGTTAAACTATATTGCAAGTTTACCTCACGTTAGACTCTTCAATAACTCCTTCGATAATGAAGCCTCCAATGTTTTGTTATCCGAGGCCTCCGTGTTCTTTCACTGGAAGGTTCAACTCAGAGAGATTAATCTTACAATCTGAATTTTTGTAACCATTGGCTTCTAGTTTGTTTATTCACAGCAATACCCGGAGACTTGATGCACCTGCTGATCAGCCCACTTTGAAGTCGTAAAACGAACAATACCGAACAAACTACTTGGAGACTTCACTTTGTCGTCGCTAAGCTACAAGTTACGATTATTGAAAGTGCGCTGTGAACCTGCTTTTATAACTACTGACATTTCAAACTTGTGTACCTATTCTCATTTAGAATTATTCGCATTAGTCAATGGAAAGAACTTTATTGGTTATCTTGTAGAAATTATCTTGCATTTTCGGAAACTTTTCTGAAATAAAAATTTAATGTTTTCTCTATAGAAGAAGGTTTTTAACAATTACCTTTTTTTACTGTTTTAAAAATTAACTTATATTTTTGGGAGATCAATAACCTTTCTGGTAAAGCTGATCTGAGGCAAATGTAACGCTTCTGAGTCTATTATGCTTAACATATGTGCCGTTGCATATTTTCTCAAAGCTGGGTACATACTTTAGTTGACTGAATAAAGCTGTCAACTTCTGGCCTCTGTATACTTTTACAGCTCTCTACATTAATTTATTGCTTGCTTATTTTTAGTTACTGTTCTCAAAAAATGACCTATCATTAACCAAATAATAATAAATGAATCGTTTTTCATCATGCAAACCCTTTTAAAAACTATCATATTTAAACAAACAGTGCCTTTACTCTAGGCATTGTGAACATAAATACATATGCGAAATGCCTTTTATAATCAATGTTTCTGAAAGTTCTATTGAATCACTGGGGCATAGAAACGGAAAAGAAGACTTCTTAAAGAAAGGGAAAAAAAGAGTTCTTTCGAACTAGAAAGAAATTCCAGACAATCCTACATTCTTCTTTGACTGCAACTGTGTTTTATATTACAAAACAAATTGTTATCTTTCACTAGTACGACAAGCTCCGACAACAAGACTGCAAAAAAGTAACTGGGATTTTTTTACCCTCTCTCTGTAGTTACTGGTCTGGTCAATGAATCGTAAAATGTCTTATATCCAACTGAAAAGAGCTAGTTTATCATACATTTCATGTAGTGTAGAATTTCTTTATGGTAAGGATATTAAATTATCCGAATAGTGGAGAATATGTTTTGTTGTGTTTCTAAATCTAAGTACATGCTTTGTGATGAGTTAAAAGTAAAAATTGTTTTCGTCTGTTTATGAATGTCATTTTCTAACTCAATTATCCGATCTAGTTGGTACCAGAACCTCTCTATATTGGATAATCAAAATATTCAGGTTATAGAAGTTCTTTAAGGTATAATCTCTGAGGATGCAGAGTTTTTAAATAACAATTCTATACAGCAGTGGTATCCCATACTGTAAAAAAACTCCGGATTAAACTACGTTAAAACGTATGGGCACTCAAGGTTCCCGCATTTTTTTACCGTAAAATCATTTTTACAGGAACATGTTACGGATAAAAAATCTGATAGACCGTAATTTTTGCAGAATTCAACCACCGCAAAATCATTGAATCACCTTAATCAAATAAAAATTGTGGTATAACATTGTAAGGTAAAAATGAATTTTACGGTAAAATGAGTTTTACTGATGATGTACCCAAAGTTTATACCGGAATGTTTTACAGTGAAAGATTGTGTGGATTGATTACAGGGGTTCCAAAAGTTAGAATGATTTTAAACCAATGACAATTATATTTATATCCAATCAATTATGCATAATTTCTTTAATATTTCGGTTGTTCATATGAACTTATGTAAAATGCTAATAAAAATAGCAAACGTGAAAAAAATATTTATAACCATTGAATACGTTAGATGAAAGATGTGCATGTATTAAAATTCAATAATCTATCATCGAGCTCTTCTTTTCAATCAATATAAAATAAATAAATTCAAAAATGAAGAAATCTGATAACTATTCGTAAGGTTTATAACAGTTCCTTCTTCAAAATCACATTTCAACTTATCTTATTTATTTTCAGCTTATGCAAACAAAAGGACAAACTCATAATACTAAATAGTTCATTAATAACAATTATAATTTGAAAAATTATTTTCATAAATAAACTTTTTTTTTGGTTAGTATATTTACAGATGTTAAAGAACTTTTTTTTAAAATAAAGCCGGAGTTTCGCCATATAAAACTCGATCATTTAGAGACGGAAAAAAAATTAAGAACCGCTGCTTTATGGTAATAAATTCAATACAACTATTAAATAAATTATTTTCTAATAACTAAGTAGAAAGATTTAGATAGGTATGAGAAAGTTTCTTTTTTAAATTTAAATGCATTATGACCCAGATAGCTATATACTTCTTTGTTTCTTTTATGTGTAAATCCTCTGTACAAAGAGTATCTTTAGCTGATTTCATTGATTTTCAAAGTTGATTTCGTGTACATATATTCTTCAAAAGTTTAGCAAGTCTGTATATTGATCTCATTATCCGAAAATAATTCCTCATTATCCGAATACATGTCACCACAGTTTTGATTCCTCTGCCGAACGATTAGCTCCTCCGCTTTGGTTGCCCAACTACCCAATCGAGCACTTTACTATCGAACAGTTGAACGAGAGCCCATACACGATCCCTTCAAAGCGGTCACCCATCCGCTGACTGATCATTGTAAGTGATACTTGATTTCGGTGATCTACGGTCTGTCCACTGTGGGATGGAAGGAAGCAGGTCATCTATTAGTAAGATCATTCTTTCAGTCAGATGAGATGTTACTCTTCCCCAAGCAACATTTTGCATGCATTTTGTTCGAGCCGCTACATTAAAGCTATGATGGTCAGGTGCAAGAATGAGAAGACGTGTATATTAAACGACTAAGTATGCAACTTTAAGATTTCTTAAATAAATCGAAAGCAACAGATTTCTTTCGCCAATTTGCAGAACTTTTGTCTGTCGTTTTCATGAAATTATAGATTCGATATTGTCATGCAGTACGAAGACTGTTTTTTCATTCTGATGATTTTATGTCTTGCTAAATTATAAAAGCATATTGTGAGCTAGCATATTGCCTCATGTACGTGTATAGAGAAAAATACTATTCAGAATCAACTTTGGTTTAAAGAGATATTGGGATGAAAGTGATACGAAGGTTTAATTGTATTTATTTTTAGACATTTTCTTAATCAAGAATAATAAATTATTCTACAACAGCAATTCTTTTAAACAATGATGTTGCATTTAATTTTTTCAGATGAAAAGCCAAATTAGAAAAATAGAAGCACTAAAAAAAAAAAAAAATCGATGAGTTAACTTTGATTTAGCAAAAAACCTTTTACCAATAATATTGACAAAATTTACTTTTTGTGTGTTATAAATATTGTATTGTAACATTTAGAACGAATCGTTTTTCTCAGAGACAATTTCATTTTTTTCCCTTCCAAATATTCACGTTTCCATATAGTGTTTTAAAGACGGTGAAACAATCCTAACATTAAAAGTTGTCTAAAAAATTGCAAAATGTTTCAAGCATTTTTTTATTGTAATTCTGGTGCGCCATCTATTAAGAAAAATTGAAAAAAGGGAGCATAACAAGTATGAAATGTATTGTATTTCTTAAATTTTGGTTGCGTATTTCTAAAATATTTTTGAAACGTTTTAAATGCGAAAGTTATTGATTTTAAGGTGCGCCATCGTTTGACAAAGACTAAAACAAAATAACATAATAAATATAAAAAGTATTATTTTTGTTATCTTGCTTGTTTAATATGTTTTTTTTAAAAATTTTATAGGCAATATTTATCTTAATCTCACTTTATTTATAAAAATAATTCTAACTTTTTCCGAAGAGCAAATTTAAGCCTCTAGTTTTGTAAAAATAAAATAAATTCTGTTTCTAAGTAATTTAGGACAATTTTTTAATTGACAAAAAAAGTAGGTACAGTAAAACAATTTTTTAAATAAAAATAGTAAAAGTGATATCCTAAAAATATATTAGGGAATTTTTGTAACGTAACTTTTTAAATTACAATGACAAAAACGATATCGTAAAAATTTGTTAGAGCAATTTTTAAATAAAAATAACAAAAACGTTATTGTAAAAGTATATTAGGACGATTTTCAAATAAAAAAACAAAAGCGATATCGTGAAGTATAAAAATGACAAAAAACGATAACATAAGAGTATATTAGGACAACTTTCCTAATAAAAATAACAGTATTAACTATTGCACCTTTAATATTGATTTATTTTTATGCAATTTTTACGAAATTGAAAGTAAAAATTACCCTTTTGTGATGAAAACTGAATGGTTTGTTGTTATAAACCTTAATCCATAACAAACATTGAGTTGATAATTAGAAGTGGTAAACGCTAAAAAAGTTTAAAAAGAGTTTATAAATTTTTAAGGTAGACGAAAAAATGAAAAATTCGCGACTTCTGTTAGCATTTTCCGTATCACTCTTTTTGGACTTCTAATTAAAAACATTAACATTTAAAATTATTAACATAAACATTTTAAAAAGTAAATTTCTAGCTTCCTTCCGTTTAGTGTTTAAATACATAATTAAATTTGTAAAAAAAATTACCTTTTTAAAAATACGAAAAATCTTTTTGTTATTTTTGTGCTATATTACAAAAAAGCAAGTTGTGTAATGTCTAACAGCGCTCTTCATTTCCCTATGTATAAAACAAAAAATTAAGATATTGTTTTTTGAATTAATACCATCTCAAGCTGATTGAACTTTGCACTTCAGATATTTTTTTTTTGCCAAAAAAAAAGAATTCGTTATTTTTACTATTTTTATATTTTTATTCTTTAATTATCCGTCAGATAATGAGGCAAAAATCGTAATTAATTCATAAAAAAATTGCTAATTTAGTTTTATTTTGGAATTCTATCTAGTTCCTTACAGAATTCTATGTCGTAGAAAATTTTCAAGTGATCATATTTAGTTTTTCGGTGCACAAAAAAGATCTATATATCAAAATTAACGATATAATGAGGCTCAATATAACGTGAGCTATTATGTATGGAGCTGAAAGTACCGACTTTCAGTGTGATAGTGCTGTTAACCGTAAATTCAACATTTACCGTACAAATACAAGAAACATTCCGTCATCGCTAGGCTGGGACATTAAATCCTTTACGGTCTCGGTACCCAATGTGGATGATCGAGATGTAAAATATGTTTAGTCTCACCAACTCTAAAGACTGTTTCGCAATAATTGTTCTTTCTTGGCATAAACTATTTTTTAACAAAATTTGAAAGTTTTCCCTTAAAATAAATTTTTTTAAATAGAATTTCTACTTGCGTCATGCTGCTCACCTCCAAACATTTCTCTTAAGATCTAAGATTAGTGAAAATTGATAACTTAGTAATAATTTTTTAAAATTATAGGTATTTTGTAAGTTCGCAGTCGTAATTAAATATTTTCGATTACTAAACAGGCTCATACATTAAATACACTTTGTGTTTTTACCACATTGTGCACGAAGCTGATCGTTTTCAATCCTGTCACGAATCTCCTTAACTATAACTTATTATTACTATTATTGTTCAGCTAATTGACTTTTCTACGAGTGAGACGATATTGACCTGACAGCCAAATGATGTTTCTGTGTGTTATCTACTAATGATAGTCACATGACAGTCGAATAATGTTTCATTTCATGACTGTTCAATTAAATGATGTGCTTTCATGCAACATGCATTGTCTGTTCGTCAACGCCGTTTTATCTCAAAACAGGGTCTGTTTAGAAGAAATTTGGGTCCGTTAACGGACCCTTCACAAAATATCTTTTCATAAAAACGGACCCTTCACAAAATTTTTTAACTTGAAAACGGACCCTTCACAAAATAACTTATCTTTTAATCAGACCCTTCACGAATTTGTTTATCTTCATTATTGTTTTGTTAATCGAATAAACCCTTTCCAGGAAGGGGGGGGGGAGAAAGACAGATGTAAACGAACTAAGTTTTGTCTTCAGCAGACGCTTCTTCCTTTATTCGTCCGAAATAAATATTCTGCTGCAGCAGTATAGGCTAAATACCAAATATTTGTATGTTGCATCTCTAATTGAGTAGCAGCAATTGCTGTTTATTTTTTTAATAGAGATAACCCTAGGTTCGAATCCCAGTGGTGGTTGGCTGATGTGAATTCTACTCCTGGCTCGCACCGACCACAACGTAGACGTAAAATATCTTCAGTGGTAGACGTAGCATGGGTTAGAATCCACTTGTCGTCGGGCTAACTTTGAGAGTAAATGCAGATGAGTTCCGTCAAAAAGTACTCTACGAAGGCTAGATTGTCCCAATGTTTTATACAGGAGATCTCTTTGTCTTCTGGGATGAGTTCAAAATGACAAGGCAACGGAGTTGAACATTGATAATCGTGAACTAAGAATCGGGTCGGCTATTAAAACACAGATAATAAATATAAAATGAGCTTGAAGTTATGATTAGTTCCATATACAGAATGTTTTGCTTATTTATTTTTGTTTGTTCAAAATAAAAATATAAATATTATAAAAATATTTTATATTTTAGTGTATTAATATATGAAAATATATTATGAAAAACTTAATTTTTTACGATTCTATTTTTGGAAAATTTAATTTAAAAAGAAGTTTAGTATTTACACTTGATAATCACAAACGCAGCGAAGCATCTACACTTATAATTGCTCTCAATCTTCAAAGAATATTTCGTAAAAACTATATGCTCTCAAAAACATTTCTTTGATGTTATTTTGGATACACAATCTTCGTATTTTCTATAAAACATATTTGGGTTGTTTTATTTCTAAAGTAATATTCTAACATAAGCTCATAACAATAATGGTGAACATATATTATTGTTATGAGAAATTCATAAATGTATAATGATTAACGTTTAAAGTCACTGATCACTGAACCATTATGAATATAAAATACGTCTACGCATCTAGCTCAAAATAGATTTTTTTTTTACAAATTCACTTAAATATGTGTATTATGTAATATTTTTATAATATATGAAACATATTTCAGATGTTTTATTTTTAATATAATATTCTAACATTAGCTTATAACAATGGTAAACAACCATTATTATTTTGAGTAATCAATAAATGTGTAATAATTAACTTATGAAGACACTGAACTATTTTAAATACATTACTATATAAATCCACAAATCTATCTTTAAATCGATTTTTTTACAGTTTCACTTAAATATGTATCTTTTATTCGTCGTTAGATTATAATCAGGAAATTATTTGCATTATTTAGCAATAAAGGAAACAAATTTATGCCATACAATAATTTAAATGTAAATGTAGAATAAACACGAATTAATTAAATGTAGAAAAAGCTGAGCAACACGTGATTTGCATATAAATGAACTGTAAAGGTGTCATTGCCTTAAATCAAATGATTTAATTCGACAGTTAAAAAAATTACTAAAATAAATCGTTATTATAATCAGTTTTAAAAAGAAAGAAAAAAACTTGATAATTATCAAAATATGTCTAGTTTTTCAAAAAAAAACTTAAGGTGATTAGAATAGAAATATAATTTTTATAAATGAGATAATGATTAAATAAACGTGTACAAGGTGTTTCGAAAAGATCTCCCTTAAAATTTGTATTTTTAGAATCTTTGTAAAAAGAAAATTTAAAAAGCTATACGCATTCGCATTTTAATTCTCAAATTGATCTTCAAGCAAAAAAAAAAAAAAAAAAAAAAAAAAAAAAAAAAAAAACCTAATTAAAACTGGAAATTTTTTTTAAACTGAAATAATACTAAATAGAAATTATCTGTTGTGAACTGTAACCAAAGAGAATGTTGGTGTAAAGAACACGAAAAGCCTGTTAGAATGCGATATCTTGAAAATCCTTCTTGCAATTCTCTTCTCCAATCAAATAGGTTTTTGCACAGTGCGCAAAAGAGAATAAATTTTGTTCTAAGTATCCGATTTTCATGTATTAGAACTCCATTTTAATGGTATGCGGGCCTAACTTGAAACATATTTATTAATTTTTGCAGACGATATTTTAAAATACGAAATCAGACTCAAAAACGTAATTTCTCTGCATAAACATTCCTTTTTTAATTTGGATTTCTTACCCTTAAAAAAACTAGTGAATCCACATTCTGAAAAGTATGATTCCAATAGTATGGTCAGTAGATTAGCCAAAAAGTTGCACCGTAATTCCATTTTTTTGTGTGTATTTCGTCATAATTTGAAATGTTTTTAAGTGAAACTAAAAATTTCTAAACTTAATTAAAAAATTCGCGTACTCAAAGATAATTCTGGGGAGGAAAATTTTTTAACAATTATTTTTTATAATTTCAGTTTATAATAGTCAAAAAAATTTAAATTATAAGACACAATTTTGCATCATTTTAAAGCATGCAGCTTTATATGCCAAAATATAAAATTGTTACAAATTCGGTTAAATAACTCTTCATATTCTTTTATAATTTATTTTCATTAAATTAGACTCACTTCTGATACAGTTTTAATTTATTGTTTTTACAAAATGTATAAAATAACTGAATTAAAATTACAGTCACCAATGTGTGTAATAAATTTAAAGAGCCTGCTAATGTACAGGATACACATATTTCTAAGTATCCGATTTTCATGTATTAGAACTCCATTTTAATGGTACGCGGGCCCGAGTTTTTAACTTTTTCCTGCACGGAAAAAATAATCTGTATGGTAAAGAGGTTTCTGGTAAAAAAAAACAACATAATTCTGATAATGAAATTAAAATATATTATATGGTATTTAAACCATTCATATGGTAATGGTTTCCGTTCATATGGTGAGGGTTTGCCAGAAATTCTGGTTTCGAAATTATAGTTCTCATTACCACACATATTGTGAAATATTAAGTAAATTTGATTGTATAAATAGTTTTTATACCATACTCTAAGGTATCATGATAAAATTACTTATTGTTACAATATTTACCAACTTTTATCACAGATAATAAAATAATATTTATTGTTAGTTTTCGTAAAATAGTTTTGAAAGCTCTACGGTAAGAAAAAAAATCCCGTGCTTTTTAGTGTTCCGTTGAGCCAAAAGCACAATAAATTTTACTGCATTTTGGAAGTTTTGACCAGTGAACTAGTAGAAGTGAAGGCATTATTTATTGCATAATGTTTGATTATTTTTAAATGAGTAGATTTAGATTATGTTCTCTAGAAAAATATAAAGAAGATCTATTGACTTTTAAAACATTTTGATGTATGATATTTTAACTCATAAGTTCAGTTTAGAAAAAAATTGTGTTCAAATAAAAACTACATCATAAAAAATATATTTTCTTATATTTATTTTTTATTAAAACGGGATTTCATTGCCTCTTAAGACATTGACAGAGAATACTCTTCCTTATTCCCACTTCAAATACACAAATTTCTTGGACAAAAAGGGTTATAAAATAATAAAAAAGTATAAATTATGCAAGATTCATTAAAAAATTATGAGTTTAAAATATGAAATTTGAATGGAATAAAAATAGGTTTTGAAATAATATTTTAATGTAAGGTATTAAAAGCTTATAAAACACAAATGCAGTTAAATCTTGCCCACCATTTTGTTCATTAATAGAATTGTTAATGTAAAAGTTATTTTTGAACAATAGTTTTCCATTAATTTAAATTGCATCTAACTACATAATTTCTTTAAAAATCATGGCATAATTTATTTTCATTATTAATCAGTATAAAATAAAGACGTACATAATTACTCTAAGTAAAAGCAATTACGAAATGATTTCATAAAAATGTTTTAATGTTTAAAAATATACAATAATTTGTTTATAAACATTTAATGTATAAACAAGTATTATCATTATATTTTAAATACAAATATTTAATTATTATCAATAAAAACTTTAAAAATAACATTTATTACTACTGTTTTCGATATTACGAAATTCATTGTAAAACTTTTTTTTATTTTTATTTTCCCAATAAGGCACATTTTTATTAACAGTTCAACTGAGCAATTGTCATTTCAATTGTATTTTATCTTCGACTTTTAACTATTTCAATTGACTAGGGGAATATTATCACGGAATCTTATTTAAATATACTTCATAAATATTGCACTTTAGTTCCTTTGAGAATCTAAAATGGAATACAATTGGAAAATGTAATGCTAGAATTTTGTGTCGTAATATTTGAAAGAGCTTTTGTCATATGTTTGTTTGATCAAAATATTAAATATACGATTAAATAAAAATTTCAGTTATTCTTATAATTTATTGCTTTTTAAATATTTGGGGAATTATTATTTTATTATTATTTCAATCTTTATGAAGAGCTATGTTTCAAATATTAAAATTTACTGATATGTATAATTAGATAATAATTTGTGCAATAAATCGTAAAATTGTAAATGAATTGTAATGCAATTAGTTGTAAATGTTACTAATAATATTTAATAAATATTTACCATATTTATACATTACTGTATTTATTTATTTATTAAAAAATGATAGTATTGCTCTTTAAAATTTAGTATCTTAATATTAAAAATAATAGAGTTCTGCGTAATTAAATAATAATATTAGCGACCTAAATAATATAATAAATAATAAATTAAATATAATAATAAAATAAATTAAATAACAAATTAAATAATATAATAAATAATAATATAATTAAATAACAAATTAAACAATATGATTAAAAACCTATAAATTTAGTTCATCTGACGACCAAATTTAGAATGCATAGTTTAAAAATGTGATTATCAAGAATATTTTAGACAATATTTCAATCAGTTTGCTCAAAATGCCAATTCTGTACAGATTCTAGTTATTTTAAACATGCTTCAACTGTGATGTAAAAATTTTAGCGAATGTTAAATTTAGGTATTTAAAAAAATAAGTATTAAAGTTTGTTTTTATTTCAAAGTAATATTCGAGTTTATTCCGATTTCCATCACAATATCAAGATATTTAAGTTTACAATTCATAACTTCATTTCTAAATGATACAAATTTACGTTTTTCTTTTGATGCGATTGGCGAAAAATGTGCATAATAACATGATTCTAGATAAACATTAAGAAATGTAATTCTCTTTTATAGCTTCGTTTGTTTCTACGATAAAATAGTTCTTGAAAAGTCCGGTAACGTACCCCAATTTCTCTTATCACTCATGCTATTATATACACAAAAAGATTAATTTATTTCAATGCATATTATTTAAATGAATATTTTAGACTTAATTTTGCACTTAATTATTATTGATAGTTATTTTAATTAATGTATAATGACAATTTCCAAAATTACCAAGTAAGGTAAATAGTAATAAAAGACTATCAAATATCAGAACCATTAAACATTGCACTCCAAACAATTTCCGATCAAATTACGATTTTACCGTAAAACACATTTTTCAAGGAACATGTAACGAAAACAAAACTTTTACATTAATAATTACAGTAAAATCACTGATTCTAATAAAATATATATTACTGTAAAAAAATACGGTATAATATTTTACTGTAAAAATAGATTATACGGTATAAACTGTTTTTTTTGTTTCGAATAAGCGCCTGTACTTTATATAATTTATCCCGGAATTTCATACGGTGAGATTATTTTTATAACTACAAAACGCAATGGAGAAAAAAAAACACTTTCTATATATATATATATATCTGTGTGTGTGTGTGTGTGTGTGTGTGTGTGTGTGTGTGCGTGTGCGTGTGCGTGTGCGTGTGTGTGTGTGTGTGTGTTTGTGTGTGTGTGTGTGTGTGTGTGTGTGTTACTTTTTGCATTGAAAAGTCAAATTTTTTTCAAAATGATTTTCATTTTTAGTATTATTATAATTGTTTTTATTAAATTTTAGAAAGAGCTATTGACATTTAAATTTTGATTTTATAATTGCAGAGAATATGATTTACTACTCAAAACTAAGCAAAAAAAATTAAAAATAGACTTATAAAAAAATTAAATATAGACTTAATTAAAATTATATTCATAAAAGATTTTTAGTAGGTGTTAAATAATACATTTATGGGAATATTTACAATTTTAAAAGTTAATTTAAAAAGTTTGTAAATTTATTATCTCCATCAATATTGCAGAACAATATTTATTGGGTCACTATTTTTTATATTTCCTATTCATAATACTCTTTTGAGTTCTAATGACCATAAGAACTTCCTTTAATTTTGTATCAAAATTGTCAAGATGATATTTATTTGCCTGACGGTATTATTTCTCAGAACAATAACCTAACTTCAAACACTTGAAAATAAAGGAAAATTAAGGAACAGGGATATAAAGCAACTAATTTTTCGTTCCATGTAGTGGTCGTCATCAATCGTGATTACACAACGATACATTAATATATTCTGTAAATAACAGGAGAAAAATATGACTTCATTTTGGTGAGTCTTAAATAAGGACTTTATGGAAACTAACGACTTAAGATAAATTTCAAACATAATGAAGAGGAATTTGTTTTTTCGTCAGGAAAATAAACAACCAACTTATAACAGTGAATTCACTGAATTCACTCTATTTAGAAACTCTTTTATTTCAATCTATTAAAAAATTAAAATAAATAAGTGACTCGTATAATTCTGTTAAGATTGATTTCTAATTCATACTTTAATAAATAATTTGCGTCTTTAGTAAAACGATTTGTTATTTGTTGAAAATTTAATTATATTTATAATTTATCATTGAAAAAATATAAGGAAATTAAAAAAAACCTAACTGATTAGGGTGTTAAGAAGGGTTAATACTAAACTAGAAATCATTTTTAGTAATCGGCCCATTAGAAAAAAGTGAATTATATTTTATTTTATATCATATGATTTTAAGTATTATGTGTAATAAGTAACACATTATAATAAGGCATTCCATTGAATATTTACATAGATAGTTTTTTAATTTACATTATTATTTATCATTATAACATTTACATCCATCACTATTTAAAACCTAATATCAAAAGTATATTTTCTTTTAATTAAAGATATTATGTCAAAAGAAAATCACAATTAAATTAATAAATAGTAATTACATTATATTTTACAATGCATTCAGAAGAAACAAATTTTACCCTGAATTTAAAAAAATATATATATTCAGGATAAAATATGTTATAAATTCAAGAGATACATATTTAACCTTGAACGCACTTCAAAAAGCACCCATGCTTAATATAGAAATACTTAATCTAAAAATGCTTAGTATAAAAATGCTTAATATAAAATTCCTTTTTGGTATAAAACTTTCTAACATTATTTTAACTGTTGATAAAACATAGAAGGAATACAAGAAATAAGAATAAAAATATAAGAAAACATTCATGTCCAAAGCTATTTTATTGTGTAAAAGGTAATAATGTTACCTCGAGGCTGGAATCATCACCCTTAATTTATATTTCATCCGAGTCTTTCTACATGAATTCATAGCTTAAAATATATTTCTTTTTTAGTTTGAAGAAATAGAAAAGCATTTTTTTTTCACAAAGAGCCATAAATAATCAAAATCCCAATTAAAAGGTTATTATCTGAGTTAATCGGTAATAATACTCATTAAGAAAATCCCCAAAATTCCTTCGAGTCTATATGACGTCATATTTTTGAACAAATCAAGATCTCTGAATTTTCCCTTTTCAATGACGTTCAATTGAATAAAGAAAAATCTTGCAGCAGATTCCCTTTCAAACTCCTAAATAAATTGCAGGAATTTGTGTGGCTTTTTGATAGTGTCATGGATAGCTAGCTCGGTTCCCGATCCTAATATCCCTTCTTGTGAAGAACCATCAATGTAAACTGGGGGAAAATTCAACGTAAGCTGTGAAATAAAGTTATTTATTATTAATAAAATGTCTGTTTATTTGAAATAGCTTGAAGTGTTGTTTTATCACTTTAATAAAAGATAGACTTATTCAGAAGGTTAGCAAATATTATTCACCATAGCTGTTCTATTTTTCATCCAGACTGTTGCCATACAACATACAAGAAATGATTTATAATCATCTTGCTTAATTGATTCATTATCGATTAAGAATAATACTGCAAGCTAATTCTTTTGTAAATTCTATCCATTGAAAGACATTTTATTCGATATATATTTTAGAGTCCTTATTTAAAATTAAGGAAAAAACACAGTCACATTAGAGGTCACCAACTAAAAATTAGTTGTTATGAAATCTATGCCAAGTATGTAGAGAATTTTTGAAGAAGATGGGAATGAAAACATTTAAACAAGTTTGATTCTTGTAATAATTATAATCTGTGACAAATAATTTATCACAGTAAACGGGTGGAACTCTTATTCTATCGAACTTTTTGCAAAGAATATTTTTCTTACAACTCATGAAGGAAAAATGTGCCTTCAAGAAAATCTATTCAAGATATCATCGCGAATTTAAAAGTACATATAATTAGAAGTACAAAATTCAAATTGCGCATAATTGGGATTAAAATTGCATTGTGATTAAAATGCACGAGCTTTAAAAAAAATTCCAAAACATTAAAAACGTTTCATTTAATTATAATTTAACTATTCCTTATGTATATATTTATAATTTTTAAAAATTATTTTTGTAGTAATATTCTTATCGATGTGCTATAGGGTGACCATCCACGTACAATATATACATGAATGTAGCTTTGGGCATTTTCATGTCATTCACGTTTTTAAAAATACTGAATTTGCAGTTACTCTTGTCTGGATAGTATGTCACTGTACAAGAACAAAAATTTAAAAATTATAAATCAAGATTACCTCGAAGGTAGTAATTGAAAAACATTCTGGTGCATCATAAGTATTTACGAGGTAAGGAACACAAAAATTATCCGAATTTTTTTTCAATATTATTTATAAAATAGTATTAATTCTTTTTGAAAATCGTGAAAAAATATTGTTTCTATATCAATGAAGTTGCGATATGTTACTTAAATACATTTTTTATTGTATTTTATATATATATATATATATATATATATATATATATATATATATATATATAATATATATATATATATATATATATATATATATATATAATATATATATATATATATATATATATATATATATATATAAGTTCAAAATGAAGAATAAAACAAAGAAAAATTATAGACATATGAAAAAAAGGGGGTGGGAAATAATGAGTAAAAAAAAAAAAAAAAACAACAAACAACATTTTATTAAAAAAAAAAAAAAAAAGTGAAATGTTATTTAAAAAACCGGAAAAAAAGCCGGAAAAAAAAAGATATAATCTTTTCTTCAGCCCACACGATTATATCCGCAAAACAGAGTGCTTTCTGATATTGTATCAATAAAGCCAAAGCAAAATATATTAATACAATAGTGTGAGGAGCACTCAAAAAAATTTTTTTATAAAATAACACATAAAAATAGATCATAAAAAGTAAATATAACATGTAAAAACAGATAATAAAATAAAATAAAAAGAAAAAATAAAATAAAAAGAAAAAACATTAAAAAGGGGGGACTATAAAGCGAGTAGCAAAATCATAACAACTTACATGGACAGTTATTTTTCAAGAATGATTTAAAAATGTTTTCGCAGAAAGATTGCCAGATTACAAAATATGAAAACAAAAGATGAAAACAAAAGCGCAAATTGAGTGTAACAAAAGGGTTCTAAAGTGTCGTTCTTACTGCACTGCTGAAGTGATTTGTTATTCTGAGTTTTGATTTGTTAGTTACCAAGGATGGGCCCGAAATGGATGTGCACAAGGTAATATTATACTGGATAATTTTAAAAATTGATCATAAATAGTTTTAGAAGATAGATGTTTATTTAAGAAAAAATATAAAATAGAAAAGAGAAACATAAATTGCCTGCTTTGCAAATAATATATTTGTATAATAATATATTATAATATATAAAATATTGTTTTTCTTAACTTTCCTAGTGTTTTCTTGTATTTATTTATTTATTTATTTATTATATATATATATATATATATATATATATATATATATATATATATATATATATATATATATATATATATATATATATATATATATATATATATATATATATATATATATATATATATATATATATGCATGCTCCTATATTTAATGAAACTTTATTCATTTATATACCTGAAATTAATGTACTATTTTCAGGTATATAAAAGATATAAAAATTTATGAACATTAAGTATATGTTTTAAAGAATGTCTCTTTAAAAACAATGCAGAATTTTTGTGTACCTATATAAGGAAAAATACCCCCCTCCACTAGAAAAAAAAACAATTCAAAAGAATACAAAATCAGAATTGGCAGTTTTATCGTATACATGTCGTTTTGTTTGTATTGTGTCATTTTATACATTAATATTTGTGAAAATTGCAACTGCATGGCATAAATGAACATGCGCTATAAAAGGCGGCACCTGCGCATTCACTTTGTGATTGCATGTCTTACTCCACTTTACATTTCATGCAAGTTTGGTTCAATTTGTATGATTCCTTTGTGCTGTTGAAATTTTCACAAACATGTATATAGTATGAATTATTTTGATAAATAAAGGATTGCTTTTCAAATATTCAATTTTATTTTATTTTATTTTGTGACCTAATCAAACCAGTTGCCGTGTTTTCGCTTTTTTCCCCGTTTTTTTAGTACTTACATTTTTTAGTTGCTGTAATTATAATCCAAAGTCAGTAACCAATATTACTTGCTTGTTAGAATTTTCTTTCTTCGTTAAATATTAATAGTATCACGCATTCTATTTATTCTTTAAATGCTGAAGTTATTTAATCTCTTATCCCTTTCATAGCTGCGTATGCGTGTGTTTTAAGTTTCGATAATTTTATAACAGTCGTACTGGATTTCTGTTCTTAAGGGTTTGGAAACTGTTTCTTTTAGGTTTTATTAAATGATGCGTATGACGCTTGTAAATTTTATGAATTTCAGAGACTATGCTTTTATTTTTTAAAGCTTTATTGTTAAAACTTCTTTACTCTCATATATTTATTTAATTTATTTCTCATATAATTATCAGATTAAAACTTAACCGCACATGTTTTCATATATGTTTGTTATGAAGCACGTTTGGAATTTTAATTTTATTTCAAGAACTTGTGTACCCCTAAAAATTTATCTGATATGTTTCTCATATGTGAATCCCATTAAGAAACAGCACATGTTTTCTAATAGGGTTGTTATAAAACATATTTTAGAGTTTCATTTTAACAACTTCTCCACCCCTATATATTTATATGATATATTTCTTATTTGTGTATCTAATTAAAATTTACCTGTACATGTATTCATATATTTCGGTTTAAAACTTGCTTATTTAGAAACGGTACATTAATATTGAGTTTCATTTTTTAAGTACTTTTCTATCCTAGTGTATTTATATGATGAATTTTTATGTATGAATTCGATTAAAGTTTAAATGTAGAAAATGATATAAACTATATTTCATAGAAAAACTATTTTTGAGTGATATGTACATGATAGTTAAGGGATTCTATTAAGTTCTTTATATTTATATATTTTTAAAATTAGCGTTTTGAAACATGTTTACTTAATTCGGATGTAAAAATTGTTAAGTTATATTGCGAATTGAACAGAATTTATTACGCATGTATGTTTATGTAATCCTTTGCATGTATGTTTATCCTATTTTCTCCTAAGTGAACTATTATACCCGAAGATAATGAAAATTACAAAAATAAATAAATATAAAAAGAAAGAGCGAGATTCGCCGTGTCAGAAAGTATACCTAATGTTACTAAATTAGACAAGTTTTTCCATCGATGCTAATAACCCTTTGACAATTTTAACGAGGTATCGTAAAAACACTAACTAATTTATTTTTCTTTTAAGAAAATAACTGTTTTAAACTTATAAAATTATTATAGTATGGATGTTTTAATTCTAATTAATTGTTTGCTTTAGTCTAATCTACATGTAATTAATATTCTAGTATAGAATTGGATTCTAGTATTAGAGATTAATATTGTAATTAAAGTAAATAATGATGGAATATAAAAATATGCAAGTTAAATAGTTTCATAACAATTTTCTTCTCATCTTCTGAAAAATATTGTTACCCAATTAAAATATTTGCTTAATTAAAAGTTGCATGGGTCACAAATACAAACAAATCTTTTCTAATTTTAAAGATATATTTTATGCGTTTTATATAATGGGACAAATAAATTCTTTTAATTATTTCACACAGACTGAATCTTAAACCTATCCACTTCTAAACAAAATAACAAAAAAAATAATTAATTAACTAATCAATTAAATAGATTATTTTAAGGGATTCAATTATCTCGTAAGTTTTATTCATTCAATAAAACTTTTTTTCCCTCTCCTCTTAACAAGTATAATTTTAATGTGGATATTCTAAGTTCAGATTATTCTACAAAATAAAGTATATAAAATGATATTAAAAGCAAAATAAGTTAATGATTTAGTGAAATTTAATAAAATATAAACACTGGAATACATTTTCCAAACATTCTTATTATGAACATTAGCTTTTGTATTTAAATTATAAAGATAAAATATAAATTTTTGTTTTGATTGGCAATCATATATATTTGTAAAATTTTTTCTCAGTTGTGAAGGGAGAGCTGCATTTAATGAAACTTTAAATAGAATAGAGCTAGCTGGGTTTTTTCCTTGCATTAAATAGTTCTGAATTTATGCCAGAAAAAACATCTGACAGCATTTCAAAAATGTGTTTTGCATTTGTTTTGAATGTCACTTCGAATACAGTACTATAAAATGAAAAACGTTCGATAGCAAGCGATTACTACTACTAATGTTCCTAGGTACATAAGCACCGGTGCAATTTGTTCATTCCTCCTTTAAATGACAGTGCCAGATACCACAATGGAAAAGTCATTAATATCGTAGCGCTTAATAAAAAAATTAGTTTTTTCACTCACCCTTTTCAAAAGCAAAACCTTGGATTTATTCCAGAGTAACTCACGTTCGCGAATCGTTACATCACCTATGAACAATTCCTCCACCTCTTCCGTTGAAGATGATTCTCTTCTCTATATTTCCCCTAATCTTGTGCCGGTCGTTCTTGGCGACGGCGAAAAGGTAGCCAAGCACTGTAAAAGATGAGGGCTTGGCTTCAATGCGTCATATGACGGGATCGCACGAACTCAGAATAAATTTTAGTAATTTCATTACATATTATATCCGATTTATTTTTTATTTCACCTGTTTAGTTAAAATTAAAAATACGAATTCAAAATCAAGGGTTTTGTATTTATTTATGTATGAACTATCGCTTGCAATTTAAAAATCGTTTGTTTTTTATTTTTAATATCTTTTCATTTATGTTGCCATTCGGCAACAATTTCAAAACCGTTTGCATATTTTCCAGGGATTAATAATGCTTGAATCATTTTAGATTGATTTTATGCAACAGTATCGCCAAATAAGCGATTTGGAAGGTGACCTTAGTTAAAACATACTAGCTTTGCTGGTGTGAGGTTGCTAACTTGCGCATATAATGTTTAAAAAGTGTGAAAAATTTAAAGATGTAACCAAATTTTAAGAATAGCATTCAACAAACAATAATTTTAAATTCATCGTTTGCAGTTTGCTTCATATTGTTGGATAGTTTTTATTTAAAAAAAGACCTTTCTACGTGATTTAAATATGTTTTTAAGCATAATTGTTTTAAAAATAAATACTTTTTTTCGGTAACTTTTTTTTAATCTTTGAAATAGCTATGACCAATTTAGCTTTTAAAACGTGTGTAGTGTTTATATAATAGGTATTTATTAATTTATTTAAATTGTATTGTATTGAAAATATGCATTATTTTCAAATTAAGTTTAAGTAACTTAGTAATTTAGGTAGTCAAAATTGAGAATTTTGATTGAAACTGATTTTGAATGTTATTTAATGAGAAATGCACTTTTTCTCTTAGATACATTTCTTGTTTTGAATTCAAAACAAAACACGAAATTAAAACGCGAAAAAAACTAAATATTTACAAATATTTCTTTTTAATTTTTTGACTTTAAATTTATAGTGTGCCATTTATAGAACACTTTAACGTTTTAACTGCCAAACAATTATTAGAAAGACGTTTTTAAAACTAACACTTTTGTGCTTATATTGCTACTCACTGCTTTAATTATTACGTAAAAACCTATTCAAAATGTTTGTTGGCACGAAATAAATGTAGGAATGTTAGGGCTAAAAAAATTTTTTTTAGTTATACTTTGGACTGAGTGATCCAAACAGTATACTCGAGAAAATTGTCAGTGTTTAACGTTTTTAATGTTGGTGTTTATTTCGTGCCATTGCTTTAAAGATTAAAACCATGTAAGAATGCATACTAGTTTTAAAAAATAAAACAAAAGTAACTGTTGAATAAAAACATTTTTAGTCTTAAAATTAGTTTAATTACAACTTTAATATTTAGTTTCCCATAGAGTTTGGCGCAAAACAAAGTTTTAAATTGCAACTTAGCGCCAAATTTGAACCAAGTGGTTCCCATATTGATTAAATGATTATATTTACACAGCATTTTTCTTTAATGACAGTTTTACATCCTTGGAAACAATCATGTTGTGCTTTAAAAAGAAAAATGCAATCGCTTTCAGTTTTCGTATAATTTTACGAACCTTAATCAATAAGTAAACACGAGCCATTATTGTTGGATTGCGTGAATGAAGTTAGGTTTATGTTTAAACGAACTTAAATTCTATTTATAAAGCTTAATTGACTTTTAATATTCTAATTATTTTCCATAAAATACTGAAAATAGCAGGATTTATCATGCCGTTTAAGCTACACATTGAATAATTTATTTTTGTGTTAGCAAAAAGGTATCTTTATGCATTTGAATTTAATTCATTATCTCTTATGATTTAAAAACCGTTTTTTTTTTTTTTTTGATGTCCTTTCATACATCTTCAATATACTTTTAAGAAAATCTGATAAATCAAATATGATTCTAATAAAATTTAAATTGCAAATCATTTAATCTTTTTCCTAACCTATATATTATATGAACACACCAACAATCAAGGATATAAAATTACGAGAGTTTTTTTTTTTGGTGATAGGATTAGATTTTATTGAAAAGAACGTTTTAAAATCACAAATAGCAAAAATTTATTAAAAATCAATACACGTTTCGTTGTTACAATGGTATTTATTAGTAGGATAAAAGACATTTTTTTTTATCTGCTCACTTTTCTTTTTATCATCTCTTTTATCTGATTTTTGTTTTACTGATAAAAATGTACCATTGTGACATTGGAAAGCGCATTGTTTTTTAATACATTTTTACTATTTGTGATTTTAAAAAGCTGTTTTTAATGGTATCATGCAGATTGCCCCGACATTAACGCAAAATTTTAAATGAGGGTCATGAATGTTACTCACGAGAAGAAACTATATCGAAGCAGCTGATGGTCAAGTGATATTAAAAAGGAAGCAATACACGAAAGAATATTGAGTTTTCATTTTGAACATTACTTTAATAATTTAACCATTTCCAATTTTTGATTTTGGTGAGCTTAACTAGCCACTTGAATCATTAGATTTCAAACGCTTGTGAAAGTTTTCTTTTTCTTTCTTTATTTATTTTTATTTCTTAGACATATGTATGTCACTATAAGCCCATAACTACTTACGCCTGGAGGACAAAATTCAACAGCATATTGATAAAAATTAGACACATTTCTGCAAAAAATGGTTTTTGAAATTTTTGACTAAACATTTTGTACATACCATCAAAATCACTAATACCCTATTTTCAATATGTTATTCATACATAATTCTATACTTTATACTTAGGAAATCAATAAAATATTCACAATTTTTAATTAAAAACCTGTTTTTTTTAAAATTCAAGATTATTTGTATGACATTTGGGACACAATGTTTAATACTAGGTTCTCAACTTACTATTATGGTTTTAGAAATATCCTCGGTTTTTACACTTTTGATGAACTACACTTGGATATAATAATGACATATCTACTCCGAAAAAGAGAGGACAACCAGTACTTTTTACCGTGAAATCCTTTTTAACTGCAAAATTTTGCAGAACACGTATTCTAATTTACCGTAATTTTTATACAGTAATATTTATTGTAAAATCAATGAAACACACTGAGAAAAACATTTGATAAACATTACTGATTTGATAAACATTACTGAGAAAATTTTGGTATAAAATTTTAAGGTAAAAATAGATTTAACGTATCCTGCATACAAGGTACCAGCTTTTTTTCCCTTTATTTTTTCCGGAATCTTTCGCATACTAAATAAGTCTTCTGAAAGAAGCGCCGTTATTGTTTCTGTCAAAGAGTTAAGTATTTTTAGTAGAAATAGAATAGTAGAAGTTGAAGTTAATTTTAAAAAAAATACCCTCTAACTTTTTTTTAAAGAAAAAGTATATATATAGTGTAAAGTCTCAAAAAAATTTCTAAATATATTTTAACAAGTTAGTAAAATATAAATTAGATTCTAAATATTTAAATATTAGTTTTAAAATTTAATTAAATTAGAAAGAAATGTCTTATGAATGAATACATAAGACATTTTAGTAATCTTAAGAATTATACATGTATTTAAAGGTTTTGAGCCTTTTACCTGCAAACTTAAAATGCAGACACAATTCTCAAAACATAATGAAACTTTAAAAAGAAAGAATAAAGACATTATTTTAAGCACTATTTTATCTTTCAAAATTCACATAAGAAATATATGGATGTACAGTACTGCAAAGTGTTAATGAAATTTTATTTTCGTTAGAAAATATCGATATTTTACTGAATGGCTTGATTTTGTTTTTCAGTTTAACCGATTTGCATTGTTATTGACCGTCAAACTGAACAATCTAATTCGAATGAAGAAAAAAAAACTTTTTACAAAACAAATTAACAAAGCAACAACATTGATTTAACAAAACATTTTTATTGACATTTGAAAAATAATGAGTAGTTACACAAAGTTAACTACTGATAAGTTTAGATGGAGAATTTTATAAAAAGTGCCCTATCCTTATTTATGATGTGACCAGGAAAGCTGTTATAAAATAACTTTAAAAATGTTTTAATAATACTTCTGACTTTGTAATTTGGTAACTAGGTTTCACGAACCTAGTTACCAAATTACAATGGTTCAATGAATGACGTGAGGTAAAAATTATTTCAAAATATTAATTAGCTACTTTCTAAATAAGGAAATTGGATTCATAAAATTTTCTTTTCGTTTAGATTGAGCGAATAGAATATTTTTCTGTCAGACGAAAAACCCTTTACAATTGGCTCATAAATATATGTTATATTGGATACTATTAGAAAGGAGTTCAAGCTTGCATTCCAACTTTAAGATAGATTAACAAGAGTTTCGAAAATGACTCGTTGATAAACCTACTAAAAGGAAAACAGAAGGAAACGTTATGCACAAGAAACCAGGGCTAAAGAGAATAGAAGGGCTGGTTCATTCCTTTGAAGTAGCTCTCGCCGCGCCAATCCTCCGATTTTCTCTAGTGACGTCACTTTGGCGCAAAGCTCGCACTTTTACTTCAGGAACGGAGCGTTCGGCCCTACTAGCTCTTACTAATATTGGAGCATTTCCTTTTGCGAGATATTCTAAGACATTTGTTATTTTCTATAATGACTTTCCTCAGTTTTTGCAGTGAATTTACAAGAATTTAAAACTATTATCGAAATGCCAGTTTGCACGATTGCAACTTGAAAACATTTTATAGAGAAACAAAAGGAAAAAATATAATTTTCCGCGTGTTCCCTAAAGTAAATGAACAACTATGTAAAGAATAGATTCCGAAATGACACAGTTAATATAAAACAGCAATACGTTTATTCTGTCGTTAAGAAAAAATTCATTATCTAAATAGAAACCGCCTCGTTACTTCAAAAAGAAAGGCAGGTGAAAAAAATTAAAAAATGGATAAAGTCAAAGAAAATTAAAATGTAAATAAAAAGTACAAATAAAATATATAGTATATAGTTGGAATTCTCCTAATTTCATAATATATTTTTTAATGTAGTTATTCTAAATATTTATGATTTTTTTTAAAAATTATATTCTCTTAAATTTAAATATCTATAAATTATATCATCGTAAATTTAAATATCTATAAACAATTGTAAAATTTCTAATGTCATTATGAACCTAAATTATTATTTTGTTTCAGCAATTAGCTTTTAAGGTTGATGTTTCCTAATAATTAAGTATGAACAAATTGCTATTAACGGCATATTTTAAAATCAGGGATTCTAAATTTAACTCAACTTATTGTTATAAAGGAATATGTAGATAAAAAAATGTGTCGATATATGCTTTCATTTTTCTTAATAATTGAAGTTAAAACTGAACATTTTAAAATAAAGTATTTATAGTGTCATTTTCGTCAACTAGTAAAACATTTTTATAAGTTTAAAATTGTATTTTTTTTAATATAATGGCCAAGAAAGTTTTTTTGAACTATGTTTATGAACGGAAATAATGTGTTAATTACGTAAAGTTTGAAAGCTAATAACCAGAAAAAGTCTAACTTATTTTTACGAAGAGAAAAATGCAGTTATCATAATATCTTTGCGCCGACCAGTCTGTGTAGGGGGCAGGGAACTGTCCTTGCATCAGAAAGGTTCTGGGTTCGAATCCCGGGCAAGGCATGGATGTTTCTTTCCCTCTATCTGTGTTCTATGTCCTTTCTCCTTTGTGTGTGAATGTGACCCGCCCTATAAACGGGTTGTGGTAGTGTGACGTGGGCGACGCTGTTCCACCGCCGTGGCTTCGCCACAGGTGCCCACTGGGTAACGAAAAGAGAATTAGCAGTTCTGGCACTTTCTGTGGCCAATGGACAATAGCTCCAAGTGCCCGCCATTAAAAAAAATAAAATAAAATAATATCTTTGCTTACGATCTCCGAGATCTGTGGACACAGTGACGTCATGAGGAGGGAAATCGTAGCTTCAGCTCTAAGAGCGGAGTGAACTAGCCCTTCTATTCTCTTTAGCCCTGACAAGAAACTATAGTTTTTATTTTCTCTAAGATTCGTTATCAGTTACTAAGTTTTCCAACAGATGACGCTACTAAATGGGAAAAACTATGTAACAATGATTTAAAAATTGTAGTAATGTTGCTCTTTTTATCAGCAGCGCCATTTTTTTGATGAACTTAGAAACTATTTTTAAAATTGGGAAAAAATAAAGAGTAAGCTCCTAAAACAGCACGAGGCATCCATATATGTCTGTCTTTCTTTTTTTTAAAATTAATTTTCAAACTCTCTGTTGTTTTTCAGGCACCTAAAGTAAAATAGCTTTATTGTCATACAAAGACTCTGAAATATTTGCTTGAAAATGAAAACGGGGGTTTTAGTATGGTTTTAGTTATAACTTTGAAAGTGATAGTTTTTTGTGACTAATAATTTAAAGATAATTGCGTAACTTTTTTTTAATTTCTTTGAGAGTAAAAAAACATCTTTATTAAAAATTTGCTTCAGTTGAAAGAATTTTGTATTCATTCTGAAATACCTCTTGTTTTGACTTAATAGACATTTTTTTTTTCGTTTCTTCCAATGATTTTAGTCTTCTTTTACATTAGCAAACGACTTTGCTTTGTTGCCAAAGAAAATTATTTAATACCTCTGCTTTCTATCTTCGTGTGTTCTCTTGAAAGAAGAGTAAAAAGGTGGTTAACATCTTCGAGACAACATCTTCCTCACGGGTGTTCTTTTCAATGGCGAAGGGAAGGCCATAAAACATCTTCGAACGTTATTTATTGCTTAGAAAGCAAATTTAACGACGGAGTGAAGATGAAAGTGGCTGATTTTGGTGAAAAGCGGTTTTGGATGACCAATAGAGAGACAATGGCGGGAAACCTGCAGACGATAGATTTATACTAGTAAAGAACGTTCCAAAACAATGGAACGGCCTTCTTTGAGGAAAACTAACTTTCTACGAAATGCCAAATCAATCATGTAACTTTTACGTAATTCATTATTTGAATAATCGTCTTTATTCGAGTCATAAAAGAACTAATGATTTCATGTTAGATTTATTTGATGAATAAAATAATAGTTTGTATTGAAAGCTGTTATTTAACTTATCGGTGATATCGTAACAGTTATTTTTTTAGTCTATTCCGAAAATAACATTTTACCGGAACGAAACAGTTGCGATTGATAATTTATCCGCTAATTTAAACTAAATCAGTTAACATATCAATTAACATATAAAAAGATAATTATAATTTATTAACCTATTCAAATTATTTGTTTTTATGTTAATTAATATTATTATATGTATTAAATGTCATATCAGTCCATTAGCATACTAAAAAATAATCAGAATAATATATTACTAATGTCATCCACTTGATCTTGGTATACTAGATAAATAGTGTCAGTTAATTTTATATGTGTAATAAATGAAACAAATAGACAGTAACATTAAATGAATAATCCTAGGAATCTGAAGCGGAATGATATACTTGAGGATCTCCGTTTGCTACAAAAATATCGAGATATAAATAAAAGTCGATATGGTTCAAGCGCTCGATAATAAGCTCCCATTCTTAAGACTTGCCATACGTGAATGAGGAAACAAAAATCCTTTGAAGCAGAAAACGTAAAGTTGTCATTGGAAAATGGAAATAAATGTTAAAAAGCAAAACTGGAACAACCGCAGTAGCCGAGAATCATACAATATAGAGTGATACAATATTGAGTAATACAATATTGAGTAATACAATATTGAGTAATACAATATTGAGTAATACAATATAGAGTGATACATTATACAATGATCAATCTAACTGATTTATTATTAGTAACTAATATATATATATATATATATATATATATAATGAATAAATAAATACAAGAAAGCATGAAGTTAAGAAAGTTAAGAAAAACAATAAGTTTCCTTTATTGCGCATAGGCTGCAAGTAAACAGAACTCATTATATAAGTTCAAAATGAAGATGAAACAAAGAAAAATTATAGACATATTAAAAAAGAGGGGGAGATAATATAAGTAAGAAAATCAAAAAATAACAAACAGCAGCTTTAAAAAAAAAGGATGAAATTCTATTTAAAAAAAACCGGAAAAAAAGATATAATCTTTTCATCAGCCCACACGATTATATCTGCAAAAAAGAGTGCTTTCTGATATTGTATCAATATAGCCAAAGCAAAATATATTAATACAATAGTGTGAGGAGCACTCAAAAAATGTTTTTTCAAAACTTACAACAAATAAAATAGAACACAATAAGTAAAAATAAGTAAAAATAACATGTGGAAACAGGAAATAAAATAAACTAAAGAGAAAAAACGGTATAAAACATAGACTATAAAGCGAGTAGCGAAATCAGATGTAATTACATGGACGGGAAATGAATGATTTAAAAATGTTTTCGCAACAAGATTGCCAGATTACAAAATATGAAAACAAAAGGGCAAATTGAGTGTAACAAGAGGGTTTTAAAGTGTCGTTCTTACTGCACTGCTGAAGTGATTTGTTATTCTGTGCATTGATTTGTTAGTTACCAAAGATGGGCCCGAAATGGATGTGCGCAAGGTAATATTATACTGGATAATTTAAAAAAGTTGACCATAAATAGTTTTAAAAAATAGATGTTTATTTAAGAAAAAATATAAAGTAGAGAAGAGAAACATAAATTGCCTGTTTTGCAAATAATTTTAGCCGCGAATTTGCCCGAGATGGATTTGCACATGGAAAAATTGTATAAATTAATAAAGAAATTTTTAATAAATAATTTTACCCACGGATTTGCCCGAAATGGATTTGTATATGGAAAAATTATATAGATTAACAAAGGAAATTATTTAATAAAGGAATTTTTTAGTAAATAATTTTAACCACGGATTTGCCCGAAATGGATTTGCACATGAAAAAATTATACAAATTAACAAAGAAAATGCTTAGTAAATATATCCACAAAAATATACGATTAATTCAATGATTTTATATAAAATTTTATTACTTTAGTTGGGTATCCATTGTTTTTTATCTAATTTTGAAAGAGTTTATCGATTTGTTTCTTTCCAAAGAATAAATCGATAAACTCTTTCAAAATTTGATAAAAAACAATGGATACCCAACTAATATATATATATATATATATATATATATATATATATATATATATATATATATATATATATATATATATATATATATATATATATATATATATATATATATATATATATATATATAATATTAATATATATTAATATAAATTTACAATTAAATAATTAATAAATAATAATAATTAAAGATTATTAACAAAATCGAAATTCAAACATTGGGAATCATGAAAATTCCTTTTCCCATTCTTTTAGGAAGTAATAATAATTTATAAGTAATAATTCATTTGACTTGCATTAAATAAAAAAAGTTAATTTTGTAATATAAAAATTGAAAAAATAGGTAAAATGAACATATTTTATATTTACATTTATATTTAACCTATAAATTTTCTTATTAATGATAAATTAACCAATGCAGAATTAAAATAATATCCTCAAATTCATTTAAAATGACTTAATTTTAATCTAAACAAAGTTCTAAATTATATTATTATGCTTTATTAAAACTAAATACGAATGGGTAGACTCGCCCCGTGAATTCTGGCTTTTTGTTTACAACAGCAAAACTTACATTCTTTTTGTTTTCTTTCATATAAAATTAATGTAATCTTAGTCTTAGATAAGTTTATCACTTAACCAAAGTAAAAATAGTAATAATAATAATATACTTACGGAGCACCAACTAAAAGTTTGCTGATTTTCAATGCAAATCTCTCAAAAGACGTTTGAACAGGTCGGTTAAAAAGACACCAAATAAATAAAAACGGATCAAACTTCTACAGCGCCATCTTCCTTAGAGTCTGATCTAAGTCCTCCGTCTGTAAAAAAAATTTTATTTGCAATTTAAAATAGTGAAAATTAAATAAAACTATATATATATATATATATATATATATATATATATATATATATATATATATATATATATATATATATATATATATATATATATATATATATATATATATATATATATATATATATATATATATATATATATATATATATATATATATATATATATATAGTGTATACACAAGGTCATATACAACGAGAAAACTCTTAACATCATATAAATTTCAACCCTAATATTTCTTTTGTACAAATAATTATTACAAAATCAGCATTAATAATTTTCTTATGTCGCAAAAGAGTTGACTTTTACTTCTTCACCAATTCGATGAAATTCTAATTCCTTAAGAGAATTCTAATATACATAAAATATCTTCGATCAATTTATAAAGTATTTAGAATAGCATTCACATAACAATTGTAGATAAACTTATTTCAGTGGTCAACATACAAAATAAGCAGGTTATAAAGGTTTTACTCTTTTTATCATATAAGATAAATTTAGATCTCGAACATAGGGGTTAACGTAGACAGGAAGTCAAGTTGACAGGTACCACTTTAATAAATATAATCACTTGCTTTATAAAACTTATTGAAAAGCTGTTTTTTTTAAAAGAAAAAAAACAATGGTTTTTTGAATATAATAAATTGAAGACATGTCGATAGCACTCTAAACTTTCAGCCGATGTGTAAAATTGTACAGAAGTTTTCCAGCTATACTATTAAAAATAATAGTGAATTCTACAGAAAAAAAAATTTTTTTTCTCGGGGAAAATAGTTGTTAAAAGTAAATACAGATTTTTCTTTTTTAAATAGTTATGTGCTCGCTACACATATTTTCAATGTGTATTTGACGGTTTAAGGCTGTTTTTCACAGAACAGTTTTTTTTTCTTCTATTGTACATCCTAATCATAAACGGTTCAAAACTGTTAATTACCATTCTAATTTTTGCTATGCAATTTGCTTGCCGTAACTTCATTTTTTTTAACAAATCATTTTACGTTTATTTTCTATACTTGATATTTTTAGAAATTATTTTATGATGTTGAATATTGTATGAATAAAATTGCGATTTGACTCTTCTTGTATAGTATCTGTCCTTAGATACAATTTTTTTGGTAAGTTAAATTGCGAAACATTTTCATAAGGAAGACTTTTAAGATTTTTTCTTCATAACTAGAGCTGCAGTAAGTGAGGAGACAGAGTGAGATGACGTCACCTAATGAGATGACACGGATGAGGCAAATTCTGTGTTACTTCGTCGTGCAAATTCTGCTCTCGGCTTGCATCGACCAAAATGGTTATTTTATACTGTTTTTTTTTCCTTAAAATAACAGAGTTTTTCTTTCTTTTTTTTTGTTAACGGAACAGCTTCTGCTTGTTTAAATAAAAGTATTTATCTACGTAAAAAATAGGCTTCCATCTTTTTATAACAATATTTTTCAGTGAAATTAACGGCTTTATACTAGCACATCAGCTAAGTTTTTTTCTGTAATTTTACAGATTTTTTTTTTAAGTGTACGCACTATTTTTCCCATTCAATAACATGAATGAACCTAATTTTAAATGAAGTCTACATCCCGAAAACACTCCGGGAATAATGTTCGTGTTAATTTATATATATATATTTTTTAACAACAACACGTACTTCAAACAAAAACAGCCCATGTTCGTTTTTATAATTATATAAAGAAAATAATACAAAATCTTTGCAAACCGTTGTTTAAGATATTTCTGTACTTAAAGTACTACTGTATTTACTTCATTGTTGAATCTTGCACGAAAAAAAATAATTCTAATAAAATTACCATATGTACACTAATGACATTTCTGGTAATAAAAAAAGCATAACTATGATGATAGAGCTCAAAAATACAGTATTTGTGCCGGGATAGCCTGGTCGGTAGGGCGATGGGCCCATGTCCGAGAATTCGTGGGTTCGAACCCCGCCGGCCGAAGACTTCCCGTGTAGTAAAGTGACTGATGCACGTTAAATCTGTCGAGTCGCAAAAGTTCTCCATGTTCCCATAACAAATAAATACTTCTGGGGGTACTGGATTGGAGATCGATTGTTCTCCGATTCAGGTCAAAATTACGATCTGTGGATGAATGAATGGATGTATGAATGGGTCTGCCCTATAAATGGGTGAGACGTATGGTGTGGCAGAAGTCGAATTCTTGGCCATAGATGGCGCTACTAGAAAACAAGAACAATCGCACCCCCTCTGCCTAAACAGGCATACGTGAACAACAACAATACAGTATTTGAACAATTCAATTGGTAACTTTTCCATCTATAAGGTAACAGTATAATACCAGAAATTTGGGTTTTAAAAGCTATAGTTCTCATTGCAATGCATTTAATAAAAAATATAATACTGAAAAGTAAATTTAACCGAATAAAAGGTTTTTATACCTTGCTCTAAGGTATCATGATAAAATTACCAACTTTTATCACATATTATAAAACTATATTTTATTATAAATTTTACTAAGATCATTACCAAGGTGTTTGGGTAAAACTTACCTTATTTATGCTATTTCTATAGAACCAAAAACACGGTAAATTTTACCACTTTCTGGTAGTTTTGATCAAAAAATCTTTCTCTGTGTGGCTTTTTGTTAGAAATAAAAAAAATATTTTAGGAAAATTTTCTTATGACTTTTTGTGTATAGTTATTATATTCAAAAATACTATATTAAATTTACCCACATTAATTTTACCCAATTTCTACTTTTAATTATTATTTCAAACAATAGCGATTTCTTCAAACAAAAACAGCACACGTTTATTCAAAGCTGTTTTTCAAAATGACAAATCCTTAACATGAAAATCTTAAGCTTTAAAGTTTATTTTGATATGTAATTTTTAGACAAAAATTCAAATCACAAATAACGTCGCCGCATGTGTTTGGTTTATTTTTAGATAATTCATTATTATTATTTTTTAAAACAATTATTGGTTTCTCCAAAATGAAGATTAATTCTTCTAAACTTCCCTGATTTTTAAATTTCAAATAATAACGCGTACTTTAAACATAAACAACACATTAAAATTATTTGCATAATTTACACTATCATTTACTTTGTAAAACCCATCGCTAATCACTTTGTAAACACATTTTCGCTTCCCATAAACAAAAGTTTTGAAAATCTCATCCCTAACACTGCTTTAAATTCTAAATTTAGTGTCATCAAATCAGTGTGTAATCCTTTTTCCGACAAACAGATAATCTGAACCCCTTTAAGACTCAACCCCTCTAAATCAGTTCCTTAGTAAGGAGAAAATTCAGGAAAATCGATGCTTACTTAGACTGTTCCCGGAACAAATAATTCAAGCATGTGAAATTCTGACTCAAATATTCCAATCTGGATCAAAGCGGTTTGTGTTGATATTGTAAGCTGAAACCAAAGCTTTGAGCTGAGAGGCTTTATTTTAATCAATACATCAAAGGTAGATAACAAGAGTTTTTTAAAGTTTGGTATTAAGAAAACGTTTATTTTTAGAAAAAACTGATTTCGTTATGAAAACATTGTCTGATCTCTGAACTCAATGATTTTTGAATTTATTTTTTTTTCATTTGTAAATCTTAATATGTAAAGTCGGCAAAAATATAAAAATGATTCACTTTTAATAACTTTTGATCTAATTATTAAAGTTTAAAAAAAAAAGAGGGAATACATTAAATTTGTTAATTGCATGCTCAATCGGAAGAAAATATTCTGGTAAAATTATCGTGCTCTATGGGAATGACTTTTCTAGTAAAAACCATAATTCTGGTTATAAAAACCAAAATATATGGTATTTAAACCCTCTATTTAATAATTTTTTTCATTCATATATGGTTACATCTTTTTCCGGAAATTTTCTGGTTTTTAAAATTATAGTTCTGTATATATATATTGTAAATGCCAAACATCCAGCCATACCTACTATGCCTGATTTTTTTTTTAAAAAAAGACTAGCTCTTGCGCAAAAATATTTTATTACATTTGGCAACTTTATTAATAGTTATGAACCGTTTAGTTAAAGATTTCTGTTTACCATTTCTGAGACATGTCTGTCATCTTTGGTTGTCAAACGTCGCCAATAGGCCGATCCATCTTTCTTTGGAATGTCAAGTATTTTGTTTATTCTTTTCATGACTCCTGATGAAGAGAAAAACAAAAAGATCTTCTATTTCCACATTATCTCTCTGCCTGCCAATCTTCGCCAAATGCCCTTTTTACGCTCCACAGATTAATCCAATTCCTTTCTCTACAGATTCTGTTTTTACCAAAGGTTAAACCTTGCACTATCCCTCCCCTTATTCTGTTTTTTCTTCTTCTTTCTTTTAGTTATTTTATCAGGATTAATATATTTCTAAATAGGATACGTGTCATAGAAAAATATTACAAGTCCTTTGAATAATTTTATTATTCATTATTTGTATGTATATCTGTTATTATTATTTTGTTATTCTAACTTTTATGGCATCCTAACAAATGCAAATTTTTAAAAAAAATTAATTTTGCAGTACACTATAGATATTTTTCTCTTTCCTTATGATATTGCGTTTAATGTATTAAGGGGATCGGAAAGTAATGTCGTTTTGGTGCATTTGATATTTGCCATCAGGACTTTTTTTTATCGATAATGTATCTCGTCAGCAGCAACCTTTCAATACCAGATCGAAATGGATCGAGAAATGGTTAAAAATTCAAAATCATTGAAAAATATATCTTATTTATTTATAGAAAGTATATAATTCGAATTAACTTACAGAGAATTTAATAGCCTTTATTTTCTCTGTGATAATTTTTTTAAAATAATATTTTGTTTTGTTTTATTCATTGAAATATGTTTTATTGAACCTAATGACTAAAAAAATTCATGCTAGTAGTACTTTATTTACGTTGCATCAACGCTGCACAATGTTTGCGATGTTCTGGGAATCATCCCTAATGAAGATTAGGATAGCATAGCCAAAGATATGCCTTCCCAGTTTTAATCATCTGGGGAGGGGATAGCTCCCCTATTTCTATCTAATTTGAATCATGGTACACTGTTAAAATTTTTATTCTAAAATTACGGAGAAAAAAAAACTTGGCTACAATCTGTCCATCCATTTAATCGTAAAGTTTACTGTAAACAACAATTTTTACCTTTATGGTATTAAAACCGTTTACAAACTAGTATGGTTAAAAAATCATGAATGCAAAACTATATAGCTTTTTAACCATTTACAACAAACAAGGTCTCAAAATCGTGAAAAAGAAATATAATTGGACATTTAGAGCTAGGCTTTTTGTTAGGTAATGGGCGTTGGAGTTATGTTAGGGATGAGTTGTGTCTTATCAAATGAACAGTGACATGTGGCTTAAATAATTTATCAGGTTGTTTTACCTATCGTAAGAGATGGGAAATGCTAGACTTTTTTGTATTAAACAGATTTGCGGTATGCCATCTATGCATGAATGAGAGTATCATATTCTAGTAGTCCAGGTTCACAAATTGGAGAGTACAGGACATTGGAATCTCTCCATGTATTGAAGGGATATCGAGGAAATATATATAGTGTCAACGCTGGGATTTGAAACCCCATTCTGTCGGTCATAAAGTTGTCAGATTAGCCCACTCGGTTTTAATATGTACCCGGATGCAATGAGATCAGTGGCTTCATTAGGTAGGCATAATTGACGGATAAAATTCTGGTATTTAACCGTATTTGATGAAAACAGTCAATAAACGGTTTTACACACAGTTAACGACAGTTAAATACAATCTTTTTATGGTTATTTCACTATTTTGTTTGAATATGATAAAATAAATTGTTATTTAACCATTTTTTCTAAAAAAATTTTTAACAGTGCTTATTGTAATTAAGTTTGCGAAAAGTTAATTTACCCAAAAATATTGTTCAACTTGCCCCACATTCGATTTGTCAAGTTGCCACAAATTTGAACTGCATTATTTTTCAATGCGCTCCAAAATTTCTAATAAATCAATACTGTATCTTTTCTAAGCAAATATTTTATAGTTTTTTAAAAAGATTAAAACGTTGATTTAGTTAGAATAAATTGTTTTTTTATTTATTTATTTATTTATTCAGTGCCTTCAAAAGAAAAGCTGAGCCATATTATCAGTGCCGTGCAAATGTATTGCAACCTTAATAAACAGACAAGTTAAATCGTGTTCCCTTACAAATTGAACCCTATTATGACAAGTTTAAGAAGGTTTCATTCGTACGATTATATCATTCAAATTAGCAACCTATTGAAGTTGCAACAAATTTGAACGATGCAGCTCTAAAATTTCTAGCAAGTAAGTACTCTATCTTTTCTAAAAACAAACTAATATTTTACAATTCTTTAAAAGATTAAAATGTTAATTTAATTAGGATAGATAAATGGGTTTTGTTCCTTATTCAACACTTTAAAGGAAAAGTTGAACCACATTATCAGTGTCATGACCCATAATATGTGCAAATGTGCTATATCCTGAATAAAAGAGATAAGTTAAATTTTGTTTCCTTACGAATTGAACCCTATTATGATGTAATGAAGTTTAAGAAAATTTAGTTTGTTAGATTATACAGTTCTAATTAGCACCCTATTGAAATTTAAGCAAATTTGAGCTATATAGTTCTTTTATTAGCTCAAAATGTTAATTTAGTTCGGGGCTAATAGTTGGTTATGCCCCATCATTTTGAAGTAGTCATAGATTAATTGCTTTACAGAGACAATATCTTTAGGTGGGCTATCATTAAACATTCTCTCTCAATATTTTAAACATCCTTATAGTTCGAAAACTCTCCAAAATCTCCCGGTTTAATATTGGTCTTGACCTTTTAAACATCTCATTGGATGCATATACAATTTATCTCTCGTTCTTCGAAGAATACCATCATTAATAATGAAGGCAATTCACATTGGATATCGGGTAAAATTGTAATGGCATATCGATTCGAAATAGAATGAGTAACTACTCGCCATTTTCTATTTCTGTCACATTTTTAGCGCTCTTGTAGAATAAATTAATCATTATATTTCAATAGTGCTGTTTAAGCAATACTAAGGTTTTGTTACACTATAGAATAAGTTTTCCTTTGTCGATATAGAATGCAATTTTTTTTTATTTATTTATTTATTTTTTTTGTGAATGTAAATTAGTTTTTTTTTTTTATTTATTTTTTTTTTTTTTTTGCTTATAGTGTAAGGAAAAGTGTCTGACAGGTTGGAAGAGATTTGAATGTAGTTTTCTCATCAGTTTTAAATTTAAAATTTTTTTTTTTCATTTTCAATGTTTAAATGATTCAAATGTTTAAATTTTGTAAGCAATACTACTCTAGAGAAAAGTAACAAGCATACTTTTTCAAAGTTTTATGTTTCAATTTCATACAAATATTAATAACAGTCTTTTTGCTGTATGGCTGTTAGTCATTTTAGAGCGTGTTGTAAGGAAGTGTGCAGCTAATTTGATAATGTCACACAAGTTAGCCTTCTTTTATATGGTGTTAAGTTCAATTTTATTATCGTTTATCGTAAACTTGATTCTATAGAATACTACATATATTTCAGCTTGATAGGAAATAAGGTTAAATATATAATAATGGGGTATACGTTATAGAGGCAACTTTAATAAAGGGCATAATATAATAGGGGCGACTTTAATAGGGTTTAATTCATTACCCTGTTAAAGTTGCAGCAAATATGCACCCTATTACAAATACCTTATTTATAATAGTTACAACTTCAATATAGGGTCAAGTTTATTTATATTATCGTACTTCTAAAATTTGATTATACAATTCTACATTTTAACTTCAACTGAAATGTGGTTCCATTTAACATCTTACTAAGGCTGCACCCTGTTATGGATAAAATTAGCTGCACGTTAATATGAATTTTAGTTGGATTCGATTATTTTACTTTTCAATCTTGATTACAAGGTTCCATGCTTAAAGTAAACTGAAATAGAGTTCATTTAACATCTTCCTACAAAAATGAATTACGTGTGTTCAGATCCGGAGAATATGGGGGCCAAACACGTCCCATTCCAGCGGAATCTTGATACCCCAGAGCCAGATTGCCGTCCCAAAAGTATTCCTCCAATACATCAAACACTAGCTCCGTCTTGCAAGAACAACATAGTGTCGCAATCAGGACACTTTGGATAGAGTTTTAATTAAGTGTTAAATCAAACCATTTTCCAGTAGAAGTTAAGCCATTCAATCTAGTTGAAGATTCACACCATAGTAGAGATTGAATCAAACTTACACGATATTGGGTTTAAACATGCTCCAAATATCCTTCACTGTACTTGGGATTTAAACAAATTAAATTATTTTTATAACCTTATTGTTAAACAAATGTTTATCATCAAGACAAATTCTACACCCACTAGACTTACCCATTGGAGAATAAACAGCTGCTATGCAAGCAGTACAACGGCAAAGAAAAGATAGGCGAACATTCTGAAACAAACCAGCATATCACGAAATTTCCCTGCAGCGGCCGAAAGCTTGGCGACAAGTAACGCAGCGCAGTAACTCGCAACAGGAATGCAGCTTTCAGGTTTGCATCAAACAACTTTCCAAATGCTCCAGCACCTTTGCGTTTTGTTTTCGACCATGCATTCTTTGATAAAAATTGTTTGCTTGGGTGCGTACTATCAGTTCCTAAAATTTTGCCCGTCTTTTTAGAATCACCCTGCATTTAATTAGCTGGAGTAACGAAAGATATAATAGCAGAAGTAAGTGACTGAAAAAGAATTCACTGTTTACGTTTGGCGAGCAGTAAGGGTTGTCACAATTTCAAGCGCGGAGACGTTTCTCCCTATACTCGCCGTCCTTAAATGAACTCTTCGTCCGAGGAGGTGGAGCCAAGTGCCAACTCCTGATGAACGAACTATATACATTATGCCCATTTCGAAGGGGAATATCGCTTGCGGTGGAAATTTACTGTGTTGAGAACTTTGCTTTTACACTCATAAAAGGCGAAGGGGTCAAACAGCACCAAAAAAATTTTTTTTTCTTCTTCAGAAATGTGGCATTTTATATTTTGAGTATTCGTTGGCTCTCCGGTATGAGAGAGCGAGATTAGATATGCTTGGAGGAATCTGAGTACATCACGAGAAAAAAAGATTCAAAGAAAAATGAAATATTTGTATAATGAGTTTGGGGATAACTAGGAATTTTACATTTAACATACATTTAAATAATTGATTATGTTTTATATTTTGGAGTGACGGTGTGAGATTGTCATAGGGATTCATCAAGTCATAATAAACTGAAATATAAGTGATTCACTTAATATTCTGTCTCATTATTTCAATGTTCCCCCCGTTCAACCTTATTTTATTTCTTAAATTAACTCTTTATCTTAGAGAATCCTGAAAAATAACTAACCGCTACACTTTCTTTGTGAGATTCAATTCTAGCGCATTTTTTATTCATCCCTTAAGTTATTTTATTTTCATCTACTTTTTAGTGTAGCTTATTCTTATGTTTAAAATATAATTTTGATTCATTTGAGGGAAGGCTTTTTTGCATTCATTGTTTGATCTAAAAAAAAAACTAATGATTTGAAGAATGAATTGGTTAAATTGATGGCCTATATTGTTTTACAGCATCTATTATAAATCAAATTTAATAATATTTAACAACGCTTCTGTACAGTGCACCAAGAAAAAGAAGAAAAAAAAGAAAAGAAACGGTCCATCCTGAATAACTTTTGATCTAATGATCGAATCTTTACGTTATAGGACTCAATCTTAATAGTTCGAGGGGGTGTCCTCAAAAATGCTAATTAATAAGTGCAGACGATATATTAAGTTTCGAAATCAGACACAGAAACGTGCTTTTCAAACGTACCAAAAACGTAAGAATTTCTCGACTATTCAGCCGATTTTGCTCAAATTTTGTATTTTGACGTGTAAAGTTATATTTTTTAAAATCGTGCAAAACATTGTATTACAATTAAAAAATTTTTCGACCATTCTTAAGTAAAATAATAAACATTTACTGAAAGTTACTTTTATCTTTGGATAAATGAATTTTATGATTGTATGCAAAAAACATTCAATTCGCTTTAAAAGTTCTCGAGATATAACGAAGTACGCTAAAAAGTAAAATTAACATGGTCCAAACTTTGGAGCGCTCTCCTGGTCAAACTATTGAGACCCTATTTCCCAGATTGAGTCGGACCCCTATATTTCGGGGGTTAAAAATCCAAAAACCTTTTTAAAAAAAAGCTATTCAAGCAATTCAGACAAAGAACGTTTTTCTGTCAGATTTCATAATTTAAAATATCGTCTGCACTTATTAATAAGAAT
Source organism: Parasteatoda tepidariorum (assembly GCF_982258835.1). Lineage (NCBI taxonomy): Eukaryota > Metazoa > Arthropoda > Arachnida > Araneae > Theridiidae > Parasteatoda > Parasteatoda tepidariorum. The sequence continues at coordinate 1,248,152 of NC_141762.1, forward strand.
ATTTGAGATCACTCCCTCGAGCTACTGCGATTGAGTCCTAGAACATGAAGATCCGACCATTAGATCAAAAGTTATTCAGAGTGGTCCCATTTTTTTCTACGCACTATACATCAATAGTAATGAATGTTCTACCAATGCTTCTCAAAAAACAAAATATTAAACGTTAACTAGCAGTACTGAAGGGTTAATATTGCGACCTCACTAGTATACTAGTACTTATGAACTTATTTCATCCAAGTAAACTTCATTCAATAATTTGTAATAATTATGGATAATTTATTTATATATGTATATATATATATATATATATATATATATATATATATATATATATATATATATATATATATATATATATATATATATATATATATATATACACTGAGTGGCCAAATTATTATGACCACCCCTTCAGTACGCTGTTGGGCCACCTTTTGCGCGTATTACTGCCTTAATTCGTCTGGGCATGGATTCTATGAGATGTTGGTAGGTGGTAGAAGATATGCCAGACCATGCTCGCTGAACTGCACTTGCCAATTCCTGCAAATTTGATGATACTGGATCCATCTGTCTGAGCGCCCGTTCAATTTCATCCCACAAATTCTCAATTGGATTGAGATCTGGGGATTGTGCTGGCTAATGAAGCAAGTTAAATTCTCCGTCATGCTCTTCGAACCATCTGAGGACAATGCCAGCTTTATGACAAGGAGCGTTGTCCTACTGGAAGTATCCATCCCCGCCAGAGTACGCCATTGACATAAACGGATGTACTTGATCTGCGATGATACTTAAATACCCTTGGGCATTAAGGCGTTATGATACAGGAATTAAAGGACCCATACAATACCAAGAGAACATTCCCCATACCATAACGTTGCCACCACCAGCTTGAAGTGTCGTGGCATGCAGTTGGAGTCCATGCTTTCGTGCTGTTTTCTCCATATTCTCATCCTGCCATCTGCGCGATGCATTTGAAATCGTGATTCATCGGACCACATGACCCTCTTCCAGTCATCTACTGTCCAATGTTTGTGCTCCTTTACAAATTGGAGACGTCTGTGCTTATTTAAAGCAGACAGTAGAGGCTTACGAACAGGTCGTCTGCTTCCATACCCTATACTGCGCAATGTGCGTCGAACAGTCCGTTCAGAGACGTTCACAGTTGCTCCTTGATTAAGATCACTTGCAATTTGTCGCACTGTTGCTCTCCTGTTGCGCTGCACAAACCTGGCCAGCCTTCTCTCTGATCGAGCATTCAGTACCCTCTGACGACCACAAGTCTGACGTTGAGACCCGGTTTTTTGCTTGATTGTCCATTCTTTATACACATTAACAGCTGCTGCTCTAGAACACTTCACAAGTGCAGCCGTTTTGCTGATACTCGTTCCGACACATCTCGCACCCACAATCATTCCACGTTGAAATTCAGTTAAATCGCTTTTATTTCCCATATCTGAGCAAGCAACACAGTATAACTGATGACTAACTTGTCCAGCATTCCCGTGTTATAGTTATCTTGCCCTCTAGCTGTAGCGCTGTGACGCAATAACTCATTTGCACAAAACTCTGAGGTGGTCATAATAATTTGGCCACTCAGTGTATATATATATATATATATATATATATATATATATATATATATATATATATATATATATATATATATATATATATATATATATATATATATATATATATATATATATATATAATTTATTAAACTGTCTCTGATTTGTTAATTAAACTGTCTCTTAAACTCATTAAGCAGAAACTAATGTCCATTAACATTTAGTAAAATTTACATAAACATTTTAGACATAAACACCTAAGGGCTTAGAATTTGGGTCAAGCAATTGGCACATCCAATTATTGTAACCAAATGATTGTGCTTCGCAATGCAATTGTTAACTAATGAGGGTATTTTAGATTTTGATAGGCTTACTAAATTTATTTCTATGGCTTATAGTTTACTGAATCGGATCGATAAATTATAGCTGTTGCTTTCAATGATCTATATTGCAATCATTTGAAATGATTGGTTGATATTCGTGAATTGGTAAATGGCATTAATTGAGAAATATCTATTATTAAATGTTAATCAGATTCTAAGATTTCACAAAATAACCGGTTTGGATTATTAACTATTTAGATTTGTTAAAGGCATATTTACTTATTGATTTTTAATGTATTTTATTTAAAATGCGTTCTTAAAGTGAATTTTGGAAATGATAAATTAAACATTTTAAAATGATAAATGCCTTTGAAGCCTGTTTACTTTAGTATATTGTGTAATTCTGAAGAAACGGGAGTTTTAGAGTCTTACTTCAGTAAAAAACCTTTTAGTTAAACACGTTGTTTACACATGTTAAATCATGCATATATAAGAAATAAATGTTATTTTATTATTCGTAGTAACAGTCATTTGTTATCAGTATAAATATGACTAATAAAACGTCGGCAAGTTTAAAAATCTCGACACATCTCAAAATTCCTACTTAAGAAAATGAACACAGCTCAACATGTTTTTTAAGGACATGGTTATGGCATTTGATTCTGTTTTTCTTCTGCTATATTGTTATTCTATTAACCCATTCGCGCATGGGACACCGGTGTTCCTCTTATATATTTTTTTTTTTCTGACGCTCTACTTACAAGTAAAAATATATTTCGGTATTTTTTTATTATGAAAAGAAAACAGTCTAATAGTTATTAAATAATCTCTTAGATTGTCTGAATTATATTTTTACTGATGTATAAAATTCAAAAGAAGAAGTAAGGAAATTTTTTTTTATTCATATTCAAAAATTTATCATTTACTGATTTTGTAAATTAAAGTAATTTCAATGATGATTATTTGGAAGATTTTACCATTAACGCAGAAAAAGACACCGGTGTTTCCTGTTATATTTCATAACTATAAATTATTAAAATGCTAAATATAATATTCTTCACTTATTTTGATCTTAATTAATACAAAATAATTAAAAAATGACGAAAAATATGTTCAAAAAAATTCTTCGTCAAAGGATTAAGGAATAAACCAATGAATTCTAATAAATTCGTAATGTGATTTCGCCCATTTGCATACATCTCTTAGTACATTGCTGTTGTTGACGTATGCCTGTTTAGGCAGAGGGGTGCAATTGTTCTTGTTTTCCAGTGGCGCCATCTATGGGCAAGAGTTCGACTTCTACCACACCATACGTCACACCCGTTTATAGGGCGGACCCATTCATACATCCATTCATTCATCCACAGATCGTAATTTTGACCTGAATCAGAGAACGATCGATCTCCAATTCAGTACCCCCAGAAGTATTGATTTGTTATGGGAACATGGAGAACTTTTGCGACTCGTGCATCAGTCACCTTACTACACAGGGGAGTTTTCAGCCACGGGGTTCGAACCCACGAACACTCAGACATGAGCCCAGCGCCCTACCTATCCCGGCCTCTCTTGTTTTGAGTTCTGAATACGAAGATATCGCCTGAAAAGTTACATCTGTAAATACACCCCAAAGTCTGGAGTAATAATCATGCTTCTTAGTGTTTAAATAAGTACGAAAAAGAAAAATACGTTATTCCATGCTTAGTTATTAAATTCGGAGTGTGAAAAGGCATAGTTTCCATTTTCATAAATACGCAATTCGAGGCTGTTTCTTAAATACTTATTTTGAGTTGTTTCCGCATTTTGAGCCATCTTTAAAATCTCACCAACAAGAAAATTAAGAGTTCAAATCGAAATTCTTGAATCGGGAAACGAAAATATATATTTTGTCTGTTCAAAACATTTCCGAGTATTCAGAATCTAATCAAAACTGCAAGTTTATGAAAGAGAAAAAAAAGAGAATTGCAAATTTTGTAAATCAACTGCTCAACGTCGGAAATTAAGTAAAATAAAAAATTATTAGCTTCCATTTACTCTTAACACCTTAAAATCGAATGAAAAAGAGAAGACCGCCTACAAAGGATCAATATCGACTCTCTTTTAAAATATTAAAATAAGTACTACTTGTCACTTATATGAAAAGAATTATGAACTCAATCACGCTTTCAACGTGTTCTTCAGTAGTCGAAATATTTTACTTTTATTGGCGAATTATAGTTTGTGTGTCACGCTATGTTTCACTTTGCGTTGTTCACAGCTGAATTATTCATACTTTAACAGTCTCTTATGAAAATTGAGTGATAAAAAGAAAAATCTTGTGCCCTGTCTTTAGAGAGAGAAAAAAACGCATTTTCGACAGCCATTCGGTATAATCTTTGGATCATTAAGGTCGTTTTATTTTTGAAACTATTTGAAAAAACATTTTTTTTACAGTTCCCGGTCGTATACTTTTAAAACTATAAAGATTTTTAAACAATTTAAAATATCATAGTGTCATTTCTTTAAGTAGTTCATAATCTTTGAAAGTAAATTACACCGATATTTTAAAAAGAATGTTTTCGCTGTGTCATAACCTTTTAGCTGATAATAATTTTAATTCAATTTTAAGAAGTTTTCAACTAATAATAATTTAATAATTTCATCTAAAATATTTAAAATTATTGGAGCTTCGGATTTCAAACGTTTATATTAATAGTATTGAAATGCTTCGTTCTTAGTATCTTAGTTAATTAGTAGAACTGATTGCTTTTTAAATTTTATGATTGAAATTAAATGAAGTTTCTTTAAAAAAAATTACATTTTTGAATAATTTTGGAAAATTTTGAAATTTTTTATCCTAAATGTAGATGAGCTATTTAACTAGACACTTTAAAAAAGCGTATCTCACTGTTATTTGCTAAAATAACAGCACAGATGAATAACTGTTCTTCGAGAACAGACCCGAAACGCGATAGAATTTATTTCTTAAATTAACGGTAAGTTCCCTTTACAAGGAATTATCTTTAAATTAATTTTATAATTGCATGCAAAACTTTTTTCTATTGGCTAAGAACTTTCTGGAGAAAAAAGTATGTTTATTCGGAAAAAGGTTGATTTCTGTGCCTATTTTCGTAGCTTAAAATATCATCTGCACAAATGAAATAGAATATAGATGAATATAAATGAAAGAGGTTAGTCATCATTAAGGTTGCATGTTAGTAAAGAAAAATTCAATCATAAGATCAAAAGTTATTGTGTTCTCGTTTTTAGTTTGCACATAGTACTTCAACGTATAACTTGAACTTTGTACCAAGCTAACAAAATTACCAGTCCCAAACTAAATGAATTAAAAATAAATAACTGAAAACATTGACTTCATTTCTTCCTTTTTTAAAATTATTTAATGACCTGAATTCTTTGTTAACTAAATCTTCCTTGACGCCAACCAGTTTGGATAATTTCCAGGCTTAGATAGCTTAAAAAGCATCCTTTTTCTAATTCAATGATTTTAATGTAAAGTGTCATTGCCAGCCGATATACACGTGCCCGGTATTTCATACCCTGATTTTTTTTTTTTTTTTTTTTTTTTTTTTTTATAATATTTAAGGAACCGCTTTCCCTTATGCTCTCTTCCAGATTTCCTACAGTGAGGATTGTTTTACAAAATGCCATTGTCCGGTATATACTTGCGCATTATTACTTACACGGTAGTTAGTTTCAGTGTAAGGGCCATTGTCCGGTATTTCTTGCACTATTATTTTTTCTAAGGTAAATAATGTGATATTCGTAACCACCTCCGGACAAGAAAATATATCCTAAATATTGAAGGACAATAATAACATATAATAAAAAAGAATTCAATATTCGAATTCCTATGGTTGAAATGCTTTTCCATGCATTTCGTTACTAGAGAGGAAGTATTTTATTTTCGATTTCTAAATTCTGAACTCGAAAATATATTCTGTCTGCTACATGTGTTACATGAAAAAAAATCCAAATAGTTATTATAGTTTTCTCCGAATTCAAAAGATATAGTTCACTCCTAGAATTACAGGATTAGTCCTGCACCCTGTTGTACACTGTTAAGAAATGGATACTCAAATTCCACGAAACTTTCTTCGTTTTTGACAAAACCGTTTCCTGATATATGCTCCGAGCAAAAAATTTCGTCAAAGTGACGACATAGCTGTTGTCTCCTTTTCAAAGAAACGAATTTCGTCAAAATTAAAGAAATATTTCATCATTCTATTTTTAAAAAATATATATATAGCCTAATATTTTTTATCGTGGACACCATGTAGGTGGATGAATGTCGCCTAAACAACACAAGACGGACAGATGGAACAGAGAGATAAATTATACCCATGTGCCCTTAGTGGAATTCGAACCGGTGACCTTCCTGGTTTTAGGTCAATTCCTTGACTTTATTTTCGATTTTCTAGTTTCTTCATTATATTTAACAATCTCCCACAGTGAGCCGTGGTGACTCAGTGGTTAGAGCGTTCGCCTCCCAATAAGGTTAACCGGGTTCGATCCAAGCGATAGCTGGTCGATTCGAATTCCGCACCCGACTTGCACCGACCACTGTGCTTACGTAAAATATCCTTAGTGGTAGATGGATCGTGGGTTTAGTGGACGGAGTTCCCTTGTTATCAGGCTAACCGTTAGAGGTTTTCGTGGTTTCTCTCTCCATGTAACGCAAATGCGGATTAGTTGCATCAAAAAAGTCCTCCATAAAGGCAATTTTATCCCAATACTTGATCCAGGAGTTCCCTTGTTTTCTGGATTAGATTAAAAATTATCGGCTATGGAGTGGAACATTAGTAGCTTTAAACCCTAAATTGGGTCTGCTCTTCAACGACGGTTATAAAATGATAATATTATCTCCCACAATGCACTACTATGAGGCTTCAAATTAAGGAAAAAAATTTCGTCATGCATTTGAGAGTTCACATTTTGCTGCAAATCACGTGATTTCGTGACAAAATGATTCTCAAAAGTAGCGAAATATTGCTGTTGATGTGTCAAAAAGGAGAATTTTATTTCTGAACAATTAAATACTTATTTTATTATCTTAATGTTTTTTTTGATAAAATAATAAACATCGATGCTATGATTAAAAACTTTTGTGAATGTTTTTAGTAAGGGTGATAAAAATAAATAGAGCTAATTTGATGTTTTGTCTTACATATCAACTTCGATTATGTTACTCATACTCCTATTTTGCAAACAATATTTGTTATGTTTTAATATCTATTCTAGAGAGATGTTTCTTGACCTTTTTTTTTCTTTTTTTTTGTTGTCACTTAAAATGTTTTTAGGATTATTATATTTGTTAATTTAATGTCTTTTATATCTTCGCAAAACATAAAAAATTATGTGTACATAAAATACAAACTTATAAATATTTCTAGAAAATATCACTTGCCACTTTTTATAGTATCTGATTTTATATTCATCGACTTAATAGTTGTTTTTTGAACTGCATCGTAACAGAAGATGTATGCAAATGTTTTGAATTATTTACAACATCATTTGTTCTTTAACTAAAATAACAAATACTAAAAAACATTTTGAAAAAAAAAGATAAAGGAATTCTGAAACTGTTATGTAAATACGAATTTGCATTTTCTTATAATAAATCCACTTTGTAAAGATAAATAGAAACTTTACTTAATAAAGCAGTGCCTGAATTTATGTACTAAAATTTCTTTGTTATAATGTGGGAGGATATATTTCGCTAGATATGCTAATGAATTCTGTTTCTTTTTAAGAAAAATAATGTTTTTAAATGTGATTTATGTTCGTAACAGTTGATCCGTTTTTTAATAGTTTGAAAAACAGTAATACAAATATAAAGGAAAGGCTACACTCTTTAATCATAAGAAATATTTCTTTTAAAAGGACTACCTCATTTGACATAATTCTCTTTAATGCTGTCACTGAAAATTTAAAAAAGAACTCTCACATTGTAGACTAGCTAACTAACACAGGAAGTTATTAGTTGTTTAAAAGCAATATATTGAATCATATGGAATAAAAAATATAAAATTTTTAAAACAATACGTTTTCTAGGTTGACTAAAAAGAAGACAACAACTTTACGTCTGTAAAGCAAGTAAAACATTATTGCATAAAAAAGCTTAGTAAAAAAATTTTAGTCTCAAATTTTATAAAATAAATTAACTTTATGACGAAATATTTAGCATTTTAACAATCTTATAATTACCTCTTACAATCTTATATATACCTCTATGACTATCAAAACTGTATGTACACAGAATAAATAACAGCATAATTGCAAAACATTATATTACCTAACAGAATTTAATCATAAAGTTTATTAAATAAATGAACTTCTTTACCAAACATTTAACTTTATATCCATCTTATGATCATCTGAATTTTCGACCACAAAACAAATAACATATTGCAAAACAAATTACATATAAGTAAATGTTGCATAAAATAGTTTAGTGATAATGTTTATTAAATAATTAAATTTCATCACTAAAATAATGATTTCATATAGCGTTTATCGATTGAAAAACTTTTTTAACATGTGTTTTAAATGAATAAGTTAAAATTATTAAGATAAAGTTTCTCATCATTTAATTTTTTATAATTGTTACTTTTTTGCTATAAATAAATAATACTTTGAGCTTATTTAATAAATAAGTAGATTAAAATCTGTTTAGTTCGAAAATCCTCTTCATGTATTGTACCACAACACCTCCTGAAAGAAGCCTTTTCAAAAATACTTTTGACGTCACGCAACAGCGTTAGTCAGTTGTGTTGTAAAATTTAAATAGTTTTAATGCTTTTAAGGAAAGGGTTTTCTATTAAAAATTTCATTTTTTCGAAATGATAATTTCAATTTATTATGTGGCATCAACGGTCTAAGCCTGTAAATAAGTACGTGCTGACGTCACTTTGTTTAGTGCATTATTATTTTGAACATTCAATGTATACTATTTCTTTTTGTCATTTTCGTTTCGTGAACGTCTAAAATTTTTGAGTAGGAAGTCAGTTTAAAAAGAGTTAATAAAAAATCGTATACAAATCCTTTAACTAAGTAAATTTCTTTGTGAGCATTCAAATGAAAGAGAGAGATAATTTGTAAAGGAATATAACTGAGGCAGAAACTTCCTACTAAATTGTAGAAAGCTTTAGTTATGGGGTTTTGGTTAAAAAAAACATCTAACATTTAATGTGTAAATTCTGGAAATTTGTAAATATTTCTCTCTTGAAATATACTAAGGAGCAAATCTCTAAACTAATATATATATATATATATATATATATTAGTTTAGAGATTTGCTCCTTACACATGTATATACTGAGGAGCCAAAAAAAACTGGTATACCTGCCTAATATCGTGTAGGGAAGCCCATATCGATGATGTTTCGTTGAATGGTTCTTACGCTGACACTTGTTGATGGTTCAGCATTGAAATCTGCTGCAATTTGTGGAAGGGTTGCACGTCTGTCACGTTTAATGATTATCGTCAATCGTCGTTGATCCCGTTCCTGCATGATCTTTTTCCGACCCTAGCGATGTCGTAGATTTGATGTTTTACCGGATTTCCGATACTCACGGTATACTCGTGAAAGGGTCGTACGTGAAAATCCAAATTTCAATGCTATCTCGGAGATGCTATGTCCCATCTCCCGTGTGCCGACTATAAAACCACGTTCAAACTCACTTAAATCTGTATAACCTGGCATTGTAGCAGCAGTAACCGATCTAAGAACTGTGCTGGACACTCGTTGTGTTATATATGCGTTGCCGATCGCAGCGCTGTACTTTGACTGGCTCCATACCCCTTTATTTGCATACACATGACTGTACTAGTTTTTTTGGCTCCTCAGAGAGAAGAAAACGCGACGTGTTCAAGAAAACACGAAGAAAGTTAAGAAAAACTATAAGTTTCATTTATTGCACATTAGCTGCAAGTAAACAGAACTCATTAGATAAGTTCAAACTGAAGATAAAACAGAGGAAAATAATAGACATATGAAAAAGGGGCGGGGAAATAATAATGAAAAAAATAACAAACAACTGGAAAAAAAAGGATGAAATTTTTTTTAAAAATCCGGAAAATAAAAGATATAATCTTTTCATCAGCCCACACGATTATATCCGCAAAAAGAGTGCTTTCTAATATTGTATCAATATAGCGAAAGCAAAATATGTTAATACAATAGTGTGACGAGCACTCAAAAAATTTTTTTTACAAAAATTACAGCAAATAAAATAGAACACAAGAAGTAAAAATAACACTTAAAAACAGAAAATAAAATAAAAGAAAAAGAAAAAACAGTATAAAACAAAATCTATAAAGCGAGTGGGAAAATCAGATGAACTTACATGAACGGGAAATTTCTCAAGAATGATTTTAAAATATTTTCGTAACAAGATTGCCAGATTACAAAATGCTGAACTGATTTGTTATGCTGTGCATTGATTTGTTAGTTACCAAGCATGGGCCCTAAATGGATGTGCGCAAGGTAATATTATACTGGATAATTTAAAAAAGTTGACCATTAATAATTTTAGAAAGTAAATATTTATTTAAGAAAAAATATAAAATAGAAAAGAGAAACATAAATTGCCTTTTTTGCAAATAATTTTAGCCACGGATTTGCCCGAAATGGATTTGCCCATGGAAAAATTAGATAAATTATCAAAGAAAAAAATATTTAGTAGATAATTTTAACACGGATTTGCCCGAAATGGATTTACACATGGAAAATTGTATAAATTAATCAAGAAATTTTTAGTAAATAATTTTACCCACGGATTTGTCCATGGAAAAATTATAAAAATGAACAAAGAAAACATTTTAGTAGATTATTTTACCCACGGATTTGCCCGAAATGGATTTGTACATGGAAAAATTATATAAATTAACAAAGGAAATTTTTTAGTGAAGGAATTTTTTAGTAAATAATTTTGACCACGGATTTGCTCATGGAAAAATTATACAAGTTAACAAAGAAATTATTTAGTAAATAATTTTAGCAACAGATTTACCCGAAATGGATTTGCACATGGAAAAATTATAAAAATTAAAAAAGAAAAAAAATTTTAGTAGACAATTTTACCCACGGATTTACCCGAAATGGATTTGCACATGGGAAAATTATATAAATTAACAAGGGAAATGTTTAATAAATATATCCACAAAGATATACGATTAATTCAATGATTTTATATAAAATATTTTTTTCATATGCCTATTATTTTCCTTTGTTTTATCTTCATTTTGAATATATATATATATATATATATATATATATATATATATATATATATATATATATATATATATATATATATATATATATATATATATATATATATATATATATATATATATATATATATATATATATATATATATATATATATATATATATATATATATATATATATATATATATATATATATATAATAAAAATCGATAACTATCATGCACTCATCTTATGTTAATCGCACTGAAAAATTCAAAATATGATTGCTATTTAATAAATACCATTGAATGTCAGGAATACTTTCTGAGTTAATTATTCCTAAGTAACAAGCACTGACGGAAATAATATTCTTCGAGATCTTTTCTAAGAAGGGTCGCCGAGAATTCGAAATGATGGAATGTCGACTTACCTTCGAAACCGATTGTCTCGGTCGCACAAAATTACGACCTTTCAGATTCGAAGGTTATAATTAATTTCTGACTTTGAATCTTCTTTCTATAAAAATCAATCGATATATAATTTAAGTGAACATCACTCAAATCTAAATATCAAGGGAGACAAATTACATTTGAATAAGATTAGTTGAGAATATATTGTTTGAAAATATTGAATAGTTTATTACAAGTATTAGTAATACAAGGTATAACCCTTAATTACGTGCTATATTTTTATGCATATTGGATTTATATTTAATATGTTAGTTGATTTACAAGATGGTTGTAAATCTATATAGCATGTTCATTTGTAGAAAACTGTACTTAAGACTTCTCTGTTTCTAGACCTTTGTATAAAGGCGTTAAAATTAAGTAAAATCGTTAGAATGTAGAGTAAATCTTTTTATTAATTTTGTATGCCTTAATATCGAGCAGTCAATGTACTTTCATAATAATTGATTAACCCTAAAACGTTTCACCAAACAGTTTAGCCTTAAACTTTTGCACATTTTAATAAGTTGCTAAATTAAATGATTTTGCTTTCCTTTATAAAGTCACATGTTAATGAGAAGCTATTTTCTCGCCTATAATTTGTACTGTCAACTTCTGATAACTTCAGGAAATAGAACAAAATACCAATGAAAAGTGCTTTGTTTACATAAATGTGGCTAACAGTAAAGGTCAGCGTTGGGCCTAGAAGAGGGGCTATTCTCTATTGTGCTTTATGCGTTCGGTCATTTGATCATTTATCATCGAATTTTTGTGTAACAATAAAAACACATAATTTATAAATTCGGCTATTTATTAGCTATTTTATCTCACCTTTACAGCCTATTCTTTGAAATAGGTTAAATTTTGAGTAATCCAACCAAAAAAGTGGTCCTAAAAATCATCTTTAAAAATCATCATAAATAGGCTAAATTAATTTCGTTTTATAAATCGATCTCAATACCAAAAATGTTTTGACTTAACATTATTTTAAGGAAATAGCTCTCTCAAGGGTAAAGCGGATCTCTAACATCGTATATAAAGTTAAAGAATGAGTTATAAAGTTAAAGTTAAAGAATTAGGATTACATAGTTCGTTGTAACCCTATAATAACGTTGCAGCAAGTTTGAACGATGTTATGGGTTAACATGCATAAAAATATCATTATTTTTACATTTAATTCTAATTTGCGTTACGCATTCTGAACTCAATACTTTACTTTCGAATGTGATTTTACCGTAAAGATTGATACATTTAATTTAGATTATTGAAATAATAATCAAAAACTAGTATTTCAGTCAACTGAATTCTCAGAAAACAACACTGGTGTTAAATGTTTATTCTGCGAAGAAAATGAAATCAAATATATAATAATTGAAAAGAAAAAAAACATTGCAACAACAAGATAAAACATTGAACATAAAATTAACAAAATAATCAAAATCGGTCTGAGGGCAAAGTTCCTTTAATTTTGGGGCAAGAATTAACCATGAATAACAACATCATACAGCATTCAGGAAATAAACACAGAAAAATTAAAATGCTGAGTTACGTTCATTTAAGAGAAGAATTAACAATGAATAACAAAATCACTCACCGATAATCAAATAATGTGAAGTTAACAGAATCGGTCAGCGTATAGAGGGTGGTAATAATGAAATAGATGTTTTTGGAAGTGAAATAATCAACAAAGGCGCGGGAGTTAGGTGTAAGCATTTTGAATTATTTTTGTTTCTATTTAACAACACCTTTAGAGAGCATGTGAACGCTCGATTTGATGTTAACTTGAAATAAAGTGTTTTTCCACACAATTCTTTTGATTTGTTCAAAGCTAAATTCTCAGTATTTACTGCTGAATCTCATGCCATACTCTTAGCACTTCAGTACATATTAACCCAGAAACGCACAAAATGGTCTATATATTCCGATTCAAAACGTTGCATCGAAGCGCTACATAACCGCGATCTCTTACACCTCCCTCCATTTTCAATAAAATTTTAGACACCTATGACAATTTGTTGCAGGATGGACATAAAGTAGCTTTTTGTTGGATCCCAGGTCATACATTTATACATCTATCTAGTTTTTAAACCAAAACAGAATTGTGAACCTTGTTGTAAAATATCTACCTAGTTTGAGGCGCCATATAGCCAAGACTGGCTCTTGCGCAAAAAACCCAAACAACCAACCAACCATCAAAGCTAAATTCAATGAACTACAAAACAACAATTTTTACAGTGTGTTTTCGGAGATTAGATTTAGACTCTCAGAAGGAAATCCTTTCAAAAGCAAGCTTAGGACAACAAAAAGAAGTGTAAAAAGATGTTTATTTGGTATGAAGAGAATAAATGGGGAAATTAATAACACAGATGAAGCATAACAAAAACAACAATAAAGTTTTGGTAACATCGACAGAATTAAACACGCTTTAAATGACAGTGGGCCGATGATATCACTCAAAAAAGAGACAATCACTGGACTTGCATCATCTGGGACTAGTATACGCGTAACATCATGCTATCAAAAAAGGTTGTCTGATAAAATGACTCTTGAATGAGGTGACTCTTTTTAGATGGAACGTCTCGAGGTTATACGATTTCTCTACTCTCCATATCCCCCCCCCCACTCCGTCATCATGATTTCGGCAAATCTTGCTTTTCTCCTAAGCCAGTTCTTCCAGCAAGAAGTTGAAATATGCAGGCCTGAGGAAAACCAAGATTTACCGAAACCAAGGTGACGAAGATAGGAGATATGTGAAGAGGGAGAAAATCGGGCTACCTTGAGACGCTCGTTTATTAAAAAAGAGCAAAGTAAAGTAGCGGGTATAAATTGAAAATTCAAGAGAAACCGATGAAATGTTTTGACAAAAAGTTTAGAGAAGATCTCCATTAACCAGTGGATTAACAAAAAATGAACCATTTCCGCGACAGCTCGCTGTGGGCTTGGGGGTCATTTAAATTAAGCCTCTACAGCCAATGACATGATTGTGGCAATGAGTTTATCATTGTGCCTTTACTTCACAAACAAATAGGTACGCACTGATCTCAAATTAGAAGGGGTTCAATTCGGGACTAGGGATCGAACCCCAGTCCTTTACAATGACCACTAAGGGCCTTTAGCCACTGAGCCATTGCGGGATTGATAATGATTGAAAATATAATGCTGTATCTAAATAATTTTTCTATAACCGTCGTTAAACAGCGGACCCAATTTTTTTGGGGCTTACGACTATTAATGTTCAACTCAGTAGCCTTGTAATTTTGAGCCTGATCCAGAAGACAAGGGAATTGCTGGATTAAGTATTGGGAGAAACCTGCCTTCGTTGAGGACTTTTTAACAAAACTAACCAACATTTGCGTTACATGGAGACCACAAGAACATTCCACGGTTAGCCAGACGGCAAGGGGACTCTAACCCATGATCTCTCAATCACTGAGGATATTTCACGTCAGCACTGTGGTCGGTGCAAGCCGGATGCGGATTCGTATAGACAAGTCATTACTGGGATTCGAACCCGGTTCACCTATGGAAGGCGAACGCTCGGTAAAAATTATATTAATTAATTAATCTGAAAATATTGTATTATATTGTGAAATATCGATGGTCCTTGACGATATATCGCGATATTAAAATTCCAATATCTCTTATCGTTACTTATAACTTAAACTATTACTTGTTTTGTTACAATCTTTTAATGAAAAGTAACATATTTATGCTAATAATTTCTAAAAGGATTTTCTTCTCTGGAAAACTGCAGAATAATTTTATTAAACAATTAAATAGCTGTTATAAGTTTTTCATAGAGGCTTTTTTTAAGTAATGCTTACTTTCCACTAAAACCATTTTCTATTTTTGTAAAACATCGTCCGCAAAGTATTAGGAAATTTTGTATTTGTTTCTGAAAAAAGTTGTCAGGTTTCTGAAGAAAAAGAATTATTAGTGATAAAGACCACATAAAGACCCATTAAAAAGCGATAAACACTTTAAAAACAGCAATAAAATAAAAATAGTTGTAAAACATCTGCCTTTTGTGACGGCGTTTGGCAGGAAAAAAGCTGCCAATGAAAGTTTCTTGGTTCAGTTAAAGTAAAAGAAGAAAAAAATTGTAGATTTGAAGATATCGCCGAAAAGATTTATTTCATTTTCGATTTGAGAAAAATTTTTAAGCTTAGTAATCAATCCAGAAAAGTGAAGAAAAAAAAGTTTATTTTTCCTGGAGTTAAAATATTTGTTCTATAGTGTTTCCAGGTTTTTTTTAAAAATTGAAATTGAATAATTTTGAGGCTTTTGTCATCGCGCTATAAAATTCTAGAAGTGTGCCTGTCTTAAAAACGTCGGTTTGTTGTTTTTAACCAGTACTATAAAGCTTTATAAAGCTGGTTAAAAAAATTTGATAACAGCGAAAGTTCCTCATTTTTTCCGTTATTATGACGACAAATGATTTTCGGAATGAACTCAAAATCTACTTGTTGGTGTAAGATCCTAACGAAAAGAAAACAATTGAATATCTGCAAGCGGCGTTATTACGAGTATACATCCTGATTGGCGGCTGTGCATTCGTTCATGTTAACAACTGTTCTTTCCATTCTACTTCGAGTAATCCTAGCCCGTCAAATATAAATTCACTTAAGGAGACACATTCTTGACCATCAAATGATGTTGGACCATCATGAAACGCACTGAAATCAAAATAAACTATCAAAATGTTTTGATGGGACTATCAAGAATTTAGACTAGGGTTGCTTGTTCAATAAGAATACTTAATAGAGGGTTGCCACAGGTGACTAAAATGCAACTATTTGCAACTATTTTTGGCATGAGGCGACTGTGGCAACTTTTTTTGTCTGAATAGACTGAAAAAGCAACTATTTTCAGGAAAAGGAGACTATTGGGAAACTTTTCTGTACTCCCAGCGATTTTTTTTTTAAAAAGCTGCAAACATTGGGTGGAAAATCTACACCCCACAAGATAGTTTCTGAACTCACCGAACTTTTTTTTTTCTTAGAAAATAAAAAATATTGACAATTTTGAATTGCAAATTTGAGCCTTCACTTTTTATTTCGATCAATCTGCACAGATTCCATTGTAAGTCTATTTCATTTCTCGATCGCCTTTTCAATGATTATTACTGCAAAATTCCGCAAGATTTTAAAAAAAAATTAATACGATAGTACGATGCGTGAATTTCGAATTTGAGTAATCACTTATAATATATATATATATATATATATATATATAAACATTAACGTTTATAAAAAAATTATCATATTTGCCACCAACTTGGCTGAATGGATCATGGTATATTACAATTAAGTCATTAACAAAATTTTAGTCGTATTTTTGATGAATTTTTGTTCTTATTTAGGCAACTATTTTCATGCTTTAGGCTACTAAAAGCAACTATTTTGTTCATTTTTTTTCTGTGGCAACCCTAATATATTTGATTTCAGAATCAGTACCCTCGTTTAGACATGTAAGTTTAACCGTGGCTTAGTCACCGCAGGTGATGTGGGTTTACGACTTTGTAGTGTCCCCTATGTAATAGGACCATCGAGGACCACACAGGACCATCGAACACGGAAACCACCAGCCGCCGCACCTACTGCCGAATCCTTCAACCCTACAGACCCACTAAGGCCCTATCTGGGCCTACTGGAAGGAAAACGTGTTAGTAACATGAAATCAATTATGCAGGGCAATAAATTTAAACCAGTTTATTTAGTCCTTATTATAGTAGCGGTTACATTATTACAGTAAGTCGGGTAATTTACAATAGCGGTAGCATAATAACAGTAAATCGGGTGACAGGAATGACGCCTATAAATAATTGCAGTTGAAATTACATTAATTACATACAAATTACATTACAATTACGAAGTACATTAGTAGCAACTTGTTAATTAGACAGCAAATATAGTGAACAGCTAGAGCGATTAATAATTATTAAATGCTTTAAATAGGCGGTTAAACTAGTGCAGCTAGCTAATAACATAATGGTTTACAATTAAGATAATACTCGTATTCTGATAATTTAGTGACAATAATTATCATGAACTTAACTAGGACTCTAAGTTATTAGTTAGGATTTGAAGATATGATTAGTTAAAGTTGAGTTTTAGTTGTTAAATTAGTAGTTAAGGTGGGGCTTGGCTCGCAGTTTCCCAGGTTCATCAATCATGGAGAAAGAATAAAAAGGAAATCTCATCGAGTTACTGATCTAGTGAACCGAGGCTTAACTAGATCAGTCACTTAACTGCTTCAGATCACCCAATCATGTCCAAGTACCTATCTCTGCTTTTTGGATTCTATGTTTTTAATGGCCATGATAGGAACGCCACTTAATTTTTAACACTGGTCAGCGGACACGGAAAGCGCCTGAACTGGTGCTCCTCTCCAAGCTTCCAAATCACAAATAACGAGAGGACACGACAGATAGAACGTGTGCACCTTGATGCACATCAGCTGTTTTCTCGGATGGCAGGATTAAACTCCAGCTCCTCACACAAAAAGCGTGAGCAACGTGTTAGCCGCCTGAGCATATCAGGCTGTCTCATTATAACTGAAATGAACTGCTCCAAAAGCAATGTTGATTTTGCCATCTTGCTAGCTTCCTCTCTGAAAACAATGGTTGAAGCTACGCCTTCTCATTAGTTCTGGTTATATCTTCAATTTATGAAACGAGATGTTTGCTTTAAAATGTAAAATATGGTTTATCATAATCAGTGTCTTTCAATTTAGCTTTAAAAAAGTCACAGGTGAATTCAAACAATACTACTCATATTTTCATAAGTTAAGAGATGTTCTTAATAATCAATTATTATGTATCTTTACTTCGCTATTGAAATGATGCATTCAAGGAAAATATTTAAAGAGAGTTTGAATTAAATATTGTTTTATTTAAAAAGAAAACTATTGTATTTAATAGAATAAATTCAAAGGCAGCACATTGCTCTATACTACAATCTATCCAATGTGCTAGCTAATCGTAATATGATAGCTTAGGCCAGGGATGTCTAACTCGCGGCCCGAGATGAACATTTTTGTGGCCCTGTCAATATATCCGAATCAAAATAAAAATAAAATAGAAATGTGAATTAGAAACGAAGCCAGCATATAAAACTATAATATACTTTATTTATAAACTATACGGATCATTTTAAATCGTACGCGCGAAAATGTAAAATTCTAATTGGCTGAAATGGAGTCCGTTTCACACTAAGCTATCAATTAGATAGTACATATTCAGGTTTATCCTACTATAACGAGGTAGGTTGGTTATCTTGCTCCAAGGTTCTCAAACAATTCTGGGATTTGAAAGAAGAAATATGTAAGTTTTTACAAACTAAAAATCAAGATATAAGCTTGTTCTCCGATCAAATATGGTTGCAAGATTTATCTTTTATGGCTGATATAACCAAATACTTATCCGATTTAAATTTATTGTTAGAATGCAAGGATCAGATCATTACGAACATGTTTGACATAATTAAAGCATTCAAATGTAAACTATTTCTTTGGGAAACGCAACTGAAAAATGAAGATTTAATGCACTTCTCAACGTGCAACAAGAGCAAATCTAGTTTAGATGATACTGCATCGCATCAAAAATACGCAGAAAAAAAATTCAAATCTTGGAACAGAATTTGAAACAAGGTTTAAAGATTTTAATTCTTTGCAAGACAAATTTGTTTGTTTTCTTCGATTTTCTCAATAAATATAGATGCAGTACCCAGTTACATGCAAATGGAAATGATTGAGATTCAGTGCGACTCAAATTTGAAGGCAAAAGTCATTGAAGTGGGAGTGCCTGAATTTTACGAACATTTACCGGTAAGGTTTGAAAATACTCGAAAATTCGCATATGAAATTATTTCCATGTTTGGAAGTACTTATCAGTGAGAGCAATTATTTTCTGTTATGAATGGAAATAAATCTCCTGTCCGAAACCGTATTAATTACGCTCACGTTGGGTCAATTTTGAAAGTAGTCTCGGCCAATAAAATTTCTCCTGAAATAGAAAAGATAGTAGCAGAGAAGAGACGTCAAGTATCAGGACGTCAACAATAATTTAACTTTATATATGTTTATTACAATTCAAAATAAAAATATTTGTTTTCTATGAACATTGATTTTTTTTTTTGCGGCCCACCTAAAGTTAAGTATTGTTTAATTTGCCCAAGTTAGCTTTTGAGTTTGACACCCCTGGCTTAGGCCGTCGTATGTACAAAACAAATGACAGATCTTTTCTTCACCAGAAAACATTCGAAACATAGTGTTTTTTTTTATTTTATTTTATTTATTTCCAATGCAGCAGGCGATACAGACATTATCCTAACGCCGTTCAGAGATCAAAAGAAAAGAAAAATGCAAATACAGAAAGAGATGAAATATACAAAAACAAAAGCAAAACATCAAACACAAAAATTAAATCAAGAATTTATATTGAACAAAAGGTCTCTGGCCTCCCAGTATCGGGAGTAGATGCAGTTCTTTGTGAGAACTGAACAGTTGAGGAGATGTTCAGCATTCATCGTTGCACCACTGCGGCAGAGGGGGCAGGCAGGATTATTCACTATTTTAAGTTAGGGTGAGCCCACCTGCGTTCCACTGCAAAACATGCAACGAATCCTGTCTATACTTCATATCAAGAAAAAATCATCCAGATACACGAAAATTAATCAGAAGATCAAAATAAAAACAAAGAGATCTCGGCTGCAGAGCTGTTACTCATTTAACACCACCCAGGAGGCACGTGTAGCTTTAGGGATGCTACGGACATAGAACTTTGCCTACTTGCCTACATTGTGTAAAAACAGCAACTACTTTGCCTACATAGTGTAAAAACAGCACTTTTCACCATCTAATCCTAAATATGATTTTGCTTATTCTTTTGTTGCCAAGGCAACTGAAACACGTTTCTAATTGTCGAAATTTAATATGTTAGTAACGCTCTCTGAATCAGTAGAATTGAGATGTTACAACAGATTTCATTTTAAGTCATGAGCAAGTCTGACGGTTACAATTAAATTCAGTCTAGCTTTCACTTATTTCTGAATAACTTAATTATTCTGTTTATCGCTTAAAAACGAAGTTGGGCTATTCCATGGTAACTTACGTTACATTCACAGAAACTTTATTGCACTGAGAACTTAGAAGCAAACAAATAATACTAATACACAATCTAAAATTAAGTGATTTCTTAAAATTTCAATCAAAACCAAAAGGAAACTAATTAGAATAATTAATATTTTTCAATTTAAGCAGTGTAAAAACCTAAAACTAGTGTGGTAACTTACGTTACTGAAAAAGGAATGGCATAAATTTGCAATATGCTTGAAGGCAAAATTTTGTTCTTATACAAATGTTAATTGATTAAGATTATATGTATCATTTTACTGACATGTTTAAATATTTATTATGCCTAGATTTAGGATTTTATTTCAAAAGTTAAATTAAATATAATTTTTTAAATGGGTAACTTACGTTACAGTAACTTACGTTACGAATTTCCCTTTGCATCAAACTTTTACTCCAGTAATGTACAAATGCAAATTAACATATTTAAACAGTATAGTGCAAGGGAGAAAAAGTGTACATGAAGTAAACTCAAAAAACTTTTGATTTACACACTTGATTCAGACATTACTACGCACACTTATAATGTCCTCTGTTATTAACTAGTATAGGGGCTCAATTCTTTTCACCATGCTTTTTTTCTGGTAGAATATTTCATCTCTTTTTCCTGGTCATTTCCAATAGACTCCCACAGCAGCCATTACATTGAGTTTAAATTCTTGCTCTTCAACAGACATTACCACACCAGGATATAACATTTCCTCGTATCTAACCATATAGCAATCTCCAGCTTTTATTTTGGATTCATCATTTTGTTTTTCAACATCTTTTACTTAAAAAACCCTTCTGGTATACCTTCTTGAACATTTAAATGGTGGATCTGCTTAATGTTTTTAATCTGTGGAGCTTTTGAGAATAGACTAGACAGATTAACTTTTTCTGACGCTTTTTAATATCTTCTGGTGTGATTTCTACCATATTTATTTTTGTTCAATGCTCTTGTGTTGCTACCCCAAACTCAGAGGCATTGATGACAGTATGTTTTTTTTTCTATACGACATTTCTTACACTTCCTTTAATAGATCCACCTGTCCCATCAACAGGACTCTTGCCGTGTGACGTGGCAAAATAATTCCACATCAATATTTTTCCATGATGAATCTCAAAAACAGGTAAGACCGGAGTTATATATCGATTCTTGAACTGACTCCTTGGCCCATCTGACCAGATGTGAACATTTTTGATATCCACCGGCACACATTCTCCAGACCAGCACTCATCTGTTTTTTCTGAGCATAAAAATAATTTTCTGAAGTATTGCGTAAGATGGAACATTATGGAATTTTCTGAAGGCTTCAGTAGCTTATCCGAAGTTTTCGTGATACTTACAAAGACAAACATTTCTAGGAGGTTTGCTACTAAGCAAGACATGCTTTGGACGGAGCTCAAAGGACTTAGTCTTCCAATTTTGCATTCTGGATTTTTTTTTCTATAAACATTTGGTACATTTCTCGAACTGAATGAAGAAGATAACGTGCTTGTACTTTCTTCTTGCCACCATTAGCTTGTAGAGAGATTTCGTCCAACTTTGAAAACATATGAATGCCAACACCCAATAAAATGACTTAATGCAAAGATTTTCAATAAAATTAATATCCTAAGGCAGTGTTTATTTATTTAAACTTTGTTATTGTAGCTGGATACATCTTATTTAGTTTATATGCCCATTTTCAAAAGAAATGAACTCATTTCACATTGGTAACTTACATTACTTGCAAGTCAGTAACTTACGTTACATATATTGAATAGTGCACAAAACAATAAATAAATAATATTTTTAAAAAAACTATTGCTACTTATTTAGTGCTAGCCTCTAAGAAAGAAAAAATAATATTCTTACTTTTGTATCACATGTCTTTTTTTACACATAAAAACTTTTCCTAGTTTTTGGTAACTTACGTTACATGCATTAATGTTTAGTTGAAATTTATATAATTAAGTGAATTTAACAACAAAAAGTTATTTTAACACTGCACAATATTTCAACTAAGTGCAATAAACAATATTTATTCTTTGGAACATTTTGAAAGGAAGATAATGTTAAGTTACTGATTTTCAGAATCTGACCATGTTCTTCACCCAAATCAGAACAAGCAAATGCCAATGTTCAATGGGCTACCAACACTAAAAAACTGAATTCTCAAAAAAAAATTTTATAAATTATCAAACTTCAAACCTTTCTAATTCAGAAAAAATCCAAAATAATAACATTATTCTTATTATTTGAATTTTCCGATGCTTTTCACCTTTTTCATGGAATCGCCCAGTTTACTTTAAACAGTTTATTAATAACTTATCACATATTCTTAGAGCAAACGTTTAAAAGCAAAAATACATACCTGAGCTTGCTATAAGGACAATGAATTATTTCTTGTTATGAAACAAATTTATTTATTTGTGTACTGCGTGGAAATAATCTTTGTAACAAAGTACCATTGTTAGAATTTGAAAAGAAGGGCTCTACGTGACATGTTTCTAATGAATACAATCTGTCTCAAAAATTTAGTCACGCAACAAAAATTGAATTTTGCTGGTTTAAAAGAATAGCTGGCCACGTAAAAGTTTTCACATTTATTCTACGCATATCATTTATATAGAATATATAGATATATTATAGAAACAGCAAAAATACAATAGTATCAGAAACTTTAGTTTCTGAAGATCGAAAAAATATTTTTATGCATTATAGTCATATTTTTCGTTATTGTCTTAATGCATAACTACAAAGATTTCAATGAATAAGAAATTCTTATAGTTTAATAAATAAAAAAATTTTATACCAGTTATGAATTCTTTTTTTATTTTTTGCGAATTTGTGGTAGTTCTTTATGTTGAACCATATTCGATACAATATAGAAGCACACTATGAATTATAACAAATAAATTACGCACAATGAACTCATTTTATTTTTCTACTAAAATCAAATTTATTCAGTATTAACCCATTCAGCTTTTAAATATTTATTCAGCAGATGAAATGCCCCTTTATATGGTTATGCGTATGAAATATGTCCCTTTTATTTACTTTTTTGTAATTATTAAGAAGAAAATATTTTGTTATTTTTTAATTAAAAAAAAAACAGTTTAATAGTTACTAAATAAATCTGTTAGATTATTGAAATTCTATTTGTAATAAATTATAAAATCCAAATAAAGTATAGTTTGCTCACCAGGAGTTAACACTTGGCTCCACCTCTTCGGACGCAGAGTTCATTTCAGCACGGGAGTAAGAGGAGAAACATCTCCGTGCTTGAAAGTGAGACAACCCTTAATGCTCGCTAAACGCAAACAGTGAATTATTTTTCAGTCACTTAACTTCGCTTTATGATATGCTATTATACCTTTCGTTACTCTAGCTAATTAAATATATTTTCAATTTAGAAACTGCTGTTTTCCGAGCAAAATGTCTCGAAAAGAACAAACTATTCACTCAAAAGAGAGAAATATCATCAAATTTATGAAATATTTAATGTTAAAAAATGTACATAAAGTTTTCGAAATAAATATTTTTGTCATAAGATCGCCAAATAGCAACCTTGTTCTGGATTGGCCACATCCTTCTCCCAAAAATAGCGAAATAGTATCGTCGGATACCACGTGATGAAGGCGGAGCCATGTGCCAACTCCTGGTCAACGAAGTTATAGTATGATTTTTTTTTTCTTATCAATAGCTAATTTTGTAAATTAAGGAAATTTCAATGAGGAATAACTTATTCATTTAAATAACTGCAAATAAAAGCAAATTTGAGAAATTATTGTTTAAGAGAGATGTGTTGGGATAATTTAACCTTTAACACAAAAAAAAGACACCGGCGTTTCATGCTGTATTCCATTACTATACAATATTAAAATGCTGAATATAAATTTTTTTATTTGTTTTGACCTGAATTAATACAAAATAGTGAAATAAAGTTTGAAAAGTATGTTTAATAAGAAATCTGCGTCAGAGTGTTAAAATGAATAATTTAACAACTATGATACTAAATAATTTGGTTTTACTACATAAGTGATATTTACTATTTTAAGTTAGATACTTTCATCTTTAAACTAGTATAATTTGAACTTAAAGCTAGAATATTTTCTAGTTAAAAATTAGGATATACACTCTATAACAAAAAAATCGACGCACCAAGAAACAATCATCCGATTACAGTGCCGAGCCAGATTACAGTGGTGCATGGCTCGATCAGGCTGGAATGATGCCGACTGGGGACGTATAGTCTTTAGCGACGAATACCGCTTCCAACAGTGTCCTGACGATCATCGAAGACGTGTTTGGAGACGCACAGGGCAGAGGGGGGATCCTGCCTTCACTATTGCACGCCACACCGGCCCTCAGCAAGGCATTATGGTCTGGGGTGCCATTTCCTTTGACAGCCGGACCCCTTTGGTCGTCATTAGAGGTACACTTACTGCACAGCGGTACGTCGACGACATCCTAGGACCTGTTTTGCTACCGTTCCTTTTGAAGCGCCCTGGGCTGGTTTTTCAGCAGGACAATGCCAGACCACATACGGCACGCGTTGCTATGAACTGTCTGCAAGCTTATCAAACTCTTCCTTGGCCTGCCAGATCACCAGATCTCTCTCCCATCGACCATGTCTGGGATATGATGGGAAGGCGATTGCATCTGGCACGGAATGCTGATGACCTCGTTCGACAATTGGATCGAATTTGGCAGGAAATACCGTAAAAGACCTTCCGGGAGCTTTATCGGTCTATGCCACGCCGTGTGGCAACTTGTATCAAGGCTATAGGCGGGTCAACACCTTTTTTGAATTTGTTACTGTAACTCTGCAATAAATTATTCAATTGTTCTGAAATTTTAATCATTTACTGTTCTGTACATTGTCTTCCTATCCACTAATTTTTGTTTCAATCAGACAACTCCTTCTTGGTGCGTCGATTTTTTTGTTATAGAGTATATTTTTAAAAAAGACACTTTTTCCTTTAAAATTCTTTATATTTTTAAATAGAATACTTTTCATTCTAAAAAAGGATACTTTCCACTTTTAAAATATGATACCCACAACTTTGAAATATAATATTTTACTATTTAAAGGATCCTTTAACTATTACTGCACATTCTAACTTAACAATAGGATACTTTCTATTTCAAAACTAAAGATACTTTACACTTTAAAAATTGAGATATTTGCAAAATAGGACACTTTTTCCTTTACAATGTTTCAAACTTCAAAATATTATACTTTCCAATTTAAAATAGGATATTTTCCTCTTTAATGGTAGCATACCATCCTTTTTAAATTAGGATATTCTCTATTTCAAATAATTTGATGATTGTCACTTTAAGAAAAAAGAAACTTTACTTTTTAAGACACTTTACACTTTGAAATTGAATCCTGCTAACTTAAACGAGGAAACTTTCCACTTTTTACCGACAAAAAATTTTGTCCATCGAGATTCTGGTATTGAGAAATTTCTTCTACCAAGATTTGAAAACGCAAAATTTTGATCACGGCTAAATTGGTTAATCATTCAATGAAAACTTCTTCCTGTGAGTACAATTCATTTTCAAAATTTTAAATCGAGTTAGATTTTTTTTTCATATCATTTTTTTGTTTAATAAGATTTTACTAAAAGTATTGGATAAAAATCTTTGATTAAATTTATTTATTCTGTGTTTTTATTTTAAGAAAAAAACGAGAGGTATATTTTTTATAAATATTATTATT
Organism: Parasteatoda tepidariorum; assembly: GCF_982258835.1. Classification (NCBI taxonomy): domain Eukaryota; kingdom Metazoa; phylum Arthropoda; class Arachnida; order Araneae; family Theridiidae; genus Parasteatoda; species Parasteatoda tepidariorum. The sequence continues at coordinate 1,274,529 of NC_141762.1, forward strand.
CTATAAAAAAATTAATTTAATTTTGTTTATTGAAGCAAGGTAGCTCGGAACTCATTAAATTAGTTTTCCTGTCTTGATTTTGCAATCTTAGAAACTTCAAGAAATGCTATGTTTAAAAATAAATAATAAAAAAACTGTTTTCTTTCGTATTCTCATTTCAGATTCTAACTTTGAAACAAAATCTCAGTAAAACAAAATAGCTAATAGAAGAGTTTCAATTGCATAGCTGAAACAATGCAATATATCGTGACTTTATACCGATTTTCCAACTTAAGTGACATAACTTGAGGAATATAGTTTTTGAATTTTTTCCCATTATGTTTTAAACTTGTTTCTTCTGTCGTTTATAAGAAATACTTTACAATACTTTCTTTTTCCTTTCGATATGACTTTCTCCGAGAAATTCGATGGTAGTTTAAAATGAAGCACATAACAATACTTTTTTTAGTTACCTTTTTGACTTAACATTTCCTTTAAGATAAAAATGATTTTTGTGATTTAAAATAAAGGGCATATTTAAGCTAACTATGAATGCTATAATTTATCGAAAGTTGAGTGAAATTAAATAAAGTAAGCAATCGTTAAATCTAATCTCCTTTAAAAACATCTAAATTTATAACTTGCTCTTTCTAAGGACTCATGAGCAAGTCAAGCTAGCTAATTATGTCAGGAATGTGCATCATTCGTTTGAGAAGAGTACAACATGTCTCAGAACTCAACGAATAGATGATGGCACTTCCTCAAATTTAGACCTAAATCTGAAGGAAATTTTCTCCAGATCCCTGCTCCCCGACCGACCCTTTCGATTCCATAGATTTTACGAACACATCGATGTAAGTCATCAATGACTTATATCGATGGTAATAAGCATTTCTGCACTAAGTGTTCTGCTGCCCAGGCCTCCCCTGACCACATTTTATCTTGTCTGGGACTTACCAGGCAGGACCTGGTTCAAGCTCCCCTGTTGGTGCTAGACTTTCTCAGAGTGAACCGAGCTCATGGACCTGATCTAGCTCTGCTGGTCATGGGGATGAGAACAACAACACGAACACGTATATCGCAAATACTTACTTAGTTTCTCTTAAGGCCTGTTTACACGGTCCAAGTTCTCGAATCCGAAAAATTGGTAGAATTTCTCTGTCCAAGAAATTGGATGATTCATCGACACTATCCAAGTTCTTGAAAGTCACTGATTGGTCAGAAGAAAAACTTGCGCATGCGCATTGTTCATATTCAACATTATAAAATCATACTTACATGACTTAAAAATTACTGAATAAATTCAAACAAAATCATAATAACTCAAATAGACTGTAACAGATTTACTTATTTTCGCTAAAATATATGAAAACAAACAAACAAAATGACACAATTGATGTCTGCTTGCTGACGTCACCAAACTTAAGAAGCTGATTGGTTAAGGGGGGAAAAACTTGGATGGAAAATTGAACATCCTCTACTATCGTCCAAGAACTTGGACCAAGTACTTGGATGATTGTATCCAAGCTCAAAGCAAAACAAGTTTCCATCAATATCAATCAATCTCTGTCCAAGAATTTGGATCCTCTAAACAGGCCTTTAGGGGAGTCGAGGGTTAAAACCACGGTTACCGATTCTCTAACCACTTGACTACCGAAGTTTAGATGAATTCTTAACGTTCTTTTTAAGTACGTAAGAGAGAGTAACTATGAAAATAATCAACTTTATTACAAGAAGTTTATGTTTTTAACAATCTGATGTTTACAACAAGAATACACTTCTTAGACAGTGTTTGAAAAACATAAGAGTGAGGATATTAATTTTCTACTGAAGATTTATAATTAGATATTTAATGAGCCAATTTTGGCCAAGGAAATTTTTTTTCATAAAAATCAGGAATATAGATGAAACTGTTTAAAAATAAATCAACAAAATAGCATTTTGTCTTATTAAAAAATAATTGCATTTTGTCTGATTAAAAAAAAAACATCTTGTTGATATTTTAATATTATAAAAACGATGCGTCTTTGCAAATAATCAGAGATGCCAACTGCTTCGGATGCACCATAATTATTTATAAAACAGTAAACAACCACAAACTGAAATGCGCAAATATTTGATTAATTTTGCATACCTTTTAAACGGTGTAGCAAGACTTGACTGTAACAAAGAGGCGAATTTTATTCTTCGAATTATTTAGAAATAGTGGTGGATAAAAACATAATAAATTGAATTTATTAAACCAAGAATCACACATTAATAAACTGCCACTGCAAAATATTTATTTGCTGTCCGGAGCAAGTTGGCATCTCTGAATAATACATTAATTATAACAAAAATATCTATAGGTTAAATATTTTTTCTTCTATCTTTGTCTTCCTAACTTCTAAATTGTCAAGATTTTTCTTTTTAAGAATTTTCTAAGAAAACAAAAAGAAAATGTATATGTTTGAATAAAACTTTAAGTTGGGTCAAACTACCTTTATTCTTTACTTGTTTTTCCAAATTAGGAATAAATTATTTCAGCCTTGCAAACAAATTTTTAAAGTAAATATTGAAATCCGATTTGTTGCTGACTGTTATACGGTTCAACAATTCTAGCGAAACTTTTCAGGTGTTATGGATATTTCACCACTGTAAAATCCTTAAAGTCATTGTTGCATGAAAATACTACGCATATTTAAAATGCGATTTTCGTGCTGACGTTCTTACTTTACTCTGACTTAACTTTAAATTAAAAATATGCTGTAAAAAGTTACATAAATATTGGTACAAACAAATTGATTTCTTAAAAGGAGAAAAAAAAGCTGTTTTTTCTATTTCATGTTTCAGTTATTTTCTCTCATTTTATTTTAACAATTTGTTGTGGTTATTTCATTGTTATACAAGTTTTTGCCAACTCAGTGCCCAAAACCCAGAGACAAATGTCACCTGAATATATTATGTCCTGATGAAGAGCTTTTTAAGTAAACATATACGTATCTTTAGAAATTCGTTTTTGCTTTTTTTTTAAGTTTGGTTTCCAATTTGGCTATCGCTGCTTTTACCGCTTTTCTATTTTGACTTTCATAGTTTTTTTTTAAAGTTCTTTTTTCTTAATATTTGCTTAAATCAATTTCATACTTTGATTGAATTTTCTCTGATACTTGTTCTTTTAGTCGGGCCGTAACAAACCTATTTCAGCATTACCTATAGTAGTATATTTTGTATAAAGTAGCATAGTATATTATTACGCATTACCAATATTAGTATATTTAGTACCTATTAAAAAATCACAATTGATATAATAAAAATAGTAATTATTACCAAATTAATTGAGCCTCATTAACATCAACAACAGTATGACAACTTTTTACAATTCTCATGAACAAAAAAGTGCCTTTTATAATTCTTGAAAATAACCAGCACCGGCATTAATACTTTTATAATCATTTTAGGCGAGCTAATAACGGAACTTATATCGAAGGGCCGTAAAAAATCGCCAAACTATTATTGACACCCGTGATGATCAACTAAATGTAGTATTAAATACTACTGGTAATGCCGTTATAGGTGGTGTGGTAATGATTACCTATTATATCAATATCTAATATAGGTACTGTGGTAATTGCATTTTTACCGCCCTTCTAATTTCCCTAATATCACCGCACTACACATAACATTTTTATTTGTTTTTTATTTCTTGTATATTCTGTAGTGGCTGCATATTATTAGATTTAAAATAATATGAGATTTACAATAATATGAGACTTCAACTCACCAAAAGAAATGATATATTTATAGTATCATATAATGCATGACCACACTTTTTTCATGCCTTATTAAGTAACTTCAATTCTATTTCATTATTTCTTGTTGAGTTTCGACTCATTAAGTAACAAGCTTTAAAAGCGTAAGTATCCTTATAAGAAACGCGTGATTTCATTCACTTTTTTAAAATACGAATTCGGTGACGTCGTCACCCTACATCATGACATTATAAACATTGGTTTTATTTGCCCTAGACAAATAAACGTGCCACAAAACCAATTTTCGATTGATTTGTTCTTATTTATCAGCAATTATTTTATCGTTTTCAGCATCGTATAAATAATACTTCGATTTTATTGTCAAATTGATACTTCTCCTGATTATTATATTTCTTTGAATATAATTTTTTGGTAAGTTAACCCCTTAATTGATCGGTTAATTTTCAAGAAAATGGTCATAAAAGTGTCTATTTTGTCATATACACGTATCTGATTAGTGCTGACATCTAGTTTAAAATAAACTAACTATTTACAATTACCTTAAAAATATCCTGGTACTGCCATCTGGTGTGTCGAAGGAGAAATAAAATGTTTTCCGGGCAAAAGAAATGAATTAGTGTTTTTCTTATTGGCGCGTTACTACTGAACACTCCAGCCCGGAAATTTCACGGAAGCGAGAAATAGAGGGCGAAACCTCACCCCGTCATTTTCACGGGAACGAGAAGGACCAAGTTGCCAAGAAATTTCAGACGTGTAGACCACACTAATTTTAGATGATTTTATAATTAAATATTATTTCAACAAGTTAGAGACTTTTAATATAAAGACAGATTAAGATTTTTCTTTATACACTAGAGCTGCGGTTGCTCAAAGGTGGGGGGTCACCTCCCTTATGTTGGAGTCCCAACGTCGACTGGTCGTACGAATACTGTTCTTGGCTCACACCAACTACAATACTGACATAGAGCTTTTTTGTTAAACATGGAGCTTTTTTGTTTTGGTTAATACAACAAAACCATATGGTTTTTAAACCATTCATTTTATAATTTTTCCATTCATATTCTAACGGTTTACCAGAAATTTTGGTTTTTAAAATTATTGTTTTTATTACCATACATTTAATAAAAACATAAAACAAAATGAAGAAATAAGTTTAACCGAAAAAATGGATTTATGCCATGTTGTAAGGTATGATAAAAGTACAAAATTTCACAAAATTTTTTCACTTAATATAAAACCAAATTTTATTTCTAATTTTACCAAACCCATTACCTAAGTGGTCGGTAAAGATTACTGAGTTTTTTTTTAGAGAGCTTGACATACGGTATATTTTACCATAATCTAGTAGTTTTGACCATACTTTTTTTTTTTAGTGTAATTTTCAAAAAAAAAGAATTGAAATATTTTGAATAAACTGCAATTTATTGAGCAAAAATAAACTTATTGGTAGCATAAAAAACATCTTATGCAGAGAAAATTTCGAATATGAAATTTTTTTTTCCTTAAAAATTTCATATTTTTCACTTCCATTACTAATAAGGTTTACTGCTTTTAACTCCGGAAGTTCAGCTAAATTATTCACAGCTGGGATCATATTTTTTTTTAATTCTCCCTCCTTTATCTTCTGCTGATATCTTATCGTCTTAATAATTTGTGTTTCAAAAATTTACATAAAAATTAATAAGAAAAAACATTTTTATGCATTTAGGCAACTTTAGAATAGATGTTTACTGTTACGATGTCGATAATACTATATATTTTGGAGAATGCTATATTTTTATTACAGTTTTAAACGATTGAAATATTTCAAGTTTTATTGAATTGAGTTGGTACACATATGGTGTTTCCTATTAACTATCTTTAATATACATTCTTGGAATTCTTGACAAAAATTAAAATAAGAAAATACTATTGGGGTTTATAAATTAATTATTTAGCTTGAAAAACGCTACCGAAATCGAGCGAATCACTTCTGAGGTATGTAGGATTAAGAACATTAAAACCCGTTTGATTGCCGAAAAAACACAGGAGTTGAAACTATTATAAGTTTCAATCGGAAATGAAACAGGTTTTAGTATTTTTAGGACCACTTTTCTCCGAAGCTATTTGTTAAATTTTGATTGTTTTTTATTCTTTCCTCGCTTAAGTATTGATTCAAGAACTTTAATGCGTATATATTTTTATTTCATATTTGACTAGGCTATTTAAAAACTGTATAAAGAGAGTGGTGATAGCGGTACAGTACTAACCGAATTCAATTTACTCATTTCTTCCCAAAGACAATATGTACGTAGAATACTCTTCATTTTGACTATAAAATACAAACGTCTAAATTAAAAAAAAAATTTTGTTAATAAATAAAATAAATAATTTTTAATTTTGTTTAAAATAAAATTAAATGTTTTTTACTATGATAAAATCTGAATTAAAAATCATGGTTATCATTTATAACTTTAAAATATTTTTTAAACGATTACATGCTATAAAATATATAATAGTTACGCTGTAAAAAATTCCTGATAAAATTACGGTATAACGTGCTGGGATTTCGGGTGCATCATCCAAAAAATGTATTTTACCGTAAAATTCATTTTTACTGTAAAATATTATACCAAAATTTGTATGGTAATATTTATTTAATTAGAGTGGTTCATTGATTTTACGGTAATTATTATTGTAAAAATCGCAGTACATATTAAGAATTTCTGTTTCGTATAACGCGTTCCTGTAAGAATGGATTTTATTGGAAAAAGTACCGGTATCCCAAGTGTCAGTACTTTTCAAATTTTCGAAATTTGCAAGTTTAAAATTGAAATAAAATAAGGCGTATGGGAAGTATGACATATTGTAACTGTAAATTTAATTAATAAATGTGAAAATTTTTAAAGATAATTTTTATATATATTTTACAGATGATGATAATATACAGTTTCTAAACCAGATTCTAGATCAAAATATTAATCTTTTCGTACTTTAAAATTGGATACGAATATCAATAAAATCTTTTTTTTTATACGTGTGGTCAAAGGAAGCCCGTTGTCTCATCTAATAAATAATTTTATCTTTCCCATGGCTTCTATAACAATACATTTCCCAAGAGCACCTGTCTAATAAATTCCTATTCTAAAATCATAAATAAAATTTTACTTTCTGCCGATGAGAAAGATGGCGTGACTTTCGTATCAAATGAATCATTCTTTATCGAACAAATCCTTGCCTAAGAAATATTTATTTTTATCCATTAATCTTTAATGGAGACTTAAAATAGTCTGACGTGCAGCTTCTGCGAACAATGAAATGTGACGTTCTTTTGTCATTGTTGATAGCTTTCCTGCTCTCAACTTTTATTGTTTTTCAATCAAAACGTCGCGATGAGCGTGAAAAATTAATGATTTAAAAGGTGCCTGCATACTTGTTGAGCTTAACATAAAATCTACATTTTTGTCTGAAGTATCAAGCATTTGTTTTAGAGGATTTAACGTTTTATTCTTTGATAAATCTGAAAAATCTTTTGTAGAATTCACGTATTGATTAGATTTTCAATTAAGAAAATATTTGTCAAATTGATGCTTTGTTTTAAATTTTCAGCGTTCATTATTTGTATTTGAGTGTATATAATACCGTAAAACGGTTTTATTATACAGTGCCGTACCCTAGACAACTGTGCCTAGGTGACCGCTGTTTAACAAACTGCATGTTCAGAAAAAAAAACATCAAACTGTAGATTTAATGAACTAAAATACTGATCCAATAACGATAATTTTTTTTAATTTTAAATGTCATTAATTTGTGTTTCTCCACAGCCATGTAATGTTTTCGCATTTTTAATTACTAACCGCAATAGCTTTGATTTTATAGCTTAACTAGCTGAATATTTGCTTTTTACACGGGGGGGGGGCGAGGAAACAATCAATAATTCTGTACTGAAGAACACTACAAAATCATGCACCAAACTAACCATGCACGAAGCTAAATGTTGCTTTTAATGTTTTTTTCATTTATTATTATTTGTTGCTCTTTCCTGTGCCTTTACATTATTAGCTTATGCAAATCACTTATTTAGTAGTTCTTCCTACCAAAATAAAGATTAATTGTGTTCAGTATCATCTAGCATTATGCTGTTCCTCGAGGCAACTCATAATATTTAAAATTTACCACAATCAAGCAAGTTTCTCTCGTATCTGCGAAGAGCCGTAAAAAGCTTATTTCCCCAATATGCACCATACAAATGTACAGCATTGGTGCAGCGGTAACAGGCACCCAAAAAATTTAATTAAAGCATCAAAAATGGGACTTTGTAATTTGTTTACAATCATACTCATTTAGCTTTATCTTGAATTTTTTTAAAGCCTTTGGTTTACCAGAAATCCGGTATACAGACAGTTCTTTATTTTATTATAAGTATAGAGAGATAGATGACAGGAGTTTCCACTTGCTATTTGCATCACTCATATTTCGATTAATGAAGTTCTTTTTCCGAATTTTCTACCAGTGTGTAGAACTTAACAGTCAGGCGCGTGCACAATTTACATCATTCGAGCAAGAGTGAGATTATTTCTCTGAATTGCATCGATTGAAAGTTGACAGATGATGCATCCAGGAATTACCGTCCATGGGTGAATGATGAAATAAGAGTCATGTTCATACAGACCATGAAAGATGAAGGCTATCTGTTATAGATCGAATCATATCTATGATTAACTTCTGTATCAGTGCTTAAACATTGTTCTTTTACAGTGACAGGAATGCGATGATCGTTGAAGGAAAATATGTTCAATACTTACCATTTATATTTTTATTTTATGACAGGCATTGAACAGCCGACCCCATTCTGAGTTTACAATCATCGGTATTCAACTCCGTACCCAATAATTTTGAGCCCAACACAGAAGAAAAGGGACCTCTGGATAAAGCACTGGGGCAAACTAGCCACCTCTGGGATATTAACCTGGGTCTAACTCATTGAAAGGCTCTCCCTATATCCTCTGTGGTTTAATACTTATCAATTTTATTTTTTATTTTATAATCGTCGTTAAACAGCATGCCCAATTTTGAGTTTACGACTACCAATATTCAACACCGTAGCCTTGTAAACTTGAACCCAATCCAGAAAGCAAGGGAACGTCTGGTTCGGGTATTGAGAGAAATTTGCCTTCGTGGAGGGCTGTTTGATGGAACTAACCCACAATTACGTTTCATGGAGAGGAAAACCACTAAAACCTCCCACGGTTAGCCTAGTGGCAAGAGGACTCTAACCCATGATCCGTCTACCACTGAGGATGCATTACGTCAGAAAACTTATCATTTAAAATTATTTCAAACTGAAGATGAAATGTAGTTAAAAAAATGACACGTTAAAAAAAGATACATGTTGAATCAAAATTCATGCTGTACTCTTTATTCGGAAATCGCTTTTCAGAGATTCCCCTAACGTAAATCCAATGGAAAACATTCGGTTCCATAAACAAATGACCGTTATTCTGAGGTTTCCGATATTTAGAGGTGATCGCTTAAGGAATTTTTACTGTATTTTGGAAAAACAAAGCTTATAAATAACAAATATCATTTAAAAGGTTTCGTAAGTTTAAATTAATAAAGAAAATACTTTAATAGCTAAAATAACTAGTTTTATAATTTGAATTTAAGCCGATCAGGTTTCTGAGCGGTCAGCGTGCCTGACTACGAAGCCAATGGTTGGGAGCTCGAATCCCGCTCAGGGCATGGCCTTTCAATTCCTCAAAAAATTACTCTTTTACTCTGATCAACCTCGATAATAATTCTCCAGAGTTAGATATAGAATTATTTTTTTTCATTATTAATTTGCAATCGGTAGAGGAAATGCACTTTTAACTTAAGTTATCGCAGCAATGTTCAAAGAGTATATTTGAGGTAGGGGAATTTTCGAGCATATTATACATATTTAATTAGTTTTTTGATGCATATTTAAAACGAAAACATCTTTTAATCAAAAAAAAAGAAAATTTAAATGTAATCAATAAATGATGATTTTAAATTGACAGTTAATAAATCAGAATTCATAATTTTCTTTGTTTCATGTTTTCAACCTATATATCAACTTCAATGTTTGAAGTTCTGAAGATGTTCTCTCTTCTTCGGTCTTACATAACCTCAAAGTAAAAAAAAAATGCATTGATTTGCTTCGGCAAAAGAAAATCTTTATTTAGTTCTTCTCCTTCAAAAAAGATATGTTGTCTCCCGATGCGCGACTTCTGTGGCCTGGCGTATTGCCAAAGTCTACTGTTGGAAGGGAAATATTTTTCAAGTACTACAGGCAAGGGTGCCGTTTTTGCATTTATTTAAATTTTTGGTATTGATAAAGGAAAAAAAAAGTTGAGAAAAAGATTTATTTTGTTTGATTTTTCCAGAAAATTTTTTTTTGCCATAGAATATCTAGAAATCGTTTGATTAAAAAATAGACTTAGAATCTGTTTTTTCTAGGGGGGGGGGCTTTAGGAAATGCTATTAAAGATATAAAAAAATACTTAAGATATAAGATAAGATATAAAGATTTAAGATCCGTATTAAGATATAAATATTAAAAAAAGTATTGAGCATCTTGTATGCAAATTTTTTCATCATTTATTGGTACGTATTTTCAAATTTAAAAGAAGTGCAAAACTTAAACAAAATTGGTTTAATAGTTCTTGAGACATAAAATTTAACAAATATGACTTTTTTTAATGGTATAACTTAAAAACTAATCAACCGATTTCGCCCAAATTTTGTAGTTTGTAATATACATTAAAATGGTGTAAGAATTTATAGACCATACAATTCAATATTTTTTTCTGTAATAAATATAAAAATCGATTATAAAAAGTAAACAAAAATGTTAAAAACTGTTTTTTTAAGTAGAAATATCTTTGTATAAATTAATTTTATGATATTGTGCAAGAATTTTTCGATTCACTTTAAAAATTCTTCAGATATGGATAAATATGCAGAAAGTAAAAGGGGCGCAAAATGTCGACAACTCACTTGTCAAATCAGGATTATATTTTCTAGATTGTCAGAATACTTCCATATTTTGACAGTAAAAATTTCAATTCTGTTGGGAGTCGCGGTTGATCAGTGAATAGAGTATTCACCGCCCAATGACACGTTCGAATCCTAGTGGTGGCTGGTTGATGCAAATTTTTCTTCCAGAGCGCATTGACAGTGCTGAGGTAAAATATTCTCAGTCATAGAAGGGTCATAATGTAGAATCCCCTTGCCATTGGTCTAACCTTGAGAGGTTTTCGTGGTTTTTCTCTTCGTGTAACTCAAAGTGGGTCAGTTCCCTCAAAGAGTCCTCTATAAAGGCAAGTTTATCCCAATGTTCGATCCTAGAGTTCTCTTGTCATTTTTGGTCTGGTTGAAAATTATAAGGCTGCGGAGTTTTATAATGATATTTGTAAACTCAGAATTCGGTTGGTTGCTCAGCGTCGGTTACAAAATAAAATAAAATTCCCTTCGGAAACAAAAGGCATCTTCAGGCAGATAAAGTATGTTGTGTGTGTTTCTGTAACTTAATATTTAATGCTAATAATTTACATTTTTTAAGTCACCTTTTTGAACCATTAAGATCAGCACTTACTTCTTTAAAATCCGATTGTTAGAATAAAAACTATTTACGGTAATATCTTTTATTTTTTATTTTGTGCAATGTACTTCTAAGTTTTCGTAAAGAAATTTTACGTTTAGAGAAACGTGTTTATTCGTAAATCTTATTTTTCTTCTACCCATATATAAATATCAGAAGACTAACTATAGTAACGTAAAAATTTCTACCAGACCCATATGTTATCTATGATGTCATTATAAATTCTTATCTGATAATTTTGATTTTTCTAATTCGTGACATGACAAATCCACCCTGAAAAGGATTGGTGAATTAGGGGAAGAGGAATTGCTTCACTCGTCATACTTACCTGATGTAGCACCGTCGAGTTTTTCTTTATTCAGATCACTGCAACATTATTAAAGTAGCAAAAATGTTCGAAATATTGATGTCTTCCAAATTGTCACCTCCAGACATTTCGCTAAAAAAAAAATCAGTCAGTTTTCAGCTATCCACCATTGAAAATATACACATTAGATGGCCAAAGGTCATTGATAACGAAGATAATTACATCACTGATAAAATATAAACATTAGTTAAAATTTAATATTCTTGAAATTATTGTAAATAGTAGACGACGTTACTTTCCGGTACACTCCCAATAAAAAAATCTTTTTAAGTAGATAACAAGATCAGTTAGATTATGAAAAAGAGTTTTAACCTCATCTGGCGAATAAAAAAAATAAAATCTATATCATTAGTTAAAAAATTCAAAATTCCATCTTTCCCGTCACTAGCAGATGGTATTCGATTTATTTCTCGCCAAATGAAACGCCAGAATCGATCGATTAAACCCATGACCTTGACTGCGAAAGAAAATATGTAAGTATGTATTAAACCATCTACTTCTATTTGAAGAAATCTTATAGTGTAAAAACTAAAAAGATAATATGGAACATCAGACTACAAATGTGCAATTTTCGTTTCTTTAATATCAAATCGAATGTTATATCGAATGAGTAAACATTAAAAAAGATTTATTTATAAGTAAACGGCATGAATGTTAACAATGAACCACACGGGCAAACCATTAAAAGAATACAACTACTTTGTTAAAAATTAAAAATAATCACGAACAATAATAACAAATAATAATTACTGGAAAAGCTTTTAATTTATTTATGATAATAATGTGAATGTTTATGTTTTGAAAGAAATAGTCAAAATAAAATTAGCAGTTGCTTTTAAAATATTTCACTAAATTCTATAGAATTACTTTTGTATAGAAAATATGGAGAGAAAACAATTTCGAGTGATTTTATTGTTCTAAGATTCATTTTAGGAATCTTATCTTTCTTGCCAACGTTTTTTTCTTTTTTAATTTAGTTTATTTTCCCATTCTTCACCTATTCTATTTGCAGTTTTTAGCACGATTATATATTTGTCACTTTTTACGCATTGTACTTTCATATGTATTTTTGCGCGCTCTGTACTTTAATTTCGTTACTGTATAGCCACGTAATGTTTATGTGTACCTTAATTGTCACACTCGATAATCCTGTTAGGTTTATGAGTACCTCAACTTTGTCAGTACATATCCACGTTAGGTTTATGTGTACCTTAACTTCCACTGCATAGTCATATCATATAAAGTCTCAAAAAGTAAATTTATAATTGTTATTTTCCTCGAATTATTGAAATAATGTCATTTATTTGTAAGGTTATATCTCTTAAAATAATATGGTTTTATTAAAAAAAAATTGTATCTTTAAATAAAGGGAAAATTTCAAACAATATTAAAATAAATATTGAAAGATATTATGATATAGTAATTTCCAAAAATTAAATACTATATTCAGTTATTTTGTGGGTAAGGGGTTTTTAAAATATGTTTTTTCAATATGCGAACTTTTTCTGAGATATTTATTGTATATTAAAGAATATATCATGTGCTCGAAATGGTTGATCAAGAATTAGACAGGATCAAGTATTTGTATAAATGCAACAAAAATATTTTTCCAAGCGTAATTAACTTGACGAAAAATATCTATAAATAAAAACTATCCATCTTAGATAGAAAGTAACTCTGTAAATGAAAAAAAGCAATGTGTGTCTATTGTTTATATGTTCATATTGTAATATATTTTTAAGTTTTTAGACATATATATATATATATATATATATATATATATATATATATATATATATATATATATATATATATATATATATATATATATATATATATATATATATATATATATATATAAGCCAATCTTATCCAATATTAGGAACTCAAGGACAAAAATAGCAGGGAATTTGTTTTTATGTCTACAAAGACCTTGCTAGCGATGAAAATTAAATTATATATAGCGATATGAAAAAAAAGAGATCAAATACATAATAGCGTCCAGACACGCAATAAAAATCTATAACTACCGAAAATAGCTAAAACATTATCAAGAAAAAAGTGTGACAATCTATCTATCAAAGACGGAAACCTTAAGTTTCAGATTTAAAAATGAAACACTTGGGGGTTTATGAGAATATTTCTGGATGCATTTCGGTAAATCGGTCTATAAAACAATCAGAATTTTCAATTCATCGTGATATATCGTAAAGTAGAATTTCTTGTTTTACTGGTCGGCAAAGCTTACATGACCTTCTTGACTCTATTTGGCTCAAAAAAATCATACAATGAGAATGATTGTCTAAAACGATATCTTGTTTTCGCAACTGAACATTTCTTGTCGATGTCGTGGAAGTTTTATAAGTTGTTTTTTATTTATTCGTCTAAGTTTAAAAAGTTTCATTTTTTTAAAGATGGCTCTGTAAGTTCTACTAAAATGGATGTAAATGACTTCGGCTGCCATCCGATACAATGTTAACATTCTTTGGTGAATGTCAATTCTGTGTTAGTCAAAATAATTGGTATTATTTTTCTTGTTTATTAGGTTCATCGTCGGCGTGAGGTAGAATATATGATTATATTACTATAATTATACTTTCGGACCATCATCGGTTTAAGGCTTAAAATCGGTTATATTGCTGCGCGTTTGCATTTAGACCTGCACTATTCTCGGCTAATATCGAATATTCGTGTACATTAGGTCTATCGTTAGCATTAGACTAAATAACATTTGGTTCGACTACTATTCTTATACATACAAAATATCTTCGATCCAAAACTGAATATATTTTATAAACGTCGTTGCACTGCCGACCCCAATTTTTCGGTTTAACGACTACTCATGTTCAACTCCCGTAGCCATGTCATTTTGAACCCAATCCGGAAGACAAGGGAACTTCTGGAACAAGTAGTGGGAGAAATGTGCCTTCGTGGAGGACTTTTTGATGGATCTAACCCGCATTTGCGTTACATGGAGAGAAAGAACCTCCCACGGTTAGTCTGACGGCAAGGGGTCTCTAACCCATGATCCGCCTACCACTGAGGATATTTCACGTCAGCACTGCGGTCGGTGCAAGCCGGGTGCGGAATTCGTATCGACCCACCATCCCCGGGACCCGAACCCGGTTCACCTCATTGAAAGGCTCTGAGCCATCGGGTCTCCAATACTGAATAAAGGATTGTGTTCATTTACTTCATCTTCGGACCGACTATTTGATTATGTTACTCACTCGGACCCGTCTAATAGTGAATTTTAAGTTAGATTGCTATTCATGTACATTTGGACGCGAATTGTTGGAAACCGAATATTTGAAAATTCTTATATATTTAGTTTATAGACCGTATTGGTGTAATATTTGGCTAGTACTATTCTTATAAGTTCGGTCAGTTTAAACTATATATTTGGGAACATCATGCAGGGCCGGATTAACCTATAGGCACACTAGGCACGTGCCTAGGGCCTACGAAAAACTTGGGAGAAAAAAATTTGCTGACAAAAATAATTTAGCTTTAAAAACAACAAGTGTATTTTGCACAAAATTATGAAGATACAAATAAAAATATAATATTTTTCGGTAATAAATTATTTTGCAGAATCTTATGATCTAATATATTACTTTTTTGGATTCAACGAAATCTTGTATTATGCTGTCGAATTCCAAACTACGCAAAATGTCGTATTCAATAGACATAAGTGCGAGCGATGCCAAACGATCTTGATTCATTGTTGAACGCAAATAATTTTGTATCAATTTTAATCTGGAGAAAGATCTTTCTCCTTCTGCATTTGATCCAAGAATCGACAAATATATTCTTAATGCAATGTGAACGTTAGGAAAAGTATTCACAAGTTTATCTTTAATTTGAGCCTTTAACATTTCTTGTGCAGATTTATGTTCATACAAATTTGGAAATAGTAAAAATTCATCTACAAAGTTTTCCTCTAAATCAGATGAGTAAATTTTCACCAAATATTGCTCTTTTAGTTTAATCTCAGATTCTGACAAATTTTTGTGAACAAGAAAACCGAAATTATCGTACAAATCACTCTAAGCTTTACGCCTTTTAGTCGATAATTAAGTTCAATAAACAAATTTGTAAATTAAAATCCGTATTAATAAAAATGTAAAAAAAATTATGCAAGAAATTTTCAGCATGTATTTTGAAAAGAGGGGAGGAGTGGGGGAACGAGGGGAGGGCCCAAAAACGGCTATGCCTAGGGCCTATCAAAGGTATAATCCGGCTCTGGGTACAAGAATTGATTTTATTTCTGTTATTATACATTCGAACCATCATTGGCGTATGGCAGACTATTCGGTTACACAATCCATCGTCTCTCTAAGACTGAATATTCGGTTATATTGCAAATCTTATCCATTTGGACCTGGGCATCGTTGGTGAGGACCGAATATTCGGTTAGAATATTATTATACATTTATTTCATCGATGGTGTTAGAGTGAATATATATGATTTCTTATACTTACTGTTCCGGAGAAGGTTGTAACACGCAAACTGTTCATTTTAAATTCAACACTGTTCATTTACATAGGCTGTCATAAGTTATGCAATATTCTGCATCTGCATGATAATTGCATCCATAAAAATGAGAAATGGTGACATTTAATGAATAGTTTGGTCATAAGTTTTAACTTTTATTGAAACACATTTAGAATATTTTATTCCTTCTTTTAAACTATAAGTTTTCTTATTTACTCATACGTACAAAATTTCACACAATCCACCATCATTATTTTTCGAATGTAATGAAATTTTAACAGAATTTTTTGGACGCTTTTTTTCTTAGCTCAAATCCGTTCCCATTTGCTACATAAATGTCACGACAGTCCTTAGACGACGAAAAGTAATTTTCGTCGTTGAAAAGCTGGCGGAAGTAATAAAGATGGATCTGCGAGCATTATTTCGTAGCTTTCTCGCGATCTAGTAAAAAAAATAAAAATAAAGCTATGGGTTCAAAAGAGGACACTGCAATATTAAAATATTTTGTTACTATATACATTAATCTCTTAGTTCATCTTTTAGATCAAGAATCATTTAATCATTTTTTTCTTCCATCTTAGCTGCGATTAAAGTTAAATCTCTTTTTTGCACCAATCACATTACTTTACAATACTTTAAATGTTTTTTTTAATTATTATTTAACTGCAGATTTTGGAGTAATTCATCTATGTTATTTCACTTATTAAATAACGTCTATCTACAAAACTTGGTTGATTCAGAAGAAGTATAATATTGGTTGAAAAAAATCACTATTACATTACAGTTTAGCCAAATTCTGGTGTAGCGGAGGAACTAAGTTTTTAATCTCTCTTAAAAATATAAAAGGGGAAGTAAAAGAATAGAAAGGAAGTTTCTTAATTTTTTAGGTTACAAGAATCTTGTATTTTAAATCAGAAAAAAGAAGCTGAAAAACAATTTTTAATATAACTTATGAATTATATGATTTAAATAAATAAACAAATATAGCAAATAATTATAAAATTGGATAGAGCTGTCAAGATATAGACCGCTCGCCTCTCATTATGTGACCTGGGTTCAAATCCCAGCAATGGCTGATCGGTACGAATTTCGTACCCGGCACAGTGCTGACGTAATATATTTTCAAGAGTAGACGGACCATGGGTTAGAGTCATTTTTCCGTCAGGAAGATTATGGTGGTTTTTCTTTTCATGTTATGCAAGTGTGCATTAACTCCTTCAAAAAGTTCTCCACGAAGACAAATTTCCTCCCATACTTGATCCAAGAGTTCCCTTGTCTTTTGGAACCCTATTTAGTAACTAGATAGGTAAGACGTAAGAGTATTAACAATAAATCAGCTTACAAGTCCTATCTAACTTTTAGATAGGTAAAACACAACAGCTTTCATCTAATCTAACTATTAGATAAGAACGACATAAGAGTCTTAACAATAATTCAGCTTTAAAGTCCTATCTAATTATTAGATAGGTAAGTCGTAAGAGCTCTTTTAATAAAAGAAATAAAATAGGTGGATGAGAGGAAATGCAGTTTATGGATGACCCCTTACCTTCATCCTTACATCAAAACTTAGTAATCGAATACGAATCTATATATTACGGACTTCATTACGTAATACCTATTTACAATTTCTTAACATAGCATCTAAACTTGCACCTGAACATGGTATTAATAGTAAGATAGGACGATATTTTAGAACCAATGAGGCTGCAGCTAACCACACAAAACAGCTCGACCCTTGCATTAAAATAGCTCACTACGCAATCATCTTCGCTGTTT